>NC_080022.1:187992917-188617917 GCF_030020395.1 Manis pentadactyla
GAAGGGAGACGTATACCCAGGCTGGGTCTATCTTTTATTTTCCCAGCAGTCACCCTTGTCCCTGCCTCATCCTTATCACCGCCACCCCAGTCAGAGGAGGCAATGCCAACCGCGGCTCCAGGTGATGGTCACACTGGGAGCAGAAGACAGTGGATGCAGCTAAGCAGGGGAGACCAGAGCCACCAAACCGCTCGCCTGTTTGATCTCTGCGCATGTGCACCAACGGAAGGGAAATGAGTCCTTTAAAGGAGGACGCAGGCCTCGTAGATGCTCTCTGGCCCACCCGAGCTCCAGCTTGCAGGTGCTTTCCCACCATACAAGATGGGGAATAGGATTTCCACCTGGTTTCCTGTTAGGGGAAGGAGAAGGGCTGTTCTTGTGCCCACACGGCCTGGGGCAGCAGGTGCCACCTGGCAGGGGAGGACCTCTTGCCATTCCAAGTAGCTGGGAAGCCAGACCTGGCTTGGTTTCCACAGATACTGCCTACCACAGAGCCAGGGCCACTTCTGAAGAATCTTCTCTTAGTCATTCTGACCCAGAGGCAAGGTATCCCCTCCATGAGAGCCTTCCACAGAAGTCTGCATGCACATGTGTGAGTATACATGTATGTGCATCAGATGTGTACACGTGTGTGTACACTGTGTGGGGTGTATATGTGTGAGGGTGTGTGCGGATGTGTGCATGGATATGTATTGTGCATGTATGTGCATGCACACGTGTGCAGGTCATGCACTCATGCATGTGAATATGTATGGGTGTTTATTATGCATATGCATGTTCCTGTGTATGTGTGTGCTTGAAATATGCGTATGTGTGGATGTATATTGTTCAGCATGCATGTATGGGAGTGTACACATGTATGCAGGTGCATGCTATGCATGCATGGATGTATACTGTGCACCCACATGTGCATGGCCATGCATGGATGTGTACTGTGCCACATGCCTGTGTGCTCATCTGGCCTTGGAAAGTGGGCATGCAGCCCCACTGCCCTGTGCCTGCTGTCCTCCCACTTCTGCACAGCCTCCCTTTGTCCTTCATCAGTGACTCAGGGACCAGGCAACAAGGTCTTTCTCTTCTCAATAAAACATTGCCACATGGGATGTGGTCAGAGGCAGTTTCTAAGGGACTGGTCACTCTTCAGTCCTGCCTCCACCAGAGCCATGGGCCACTGGTCCCCCACCCCAGAAGCAAGCTTCTCAGGGATGAGCTGTCATGGGCACTGCAGGGGACAGACAGGACCCCATTCCTAAGGGTCCCTATCAGGGACAAAAGACCGAAACCCATAAAGACAGGATAATGGGGCTACACCCGTCAGCACTGGCGCTGTGGCAAGGTGGCCGCTCTGGACTCAGGGGGCACGGCTGCAACAACCTCTCCTCTCCCGACAGCCCTGGCCTCCTGAGCCGCAGTTTCCTCTCTGTCAAGTGAGGCCAGAGATTCTGCCTCCCCAGGCTGCATTTGGGACCCAGTGACCTGGTGTGTGTAAGTCCCTGACATGGTCATTCACTGGTCTCAACCATTTGTTGAGCTTTCAGAGAGCAGGTGCCATACAGGTTCTGGAGACACAGTAACAACTAAGACCCAAAATCCCCTGGCCTCACAGAGGGTAGGTGGACATGAAGTAACACCCTGGAGTGACTGCACTGCAGCTGTGCTCAGAGCTACAAGGAGACCCACAGGGGCACAGGAAAAGATAACTGGGCCTCCGGGTGGGGGCAGTCACAGAAGGCTTCCTAAAAGAGGTAACATCAAACTGATGACCAAGTCAAGAGGGAGAGGAAGTGAGCTCTCCAAGCAGAGGGAACAGCCTGTGCAAAGGCCCTGGGGTCCCCAGAGACTCAGCCTTCTGAGGAAATGAAAGACCTGGAGGAAGGGTGGCTCCAGGGGTGCCCACTGAGGTTGGCTGGAGGAAGCTTCTAAGCATTTTTGTCTTTACCCTGAGAACAATGGAAAGCATTTCAGGCAGTGAATCAGTATGATCAGATTTGCATTTTTCAAAGATGCTCCACCACTCCACCTCCAATCCATCTTCTACCCTGCAGCCAAGCCCATCAAGGTAGGTGGGAGGCCACGACACTGCCAAGGCCAGAGAAAGTGGTGTCTGGGGAAAAGGGGAGAAGCATGTAGCACTGGAAGGAGCTGGAGGCGGCCCACAAGTCTGGGCCTCTGGCCTGCACAGCTGGGGGGCAAAGGGACCATCATCTGAAATGGAGAGGACCAGATTCAGGGGGAGGCCTGTACATTTGAACCTGCCGAGTCTGAAGAGAAAGCAGGAACAGGCCCGGGGCGACGGGTAACACAGGAGAGGCCTGCGCGAGTCAGGACTCAGGTGGTGGCTGAAGCCCCAGTGCAGGTGAGACCCCGGCCCAGGGAGAGCAGAGAGAAAGGGTCAAGGTGCGAGGAACCCCACTGTGAGGGGCCAGCAGGGTGGACAAGCCCAGGAAGTGGACTTGGTGTGGACAGGTGAGGGCAGTAGGCCCGGGGAAGGGAAAGCTAGTGTCAGGACAGGCTCATGGGACGGCAGAAGTGAGGTGGACGTGGACACAATCCTGATCGCCACGCATCTTGGCAGTGCTGACCCCCGTGGTCAAGCCCAGGTGTCCTCAGGGCAGCCTTCCCATCTCCCAGACCCTGCCTTCAAGACTGGGCTGATTCCCAACATCACCACCCCCTGACCCTAAGCGCTCTCTGTGTAATGGACTTTAGCTCTTCTCACATAGAGACAGGGTCTACTTCCCCTCCTCTGGGATCGGGTCTGGCCTCCTGACACTTCGGCCAAAAGACGCCCTGGAGGTGATGGTGTGCCGGCTCCAAGCCCAGGTCTCAGTGGGGCTTGCTCACTCCATCTCCTGCCGCGGAACCCAGCCTGAGCTAGCCTTCTGGAGGCTGAAAACCACATGAAGCTGACACCAGGTGCCAAGTCCACCAGCCGGCCACAGGTGCATGAGTGAACCCAGCCAAGATTAGTCTAGCTCGGTCCAGATCAGCGGAAGTGCCCAGCTGACCCACAGACTCATAAACAAAAGGAAAAAACTGTTGTTTCAAGGTACCAAGCTGTGGGGTTTATTTGTTGCACAGCAGCTGCTAACTGATACACTCTTCTCCCTAAAGGCATGAAGATGCTCCACAACTTCATCCTGCTTCTCAATATTGGATAGAGCCCAATGGGGACATGCAGCTGAATTCAGTCTGGCAGGGTTTATAGTTTATTTACTTGGCAAGATCTTTGGTTTAAATTTTTCCTTTAATACAATTCAAACAGAAATGTAAGGAGATGTGTGGAACATCCCTGCAGAGTTCTCAAAGCATCCTTCCCTGGATTTCTCCAGAGAGGCCTGTTTTGTTTGATGGAGAGTATGTTCGCTCGCAGCTTTTCAAATGCTACATTTTCCTCTGATGGCATCTGGGGCATTTGATCACATGAGATGGTGACGAGGTTGCAATTGCTGTCAATATTCCTTGTACGATTCTGAACTTCCATCTGTGCAAGGCTGGTAATTCTTATCTGAATGCCAAGCACAAATAAATGAAACTTATTTAAAATAACTAGGAAAATTCCCCACTAGAGGTTGAAAAAAATTTTTTTTCCTTTTGCTGCTGCAGATGGAGAAACTAGTCCTGGCAAGGCTGTTTGAAATCAGCTCAACAACTGGCCAGCCCCAAAAATACTGTCGCAGGTGCGTACAAGGCAGAAAGATGGACAACAGAGGCCTGGAACCGTCTGGTGCACCAATCCGCCCCAAGCACACAGAGAGGATGTGAAGGGAACACGGCACTCTGCACACATCGCCATCTGCGGTCCCCATATCATTCTTGTGAGAGGGGCAGGGCCAGAGACGAACGACACTGCGCAGCATGTCAGCCACAGCCTGCTCCCAAGACCTCCACCTTAGGCTCCTGCAAGGGTTCTGCTTTTCAATCCTCACTTGGAGCCATCTGATGTACAGACCACATGATGAGCCAATCCACCTTCTCAGGAGAGTGGACAGAAGTGACCAGTGTCCTGACCAGGAGAACACCAGCACTACCCACCAGCCAGCAGTGCCACCGGCCAGGTGCCCCAGCCCAGGCCTGCAGAAGCCACCCACTCAAGCAGAGGGCCGGCTCAAAAGCCTCTCCCACAGGCACTGGCCAAGCACGACACCTGAGGAGCCAAGCCGGATGCCACCTAACCCTGCCCTCCAGCCACAACCCACAGCATGCTCCAGGACCTCCTGGAGAGCTGGTTACTGCTGACTCCGTTGCCTGGGGTGGAGTCTGGCCTGGAAATCTGCATTTTTCAAGAAACACAGTGTTTTGGACTTGGATAGCGGGGGGCTCATGAGACCACACCTTAAGAAATGGAGCCATGAAGAGAGGAAGAACAGGATATGTCCCCAGGAAATCATGGGACCCCCAGGACAGGTCCCATCTGGAGGCAGAGGAGACTATGGGAGACCAGATGAAGGAGCCCCTGGAGGAATCAGAGCAGTCCTGCTTCATGGGAGAAGGGGACATTCGAGTTGGGTCTTGAAGCACGGGCAGGAGTTTCCAGGCGGGAGGGTTGGGTGGGCTGGCGTCCAGATCTGACTTGGAGGCCACAGTAAGGTTCATGAACAAAGGCTTCTGAGCCTCAGTGTGTGCCAGGCCCCACACTGGGCACTTCCTCGTGGCGTTCTCGTCCGCTCGGCAGCTGACCTGTTACTCCTGGGAACTCCCGCTGCAGGAGACCTCGGGGGCGCTTGGACAGAATAATCCCCAGGGCAGGCTCTTAGGCCACTCCAGCCAGGAAAATAAATAATAGCTGATGGATTTATTGATCTCCCCCCATTAGGAAGGACACCAGATCAGGGTTTGGCCCAGTAAGCACTGCCCAGTGTGCACCCAGCATCGCGTTCCTTTTCCAAGAAGTGAACCTTCTGCCAAGACTCCCGCCCCGAAAGCCCAGGCCTGAGCGTGGACGTGCCTCCACGGTGGCTGCAGGAGTGTCCTGGGGTGGCCCTAACAAAGTCCTACATGCCGAGGGGGCATCAGACCACAGGAATCTATTTCCTCACAGTGCTGGAGGCCAGACGTCTGAGACGGAGGTGCGGGCAGGGCTGGTTCCATCAGACGCTGAGGGGGGGTCTGTGCCAGGCCTCTCCCTGCCCACGTGCTGCTGGCAGCCCTTGGCATCCGTGGCTCACAGAAGCATGACGCCAGTCAGTCGCACGGCTGTCTTCTCCCTGTGTCTTCTCAGGGCTTCCCTCTGTGGATCTCTGTGGCCTAATTTCCCTTTCTTATAAGGACACCAGTTGTACTGGATCAGGGCCCACCCTAATGACCTCATTTTAACCAGATTCCCCCTGTAAAGACACTATTTCCAAATAACCACATTCTGAGGTCCTGGGGGTTAGACTGCAACGTATCTTCTTAGGGAGACACATTCTTCCCCACCCCCCAGGTTCCTGTGCCTCTCCCACTCCTGTTAGAGATGCATGGGAGGAGCAGGGGTCCTCCACGAGGGACCCCAGGAAGGCAGTGTGGACGGGCTGCATGCACCAGGCACCCCACTCCATCCGTCCTGCATGACCCACCAGGGGGTGTCTGTCCTTCCAGGCCTCTCTACACCCCAGCAGCCAGGTGGGGAGCCTGCCAGTTCCAGGGCGGATGCCCGTGTTTTATTCGGCAGCTTTGGCAGTGAGAAGGGATGCACCACAGTGAGAGGTTTGTGTGGAATGACAGCTTCGGGAGAAGGAAGCCCTCATCTTAAAAAAGAAAAGGAAAGAGGAGAATGGCAGGGAAGCAGCTCGACACCCCCAGCCCTTGGGCACCCCCAGAGAACCCCACACATTTGGGGTGTCTTCCCTCCTTTTATCTCAGCTTTGCCTCAACCTGCTCCCCAATTTCTCTTCCCCTGCACTGTCCCCCAACGCACTCATTTATTGTCCTGATCTTTTAACGCCCAGGACGAGGACCCAGGTGACTGGGTCTTGGTGGGCGACAGACCCTATAAACGACTGGCAATAATTTTGGAATGTTCCAGTGCTGTCGTTTTAAGAGGGGTGGGGTAGGAGGTTGGAGGGACCCCCTCCAGCGACCCTCCTTGGGAAGCTGGCAAAGCGAGGCACTACATATAATCGCCCTTTGTTTATGAGGCAGATGAATATTCCCGCAGAGCTGAAGACACATTCTTCACACAGCTAAGTTTCCAGAAATTGCCATCTATGTGTTGCCAGGTCTGGGACTGTTATTTCCTCCCCGGCCCCCTCGGATTTGTGTTGATGGCCTGAAACGCAAACTGCCTTCCCTGGTGGCCCCATGGGGCTCGAGCATCGGGCTAAGGACGCCCACCTCACCTGAGAGGAGACGGCTCCTCTGGGAGAGGAAGTTGGGAGCCAAGGGTACAATGAAAGTCATCCTGACTGCACAGCGCAACAAGGCAGGTGATGGGACCTGCCCACCTGTCTCACCTGGATGCCCCGTCTCCATCCCCAGGGACTCAGATGGCCCTGTCTCACCAGAAGGGAAAGGGGGGCACGGCCCTGGAGCAGCCTTGTCACTGTGACCCACTTCATGGGGGAGACCAGTGCGGACCCTGCCCCAAACCTCAAAGAAATCTTCAACGAGCCTCTTCAGAGGAGAGGGGCTCAAGACTGGGGCTGACCTGCCAGAAATCCCAGGTGTCACACTTCCTGGAGCGTGCAACAGGCCTTCTGGACAGAGCACCCCCACAGTGCTGCTGGGATCCCGGAGGAGGGGGCCACCCCCGCCCCTCCAGCTGGGTCTGTGGTGCTGCCCAGGCCTGGCTGTTCCCACTGCCCGGCCTCCCTGTTGGGGATGCGGGTCCAGGATTGGGGTTGAGGAGTCCCGCCGTGTTCATTTCTCTATTTAGTCTTCATCAAACTGATCACCCTGCGGACACTAGGTCTCTGTCCACAGAGGACCCTCCAGGGAAAGGTATGGACCGCCCCTGCCCCTGGAAGGTGAGGAGGCTGGGCAGGGGCAGGGCCTTCCATCCACCCAGTCCCCGTGGATGGAGGGCTGCCCCAGGAGCATGAACTCCCCACACCTCTGGCAGCTCAGTTAGCAACCCCCTTCTCTCCAGAGAAAGCTTGGGGGCCGAGAACATGGCTGCCCAAGCTGGTGCCACAGCCACACCAATGAGCCCAGAGGTCTCCACAGCCGAGCGTCCCAGGGTGGTCCCGTAGGCCCAAACCAAGGTGGCGTCAACTTCCAAGGAAGCACGCGTCCTCCACCACCCCCAGCCCCCAGCCCGTCCCTGAGGCCGGCCTTTCAAGCATCCCCCACTGTGACCAGTCACTGCAGGAGGTGACCCTTGGTAGGTGTTTGTGTCCCCCCAGAACTCATATGTTGACACGTAACCCCCAGCACGGTGGTACTGGGTGGTGTCCCCTCGGGAGGTGCCCAGGTTATGAGGGTGGGGCCTCATGATGGCGCTAGTGCCTTATAAAGGGGACCCCTGGGTGCCCCCTTGTCTCTACCCTGTGAGGACCCAGCAAGATGTCTGTCTATAACCAGGAAGTCGGCTCCCCAGACCCTGCCAGAACCTTGACCTTGGACGCCAGCCTCAGGGGCCGTGGGGAATGAACGCCTGCTGCTTATAAACCCGTCTGTGCGGTGCCCTTACAGCAGCCGAGCCTGAGAGGAACAGAAGCACACCTTGGCGCACCCAGAAAGGCCTCCGGTGTCACTTAGGGGTGACGCCAAGCTGGGCTCCCCACCCGGAGGAGTCAAGCACACCCACCCCCACACACCTGCCCCAGCAGACCCAAAGCACAGCCTGCTTGGGGACTGGAGGACAGACGAGGGACCCCAGACCCCCAGTCTAGACCGACGCACAGGGGCGGCTGCGGGCACAGTCCCCCCACTGGGCCCTCCAGTGACAGAGGTGGGTGGCCAGCGGCTTGGGGACAGGCCCAGATGCAGAGAGAGAAGTAGCCAGCACAGGACAGCCTGTTCCTGCAGGCAAAGGCCACCAAGGAGGGTCCCCCAGGGGCCGGGACAGAGCCCCCACCGCCCTTTCCTGCCTCAGTCCTCCCTCCCAACCCTTGGCTTCTTTTTCCTTCAACTGTGCCTCTTTTGTTTGGCGAGGACCCCTTCATGTGTGTGCGCCTGCACATGCGTGTCCGCTTTCTATTCCAATCCTTCAGTGAGGTCTTTGCTGAGAATTTACAATTCCCCCATGGCCTCAATCTTGCAAAGATTGCTTTTTTAACGCTGTTAGGCCTTAATTCTAATAAGCCTCCTCTTTATTACAGAACCAGGTCACATTGCCGTGACACTGCCTGGAGATCTTTCCTGGGCAGGGAGGGGCGGGAGGGGAGAGAGGGACAGTGAGGGGAAGGGGCAGGAGACCACGCCGGGGAGGAATCCTTCCTCAGCTCATGGAATTCTAAAATAACCTAATTCCTGGGAACCGAGCGGCCTGATCTATGATACGATCGAGTCTCCTCCCAGCGTCACTTTTCTTTCTGCATCTTGATTTCTTAAGTGACTAGACGGGGAAGGACGGCGACATAGCCTAACAGCCACGCCAGGCACACGGTCAGGCCCGGCCCTGGACGGCGGCCGGTCACTCGGGCCACAAGCGTGTCCTCCTGCCGGCCTGCTCCCGTCCTGGGGCCCGGCAGAGGGAATGCAGGAACCAGAGGGCTCGAGCACCGGAACCAGACCCGCCTGGAGGACAGGTCCAGAGGCAGGTCTAGACACCGGCGGGCCTGCCAGTCAAGCTCTCCCCCTTCTCCGCCCTCCCGTTCCTGGGTGACGCTAAGGCCCAAGGGGTGATGTGGCCCAGGAGGAGGAAGCTGTCTCTCTTCACTCTCAGGACAAAAGGTCAGCCCCCCTCATGCATTCTTGCAACATTTTTTAGCACCTACTGTGTGCAGAGAGGTAAGAGGCCTGCTTGTCATCAAAACTAGAAGGAACCCAAGAGCTAAGGGCTAAGATGGGTCCGAATGCTTCTTGAAACCTGTGGGAGCATTCGGAGACTGGGGCGTGCGTCCAGGAGCAAGGCCTTCATTCTAGAGGCTCTACGTGTGGACCTGTGGGTCGGGCCCTCCAGAAGCACCCAGGCTACTGAAAAGACAAAGAAAGAGACTGCTGTCTCCAGATCCTGAGACCGTCTCTGGGAGCTTCCTTTGCTTGCCACCAACCAGCCCCTCTCCAAGCCTTGTTCTCCCACTGGAAGTCCACCTGAGAAGCCAGTCGTTCACATTGGGCATTTAAAGCTGGGCACCCCAGGACACATGCAGCGCTGCACAGCCAGCAGCCTCCAAGCCCCTGCTCCTGTCCCTGAGTCCTTGTGACCCCCCAGTGTTCTCCCACAAGAGCGGTGTGAGCACAGCCAATTGCTTAAATATTAAAATCTAAATTGATGCAGTGTCTAACATAAGGCAACTTAAAAATCAAAGGTCAGTTTTTAAACTTTGGTGCCAAACAGCCGTGGTGTCCAGAATGAGGTGCTGATGTGGAGGGTGGGGTGAGCCCCCTGGGGGCCCCACTGAGGATCCTGGAGGTGCCAAACAGAGAAAAGACAAGTGGGCTCCTCAAGCAGGGGCCGCTCTGCCCACATGGAACCCACTCCCCGACCTGAGCCTCCCGCCCCAGCCCCCGCCTCTCACCCGGCACATGCAAGGTAAGCACCTACTGTATACGGAGCACTGTTGAAGGCTCCCTGGGCAAAGACAAGACAATGCATTTACACGCATGTGTTTCCATTTTAAAATACACAGATGCTCTTCTGTCTTCCTTTTCCAATTGCAGCATATGGTGGGGAACTTGCCATGTCCACCTAAAACAGCTGCAGGAAACCGGCTGTCTGAATGGACGGTCCTCTCTCCAATAGCTTTAACCAGTCCCCTCCTGCAGGGGGCCTGTCAGTCGCATGGGGCCTTTGAGAGGTGGTGTGCTAACCACCGTGCAGGGGGAGAGGGTGGGCACTGGGGAGGAGGCCAGGCGCTGCTCTCCCTGCTGGCCACCAAGTCTCAGGGGGTGCTCGTGTGTCCCAACAGCCCTCCGAGAAGGGGAGCGAGGTGGCAGCCCTTGGCCTACGGATGGCAGATTCTTGGATTCCACAAAATACAATTGTGAAGGCCAATCTGCCAGCAGAGAAATATGCGGCACATTCACAGGCTAAATATAAATAATATTGATTTGCCTGCCATCCTGACTTACCCATTTCACTTTTGTTTTCCATTAGCATCAATAACCACAAGCTGTCTGCTCCCCCCACCCCCCATGCTGTGATGGGCTACACTGCACCCCAAAGGACGCAGCCAGCCCCAGGGTCAGGTGCCTAGAGGAGCCTCAGGCTCACTCTCAGAAGAGTCCAGCATCTTCTAGAACAGTCAGCTCCCATCTAGGAACTTTCCCTTCCTTTCATCAACTCCTCACTCCAGGCCCAGCAAAGAGGGGAGGCTCAGAGACATGTGAGACCCCCGGCCCCCCACCCCTTTGGAGGCACTCTGCTCTCTTTGGCAGCTGAACCTGGTTCTGGGAAAACAGTGCCACGAGCCCATGGCTCACTTCCAGGCTGAAGGGAAGGCAGCCGGATGCAAGGCCCTGCTGTTGCCAACACAGGGACGGAAGTAGGGCCCGTTTCCTCCCCAGGCCAGAAGTCACAGCGGCCTTCCTACGGATAAGCGGGCTCCCCAGCCCTCCGGCAGCTCCCCACCACCCAGGCCTGGAGCACACAGTGGCCTGGGCCTCCTGCACACCCTCCCACACCGGCAGGACTCAGCAGGGTCCCAGTGACAGAAAGAACCAGGGCACAGAAACCCACACGGGCCGCTCGTGGCTGACCCAGCTGGGATGCAGGGCTGCCGAGCCAATGGCCTGCTCCCCTCCCGCCCCAGCCAGCTGTCAGAGTCCCCACAAAGGCTGACAAGAGAACCCACCACAGGCAGAGAACCAGCCTACATGTACCGGGGGAAAACAGCGCCCCTGCCTTGGAAGCATTTACAGTCAGAGGCGGATGTCCTAACACCTACCAGGATCTATCATTTTTCACTCTTCCTTATCCGTGCTAATTATGGCTCCCAGAAACATGCTGTGAAGGACAGGGTGCTGACCGTCAGGCCCCCAGGGAGCCCTGTGGGGGGCCTCTAAGGACGGCTTCTCCCATCCTTGGTGTGAAAGCGTGAGAGTGTGTTCCAAACGCCCACCTGCCTTGGAAACAGCCACAGATGCAGCTCTGACCCCCATTTGTGGGGAGATCTAGAGCCTCCCCACTTGCCTTCACCATCTGCTGACCTGGCCAGCAGCTCCTGGGGTTCCCCAGCAGAAATGCAGGTCACCCTGGCCCCAGACTCCGGCTGCCAGTCCCACAAATGGAGGGCTTTACAAGGAGACCCCGGGGGTGGCTTGGCTCACTCAACCCCTAACGAGTTTCCCCAAGAAGACACCTGTCCTTAAATCACGGGCCCACAAAATGGCCAGGACTGCGATGCAGAGTGCGAGATCACCTCCCATCTGTGGAAAACGAGACCGGCGTGGAGTGGGGAGTCGGGTCCTCCCACCCAGCCGTGCCAGAGAGCACAGGCTTCCATGCGCTGGGAGCGAGGACTGGCCGGGAGAGGGGCGGCCCCTGTGGCTCGAGAGAAGGAACCCTGAGCCCTGGCTGGAGATGCACCCTCCGGGGTCCCCACTGCTAATCCTCAGCCATGAGGTCCAGCGCCAGGTCTCATCTGTCATTTCTGTCCCCAGCACCCGGAGTTTACTGCCCAGTTTCTGTCCCTGCATCCCTGTCTTGTGCTGAGTCCCCCACACAGCGCAGACTGGTTCCTGCCTTCTTGAGGAAGAGAACAGCTTTGCCCCCCATTAGCAGGGAGCAGACACCCCACAAGTCACTGGGCCTCAGGCCTCTGACACCAAAACAACCATGCAGTCCATCCCCTGGGGGAAAAGCAGTCACATCCTTAGGCCGGCAGCAGTGGGACAGACAGTTGGCACAGCAGCTGGTCTCTTGTTTTGGCTGATGTCTTGACCACACAGACTGAGCCTGGCCCAGGGGCACTCCAGGGAACCCCACAGAGCCCACCAGATAGCAGAACAGCACCTCTTCCACTCTGAGGTCCCTGAGGAGTGGGGCCAGGAGGAGTCTTGGTCTGGCTTCTTTCTCCTGCTCTGACTCACCCTTTCCCACCATCCCTATCGATTCTCCTCAAAACCCTTGCAGGATGCACACCTGGATAGTGTGGTCGGGACACACGCTATGCAGCCAACAGGCGTGGGGATGCTGCAGGTTGGGGCTGCCCTCACACGTGTGGTCGGGTACAAACACGCGCCCCTTGAAGAAGCCAGCATGATGCACAAGCGCACACACACACGCTCCTCTCAGTTAAGGACCTGGAGTGATGTATTCTCTGTTCTCCCAGCTATAATTATTTTAGCGTGGGAGACAGATTCTGTCTCCAGTATCTCAGAAGCACTGCACCGGAATATCACATTCTGTGGGCCTGGAAAATCTCTACAATCTCCCAGCTTTCCCTTCACACCAGAGCACAAACCGGTTCTTCAGATGGGCGAACACAGCATGGAGGCCACACAGAGGGCTTGATGTCTGCTCCGAGCCGCTCTACCCAGAGCAAGAGACCCAGAAACCACACATGCGGGTAACCATGGCAACTTCAAGGAAGTTTTAAAAAATAAGTTTGTGAGTTGTGGGTTGTTATTTGGTGCTTGGTGGGCTGGGTTCTTTCCTGCTTTTTTACGATAACAAGGTCTGTAAATAACACTTTTATGAGTTTCTGGCTGCCTCCAGATTTCTAATCACCTTCCGGTGGGGCGGGGAGCTGTGTGTCATCTGAGCAACACGTCAGGGTTCTTCTGTCCTTGGGGTGCGCTGTTCTCCACAGGGTGCCCTTGAGCCAGTGTGCCTCCCTGGCCCCAGGGGTCCTGAAACTGGCAGGCCAGACCACTCAGGACCCCAATCAGGTCCCAAGAGACACTCACACATCTCCTGATGCAGGGAGACGGACAGCCAAGACCTGCAAAATCCCAAGTCCCACACGCAGAGATACAACACACTCATGCACATGCAGGAAGGGCCAGCACGTGAGAGTGCAAACTGCACATCCCTGTGAAACGACATCTCTGCCCACCCACACTCAAAAAGGGCCCAGACGGCCCGAGGCAAATGGGAGCTGCCGCCCTGGCCACTGGCCCTTCTCCACGAAGCCAGCAGAAGCAGGCTTTCGATGCCAAGGGACATCCTCACGTGTGGATGGCATGCACACACACACACGCACACCTGGTTCCGTGGGCCCCTCGAGGCTGGACCAGAAAGTCACGTCACTGCAGCAGGCAGCTCTCTGCACCACACGCTGCCTTGATTGTCTGCAAAGCACCTGGGAGCAGAACAATGGCGGGGCCCCACCCCCGCGCTGTCTACCGCTCCCACGTTGTTTATTACAGATCTGAAACGGGCTCCATGAGGAGTGCTTGACGGCCACCACCAGGGCTCCATGTCACAGCTACGGTGCCAGAGCGCTGGGCACATGGCTGTGGAGAAAAGAATATTTTTTAAAGGCTGAAAAATCCTAAATGGCCCTTTCAGCCTTTGCACACACATAATTGTAGTATCCAAGTTAATGAAAGGCCTGGCATGCTGGCTGGCTGAATACCGGCTAATGCCATGGCCCTGTACCTCACACGGAGCGGCTCCATCACCGTGGTGGAAATCAGACCCCGGTGGGGAGGCGGGAGGGTGGGGAGGAGGTGGGAAATGCATGAAATAAAGAGCACTTCCAGGAACGACAAGGCTCCCGCACGGATCATATCATCAATTAGCCAGTAGGAGGGCCCAGGAGCACTTGGCATCTCAGTTCACAAAGGCGAAGTTTCCCTGAGGAACCTGCCAGAGTCTGGGAGCACTGGAGACCCACAACAAATGAAGAGGAGCGACGGCAGGGCCTGGCCACCCTCCTGGCAGCCTGCACAGGGCTGTGAGGGTTTAAAGATACACGTGGAGCCTGCGAGTGTCCAAGAGGTGAACATACACAACACACACCGTGCATGTATGCACACACATGCACCTGCGTGCACACCTAGGCCGTGTGCACACACCACACTTAACTCTCAGGTCGGAGTCTGCCGTTCTGGCCCACAAACATTCCAACCGGTGGCTCCCATGGGTGCCCGGTGCTAAGCGGACAAAACACCCTGCCCGTGTGTCGTCTGAAACCTGCCCCCAAAGCTCTGCGCACATCCCCCACCCGTGAGGGGACCCCGGGCTCCGCACCCGCCAACTCCGATGGCGCTCAGAGTACGTCAGATCCTTCAGCAGCCCAGCCAGAGCCTCCAAAGCCCCACGCGGGGCGGCCCCTGCCTTAACGGGCTGGGAAGCAGTCGAGCTCAGGCGTCTAAGTGGAGCTGACTGATTTATTCTGCCCATCCTGACTCTTAACGACACGGCTCCCCTTCAGCTGAGCACGGTTCTAATTGTCCAGCCAGCAGGGCAGGGAGCAACCGTAAATCTTTCCCGCCTGCTGCTCTGAGCTGGGCGCTCGACCTGCCGTTGCCAGCCCCTCCCCTGCGTCCCTCTGGAGAAGTCCTCCGGCTTTGAAGGTGAAGCAGGGGAGTGGGGAGGCAGCAGGGCTGGTGGGGTCACAGAGCGGGAGAGAGGGCTGGGGCAGGAAGCTCGCAAGGCCTTGCGCTGCAGTGGCTTCCGACCAGGGGCCCAGAGGAGGCTTCTCACCGCAGCTCCCAGGGGAGGCAGCTGTGGCACAGAGTTCCCAGGTGCCCGGGGCCGCGCCCTCCCAGGCCCCACCTCACAAGCAGCCTAACTCCAACAAGGTGGGCCGGAGCCCCGGAGAGGGGGGTTCAGCATACCTTCACCCTGCTGGAAAACAGCACGGCGCTGAGTGGACCCCAGTGGGCAGGAAATAATAACATTCCTGCATCAACCCTCAGTGTGTGTGCAACTGGACCCCTGCTGCGGGCACAGGGTCCTCTCTGTAGGGACGGGGGGCAGGCCACCAGCCCAGAGCCCCGAATGCAAATGCGGTGCTAGTCCGGAAGACTAGGCACCCAGCCTCCAAAGCAAACCTCCCCCGACCCCGGGGACACAGACTCAGCATTTTCCATGATTTTTGTACACGCTAATGTATTCCAAAGTGACGAGCACTGTAGCTGGGATTACTACTAAAGACTTCACAGCCCCCATTGCATGGTGCTCAAGACTTGCTGAAAAATTAGCCTTGGGGGCCAAAATTTTCCAAGTTTGGTCTAGTGAGTTTCTTCCTAGGATTTCGGCAGGACATTTTATTGCATCCCTGCTGGGATGTGGGGTGGAGAAGTTCTCCCTAAGTGAGTCTCAGTGGTGACTTCCCGAGTGGAGGTGCAGAGACCACACGCTGCCTGGTAACACGTACATACTGAAACGGTTATCAGTGACCTGGTCTTAGGTCTGCCCACCCATTCTGTAGACCGTTGATTCTACTTGCAAAAACAATGCAGGCTGGGGGAAGGTACCCACGCAGCATTCATTTTACATGCCGACACACAGACAAGGCGGGACAGCAAACGCTGAGCACCGCGGGGCTGTCAGTGCACACATACGGGTGGACGTGTACTGTCCACACAAGAGCACACTTGCGGAAGGACCCCCGTCACGGCCAGAGGGTGCCAAAAGAGTCGGAAGGAAGCAGATTCTACATGGCTTCTTCTTAACTGTCCTGGGAGGTCTGCTGGTGAGAAAGAAAAATGCAGCTCGCTGGTAGGTTGCCTTTGGTCACACTGTAAAGTCCCAGACACCAGCACAAGCACTTTGGGGTTAGGATGAGGCTAACAGGCTCCCCTATCAAACCAAGGTCATTCACTGCCCAGCTGCTCTCTCCCTCTCTGGCCATCAGTTAAAGGTTCACAGCTGTCACCATGTCAAATAGACTTTTGGTACGATAATATTCGATATAGCGTTGTCTGTCTGGGAGTGTTGATTAAAATATTACACCACTGAACACAATAATTTTCACCTTAAATTTCTCCGGCACTTCTCTTTTCTGCTAAGGTTCCAAAGTACTTGACTACTGTGCCCATGGATAGCACCCGGAAGAGGTAGGCAGCAAGCGACCTAGTCCTGTTGCAGGCAGCACGGCAGGTGCAGCAGGGCCGCTGGTGAGCCACGGCCCCAAGCCCAGCCTATGAGGAGCCTGTGTAAGAAGCCCCTTGGGCCCCAGCCGTGCCTAATGGGATCACAGTGGTCCCTTCAATGAGGGAGAGTCAATATTCCAGAAAGACGCACATAATTTATGTTTATTTCTAATGGATTTTGCAAAACTGTGTCTCAGTTTGTCACACATTGAGTCCTGAGAACCAGACCCATCTCCATGCTGAAGGCAGGGGTGGGAATGGAATCCCTCTGCCAACTGTGTGCCACGGCAGCGAACTGCAGGTTCAGAGGCGCGAGGGTGGGGGGGTCGTGGTCCCTCTTCCTTTCGTCCCCATGAGGGAAAATCCAGCTGGCATGGACCTAGGGCCCCATCGCAGAGAATCCAGGGCTATTCTTGCAAAAGCAAAGAGCCCGGCTACAGTGCCTCCTCTCCTGCGGTTCTGGACATTACCCCAGGGAGCGGAGGCATGGGGCAGGGACAGCGGCCCATTACGGGGACAGACCACGGGCAGGCGGGAGCCCCTCCACTCCCCAGCGGCCCTCAGAAAGCGACAGCCCCTTAGATAGGACCCACTCACATCCTCCTGCTGGGCCCTAGGGGGTTCCCGAGAACGTGAGCTGCCAGGCTCCGCCTCTGAGTAAGGACCTCCTCACCTACAGAGAAATGCTAAGACTCATTTCCATCTTGGCGCCTGCAACTTTATCTGGAACCATTTTACAACAGCCTTATCTCCGTGTGGCTGTGGGAAATAGTGTAGAATCCACTTCCTCAACTCTGACAAGGTGCTCACACCTCTGACAGGTGGGTGGTACCAGGGAAGGCTCCCACTCACCCCCAGCTGCTGTGTGCTGCTATGTGCCACAGAGTGTGCTATCTCCCCACATCTCAGCTGAGAAAACTGAGGTGCAAGAGCTTGCCCCAGGCCACGGGATTAGGGTGTCTGCATCCCTCCCGGACAGCACACAGCCTGCCCTCCCCCGATCACATCACAGGTGTTTTCCATGACTGCCCCATGCGCCGGCAGGCAGGGTGCTGCCCCTAATGGGCTTGAGGTCTTGAGAAAGGTAATTAATTTACAGTTGTGTTCAGAAGTGGAATTCCATCTAAATGTGTGCATACTGGGGGTGAAGACCGGTTCTTACAAGACTCAGCTGACAGAGGAACAGCCAAGATGTGCAATCTCAGGGAAGACCCCACTAGAAAGACTGTAGGGAGCGGGGGGTGGGGGGACGTGAGTGCATGTCCCACTGGCGGAGCCCAGGAGAAACCTGCGCAGACCCGGTCTGAAACATCACTCTGATTTTCCTTTTCCTTCTTGGATCTCAGGATGATGGGTAACACAGGGAAATGTGCAGCGATCTCGAAGTATTAAAAAGTCATCTTCGTACCTCCTGTTGAAAACAGAAGGTTGCAAAGCCTTTCTTGCTATCATTAAAAGAAAAAAATGGTGTGGGGCGGGGCAGAAGTTGCCAGGAGGGGCTTGGGTTTTAAGGTGCCCAGAGCTTTAATGTACAGACTCTGGAGCACAGCCCTGTACCCAAGCCTTAAAAGTTCCAGAAAATTTAGGAGTTATTTTCTAATTAATCCACTAGAAACCTCTATATTCAGTAAGGATTTCAAACTATTAAGGTTTATCAAGAAATTTCTAAATGTACCTTGTGTTTGCACCTCTTTAAATCTTTCTCCAAATTGCATCTGCTGTTTTAATGCGCATAAACTTTATGTTCTTTGGCTCCAATAGAGATTCACATTTTTACTAAAAAGGCTATATTGCCGAAAACAATGTGCTTCTCCACATTTTCATTACAGTGCCTAAAAGAAGGTGATACTGAGGCAAGGCTCCCAGCCCAGGAATCACTGGGGCCCAAAGACACAAAGTGCAAGGGGTGGCGGGGGCACCCAGATTCCCGGGGTCCCCTGTTCCTGCCATTGTCCTTCCTCAGTCTCACTGCGTGTGCCACCCAAAGGCAGTGGTGAGCAGGGCTGCAGCTTTCCAGCTATTCACAGGCAGGGCCTGAATGTGCCCTGGCCTTGGGCAGAGCACCGCCTGTACAACTCGATCGGCAGCCCCGTGACAGAGGACCTTTTTTGAGTGGAGAGATTGCTTTTTGCTTATTTGTTGTGGCGGAAGGAAGTGACACAAGATGCCTTGGAGGAATAAAGGCACATGGATCCTCCTCTCTTCTGTACAAAAATATATGTTATGATCTCATCTGGCCCCCAGAAGGAATTCGGTGAAACTGTGCAGGGTCTGGCTGGCACCAGGTGTCTGTCCCTTCACCTGCAAGTGGTGCTGTTTTCTAAAAGGGCTAAAAGAGACACACACACCTGACCACCTGCTTCTCCTGGTTTCCATGCAGAGCCCAGCACTATGCTGGCCCAGAGGGTGGGCTCACTCCCCTGGGCATTCAGCAGGCACGGGACAGAGACCCGCACACACAGAGCTGGCGAGCAGGGTGGATCTGAGAGGGAGCTGGCATGGCCAGGTACAGCACAGCTGCCCCCACACACCTCTGTTTTTCTGGAATCTTCGGAGAAAGCTCTTAGTACAGTCATTAACTAAAGTAATAAGTGGGTAAAATTCTGCTAAAAATACATATATTCTCCCTCCTTCTTTTTTTCTGTTGGGAATATGCTCTGACTTTAAACAATTAAACCTTAAACAAAAAAGTCTTCAACAAGAACTGCTTTCCTCTTGGTCCTCAGAGGAGAGACCACAGACTCGGAAGATTCCACCCCAACTAACGTGAGTTGTTGCCAAGTCACAACACACATTCCAGGTGGGATCAGCGGGACCAGCCCCGAGCGACCCAGAAAGAGCGGGGACGAGGTCCAGAGAAAGACGCCCATCACACAGCTGAGTGCATTTCTAGGCCCCCAATTTAAACTAAACTTGATGGCCCGTCCCCAGGCCCGAGGACCCTGCTGGCTGGCCATCCCTCTCGGTGGCTCCCCTTGCTCCTGAGCAAGGAGGTTTGCTGCGCACCTAGGCTCTGGCAACTAAAACACAATTTATGCACTGTGAGCCTCAGGCTATTAAAGGAAACACTTTCAAATAAAGTAACAGATTTTATGCTCTTTATTATCTCAAGTCACCTTCTAAGGCATGTTTTGGTGTCAGCTCATGTGTTGAAAAAACTGTGATTGCAAATTAATTTACTTAGTGCATTGCACTTAATAAAGGTATATTTTGTAAATCAAAACAGTCCATTCAGTGAGGTATTTCTTTCAGTGAGGATACTCACCTTTCTGCCTGCAGATCCTCACAAATAACCAGACTCGGTGATTATCATCATCCAACAATGAATTGAGAGCTGTCCTCAACTCTCATAGGTAATGCAAGGAGAAAGTCAAATACTGGGGCCCCAGCACTCTGCAAGTATAGGGAGAAAAGATGCGGAAAGGGAAGGAGAGGGCGGGCAATGTTGGGGGGAGAAGGGGATGGAACCATAAGGCTATAAGGAAAAGAGAGACAGTGGCTCAGAGAGAAGCCTGCTTGAGAGGGGCTGCAGGAAATAAAGATGTTTAGGTTGCCTGAATGTTTCATGAACCTGTGAAAATAGGGTGCTGCTTTATAAAAGAACATGGGGAGATACTGCAGCTAATCAAAAAGATGTAGGTGCAAATGGGATGTGTTTATAAAGCCAATACATCGTGTGGGAGAGAAGCCCTGCTCACAGGCAGGTGTCCGAGGAGGAGCATCTCTGTTCCGGGGGGAAAGTTTCAAGACAGTTTTTCCCCTTCACTTGTTTAAAAATAAAAAATTCCCTCACCAAATGTCAGCTGCGTGTCAGGTTCCATTTGTCTTTATAACAGAGTATCAAGGAAGAGTGTGGAAATAAATAAACACAGAGAGACAACTGACCACAGAAATTGCACACAGGGACTGGCAGCTGGAGGAGGTAAGCCCCGCACTGCAGCCGCTGGGAAACATTTCAGTTCCTAGTTGGGCACTGTTGCTCTGTGCTCCCCGAGATGTTTCCCGGGTGCCGCGCCTCCAGCCTGCTATCCTGCCCCCTACGCGCTGCCACCCTGACATCTGGGTGGGACAGGCGCTTGCTTCGCTCCTAAATCCACAAGCAAGCACCAAATAACACCCTCCCTGTTCAGGAGGAGGTGGGGATAAGTCAAGCGGGATCCCTGCCTTTAGGGACCCACTCCCACACATCCCAGAAGCAAGGGGCCTCGGGCCTGGCTGAATGGGGGCTGTAAAGCAGGCTGCAGAGCTGAGGCCACACCAGAGCTGCCCCAGGCGGGTGAGGATCCAGGACTTGGGGATGGCATTTTCTCTGGCCACCACCATGCCTAGTTTGTCCCCAGACATCAAAGAGCTCCATGATGTCTCCAAGGAGCCACTGACAACACTCAGTTGAGTGAGTGGCAGGAACACGACAGAAGGCCCACTCTGGAATGATCCCCAGGAGTCCTCCCACCGGTCTCCTTCAAAATCTGCCTCTTGGCAGGCGCTAGCTCTGCACGGGCCTAAAGCCCTCCCAGGGTCCTAGCGGAGGGAAGGGTGAGCGCCCGCAGCACCCTCAGCGGCCCCAGGGCAACGCCAGAGGCCGGGAGGCGGAAGGGCAGGCCGCGGCCCCTGGCCCTGTTCTTGGTGCTGCCCTGGCCGCTGCCTTCCCTGCCCGAGGCAGGCCTCTGGTCCCTGCAGAAGGGCAGACAATCAGCCCCCCCTACTGCGGCTCCGGTCTAGGACACTGGGCGACGGGTGTTTGCAATGATGACCTAGCGTGGTCGGCGGCCGGGCCTGTGGGGCCATCTCAGGAGGCCTGAGGCCCAGGGTAGGACACAGGTCTCTCTAAGCCCCAGACCCCTGGAGCGTGGATCGGAGCAATCCTGCACATCCTCTTTTTACTGGAGAGAGGCCCTGTTAGAAACAGAACCCCAGCGGCCCAAGTGCAGGCGGCCCACACCCACTGGCCAACGCCGCCCGCGGCACGCAGCTGCCTGGCCGGGCCGGGCTGCCTTGCCTGAGCGCACTCCCCTAGCTCTGCCTCTGGCCCCCGGGCCCTCGGGCTTTCCCCCCTCACCCCCGCGTCGCCCTCCCCGGAGCTCCCGCCAGGGAGGCAGGGGTTAAGCGTCGCCGCGAGTGTGCGGCAAGCCCCTGCCCACGCAGGGAGGCCTCCTGTCTCCGGGGATGAACGGGGGTGGCGGCCTCGGTCCTCGGTGCGGAAGGGCGCTCCATGCCCTCGGCGGAGGCAGGCAGGGCGGGGGTGCGCACAGCTGGGTCCCAGGGCTCCCCTCTGCCCCCCACACGCCCGCCCCAGCGTGCTCAAGGCCTCCCTCCGCTTGCACCCCGCTCATCAGGCGGCACTCTGACTGAAACTGTGCTCCCCCTCCCCCCTCACAATTTCGCTCACCTGGAGGGTCTGGTTTTAATTAGTGTAATATCCCCGTTAACCACGCAGCCTAATTAAGACATCCGCCCAAATCCGAGATGCACACTTAATGAGCAGATCTGCCGCAATCTTTACACTTATTTATTTACGTATTTAGTTGCAGACCAGCAAAACCGAAGCTGGCTTCCGGCTGAAAGACCTCATTACGGGCGACCCCACTCCATTAGCCTCACACCTGCGCGGCGCTAAGTGCCCGGGGCTCCGAAGTGCGAACACAGGGCGTCGCCAAGAGGAGGCCAGCGGGTGTCAGGCAGTGAATTAGCGCCCCAACGCACCGAAGCGACTTCACCTCTAGCTGGGGGGAAGGGAGGGAACACTCGCCGAAGGGGGGACCCCTCTGTCCCTGTCCTTTGCCTGGGGGGATGTATCTCACCCAGGATGAACAGCACTGTGGGAATCCAATTTTTAAAAGTGACCATAAAAAAATAAACCTAGTCCCTCCCCAAAGCTGGGAAGCTCTATCACAGACGAGTTTCTACTCTCTCCCGCTGGGCCCCGCGCCTGCTAGCGTGGGCCCGAGCTCTGGACCCCCAGGAAACCCTCTCCCCACTTGAGACTCCGGAGCCCAGGGCTGTTCTGGGAGGGAACAGGGTCCCAATGTCCCTCCAGGTCCGGCGCCGTGCCCTCGTCCCAACGCGGACCGGGTGAGGGCTCCCGGCAGACCGGGCACTGTGGGGAGACAAGCCTGGGGAGCGTCTGCGCCCCGGGGAGGCTGTGACCACCGGCCTGTTCCGCCCCCGAGAGGCCGCAGGAGACAACGCTCCCCAGAGGCCAGCCCTACCCCATCCCGGGGCCGCCTCCGCAGAAAGTTTGGGTCAGGAGTGTGCCCGGCCGCCAAGGGGGCTGGCTTTCCCAGCCAGGCTGCGCCGCCCCTGGGGCCGACTGAGGCCCACGGGCGGCGCCGCCTGGGGTCCCGCCGGAGCCTCCCCGAGGCCGCTCTGAGACTCCTCCGGGGGCGCCCCCAGCCCGCCTCCTGGAGGGCCCTGCGCTGCTCGCCCCCTGCAGCTCTACCCTGGCGCGCGGCGCGGCGCTGCGGAACCGGCCCTCCTTAGGGAGCCGGAGGAGCCCCTTCCTCCCCACAACTCCTTTGGGTCAGTCCCCCTCCCGAGAGCCTCCTCCAGAGGACCAGGCAGGGCTGCCGAGGCCCGGGTGCAGGGAGGGAAGCGCACTGCACCCCGAGGGGTCGCTAACCCCTGCTCCCACCCGCGCGGGCTCCGCTGCCTCTCCGGAGGTGCCCCGCGGGGCCGGGATCTCCTTGCGCCTCAGACCTACCCCGGCCAGGGAGTTCCCTGCGCCCGGCACTGGGCCGCCGCCGCCACGCAGCGCTCGGGACTCCCCGGCGATTCACTGGGGCTCGACCCGGGGGCCTTCCCATTCACAAAATCGCCTCTTTGGCCCCCGGCTGGGCCACGTGTCCCGACCCCATCCAGGAAAGCACCCCAGGAGCCCCGACCTCGCACGGAGACCCCTGACCCCGAGGTCGCCACCCCTCCCCGAGCGCCCTCGGGTCGGTCTCTGGCCGTGCTCTGCAGCCCCGGGCCCCCGCCAGTCTTGCCTCCCAATGAGGGGTCCCGTGCGCCCCTCCCCGGCCCGTGCCATCCCCCGCCCCCAGCTGGTTCAACGCGATGGTAATGACCGCCGCCTGGCGAAGCGCAGGGGACGAGGCCGGGCTACTCACGGGCTCAGCGCTCCCCTCGGCAGGTGACAGGGGCCCGGCGGCCATGCCCCGGCTGCATCTCTGCCGCCGAGCGGGCACCGGCGTCCCGGGGCCGCGCGGGCACCGGCGAGCGGGCGGCGAGGTGCGCGCGGGGCGGGCTCGGGGGCGGCGGGCGCGTCTCCTCTGGCCGCCCGAGCGGCTGGGGCCGGCTCCGCACCCGCTCTTCTCTCGCCGCCGCCTCTCTGCTCCCCCTTCTCTCTCCCTCTCCCGGCTCCTCCGCTCGCCCGGCTGGAGCGCGGAGACAGCAGGAGCACGCGGCGGCGGCGGCGGCTCGGGCGGAGCGCGCAGCGCGCGGCGAGGGAGGGGCTCGGGCGGCCGCGCGGCGGGGAGGGCGGCGGGGCGGGAGGGCCTCGGCCGGGGAAGCGCAGCCCGCACGCACCCTGGCGGCGCGCAGCCACGACCCGAAGGGGCCCCGGCACGAGAGAGGTGGGCGAGGCGCAGGGCACCCCCAGAGCCCAGAGCTGCCCGGGTCCCCGCGAGCGCCGCCCTCGGCCCCCTCCTGGCACTGGCGAGGGCTGGCAGCCCCTCTCAGGACTCCTGGCCCCTCCCCTCCTTGGTCGGCCCAGAAAATACTAAGCTGGAGATCCCCAGAAACCGACGGCAGCAGGGGTGAAGCCCCCCAACACTCCTCTGCCGCAGGTCTGCACTGCCATGCCTCCCTGTCCACTTCGCCCCCACATACCCCACTCCCTTATCAGGGCCTGAAATTCGGTGCCTTGCCTTCCTAAGGCTGGGAGAGGAGGTGAGCCGGCCACCCAGGGTCACTGATGCGGCGTTTGTCCAGACTGGCCAACCCAACCTACTGAAACATTTCCACCTTGGTGGGAGGAAAGGGGCTGTCACTGTGGGAAATCAGCTAAAATTCTGCCTAAAATAGGACAGGTCACCACTACCAGCCTCCCCAGTCTAGGGGAGGAGGCCCTGTGTCTGGGAGGGTCTCTAACCTTGGAGGGGGAACAGAAGGAAGCAGTGCAGTGCAGCCCCTCTGGGCTGACAGGATGAAACCTGTGGGGACAGGGAGGTCGGCACCACAGGCAGACCAGAGGGCCTGCGCTGTCCTGCACGGAACCTCAGGGTGGTGCAGGGCCTCACGGGGGTCTCCAAGCAAAAGACGGATGGATGTGGTTCCTCCAACGACGGCGGGGAGGGGGGGCGCTGGAGGGGAAGGGAGGGTGGCGGGGCAAGTGAGCTACACCCTCAAAGACATCCTCAGTCTAAACACAAATAGAAACCCTGTCCCAGGTTGCTTTTACTTCTCAAAGCTGCTTCTGGAACAATTAGATTGCTCCTTGTACCTGACTGTCCTGCTTTTCCACGTGAGGCAAAAAGCATGTCAGGGAATCTGGGGTTTGGTTAAGGGCCTGGAGGGTTCAAAGGCAGCAAAAGGAGGGATGTAAACTCTGAGTTCCTGTGTGCCCAGGGCTTCCCGGGGCCAGCTGCCTTCCCTGCACAGCAATGATAGACAGTGTCCAGCCCAAGAAGCTGCTGTCCACTTACCAGCTTAATGCTTTTAATTTCAGGCCCTCTGGCCTGTCTGGGTCATCGATCTGTCCTGGCCAGTGGGAATCTGGCTATACAATTTCACGTATGCTTGGCCCTACAGCTAAACACCAGATAAATGCCTTGTCTACAAGCAAGGCAGCTGCTTGGTTGATTGAACTTTCCCAGCCTCTGTATTTGAAATGGCACATCCCTGCTCAACAGACTTAATTGGCTCCCTCTGTCCTCTGCTGTCAGATGGCCCAGGCTTTCACGGCCTCCGACTCATCGCTGGACCTACCCACTCCCCATTGCCCACCTGTCTCCCTATAGGCAGGCCTCTTGCTTCCCAGGCAAAGCTCAGGTCCTTACTAGTTGCTTTTCTGGATTATTCCAGAAAAGCTCTCTGAAGATGGCACCAAATCTTGTTCCCAAGCTCCACCAGGCCCAGCCAGCACTCAGCACACAGTAGGCCTGCTCAGACTCCCATGTGGGTGGGTTGAAATTGGTATCTGTGGCACAATCAGCCACAGGACGTGCACAGCAGGGCCTCCCCTGGGGACAGGCCCCTGAGAGGTTGGACTCATGATGAGCCCCAGAGAATGTGTCCTTCCAGCCCCAGCTGTGGTAGATCAGGGATCTGGCCAGAAATGGGTGTCAGGGCCAGTTTGAATGCCCTGGAATCAGGATGACCAGGAGGTATTCCATCTTGGGATATCATCAAAGAGAATTTTACAATTCTCTGATTTTAGAACCTTTTATTTTTTTCAGTGAGAACATGGAATAGGAACTGGGGATGGTCCTTTGCAGTAATAATCAGAAAAGAAACAAAAGATTTACCTCAGGGGCTAAAATGACAATGGAACACAGCTCATTTTGCTCCCTCTGAAAACGCGACTAAAACTACCAAAAGAAATTGTTTTAAAGATACAAACCCCCAAGGAGCTGGGGAGCAGGAAAAAAGACAACAGCAGCCACAGGAGAGGAGGAACAGGCGGGCAGCCCGAAGGCAAACGGGCAAGTCGGGCTATGCGCAGATCCGGGCGGGGGAGGCTGAGAAACAGAACCTCCAAAGGCTCAGGCCCACCCATGGAGGAGGGCAGGGGGTACCTGTGGAGGTAGGAAGCCAACTAAGGGCAGCCAAAATCTGTTTAAGAATCCTGCAGACCCGAGGTGGCTGCCCACTCCACATCATCCAATGGCCAGCCACCCTGGATGGGTGCTCAATGGGCCTAGGGTGCTCTGTGGCCTCGGGGAGACTAGGCCCTGTGACAGTGGGTAACCTGCACTCTGAAGGCTTAGAGCCCTGTTCAGCCCCCTAGGTAGCACCAATATTCTCCAGGCAAGATGCTAAAAGGGTCTCTTCGTCCTCCTGTAGGTTTTAGGAGAAACCTAAAGATGTCACTTTGCTGGTTCCCAGCAGAGAGCTCGGCCTCTCTCTCTGTAGGGGAGGCCAGGGGACCAGCCCTCAGAGCTCCCACCCAGCTCTACAGGCCCCTCCCCTGAATGGGAGGACACAGCCCCGGATTGCCACGTCTGAGGAAAGCTTTTAAGAGAAAGAACCACCAAACCCCCCAGGGCAGTGGGTAGGAGGGGCCAACTTTTGGAAACAGACATTAGGCAGGGAAGTCAAAAATACCAGAAACGGCCATTTTTAATATCCTCAAAGACAACAGCGAAGAATCATAACCACGAACCAAGAGCGGGATGCTATTTTAAGAACATTTGCAAAAGAGCAAAAAGCAAGCTGGAGAATTAAAAGCATAAGAATGGAAACAAAATATTCAACAGTGAGGTGGGAAGGTAGAACTGAGGGGACATCCCAAAATGCAAAGCCAAAAGACAAAGAGGGGAAAAATATGAAAGGATGACGGATACGATGACCAGTTCAAGAGGCCTGGCATCTGCAGTTCACACAACCTCCTTCCCATCTGGCCCTGCAGAGAGAGAGGAAAGAGGGATCATCAATTATTTAATTCAAGAAATTTTCCCAGAAATGAGTTTCCCAGTTCTCAGTACAATGGACAGCAACTGACCCACACCAAGGCATACTCTCATGAAAAGCAAAACACTGAAGCCACGTTTCCAGGTCCTGTAAGAGAGAGTAGGGAGGAGAATGGGCTTCAGAAGTCTCATCAGCAACAGCAGAAGCTAAGAGCTAATGGAGCAGTGACTTCTACATGCTGAAAGAAAATATTTTCTGGCCTAGAATCTCTGATTAGCTAAATTAACAATCAAATATGAGATTAAGGTAAAGACATTTGTATGTGCACGGGTCTCAAAAAAATTTACTACCCATCACCATTTCTCAGGAAGCTACTAAAGGATGTGCTCCAATAAAACAAGGGAAAAAAGCATGGAAGAGGATGACAAGGAGCAGACGAAACAGTAGAAGAAGTAAGAGAGGGAGAGTGGAGGGGAAGGCACAGGATGGGAGGGAAGGCAGATCACAGAAAAGGCAGCTGTTCAAATCACAGCGGGGTGGTGACGTGTCCATCTGCCCAGCGCACAGACATGTTGAAGGCTGTGACCACCAAAATGCCTTCTGACATCAGACTGACTTCCTTTTACCACGAGGTGAACCTGACCCCAGTCCTTATCTGTCCTTGGCCTGCTTGGGCCAGGGCCTAGGACAGTTCCTGCTCTCCCTTCCATGCACAGCCGCCTGTATAAGCTGCACATACTCATTCTACCCCCAGAATTGTCCTACTTTGTCCTCTTAGAAACAGGAGGGTGGCCATGGTGAGCTAAGAAACAGAAAAAGCAAATATTCTCCCCCACCAACCTGCAAGATCTTAGCTGGGGCACGCCCCCAGTTCCCCAGGAAGCCCCCATGCCCTTGCTAAGAGCCTCCTAGAGCAGATACCATGGCCCATCCAGGGCCAGCAGGTTCATTCACTCCCTAAAAAGTGGTTTGGTGTGAACTCTCGGGCAGCTGAGGCCAGCGTGTGGCCCCAGGACTATTCACCTTGCTTCTCCCAGGCTCCTGCACCTAAGAGGAGCAGCCCAAAGTAGCCAAGGAGAGAAAGGATACAGTGGCTGGATCTTTATATTAATCATCTTGCACATACATAGGTGATATGACAAGAAGATGTTTAAGAAAAACCAGTTATAAGGGGACTTCTTTTTCCTTGTCAGTGTTTCATGATCTTGTTAGGTCCACAGATAACCAGCTGGGGTGCTGCTAGAGGGTATTTTCACCATTACTGGGCATCCTTCTTAGTCGTTTAATACAACAGAGTAAACTGGAAGGCCACTTGATGCAGTCACAATCTTTTCAAGGATGGATCTTTTTCTGTCTCATACACGCACATGCACCGATATTTATATTATATAAATATATAAATATTTCCATTTTCCCACCCCTGCCCAGGCTTGCTGGTCATTGTTGGATAATTAGGGTTCCCCTTGGGGCTGCAGTCACTGTAGGACACTGTGGGGAAGGATGACCTATACTCATGGCCTCCACGTGGGGAGATCCCCACAGGGCCAAGCGAGCGTATTTTTAGAGCAGCCTACTGATGTTGCATGCAAAATGCAGGACAGACATGCAAAAGCTTATACTCTGTAAGGTGGGGGCGGGGTTGGGGGTCCCTCCAGATCCCGTGAAACATAGGTCACAATGAAACCTTGGAGGTCAGAGGCTCCAAGCCACCAGCTTCACCAGTGACGTCCTGTCCCGGAGGCCCTCGCCTCCGGTCCCAGCCGGTGGAGAGGCAGCCCTCGCATGCCCAGCCGCAGCACCCACAGCGGCAGCCGGGCCACCTCCCACCCTTGGTAGCTCACCTGAGCGCCCTCCCACACGGCGCCCTGCCCACTTTCTACCCAGCCTCTTCTGGGAAGATGACTGAGGTCCCGCTCATCGAGAACAGAGGGCAGCTCTCTTCCTTCTCACGCCCTGCGCGGGCCTCTCCCGCCTCCTCCCACCTCCCCTTCCTGCCCTGGGGCCCAGCCCTCCCACCTAAATGCGAGGTCAGGCCCCCAACGCCCTGGAAATGGCTCTCCCGGGGTCAGCAGGGGTGCAAGTCGCCAAACCAGCCTGGGCTCTGCCCTCCATGCACCTGGTCATTTACACCAGGTGGCCCGCCATCCACTCCCTTTCTAGAAACTTCTTTCCTGTCCTGTGCCTGAGTACCTCCATTTGCTCCCTGCACATCCCCCAGATGCCAGCTTCCCAGGGCTCCATGGCGGCCCTTTCACATTATTTTCCTCCACAATCTCACCCCCTCCTCTGGTTCCCTCCCAGAAGTCATCATGGCATTGCAGACTGGAAGCAACTCCAGGGGTCACTCGGTACAGTCCCTTCACAGCGAAGGAGAAGAAACTGAGGCTCAGAGCACCCAGGTGCCCTGCCAGGGTCTCCAGGCACATAGGCAGCTGCCCCAGACCTTGAACCCGGCCTCAGGCTCTGCCAGCGCGGTGCTACCCCCACCCCAGCCTCTTATTCCAGAAGCAGGGGAGCAGGTAGGCACTCTGAGATGCCACAACACACTTCCAGATTTCATATTCTGTTTCAGAGTGTGCCACCCCATATCAGCACTCAGTTGCTTTCAGTTCTGACATTTATCTTCTCGAGAGAAGGGTGAACCACTTGCAGATCGTCCCATCCCTCCTCCCACGTGGACCGGAAATGTCAGAGGGAGATCCAGGCAGCTCAGAGTCCCACGTCCACACTGCATGGGTCTCACTCTCTTTGGGCTGCTGGGTGAGGCGACGGCTTTGGGAGGGCTGCGACGGCCGCAGAGGTGCGCGAGGCGAGCGATCACAGTGAGGTCACCAGACCGTCCAACTTGTACGACCAGGCCACCAGTCAGAGCCAAACACCTGCTAGAGCAGAGGCCACGGCCCATGAGGGGGCCGGGGGGCTCCTTCCCCTCCTTCTTAGACCTACTTGTTTTGAGTGGGACCCACGCTGTAGCTTTGAGCTCAGCCTGTGATTGCACAATATATCCACCCAGAAAACAAATTAAAAATAGGAAAAATCCATCCAAGTCGTGCGTCTGCTAGAGCAGAGTGCTGTCAGATTGCTAGGCAACCCCGGGCAATCCTGTGGGAAGGTCTGTGCCGTGCTCGCTCCACAGAAGTAGCTCTCCTGCCCCTTTCGTGAGGATGTGCTCGGCCGAATCTGAGCAGAGTCCCGGGCAGAGGAGAGACGCGGGCTGCCCGGGAGGAAGGTGTGCACATCCGCAGGCGGAACGGACTTGCCGGAGTCCAGAGAAGACGCTGGGGTGGCGCAGGATGAGAGACATCTGAACACGCACTGGAAAATCAATCTGATTTCCCCACGTCTCCCAGGAGCCAGGTGTTTAGAACGGTGTAGGCAAAAACGCCTGGATTTTAACTGATTTTTCCCCGGGTTTTCTTCATCACCTCTGCAAGAGGTGAATGTAACCTGGCTCAGGAGCCTGGAGACAGAGGAGGAGGAGAAATGAAAGATGGATGTGTGGCCAGAGCAAGGGAAGGGGGGAGACGGGAGCTGCGGGGGCCGAGGGCGGGCACGCCGGCTCCGCGCCTGGGCTGCGTGTAAGCGCACACTTTCTTCTCATATTCCATCCAAACCATAATCACATTACAATGTTTGTAGATGTCAAAACGCTGACTATGAGTGGGAAATACTTTTAAAAGAAAAAGATGGGGGATGTGGCATCGTGAAAAGTAACGAGAATTTTCCACCAGACCTTAAGATCTTTAGAACACGAAGGGGTGAAGCCAAGAAATCGTCCGTCCTCCCAAGCGCGACGCGCCACCTGGGGCCACGGCAAAGGCTGACAGGACAGAAATGGGCTGCCCCAGTCCTGGCGGCCAGAACCCAACCCAAGTGTCTGCAGGCCTGCGCCATCTCTGGGGCTCTAGCGAGAAGCCAGCGCGGCCAGCAGTCCTGGGCTTCTGACGACACCTCTCTGCCTCCGCCTCCACGCGGCCTCCTCTCTGTGTCCTCCTTCCTTCTTATAAGGAAACGCCACTGGGTTTAGGGCCACCCCAATCCTGCATGACTTCACCTAATTACATCTACAAAGACCCTAATTCCAAGGAAGACCCCCTTCTGAGGTTCTGGGTGAACATGAATTTTGAAAAACACAATTCACCCTGCAAGGGGATGGACACTGAACACAGATGAACTTCAGAGCAGGAGAGCACCGGTCAGCACCCGACACAGCCTGCTCCTCCGAGGGAGCCCCTCCCACATCGCGCCCACCGCCACCAGCACCCCAGCCCAGCAGGGCAAAGGCCAGCCCTGCCTGGGTGCTCCCCACCTCCCGTGCCAGCCCTCTCCTCCAGGGACCGCCAGCCCTGCTGGAAAATGCTCTTCCCTACATTGACGCCAAGCCCGCTTTGCCCATCATCCAGCAAGAAGCTGAGACCCACCTCCCGAGTGATGAGGAAGAGAGGGGACAGAGACCGGGTCCCTTCCCGCCCCGCCGAGATGCGCACGCGGCTGCTTCTTGCATGACCTCTCCCACCCCAAACGCCATCCTGGGATATTGCACAATGTCTGGAGGCCCCTCGATGTGCCCAGAACCTGGCTGCAGCCCCACCTCAGCCCACAGGCCCTGTCCTGGGTCCCCACTCTGCTCACCCATCTGTAACCTAACTAAAACTGCCTCTGTCTCATTCCAGCACTGAGCCTCCACATGAAGCCAGGAGCAGCTGGCAGGCGTCGTGTTTGACACGCTACAGGTAAAACAAGGAACGGCTTGGATGGGTCACCTGGTTTGCTAGGCGGCCATACAGCAAAGCTGGGTCAGTGGGCCTTCCACCCCCACCCAGCAGATCCCCCACACCAGGGCCTGCTTTGGGGGGTGGCGGGGGGCACCACTGCTGGGCTGGGTCTCTTCATCCCCAAGAGTGGCCATAAATGACCCTGAGCTCCCGGGCTCCTTGGGCCAGCACCCCCAGCCAGTGCCCCCTGAAGTGCATCTTCAAGACTGGGGTCCCCTCGGGGCCTCGACAGAGCTCCATCTTGATAAAAAGGAACACTGAAAATAAGACTCTAACTCACAGGGGTGTTCGCCAAGCACAGCAAAGTGCCCGAGCCCCCACAGCCAGTTCCCAAGAGACAGGGAGATACCCGCCCCTGGTGACAGAGGTTAGCCCAAGCCTAAGGGACAGAGGGCCTAGGTGCCCAGCCCAGTGTGGCCACCGCACGATGGGGACACACTGTTTGCACCTTCAAGACTCCGTTTTCTCTTCGGCTGGGGGCTGGGGACAGACCTCATGACCCCGGCACCCAGGAGTGGGATCCTACAGGCCTCTCCAAAGCAGCCTGGCTGCCCGGGCTGAGCCGCATGGTGCAGACCTGCTTCTCTGCTGCCAGGCACAGCTGTGTAGGAGCAGTGGGGACAGCGGGGAGGGGAGAGGGAGCCACTTATTGTTCCAGGTGATGGTGACATTCCTCCCTCCACCGCCTTCTCGCCTTCTTGGGAAGCTCATTCTTTTCCAAAATAGCTCCTCTGTCTCACTTCCCAGTTTGCCAGCTGGTTTCTGCTCCCTGCTTCGGGAGCTCTGATGCCCAAGTCCCACCCGGCAAGGGGCAGGGGTGCTGGGAAAGGGAGGGTGGCTCTCAAGCTACAAAAATTCAAGGTCAAACAAAGAGCCGTGGAAAGCCCCTCCCCTCTGGGTCAGACCCAATGGGCAGCCCCTGGGCCCATGGAGGGGCCTTGTTCTCAGAGCGGCTCCCTGCCCACAGGTCCTCAGAGAGCCCCGTCCCCATGCACAGGCTTGCTTGAGCCTTTAGGAGCCACCCACCCACTACAGACTCCCCCCCCCCATCCTGCCTGGGGAGCCCAACTCCAAACCAACAGACATGCTGACCTTTCCTTGGCCAGGCCGTGGACCCTGACCCCCCCTGCCCACCTGAGGGTCCTCCTCTGCCAGACAAAGACAGACCAAGGATGACAACCCCAACTGAGCACGTTGGGCCCCACAATGACCCCTGGCCCAAAAGTACCCTCTGCTCGGTGCTCGCTCGTTTCCCTCCCTGAAACTCCCCAGGGCGGTGGGTCCTGATCCCATCTGTAACCTCATAGCTCACACAGCAAGCCAGGGCCATGTGCACGGATGCAATTCCCTGCTCCAGGGCAAGGTGGCAGAGCCTTGTGGTTGTGACACACATGTCAGACTGAAGTGGCCAGGAGCAGGGGCCAGTGAGAACCTTCTTCCTTTTTGTAAATTGAGGTGAAACTCCCATAATATAGAATTAACCACTTTAAAGTGCACAATTCGGTGCCATGTAGCACATTCATGATATTGTGCATCACCACTATCTAGTGCCAGAACATGTCCCTCACACCAAAAGGAGACCCCACACCCACCCAGCAGCCCCTCCCTATTCGCCCCCTCCCCATGCTTTCTGATCTTAAATGAGCAAAATGCAATTTGCTCCTGCTATGCTTGCTCCAAAGCACCAGTGCTTTTTGAATAGGATTATCATGCTGTCTCGTGTCCTTGGCTTGACCACTTACCCCCATTAACACACAGGGGACGACCTCCAAGAGGGTCACAGGAAAGGACAGGAAAGTCCTAAGCTGCCTGTGCCATTTGCCCAAAGACAGTAATTCTTAGTGCAGGGTTTGCATTCATGCATTTATTCAACAAATAGTCCTCTAGCACCTTCTAAGGGCCTGGCTCTGTGTCAGGCAGTGGCCCACAGGCATGAAAAAGATCCAGCCCTGCCCTCCAGGCTGGGTGCTGGGTGCCGAGCTGAGAAGCAGATGGGTAAACCACCAATGCCACATGGCAAGTACTTTGAGAAAAACATGAAGAAATACTCCACCCAGAGGAGCCCTGCCACCCTCTATCAGTTTGCAGCCACACTCCCTCATGCCGACATGGCCATCTTCACCAACAATGCCATCTTTAAACCCAAAGATGGGGACACAGATGCCAGATGAGACCATGACCGGTGAGGGCCTGAGGAGGCAACTCACAAGAGACAGCTTAAAAAGGACCACCAAGTAGGGAAAACGTCTCATCTCACCAGTCACCAAAGCATGCAAACCACAAAAACACGCGGCCATGTTTCCACCTGCCAGATTGTGAAACCGCTGATGGTGTCCAGGGCTGTTGCTGGGAAATGACCCTCTCATGCACCTGCTTGGTAGATCCGAAGTAGGCATGATCTTCCTGGAGGGCAGCTTGGCACTGGGATCAAAAGCTTTCAGAATGTGTTTAACCTTTAGCTCAGCAATTCCACAAGTAGGAATTTACCCTAAAGGAGAAACTCAGGAACAAACACAAAGATTTATCTCAAAAGATTGATGGACTAGAATATTTGCAGCATTGCTTATGACATCAAAAGATTGAAAACAAACTAGATGTCCAACCCCATGGTGCTTGGTAAATAATTTGTGCCCTCATTAAAAATCCTACTGCAGAAGAATATTGAATGGCATTGCAAAGAGTTTATAAACCATCACACGAAGAGGCTTACACAACAGAATGTGCAGTACAATGCCAGTTATACATCCAGGACCTGAAACAGGGGATTTTCCACTGGCCTTTTTTGAATTTGATTGTGTATTCTGCGCTTTCTACATTGGACCTGAATTGTATTTGTAATCAGGAAAAACATACAGAGCATTTTTTAAATTCAATTCAAAGAGTTAACAGAGGCAGTTTATCCTTCATGACACCACCTTGCAGGGACGGGGGAAGTGAAGACGGCTCCTGATTAATGTGGGGACCCACCGGCGGAGTATGAGGGTGCTCAGGCCTTTGACCAAGAAGCAGAGGGAGCACCCTAGGAGAACACGGTCTGCCTGTGGGCTGCACCACAATGCACTGACAACACAGCGCTGACGATGCAAAGAAATCACTGGCTAATCGGGGAGACTCACTGTTCCTGCTGTTGTTTTCATTTGTTGCTCAGCAGCCAGACTCAAAATGCACTGCACAAGACAACCAAGAGGCAGCTTTCTTTATTCCAGGGGGAAATGTCCCGTAACGTCTTGCCACTCCTTCCCAGATGAGGTTTTAGGTGATTTGCTGGTGTCCCACCGTTAGGAGCTCCCCACATGTCATCAAAGCTCACGGACCACTGCGGTGACACATTCCAGCCCTCCCTCGGGCTCCCCTCAGGAGAAAGCACCGGCCCAGGCTTATTATTTTAAGCTGAAGTTCTGGAAGTTTCATCATTATAAAATAAATATCCCTAAAACTCATGATTCGTGAGAGGGTTAGATGAAAAAAAGTAACATTTACTGAATCCCTATTATGGGCTAAACCTACCAAATAATGCTGTGAGGTCAGTGTTATCATCCCCCAGCTTACAGATAAGGAAATCAGTCCCTGAGAACTTAATAGCACAGACCTACAGGGCTGGCTCGGGACTTAGCAGCCGCCTCCCCCGGAGCAAGCTGTCTGAGTGAGCTGGAGACCGAGCCCCAGATGGAGGGACCGCACAGCCACTGGGGGCCGTAGGGACCCGGTCTCCACTTGGACCCCAAAGTAAGTGCTCGCTGCCCTGCCTTCCTAGAGAAGCAGAGCTCTCTGTCACCCGGCCACCCCCCACTGGGCACAGGCACCCCAGCAGCTAATGAGCAGGGGACAGTCCAGCCATATACACTGAAGGAATCTGAGCCTCTTTCCTCGGGAAAGCAGCATTTCCGAAACCAGGAGACAACTCTACTGGGACAGCAAGCACTAATTAAATTTACTGGGATCACTGAAGAGGAAATTATTTAATATTCTGAACAGATTTAATATTTGAGAGTACGGATGGCCTTGATTCCTTGTGGATGGCCTCTCTGCCGTCCGGGTTTACATGGGGTAGGATCCATGTCCGAGCAGGGGGAGGTGACCAAGGTGGACAAGACACGAGCCGTCCCTGGAAGCTAGAGGAGGTGAAGGGGAGCTGGGAGCAGGCTGACAGGCAGGTCCTCACTGTAACCCATGCGGCTCTGCTCTGGCCCCCGAGTAGGCCCCTGCTGCCACCCCTACAGGGAGTTGGAAGTCATGTCCGTGGTCTCTATGGACACACATCTGTGGGCCCCTGACGTCTGCCTGCATTCGCCCCACCTTTCTGTAACCCAGGGCCATTGCTGGCCAAGGGACACGGCCACGTGAGATGGTCCGGAAGATAGTGTATTCCTTGGGATGCATGATCTACAGACACCCTGTGTCCCATAGGAGATGCAGGAAGAGAGGCACTTCTCCAAGGCCCTGAAACATGCAAGTTTGGACCTTTCGGACCTAAGCCTCGACCTCTGGGTGCCGGCTGGAGACCACCCACGAGGTCCTCTGGGCGAGCTGCTCCTGCAGGAGCCATCTCCCTGCCAGAGCTCATCAGGGCCACCAGGACATGGCTTCAGGCCCTAGCAGCACTGACCTGGCCACCGGGGCCCCTCCCTGGAGGCATGCTCATGGGACACTAGGCTGGGAGTCACCTTGGTCACAGCAAGCAGACAGTCTCAGGGTAACGGCATTCTGCATGCGCTGCAGTCACGGGGAGCGACAGCAGAGAGGGCACTGGGTCGCTGTGAGGGGGCTGGGCAGGGCAGATGGCACTGAGTTCAACTCACTCCTCAACCAATAGAAGATGATTTCCCCAGGGGAATGAAGGGGTGGAGGGGCACAGAAACTCCAGGTGAGAGCTTGGCTAGCCGTGGCCCGGCAGAGTCCCAGCCCCGCCTTCAGATACGTGGCTGAGTCACTACTCAGGTAGCGAGTAACAGAAACTCACATCGCCAGCTTCATCAGTGCCACTGATGGGGCAGAGCGGGCCCTGGACACAGTGCTACCTCCCTCCTTCCCTCCCTGCGTTGCACACACACCCCTCTGATCCTCCCTTCCAGTCAGCTTAATCTTCCCTACCGCACATGGGTGCCCAGCATGCACGGCCAGAAGGTGGAGGGCAGAGTCCACAGACACGGAGGCCGCGATTTGCAGGCTCTTGGCCGAGCAGTCCCTGGCGATGCAAAGAGCATCATCCCCCATCTCCGTATAAAGCAGCCACAGTAAAGGATGCAGGCTGTGTGGACCGGGAGCAGGCAGGGAGCACAGCAGCTCGAGCCCAGCGGTCTGGTCCTAGATGCGCAGCAAGCTGCCCATCGCTGCCCAGCACCAAGGCCATCAGCAGGGAAGCACGGAGCAGGGGGGCACAGGCACCTGGTCAAACTCCAGACCTGGCAATGGCACAACCAGCCTTCAGCTGTGATTTTTTTTTTTGTAAGTGACCCTGCGTGCTCCACACTGAGGGTCTGGAGAGTGGGCATGCTTTATGACCATAATTAAAAGTCAGTAAACCGAGCGCCAGGTGGGTCAGCTGAATTTTCCATCATCGGGCATCAGAAACCACTCTGGGGGCTCAGCTGCAGCTCCTTCTCCCATCCTTCCCACCCTTTGCGTGGGCACCAGGACCCTCCCAGGGCAGATATCCCCTGACGTGCCACCCTTGCAAGAACAGAGCCCTGAGACAAGTTTGTATTTTGTGTTTTCATTGTCTCTCCCACTGAGTTTCCTGTTCAAGCTGATCATCACACAAGCGTGTAAACCCCATTCAAGCACCTAAAGCCACCGTAGGGCAGCCACGGACCGAGTTCCATCTGGCTATTGCTCTTACTCTGCTGTCTGCAGTGGCTCGACTTCTGCAGCACTGCTTCTGTCCGGCTCCCCCAGCTTCGGGGTTTCGGGGACCAGGAGCTATGACTGCCTGCAGCCCCGGAGCCCAGACAGCTGCCACGCCTCTCCTCTGCTTTCCCAAAAGCTGCCCTCGTGCTCCATTTTCAGTGAAGAACTGCAGATCCCCCTGCACTGGAGAACGGGTCAGCCTCTGCCCACCTCACCCCTCCCCTCCCTGCAGGTCCCCAAGAGCCAGTAACAGAGTGAAACCCGCTCCCTCCCCTTACCCCACATTCCACTCTAGGGGACCGGAAGGCATCTGCCCCTGCTGTTCCCCAAGACAGGCTAAAACCCACATCCAAAAGATGCACTGAACAGGTCCCCAACCTGCAAAGCCAGCTACCCATCCCCAGGGGTGCATAAGGTGCCCGCTGTGCTCTGCTCTGCCCCGTCCACATGGACAAAAAAAGCAGGGGGTGCTAACTGACTCAGAGGGGACCTGAGCTGTGGCGGGCGTTTGGGGGTGTCAGTGCTGGCACAAGGAGCTTGCTTATTTTAGTTACTATTTGGTTACCAGCATCCTGCATGTACTTGACTTAATTTTATCCTCAATACAAAACTGACACTGACATAGGTGATCTCTAGGGTTTCTCCTGGCTCCAAAACTCTGCTTCTGTAATTCAGATCTAACTGAGAGGCATGATGAGACAGGCCCAGAGCTCAGGGGGGCACAGTTAGTGGTTGGAGGGTTCCAGGAAGGCTTCCTGGTGTCCCCGAGACTCGGCCTACACACACAGGCCCTGGCATGAGGGGCCATTTCTCAAAGGTGCCACATGACAACTTAAATGATCTGCCCTCTTAGAAGCTGGAGACGGTGGTGGTGGAGTCCTGGAAGCCTGTGTCCTGGTATATAGGGGCCTCCCTGGACGCACGCCATCCCTGCATCCGCTCAAGCTATTGCAGAACATAAAGCTAGGGAAACAGAGTCACTTTCTCTAGACACAATAACATAATGAATTATCTTAAAATCCTAGAGTGGCTAATGATTAAATATTACATAAAACATAGAAGCCAAAAACAGGAAAAGACTTTTGACTAAAAGATAAACTTCTGTATAGGAAAAACAAATAGTATAAACGGAGTTAAAAGAAAAATTACCCAGTGGGAAAGAGATTTATATCATATACAACAAAAGATGGTTTCCTTCATAAATAAAAAGTTCTGGCAAATTAATAACTAAAAGACACACAACCAATAGAGAAACAATCACTTCACAGAAAAATACAAATGGTCATGAAATATAAGAAAAGATACTCCACCCCACTCATAATTAAAGAAATTTAATAACAAGATACCATTTTTTAAACTGGCAAAAAATATTTTAAATCCAGTATTGGACAAGGAATGAGTAAGAAGACACCCTCTGATACACAGTAGATGGGACTAAGGTAATAAAAGAAATAAATAAACCTTTGGAAGGGCTATTTGGTGATATTTATTGATTTTTGAACACACATGGCTTTGATCTAACAATTCCACTCCAAGAATCTATCCCACTGACTCACCCTCATGAAACCAACTTGTACATGCAATATACCAAGTGAAACATTGTTACAGGTGCCATACACATGGGGGTGTCCCCCCACTAGTAAATAAATTATGGGACACCCATACGATGGCATATTATGCAATTGTCTTTAAAAATAAGAGTTATATGTGCTGTTAGGACACTATGTCCAAGAAAAATAGTAACCAAAATAAGCAAGTTCCAATACGACATAAAATCCTGTTTATGTAGGAGGAAAAAGGATATTACGTGTATAAGAACTTTTCTGGAAAAATGCACCCCAACTCTACGGCTGGGCCCTGGGAACGAGGAGGTCAGAGAGGGCCAGCCAGGGAGCTTTCTGTTTCTACTTTTGCACTTTTCTATACTGTTTTAATGCTGTTGCCAGGAGCACGCGGAGTTTCTTCATAGAAAAATGGCTTTAAGAGAGATGAGAAAGCCGTGCTCTGGTTTGCTTGGTGAATTATCTCTCCCACTTCACTTTACTGTTAATGCTACTCATGCTTATTATAGGGGGAAGAAGTATACAGATTTTTCAAATAGAGACAAATATAATAAAAATCACTCATAATCTTACAATTGAAATATGGCCACTATTAATGTTTGGGGTCTTATCTATCAAAATTTAGTTTATGTATGTATGTAAGTATATGTCTAAATGTGGTTTTTGTTTTATGATTTATATTTTTTTCACCATATCCGGAGTCTCATTAGAACGTAAACATGCTCTAATATCTCCCAACAATAAAGATCTCCCTTGACTCAAATCTCCTTTCAGATACCTCACCATTTCTCTGCTCCCCTTTGCAGGAAAATTCCTTAAAAGAGTCGTCTTTATATGCTGTTTCCACTTCACCCCTCCCCATTCTGTCCTGAAGTAACTATAAACAAGTCTCCTTTCAGTCTTCCATAGAAACAAATTTCTGCCAAGATCACCAATGACCCTCCACCTCAACCCAGCTAGACACTGGCCAGTCCTCAGCGTCAATGCACTCCCCCTTTGGCAGTGTAGACACAGTCATTAACTCACTTCCTCCTTGAACGTTTCTCTTTACTTGGCCTCTGGGTCACCACTTTCTCTCCTGGAAAACTTCCCACTTTAATCAAGTACCTTCTTGGTCACCTTCGCTAGTTGTTCCTCATCTCCCCAAACATCAAAGTGCATGAGGGCTCAGTTCCGGGAAATTGTCAAGGAGGAGGATGCTACTATACAGGGAAGACGCCGCTCCTCACACTCAGTCTCATGGCTTTAAAAATCGTTACCATAATCCCTAGAGCAACCTCTAAAAAAGGGCACAGGTAAGGCCACAAAGCCAATGTGTAAAATATGACACTGAAACATATCAAAGCAACCACAAGAGAGGCAGGAAAGGAGGTACCAATGAACAAGAAACAGGAGACAAAGCAGAAAATAAACAGCAAAATGAAGGACTTAATTACATTAAATGTAAATGGACTAAACACTCCAATTAAAAGGCAGAAGTTGTTAGCTACAGGTAGACTGGAAGTAAAAGATGGTTAAAAGACACCATGTAAACAATAAGCACAAGAAGGTTTATATTAATAACAGCATAACTAGATCTGAAGACAAACTATATTAATGGAGTGATGTTTTATAATGATAAAGGAGTAGTTTACTAAGAAAGGACAAAATTCACAAGCATGTAGGGCCTAATAAGAGAACTTCAGAGTACATAGGGCAAAAATTGAAAGAATGAAAGGGAGAAGTCCATAGTTATAGTTGATGATTCTAACATCAGCAATTCATAGAACAAGTCAACCAAAATTCAGTAAGGAAAGAGAAGATATGAACATCATCAAGTTCCTTGACCTGGCTGACATTTATAGACCACTAAATCCAACAGCTGCAGGAACTCCTTCTGTTTAAGTGTATGTGGAATATTCACCAAGACAGATCATGTGCTGGGCCACTGGGAAAAAAGTCTCAAGTGATGTCAGCGAGACAGAGGACTAGGCGGTGCCAGTGCTCGTCTCCCCCACTAGACAGCAGAAAACAATGAACAAAGCACTACGTACCAATGAAAAGAGCAGTGACAGAGCAGAGAGGCAGCAAAAGCCCTATGAAGCACACAATCAAGGATGGATGCATAGAAAAGCCCACCCTTTCCTCCACTTGAAGACAATGCAGAGGTTTCTCCCCCACATGACAACATGTGCTGAACCCCGGATCTGCCTCTGCCTATCACTCCAGCCACTTGGCCTATAACTAGGTCAAGTCATGGCATACCCCAGCCAGGAAGGCAGAAAGAAAATGACTAGACCCCCAGGAAGCCGAAGATCTCCCAGGACCCGCAAGAGCATACTTGGGATCAGATTCTGGGGAGTTTAGTCAAGGGGGCTGGGGCACCATCAGCTGATGGTGTGGGAAGGTCAGCTGCATGGAAGCAACCATGGAAAGACACGCACTGCTCCAACACAGGCACCAAGCAGTCAGCACATGCCCGGCTGGAGATGAAGCAAGAGACCCACAGCCACAAGTAAAACACCCAAGGCCCTGACTTTGGGAGATGGCCAGGATGGGACGAGCAGACAGTAACCGGGAGTGGGCACAGCACAGGTGTGTGGGTCCACACTGAGAGGGTGCTGGGAAGGCTGAGGTGACGGATCAGCAGGACCCCTCAGCCCCGGTGAGCCTTGCCTGGGAGGCAGATTCTGGGGGAGACTCAAAGTGGGAAAAGGAGCCCAAGAGACTAGTATGGGAACAGCTCTGATGCAGGCAGGAGCTCACGGGTGCTCCACAAACCAAGAGGCTACCACGGCAGGGGGCTCTGGAGTGTGGGAAGGAAGGCAGGGAGGGGAGAGGCTGAGGCTGGAGAGGTCAGCCAAAGGCAGGTGATGCCAGGGGTTTAGCTCACAAACAAGCCTTTAGGGTCTGTGCAAAACACCAGTGGAGGCTGGGGAGGCCTTCCTGAGAGCAGAGGTGAGGGAGAGGGGCAGCCACACCTTCTGGAACTGGCACAACAGGGGAGGGACCCTGTGGGTGCAGCTGGGGCGGGGCAGAGCTGTGGCAAGGGCCCCATCACAACCAAGGAGCAAGTGCAGACAGGAGGAGCCTGTGAGCATATTGTCAGCCTCAAAGGCTTCTGCAGCATTGACGCCCTTCATTTAGAGTGCTGTCCCTGCGCCTCCCAGGAAAGGGCTTTATCTCTATGTCTGCCCCTTTCATCCAAGTCCCTCTCCCTCCCACACTCTCTCTCATTTCCATTTCTCCTCTTCATCTCCTGGTCTCCCCCTTCCCCCTCTCTCAAGGCCCGTGGGTGTCAGCATCTTTCCCCCTGCTCCCCCCACCTCCCTCCCCTGCAGGGCCTGCTTTCATGTATCCGAAATGTACAATGGATATTTTTCCTATGAAACTCTCCTCCACCCTCTGTCACACATGCTAGGCCCCAGGATGCACTTGAAAACAGAGTTCACATATTCCAGGTGTTGTACAGAAACTGATGGCTCACTGCAAGGTGTTGTCAGGAAACTCACGATGAAAAGTCCCTATCATTCACCTTTAGAGAGTGTAAAATCACACAAAATTCCAAGCCCTCTCACCTGCCAGGGCTAATTTAGAAAAGCCTAGATATTGAGTCAAAGCAGAGAATCAATAGGGGGAGACAAAGCAGGCTACAGACAAAGGGAAAGACCCCAGCGGGTGGCAGACAGGAAGCCTGTGTCACACACCAGGAGGCCCATCACCCCGCTCCAGTTATCCTGCAAAGCTCCATACGGGCATGTCTGCTGCCCTCCAAGCGTCTCAGGGTCCCCAGCACTATGCCCTCCTGCAGGGGCACCAACAGCCATGAAGGACCCTCAGAAGCAGGATGGCTGCAGGACCGGGACCCGAGCCCCATCCTCTGCTGAGGATGCTGGGGAGAGAATGCAGGTCCCTAACGTGGCAACGCTGGCTGCCTGTGCCCATCATCCCTACCTTTCTCCTCCAACCAAAGACCAGCTGCTTCTCCAGGAAACACACCCACCTCCAGCAGAGCGCCCACGCCCTGTCCTCCAGGCCCACGGAGGGAGGCCCAGCCAGCCCACAGTGTCCTTCGCCATCCAGCACGTGGGCCTCCGTGCTGTCTCTGGAAGTAGGGGCCTGAAGAGCAGTGTGGACCCCTTCTGTGTCCATCTCTTACATGAAGCCTGCACTTCTTTAGTGATGGTGGTGCCTCGGTCTGTTCAGAGGCTATGATGGAACACACAGACACCCGTTCCTCACAGTTCTGGAGGCTGGAGTCTAAGACCAAGATGCCGGCAGATTGGGGTCTGACGGGGGCCGGCTTCCTGGTTCACCGTGTCCTGCTCGCTGTGTCGTCACAGGGCAGCAGGGGTGAGGGGGTTCTCCCATTTACAGGGCACTAAGCCCAGTCCCCCTCATGACCTGATCAGCTCCCAGCCATCCTCCTAATACTGTCCCATTGGGGAGCAGGATTTCAGCATATGCATTTGGCAGGGACACATTCAGATCATAGCAGAGGGGGATCACCTTATGGGTGCTAACAAGGAACACGTGTGCCAGTGCATCACAGACCCCATCTGAATGCAGCTCTGCCCTGCAGCCACCCTGAGACGATCACAGGGACCTGCAGAAGAGGGCGCTCACTCCCACGCTGGGAATAAATAAAGGACTCCTCCTATTGCACATGGCAGGAAATGGCTTTTCCTGGGCCGAGAGGGGAGACCCACCACATCACCTCCCTGCAGGGGTACTGTGTGGGCCTCCCAGCTGCCCCCCAACCCTGCATGCGGTTCTCAACCCAGCAGCAGAGGCAAATCACCTCCCTCCTCTGCTCAGAACCCTCCAGCAGCCCCTCCTCACCCAGAGGACAGGCCAAGCACACATGTACTGGAACATTCATAGCAGCTTCACTCACGATTGCCAGAAACTAGGAACAACCAAGGGTCCCACAGCAGAAAGATAGATAAACAAACCACGGACCACCCATCATACCAAGGGCCACCACACAGTAATAAAAAGGGAGCATACTTCCAACGCACACAGCAACATGGATGGGCCTCAAATGCATCATGCTGAGTGAAAGAAGTCAGACACAGAAGCCTGCCCACTGCACGCTTCCAGAATAGGCCAACGGAACGTCTGGGGCTGGGAATCAGAGCCAAGGTTGCCTTGGCGGGGAGAGGGGGCCTCAGCTGGGATAGGGGCAGGGAGACCACATGGCTAGAGGTGTTTACACATATACATGTGCCAAAACTCACCTAACTATATACTTAAGAGCAGTGCACTTTACTGTTTGTCAACCATACCTCAGTTTAAAGAAAAGAAACACTGAAAATGGAAGCTGGTTCTGTGTCCCCAAAGTCAAACCCAGTCTGGCCTTGGGCTCCCCGCTGACATCTTCTGTAACGTCTGGCTTCCCTCTGCCCCATCAGACACTTGGCTGTCCCTCGTCCCTGCCACAGGGCCTTGGCACATGCAGGTCCAGCTTCCTGGAACACCCTTCCCAGTCACCCTCACCCCAGCCCTCCCCGAGTGCACAGGCCATTCACTGGCCTCACTCAGATCTCTGCACAGTGTCACCAAGCAGAGAGATCGGCCCAGTGTGACACAGCAGGACCCCTGCTCAGTTTCCACGTGGTGAGTGTGTACGTGTGTGTTCATCCCCCTCCACCAGGATGAACAAGGACCCTGCTCACAGCCGAGCCACAGCCAGACGCCTAGAACGCAGCCCAGTGATCAGACGCCTTTATTAAATGCCTGTTGGACTAATGGCTGCAGGCAGCACCCCTCGGAGGGCCCCCCTCCCCTGCAGAAAGTCCCCACGTCCATGGTCACAACTCTCAGAAAAACGCATTTCCCTGGAAGCAGCAGGTTTCTCTCCCGTGGCTTCCAATTCCCCTGCCCCTCTCCCTGGCCACGCGTCCAGTGCCTGTAAGGAAAACAAGGCGGCCCGGCGGCAAAGTCCCTGCTGCTCTGTCGGTGACGCCTCACGTTAATTGCTGCAACTGCCGGGAGCCTGCCTTAATACCTCTGCACATGACAGAGTAATTATTTCTAAACATAGTCGCCTCTCCCCTCGCTGTCACTATCGCATGCTAGCAAGTCTCCCGCCAGAGTCAGATCTCTGCAGCCTCCCTTGCCCGGAAGCTCCGGGTCATGCAGACAGCCCCTAGGGGCACCCAGTGGGCACACGACACACAGACCATCCCAGCCCAGCAGCCCTGCCTCCCCGAGCCAAACGGGGCCGCCACAAGCTGGCACAGACCAGGGCCCAGGGGCCTCAGGGCTTCCATCTCCCCCTCAACCCTCCTGCCCTCCTGCCAATCACCTGGCTGGCCCTGCCCTGCCCCCAGCTCCTGCCTGGCTCCCTCCTCCAGAGGCTGTCCTGGGGGGGTTTCTTGGGGAAGATGGCAGGGCCAAGGGAGGTGGGGAGACAACCCCCAATTTTCTTTCAGAAAATTGAGGCAAGATGGGCCTTGCTGTGTATGTGAGGGATCCAGAGAGGCAAGTGCAGAGACAGAGAGGCCTGGCGGCTGCCCGGGGCAAAGTGAGTGTGGGAGTGGTGGCTGAAGGGCACGGGCTTCTCTTGGTGATGATGGAGACGCTGTGAATTCTACTGCGCTACTGGTTTGCACAGTTTCATGAGTTTACTAAAAACTACTGCCCACTGTCGAGGGGTGAGCTGTCAGCATGAGGGCCACATCCCCAGGCAGCTGTCAAATAAAAAGATGAGGCTGCAAGCAGTTCCCCCTGCTCGCCTCCTGCGCGGACCTCCCCGCACTGCCCCACCATGCACATGGAGACCAGGCGAGGCGCTGGAGGGAGATTTGCACACCTGCCACCACTCCACTGCTGGGGCCGTGAGGACCTTACACACGCACGGACCAGCCCAGGAGCCCATCGTCAGCTGGGGACCCAGTTTCTTTGTTTAAAGCAACCTACCTAAAACATCAGGGGACACTCCTTTTAGAGGCATCTTCAGAGCCCACTGAAAAGCCAGAGCAGGAGCATGGGGCCTGGGATCCAACAGCAGTCCCAGCTGGCCCAGGCAACATCATCCAAGCGCCTCTTGGCACTTTCCACAAAGCAGGCCCTCCGAGGACTAAGCCCCGAATCCACGTAAGGACATGGGACCAGGATGAACTTGAGAACCCAAATGGGACTCTGAAACAGGAGTGCCTTCCATGGTGGGATGAGGGTGAGGCCAAGGGCAGGGAGAGGAGGCCCCAGGGCACCAAGCCGTGCTGTGCTGGGGGAAGCTCTGTGCCTCTGCTCAGGGCCGCCCAGCCTGGCTCTGGCCCAGGAGCCCAGGCAGCCCTGCCCTTGACCTGAGCCATGCCCCCAGTGAGAAGGAGGGTCCTGAGTGTAGCCAGACTCTGGGATCCTGTCCCAGCTCCTCGGCTCCTCCACCAGGTGACCTAGGGGCCAGGAGAAACCTGGAACCGGGCACCTGTGCAGGGGGCAGAGAGAGACAGGGCTGGTGGGCCCCTCCAGATGGGGACACGGCAGGTGGGATGACAAGGGGACCTACATTCAGGGATCGTCCCGGGCGCTGCAAGCAGGTCTCCACACCTGCCCACCAGAATCTTAAGAGCTTCCTCAGAGGCCTCCACATGTTCCATCACATCCAGAGGGTCTCGAGACCTTCCTCCCCAAGGCTGCATCCTCGGGGTGTCTGCAGAGGGAACGGAGGGTGGGACGTGGGTCCCAGGCGCAGGGACGGGGCGTCTCGCAGGTTAGCCGAAGGGTCGTCCTCTCAGTGACCTCCCACAGACAGGTGGTTCCCTTTTGGGAGGACTTGCATCTGGTGATGAGGGGCCCGCAGCAGGCCCGCGGAGCCTCGGGCAATAGGAAACAGATGCGCCACATCGTCTTCCTAAAATCCAAAAGGTCTGAATCCCAAAGGCAGCAGCCCTAGGGGAGCTCTCTGGCCTTAGTTAGGGAAGTGTAGGCCGGTGCGATGCTGCTCTCCAGAACAAAGAGCCTCCTAGAACCAAGAAAAAAATGAAAATTCCAGGGAATAAGTAGTTATCCCCAGGAAGGTGTCTTGTCAATGGGTTTCAGCCCTGGGCCAATTCACTATGGATTCAGTGTGACCAAAAAAATGACATCAGAACGTTCTTGGGGTGAAAGGGTTATACCCAACTTTATTTCCTGGTGGCAGGTCAGTCACTAGAATCCCATTCACTCAGAGCGAGTCTGCAGGCAGCAAGCCGGTCTCTGCCTCTGGGTCCCTCTGTCCGCACAGCCGTCCTCTAGGCTTCTGCCCTCTGTGCTGCCACCACTGCAGCCTCTGCTCTGCTCCCCTGCAGCCTTGCAGCCATGCCACCGTGTCGGCCAGAGCACTGGGCAGAGCTCTTTATATAGAGTCAATAGCACCATATTGCCCACACGTGTGTAGTGACTCAGATGACCGGGGCCAGGTGAGGATCCTGGCCACAGGAACTTTCATTTTATCCACAGAAGGTAAGACCGGTCATGACCAGGATACAATGAAGGTCCCTGAAGTAGAGGCTTCAAACAACAGAAATCCATTCTCTCCCAGTTCTGGAGGCCTAAATTAGCATCACTGGTCTGGTATCAGGGTCAGCTGGGCTGGGCTCTGGGGCGAATCCTTGCAGCTTCCAGCTCCGTGGTTTGTAGCCACGTCTCCATCTTCAGGGCCATGTCCTCGCGACTCTCGGCTCCACTGTCATGTCACATGGCCATGTCCTGTGTGTGTGTGTTGAATCTCCCTCTGTCCTCCTCTCGGAAGGGTACACCGGCCTGCACCTAGGGCCCCCCCAGATAATCCAGGATGAGCTCTCACCTCCAGATCCTTAATCGTGCCCAAAACCCTTTCTCCAAATAAGGTCCCCTTTACAGGTTCCAGGGATTGCAACCAGGACACCGCAGGAGACCAGGCCTACCTGCTTCAGAGGCCCTCCCCTAGCTCACTCCAATCTGCTCTGGATTCTGGGAATAGTCCAGGAGATTCAGGAAGATGTCAGGGTGCAGTGAAGATAGCCCTATTTTGGGAAACCAGGATTAGACCCCCTCCTTCACGAGCAACCACATGACCTTGAATGAGACACTTCGCCTGAGTCTCAGCTTCCTGTCCAACAAGTAAAGGTCAGGACCTACCCCACCAGGCGCTGGGAGGACCAGAAGGTGTAGCCCCTCAGGTGGAGCAGCTATGGGCTGGCAAGAAGTGAATGGCCTGGGGCTCAGAGCCCATCAACAGCTGCCCAGTGACCACATGCGGCAGGAGAACAAGAACATGCTCCCAGCCTGGGAACTTAGGAGCAGCAGGAACGTCTTGGCCAGACCCAGATGGAGCCAGCCAGTCACCCCTCTCTCCAGGAGACTGCTTCCTCCTCCCTAAACGGCACCGAGTCACTCAGAGAAGGCTGAGCTCCTTGAAAGGTCAAGAGAGCGTCTGGGAGGTTGAGGACGATTCTCCCAAGGAGGACCGGCTGCCATCACAGAGGCCGCCCGCTCTGCAGGGCCGGGGAACCAGAGGTGGAGAGTGCGGCCGTGCATGCTGTGGACACCAAATTCCAGCAGGTTCATAAGAACCCTTTAGGCCAGAGGTCCACAAGCCATGACCCAAGGGCCAAATCCAGCTGCCCTGTTTCTGTAAATAAAGTCTTACTGGGACTCAGCCACACCCACTCATTCACACCTCACCCATGCTGCTTTGGAGCGAGGAGCTCAGTGGGGAAGCTGCAACAGAGGCTTTATGACCCTGAAAGCCAAAACCGTGTGCCACCTGGCCCTTTGCAGAAAATGTCTGCAACCCCTGGTTTAAGCCATCCAAGGCCCACTGTGGAATACGAGACATTCATTAGGAGCAACGACCAGCCATCCGATGGAACATCATTCAGCCATGAAAAGGAGTGAAGCAGTGCTGGGCGCAGGCGGGCCTGGAGCACATGACACTGAGCGAAGGCAGCCTGGCACAAAAGACTGTGATTACATTTACAGGAAATACCCGGAACAGGAACATCTACAGAAAGAGAAAGTAGATGAGCAGTTGCTGGGAGCTGGGGGGAGGGGGTGATAGATTCAGTCACCAATATTGGGAGGGGGGACATGGTACAAAATTGCCCGTGGTGGTGATTTCATGACCCTATGAACATACTGAAAACCACTGAATTGCACACTTCCCAGGAATGAGCCATACGGTCTGGGAATTCTCTCCCAATAATGCAGTTTAAGAAAAAGAGGTGAGGGGATGCTGGGAACTCAGAGAGCAAACGCCCAAGGACTTCCTCTAGCCGGAGGCCGTCTGGGGGTCCTGAGCCAAGAAGGGAACGTTTCAGCCCCAGCCCTTGGTAGGACCTCCTCTGAGGGAGAAACAGCAACCCACCCCCCACACCAAGCCAACCCTCTGCTTTGGGATTTCTGGTCGAGCTCCTGACAGACAAGGTATAATTTTCCCTGCAGACACGCTCTGCCTACGGAAATGCCCAACAGCCAAACACATTGACACAGCGGCTGGTCACCCGCAATGCCAGGGCCTGGGGGAGTGCTCTCAGGCAGGCTTCGGGGCATAACTGGGGAGCAGGCAGATGACGCCTTCCTGATTGGGGAGAGAAAGGAAGGCATCAATGCTTTGCTTGTGGAGATGCCGCCAGAAGCGTGGGCTCTCCACACTGCACGTCATGTTCGAGAGGAAGACGAAGAGCCTTTTAAGTCTTATTAGCAAACCCTGGTGGGAAAGATTTGCGGAGCATCATTCAGCTGCAGACACTAGAAAACAATCTCAGGAGGAAATGAAGTGGAGGCTCTGGGGAGGCGGGGCGGTCAAGGCCTGTCCGGACAGGGGCTGGAGGTCCTCCCTCCAAGCGGGTCTCCGGTCCTCGTCACCTCTGCCCTCCCACCTGCTGGACCCCACCCAGCTGGGTCCTGTGGTCTGCTTCCTCTCTGAACCCACCCCCGCCGTTATACCTGCACCTACTGCCTTCTCTCCACTCTGCTTCCAGGACAACCAGGCTAAAGCAGCTTTTTAACACAGCGGTCAGCACCTTTCCTGTGAAATGTCAGAGTAACCGTGTCACACTGCGGGCCACACAGCCACTTGTCCAACACAGCCACGGGCGATGCGTAAGCTAACAGGGGCAGCTGTGGGCCGACAGAGCTTTATGGACAAAAACAGGCAGTGGGCCAGATTTGGCCCCTGGCCATAGCTTGCCACCCACTGTCCTGGTTCACCCATCCCCTCTGCCCTCTCCAGTAGTGTCTCCATATAGCAGGCAGAGGGGGATCTTTACAAAAGGCAAAACCCCTCGTTTCACGGCCAGCTCGAGGTCCTGCAGCGGCTCCCGCCTCCGCAGGCAGAGCCCGAACCCCTCACCTTGGCTTGCGGCCTCGCCAGCCCTTTCTGCCCGACCCTCGGGTTTTGTCTCAGTCCACCCCACCCTGCTGGCCTCCCAGGACCACTGCTGCCCTGGGTCCCTTGGGACATGCTTCCTGCTCTTGTGTCCAACACCTTCCCATCCTTCAGATGTTCACTGACCTTCTCCAGAGAGAGCCCCTGACATTCCCCAAGGCAGCACCAGCTCCCACCATCTGCGTTTCTAGCACCCGGCACCTTTTCCACGCTCACAGCACCAGGGCCTGGAGTGTCCACTGTGTATGGAGGGGTCCCGTGCTGCTTCACCTGGTACAATAGAACAGGGCTGCTGTGTCACCATCGTAGGCCCTGTGCCTGGCACCGAACAGGACGAGAAAATCCTTAATTCCCATAGGATGGAATTTTGAGAATGATACAACAGCATGTTTTTGCTACTACAAAGAGATGAGTTGAGAATGCCACCTACTTAGGAACATGCCAGAGGGTGCTGCCTAGAAAGTTTCGCCACCAAACAACCCTCAGAGCCCGTGAGTGCTGCTGACCGAAAGCATCCTGCCAATGGAAAGTGTCTGTGGGATGAACGGATTCCACGCAGAGGGACCCAGACCGTAAGCGGTCCGAGCTCAGGGGAAAGGGAGAGGAGGGGGCTGGAGCCGCCGGCTGGCCTCCCGACACCTCTGCTCCGCGGTCCAGGGAGCTAGGGAGCTGGCAGCTGAGGCGTGCAGATGCCCACGGGCTGAGGCAGGGAGGCATGAGGGCTGTGACACAGTCCCGGGAATCAGGAGGATGGGCAGGGGCCCCCGTGCGCCCCGGGATGTGCTCCTGTGGCTGCCCTTCGTTCTGGGCAGAGAGCGAGGGCACAGCTCTGACCCCACGCCGTCCCCCTCCAACCGAGCATCAGGGGCACGTGACAAATGAGCCCCAGAACAGCACAGCCACCCGGAGCTGGAGGAGGGCCAGCTCCCCCGCCCTTGTGTAGACACGGCCAAGGGCTTCTTTCTTCCAAATGGCCCCTGGTCCTTTCCCGTTCTGCAGGGCTCCGCCAGCCCACTGACCCATTTCAGCCTTGACACCTCATCCCCCCACCCCCAAAAAATTCTGGCTCATGGTTTGGAGAAGCACACGAGCAGATCTGTCTGGAAACCGCTCCTGACATGGAGCCTGGCTGGCGGCGAGTGCCAAGCGGGGTGGGGATGATTTGTGAGGGGGAGGGGAGGGGGCATGCACGCTGTGCCCCGGCAACCTCCTCCCGCCTGGCTCTCAGTAGTGGTTCTGCAGCTCAGGGGAGGCTGTTGGGGGTCCTTAAACCTCCCAGTGCCCCCACCCACCCCCACATACTCTTAGCATGTTCTCAGCATTGCAGCCCCACGTACCATCTCGGGCTGGATTCTAGAAGCCATACGGCACAGAGCCGGACCCCACATCCTCCCACCATGGAACACCCTAGGGTCACTGTACAAGGCAGCCTTGGGCCATGAGGGAAGAACTAGGGGTCCTAATGAGCACCCCCAGTGTCAAGCAATTAGCACAGCTGCTCACTCAGAGCACTTCTCAGCACTTCCCCCTTCGGGGGACACAGGGGCGTCTTCTGGACAGAGCCCCTCAGGCCTGCATGAGCCCCCGCCTTAGAGGAGCGGGACATTCTGCTCTGCAGAAATGACCGACGGACCCTTTGCTTGCAGTGGCCCCACACAGGCAGCGCGGGGGTGGGGCTTGCGTGGAGTGTTTTAGCTGAGAATCCGCTGCTATAAATGGGGAGGGGTCGCAGTGCTCGTGGAGGAAGGGATGAGAAGAGTCAGGGGGGAGGGTGGGGTCCCCGTTCTCCATTTCCTGACCGACCCTGGGCGGCGGCTCCACCTCCCCCTCCCTCCCTCCCCGCCTCCCTCTCCCACCAGCAATGAGCACCACCCCCACCCCAACCCGAAAGCAGCGCCCTCCCGCCACGGACCACGCAGGCGCCGGCTAACCACCCCTGACCTTGAGCCTGACTCCCAGGGTCTGCCTCCTGCCGCTCTGCACTGGCACCCATGTGCGCCATGTGGCCGTAAACTCCTAGGGAGATAGAGACTATTCCCCAACAGCGCGCGGTGTGCCAGGCAGCTCAGAAGCGTGGTGGCGAGCAGTCCTGCCCACAAGCCCACGCAGGAGGCACGATTTACAGATGGAGACACTGAAGCTCAGACAGGTGGGCCTGTGGCACGTGCAGAGCTGGGACTCAAACCCAAGATCCGTGCTCTCTACTCTACGCCCCCTGCCCCGCCGCCCCAGTCCCCCCGGGGCAGCGCCACCTGTCTGGAGAGTCGGCTCGGGCCGCACCGTTCGGTTCCTCACCAGACTGCTGTGCGCTCCCGCCATGTGCCAGGCACGGTGCTCGCGGGCCCGGGACCACAGCTGTGAGCAGAAGCTCAGGCTCTAGGCAGAGACAGAAAGGAGGCTGGTAGCGGAGTGATTCCACAAGGTGATTCAGACGGCAGTTAGGACAGCCCAGGCTCTGCCGCAGAAACCAGCCCTGAGAGCGCCGTGGGCCCCACGTCCTGGGGCCCTCCCACCTTAAACAAGGAGCCACCTCGTTAAACAAGGAGTCCCTCAAGAGGTTCTGTGGCATGTGTCCCTTCTGTCCACAACCCACTGGCCCCACCTAACTGCAAGGGGGATTGGAAAACATTGTTCTAAATGTAGGAAGAGGAAGGTGAAGTGGAGTTCAGGGGACACAGGACACTGTCTCCACTGCAAGAATAGTAAAGGAACAGGAAGATGGGGCAGAGAGTGGCTGGGATGAGGCGCCTGTCAGATAGATGGATCAGGGAAGGACCCTTCGGGGGTGACTTGGGGGAGCCAGCCAGGAGAGAGCATCCCAGTCCCAAGGAACATGGGCAGGTCAGACCCTAGGTGCCAGACGCCGGCAAGTTCAAAGTGACAAGCAGGAGTGAGTGAGGCAGACAGGAAGCCAGGTCAGGCGGGCGCACATCACAGCCACCCAAGGCCTACACACCGTCCTGCTGCCCGGCCCTTCCTACCCTCCTGCGACCCGGACCCAGTGATTCTGCCTGCAGCCCAGCCTTCTGTCTGTCGCTGCTCTTCTTTAAAGAGAAGACGACGCATATGCCCCAAAGTGTACAAACCACAATGAGAGCTCAGGGAATAGGTCAAAGTGGGCAAACCACACAACCACCGCTGAGATCAAGAAACAGAGTGCCACGGGCCCCCAGGAGACCCCCGGTGGGTACCCCACCTCCTCCCCAAAGAGAATCACCCTCCAGACCACCTGTTCCTGAAGGTATGAACATGAATAGAATCATACAGTATATGCCCAATTTTGTGCCCGGACACTTTCTCACCACACTATTTTTGTGGGGTTCACTGAGCTCGGAGTGCTGTTATGTATTCCACTGTATGAACACCCCACAGTTCCACCTGGCCATGCTACTGGTGAGACATTTGGGCTGCTTCCAGTTTGGAGCTATTAAAAATAATGGTGTAATGGTCACTCCAGCATACATGCTTCAGTGCACACGTGTGTGTATGTCCGTTGTTGGACATCTAGGAGTGGTGTGTGGGTCCTGGGGCAGGCAGGTATTCAGCTAAACAGATTTTCAAAGTGTCTGTTCAGTTCACACTCCTACCAGCAATGTCTGAATGTTCCCTTTGTTCCATATCTTTACCCATGCCTGGGGTTCGCTCTAGCCATTCTGGTGGGTTTATCACGGTACCTCTGTCTGCATCCTGGTGACTAACCACGCACTTTGTAAAGTGCTTGTTCAAGTCTCTTCCCTATTTTTCTATGAGCCCTTGTTTGGTCATACATTGCAACTGTCTTCTGATTTGTGCTTGCCTTTTCAGTCTCTCAATTGTACCTTAGATGAACAGAAGCTTAGTCTTAATATAACCCAGTTTGTCGATCTTTTCCTTTTCGGTCAGTCCTCCTTGTATGATGAAGATACTCCAGGCATTCTTCTGTGCTATTCGTTAGAAGGTTTTTCATGTATGGTGTGAGGTAGGGGTCAGGTTCCTGTGTTTTCTCAGGTGGTTATCCTTTTGACACAGCGCCACTTAGGGCAAATGCCATCCCTGCCCCTCCTGGACAGTGCCCCCTCTGTCATATTCATACATCAAGTGCCCACATATGCTGAGTCTATTTCTGGGCTCTCTACTCTGTTCATTGGTCTATCATTTGCCTATGCTTCTCTTAGTACATTTTTAATCTCTCTTGGTGATTCTAACATGCAGCCAGGGTTGAGAACCACTGATCTAGGACCTCGCAGCTCATGGTAACAGGTTTGATCTAAGTGCGACATATAGATGCCTAATAAAGGATTTTCAGAGAAAAAAACCGATTACATTCTGGATGTGGGAAAAGCCATGCCAGAACAGTGGGCAGAGCTCCCGTGGGGTAGGTGGGGAATCCGGGTAACCGGCCAGAACCCAAGATGCTCGGCGAATCCATCCTGCTCTCTGCTCCTGCTCTCTGGACCTCCAGATGACCCCCGGCCAAAGGGCGCACAAGGAGAGCGTTCTGCTTAGATCACCAGCCTCGCCTAAGGAAACCTGACTCCTCCTGCAACCACATTTTATTCCCAAGTTGCCAGAGCATTTCCTGTAATTAATGGCTAGGTTTTAATTAAACATAGATTAGCCACTAATTAGTCTAATGATTAGTCTTGGGGAGGAGATGGGGCTGTCAGACCCCATAAAGGAGGCAGGAGAGATAATGAAAGATTATGCCTTAGGTGGAAATACTATTTCTCCCTCCCTCCAGGGCAAATGTTTTCTACGATTTTGGTCTAGTATAAATGATGCTTTCAATGTGAATTTTTCTAATCGGTTTGAGTCTGATGAAGTCCCAGGTGACTGATGCAAGGAAGATTGAATCTCTTCTCCTTTTCATCAGATTTCAGCCTCTTAATGCAGCTAAAGAGCCTTTTCCCACTTAGAGAGGAATTAGTTTCTGTCTCCACAATGAAGTCATCCTACGCTGAGGCTGGCCCCCTCCCAAGTCCTAGTGGGGGGCTCAGACCTTGCCGAGGACTCCAAGATGCAGGCATGGCAGGGCCCTTCCCAGACCAGAGCTCACAAGCACCGGACGCCCTATGCCACCCGCACCTCCCGCAACATCGACACAGCTCTATCCTGAAGACAGCATGTCATCCCGTGTAACTTGCTCTCCATGGAGCAAGCCCACAGCCTCCCCGAAACCTTCAGCCAGAAAGAAAAGTTGAGTTGCTGCCCATGGACACAGCACAGAGCAAACTGCACCTGTAGTTAACTTATTAGAAGTGAACCACATGGTCAGTCTCCAGAGAGGGCAATGACATGAGAAATTGGTTAATACCCCCGGTGCACTGTGTGTGAGCTTGGGTTTACACAGAACAATACAAAATTCCCTCAAAGCCTTGTGTTGAGCACAAAGGTCAGAAAAGAAGAGAAGCATGAGGCCTGAAATCCAGGAAGGCTTAGGATCGGGAGGCAGATGCTGGCCGTGCGGGGTGCGGTCCTACAAGCAGGGCCTGCCGACCTCGAGGGGCTCGGCACTCGACATGTGCCTCTGGGGACTCCTGCACCACACCCAGCCAGGGCTGGAGAAAGCGGGGGGACTTTTTTTTAATTGTAGTAAAATATACAGAACCTACAAGTTGGCATTTTAACAATTTTTAAGTACACAGTTCAGTGGCACTAAGTGCATTCATATTGTTGTGCAGCCCCACCACCATCCACCTCCCAAACTTCCTCATCTTCCCAAAGTGAAACTGTCCCCATGAAACACTCACGCCCCAGCCCCTGGCGCCCCCACCATTTTTGCTGTCTCTATGGACTGGACACCTCCTGGGACCTCATATAAGTGGAATCGTAAGTATTTTTAGTGTCCTTGTGTGACCGGCTTCTTTCTTTCAGCATAATAATTGCAAGGTTCATCCACACTGTGCCCTGTGTTGGAATTTCTCTCCTCTTTAAGGCTGAATACTATTCCACCATGTGGATGGACCACATTTTGTTTATCCATTCATCCACTGCTGGGCACCTGGGTTGCTCCCACCTTCTGGCTGCCGTGGGGAATGCTCACACTTCTTGATCTGGCATGCAAATTCAGGCATCTGAGTCTTTGGGTGAGCAGTAAGGCTAGACAGGACTCTGAAAACCCCCAAGCCTCTGCTTTACTATCCCATTATATTGACAAGGACCCCCAAGCTCGCTGTAGTCCTGAGACACCAGCATTTTTATATGACTGTACTTGTCACTTTCCAATAGCTTTTGCCAGACAAGCACATGGAACATATTCTACACAAACATTTATTGTCTCACTGGGACTAGGCCCCAGCTGGCCACATGCGGCCTCTTCACTAGGAGGCGGCCAGGCACAGAGCCAAGGGGAGGGGCCTGGGAGCCGAAACAGGCTCTGGGCCCGGCTTTGCCCCGCGCCCCGGGCCTGCTGCTCTGGCAGGTACAGTGGCTCTTTATTTGAGAGCCCTGCACAGTCGCTCAGGCGTGCGTAGAGGCCACCAGCAGCTGCGCTGGGGGTCCCGGGCCGAGCGCCGTGCGGGAGGTGCGGCGGGCAGGAGCTTTCTGTCCTTCATCCCCAGGTTTCAGGAGTGGAGGGAAATGGAAGCCCTCTCCGGGAGGAGGGATAGGGGCTCCGGCGGTGCAGGGACAGTGGCCCAAGCTGTCACCACTGCCCCTGCCAGCGACTCCCATCACCGCAGAATCCTGAGAAGCCACCAAAAGCTGAGTGTGGTTGGGTGAGAAACACCTCCTGATGGCACCACACCGTTCACCACAATGGCTTCATTGTGCTCACTTTAAAATCAGGAAACTTGGGGCACAGAGCTGTCACTTAACATGCCCACAGCCACACAGCTGACCCCAAAGCCCTGTAGCAGGGACAGCAAGCCTGGCACCCAAAGACTTGCACTCCCTGGGCCCAGAGTTGGTGTCCAGTGGAAACTGCCCTTCCCGCTGCATCCCCACTCCGTGCAGGTGGGGCCCTGCTTCTGGCCAAAGAAATGGGATTGGAAGAATACGGTGTCACTTCCAGACTGGGAGGCCAGGTCCCCGATGGGCTGTCCCCACATCCTCCTCCCTTCCGTCTGGAGGAAGGCCGCCTGGCAAGGCAGAGGGAGCTGGCCCTGAGGCCCCTGGGGGAAGGACCCCCTGGCTGGGCTCGTCAGCCCTGGGCAGTGTGTGGGTGGGGACAAGCATGCAGCCTGTTAACGTAAGTCGGCGGGGTTTGGGGACCGCTTGTTACGGGCAGTCGGCAGGGCTGACTCATAGGCCTCCGCACACAGCACTGGGCCCAGCTCCGGGGCGGCCTCTGGCCTCGTTAACAGGAGCCAAGCCATCCGTTTCAGAGGGAAGCCCCCGCAACGAAGAGAACCCCCAAGGCGTGGCCATGGTCATGCCTGCCTGTCGTGAACAGGGCCCACCCAGGATCAGGCCAGGAGCTGGTGGCCCAGAGGGAGACACACACAGCCTTTGGCCTGGATGCTGGTGAGCCGGAGGGCGCGGAAGGGCCAACGCGGTGAGGTGAGGCCGCCGGAACACGCAGCCCAACCAGATGCTCAGGAAACGTCTCCTGAACGAGGCAGCTCCACCGCTTTCCTTGCAGGGTGGGCACAGGTGGGCCCGGATGCAGGAAGTGGAGGGGGGTCTTCCCAGCAGAGGGCCCGGCGTGAGGAAACATACAGGGGCAAAGGAGCACCAAGGGGCCAGTACTGAATCTGCAGGGTGTACTGATCTGACCTGGGGGGCCGGCGGGCAGGCAGGCCACAAGGAAGTGCAGGCCGGCCCAGGCGGCACAGAGGGATTCCCGGGCAACCAGGACCACCAACCCCTGGGTTTAGGCAGGGGTGGGACGTGAGCAGGCTCCCACCCTATACATGTCACCTTCGCAGCAAAGGGGAGCAGGATTCACGGGGGGCAAGGCTAGAGGCAGGGAGACTGTGAAGAGATGTGCCCCATGGTCATTCTGGCTATTTGGGGCCCAGACAAGATGAAAAGCACCCCCATTTTGTGGGGTTGTACCAAAGATAACAGCAAATGCCCAGTGAAGAAAGGAGATTGGGACAGACTTAAAACGTAGCTTCGCCATTTAGACAAAGCAGCATCGGCACCAGCCAAGGCACAGGAATCAAGGTGCTCTCAAAACCCGACCCCCTGGGAAGGGAGCTCCTCTGGGGTCCTGAAGGCCGGGTCTGGGCAGGGAGGGGCCGCGGCCTGCAAGCCCCACCCTTCAGGACACGCCACCCGCCTCCCTCCCCAGCTGCCTCTTGTCCCCTCTCTCCGGATGCTCCTTCTACTCCCGCACTGTCCCTGAGCAGCTGTTGCCGTTTGGAGGGTGTTCCGTCCTTCCACCAGCCCCCAGAGCCTTTCACCCTCCCAGGGCCTGGGAAGCTCCCCTCCAGATCTCAGGGGCACCCGGGCCTGCCGCCGTGCAGCCCCAAGCCAGAGTCTGTGCGGCACATGTGGAAGATGGCTTCTTCCCAGCTGCAGGGGCCCCGGGAAAACCGGGTCGTCATTCCTGATGGGACTTGTTGGGGGAGGGGATGATCAGGTCAGGGGTCTGTTGGCAGGGGCCCAGGCAGGGAAGCAGGGAATGGGGGGCCCTCCTGCCGTCGTGCTGCATGGCAGTGTGCTTCTCAGGCCTGAGGCTGCAGGCAGGTCCCCAGGAGGCTGAAACGGGGCCTGGCCCCGCCTTAACCACAGGGCACCAGCCAGGAACACAAGATCCTTAGGTCTTCCTTAAACTAATCCTTAAAATAAATGCCTGCCCTCAGCCTGCCTGGGGCCAAGCCCCACTCCAGGCAGGAGGGGTCTAGGCTCAAGGGAGGAACCTCCAGCCCCTGCAAGGTATGAAACAGCAGCAAGTCCCCAGAGCTCAGGAGCTCGGGGAGGAAAGGACCGCTTCTAGCTGGAGGCAGCCGAGGGATTCCTGGAGAAGGTGACATTTGAATGGCGCTCTGAAGGACGTGCAGGAGGGTTTCAAAGGGAGGAAGTACCCAGTTACAAGCCCCTGGGCCAAGGACAAGGGATGGAAAAGCTCCGATGGTGACAACATGCAAATGGGGCCATGACAGCCACGGGGGACAGGATAGCCCCACCAGCAAGTCACTCAGTCACTCCGTGACATTAATTGGCTGCCCAGGGCTGAGCCTGAAGCACTGAGGCCACAGACTGAACCCAGCATGGGGAACAAGGCTGAGCAGGGACACAGAGAGCCGAGGGCCAGACACCCCAGGGCGCAGCTGCCGGAGGCGCAGGACAGGAGGTGAGGCGGGGTCAGCGTGCCGTGGGAGGAAGGCGGCAGCTCTTGGCTAGTCTGGAGGTGCCCCAGGAGCAAGGGTGAGCCCTCTCCTCGCCCCAGCTTCCGCACCAGGAACTGCACATTCAGAGCATGGGAGACACCCAGCCCAGCTCCTGGGGCCGCGCACAACTTCCCTGCCTATGTGAATTATTCGTCACATCCACTGTTAAGTCCACTGCGCTCCTGTGATCCATGTGTGGCTGACCCTTGCTCGTCACCGTCCTGTCTTTGGGATGCAGCTCTGGTCAGACGGCCGCCTGACTGGCACGGCCACCCACACCCCAAACCCACCGGCCAGCGGGTCCTCTGCCTCCTGCGTCCCTCTGTCCCACTTGCAGGGCTGCAGATACATCGATCGCTGAGCACATCGCATCAGAGGCAGACTGGGGGAGATGGAAGGGGTCAGGTCACAGGGCGCCGCCCTCCTCCATCCCCAGGCGCACACACACACACACACACACACACACACACACACACACACACACACACACACACACACACACACACACGCAGAGTGGCTCCTGGCTTGCTGGCTACATTTTAAGGATAAAGAAGCAGCTGTCCCTTTTGCCAGGAAGCATTTAGGGATCTTAATCTCTTCCTGGGGAGAACAGAGCACACCGAGTTGATGTGTGTTTCAACACAGCCTCAGAATGAAGCAGCCTCCTTCCAGGGTGAAGGTCACTGCCAGGCTCAGCACTGCTGGCCACATGCTTTGCAATGTGTTCAGCCAGCTCTGCAAACTGAGACTCCGGTGGGTGGGTGGGGTTCCTGGGACACAGTCAGCGGGGACCAGGACTGAGGCTGGAGCTGTGAACAAGAGGGTACATCTGGCAATGCCTGGCCAGGTCCACTGCCCTCCCTCTGCTTGTTGGCCACCAAAGAAAGCCCCCCTCGGGCCCTGAAAACTCCAGGCAGACACGGCACAGAGGCACACACACTGCTATCATCCTGATGCACCAACTGAAATTTGTTAGCAGCTGAGAGGAGAGCCCCCATCCTGGCTTTCATGCTTTCCTACAAGTCATCTTCCAGCCGCACTTCTGTGTCCACCCTGACCCCTGGCAGAAGAGCGGCGTCCGAGGAGCAGACCCTGGGAGCCTCATTTATCCCAGGGGCGGGAGCCATGGGCTCCCAGGGGTCCTCCTGGCAGGAAGGGCGGGAAGGAAAGGCACCCCCCTCTCTGACTGCCCCCTGCAGGCCCCAGATGCCCCATGGTGTTCACCACCTTCTTGACCCACCAGGAGGGAGAGCGGGCAGCCCGCAGGGGACAGTGGGGCTCCCCAGGGGACAGTGGGGGACCGAGGGCCAGCCTGCGCCCCAGGCTCCCTCCCCTGCCAGCCTCAAAGCCGTGCTCCCTCAGGATAAAACAGACACAAATGAAACTGTTTCCTGGGCAAGACAGCAGGGCTGGCCACATCGGGTGCTGGAAATTGCTTGTCTCGGAGGCACCCAGACAGCCATTTCCGAGGACACTGACAGGCCAGAGTGTGTCCCCTATTCAGGGGAGAGGTGCAGCCCTGAGTCACCAGCCCTGAAGAGGACAGGCGGACCGACAGACACTCAGGTCTGAGGGCGCTGGACTGTGAGTCAGAGACGGGGTCTGAACCCCCCACCCCGATCAAGGAGGAAGCCGGGGGGCTGGCCTCAAACCTCCCAAGCCAGGCCCTGCTCAGTCACCAGGCTTCCCGCTGAACAGTGGTGCTTGGGGACAAAGAACACATCAGCAGGAAAGGCCATAACATCACTGCAGGTGCCTGTGAGCGCTGTGAGGAAGACTGGATGGTGTGGTAGGAGGCGGCAGGCAAGGGTGGGGATGAGCAAGCATTTGCAGGTGTTGGAGGCCCGTCAGAGGACGCGGAGGTGAGCCTGAAGGACAGGAAGGGGTACCCAGCAGGGGTCAGCCGGGGAAGCAGAGCCCTGGAGACTCACATGCATCTGATGTACACATACATATACGTGGAGCCACACAGAAGTATGCACATCTTTCACATACATATACACATGTGTGTATGCATACACATGCACCCATGCAGATGTGAACATGCTTATACACAAGCACACACATAGATGTACGTGTGATTATACACATGCACACATGGGCATACATGTGCATATATAAGTATACATATAGATACATACACATACATATACACATGGATGGACAGTGCATGTATATGTACACAAACACACATGAATGTGCATATACACATAAATACACACGTACACAAACACATGCATGTACATGTTATGTGAATACACATCGATTATACACACAGAAGTGCATGCAGTACTTGTACACATTCATGTGTGTGCACATGGGTGTACACATACATGTGTTCGTGTACAGATATGTGTCTCTCGTGTGTGCACACGTACACATACTATTTTACAGGGATGTGACCCCACACCACAAGTGTGGGAGCTGGAAAAGCTGTCTCTGTGAAGAGCCTGAGGCCCACAGGACAGGCAATGGGGAAGGCCAGGTGGACGTCAGGTGGAAGGTGGAAGGTGGGCGGAGAGTAAGAACCCTATAAACTGGATCCCACAGGACAGGCTGGGCTCCTGTATGCTCGTTTCTTCTAGGCTTGGTGGCATGGGTGTCCTCAGAAGCCAGGTGCTCCATCACAGATCCCCCACCCAGGGCATATGGGGGACCCAGGGGACATGTGACCAGCTTGGGGGTCAGCATCCACCTGGCATGGCATTAGCCTTAGGGCAACAAAAGGAAGGTGAGGTCACACAGGCTGGCATGGTACAGTCCCCAGGACAAGCCACATCTGGCCCTTAGGGGCTCCTGCCTGGGCAGGGCTCAGGCCCAAGGCCCCTGGACACCAGTGGGCAGGGCTGGGCACACAGTGACTCGCACAAGGTGTGCCCTGTGAGGCACACCGCAAGTGGAGCAAGCACCTCTCATTCAAATCTTTCTTTGAAATCTGCCTCCCCCATGGCAGGCCCTGTCCACGCCCCACCCCATCCCCTCACCCTGCAACCACAGTGCGAGCTGGCACCTGGCCCTTAGAGCCGCTGGGCCCCGTCCTGCCCCCTCAGAGCCCAGGCAGCAGGCTGGGGGTACCAGGGAGTAAACGCCCCCGGGGCAGTCCTCAGAGTCCGGGGGCCAGCGTGTAAGAGCCCCAGCTCCCTCCCCACGGCAATGGGGTCACCGGACACAAGCGCTGCAGCTGGCTCGGAGACCCCCAGGGGCTGCCTTCCTCTCCTCATTGCCCCCCTATCGATTCACTTTGTGAATCAGTAAATTACTCACGTGCAAATCCCTTTCTCGGGGCTGCTTCCAAGGGAACCCTATCAAAGCCCCACCCGGAGCCCTGCTGGTGGATGAGCCAGGAGTAGGGGGACATCTGATCCAGGGATGAGCAAGAAGACTCCACCCCCAGAAAACATAACTGAGTCACTGCTGGCTGCACCCAGGGCAGAGGTGGCTGCTAACGGGTCCAGCAGGGTCAAGGCAAAGGCACTGTGGTCAAGAGAGAGCAGAAGCCACTGAGAAAGGAGAGGAGGCAGAGGAACAGAGGGAAGCAGAAACCAATGAACCAGGACACGGGAAGGGCCAGCAAACACGGGACGAGCCCATCACAGTCACCGGGGAGCTGCAGGTCAAACCACGGCAAGATGCCGATTCACACCCACTAAGGCTACCAAAATTTTTTTTAAAAAGAAAATTCCAGGTGTGTGGGGATGTAGAGAAACTGAAACCCCGTGCCCTGCTGGTGGGAGGGGAAGACGGGGCAGCTGCTGTGGACAGCAGTTTGACAGCCTCAAAAGGTGAAACACGGAGTTGCCATGTGACCAGCAATCACTCGCAGGGATACACCCGGAGGTGTTCCCACAACAGTTCGTACACAGGTGTTCACAGCAGCTGTGACTACTCACAACAGTTAAAAGACAACAACTGAGGTGTCCATCAGCAGATGAATGACTGAGCAAACTGTGGGCCCCTCACACAGGGGAGTACCACTCAGCCCTGAAAAGGGAGGCACACTGTCACCCCCACAGCATGACTGGGCCTTGGGCACATCATACCGTGTGCGAGAAGCCAGACACAAAAGACCATGTGGTGCGTAACTTACGTGCGCTGTCCAGCATGGAGATGTCAGGGACAGGAAGCAGATTGGCGGGGGCCAGGGGCTGGGGGACGGGGCTGGGGACTGGCTGTTAATGGGGTCGGGGTTTCCCTTTGAGAGATGAAAACGTTTTGTGAACACACCGTAAGCCATTGAGTTGCTCGATTTAAAATGGTAAATTTTATGTTACGTGAATTTTACCTCAACAAAATAAATCCATCTGTATATCAAATTTGAATACAACTTTCTGGATAGTGCCTACTAAAATTATGTTGACTTCAATTTTTTATTATTATGAAATAAACTGCGCTCAGGTGGGAAAATAAAGCAAGCTTCTCCACCTGGATCCCTGAAGGAGGAAAGCTCTCAGACACTAAGCAGAGGGTGGCGGGCCGGCCACCCCTCAAGGGCTGACCCCTGCAGAGCGTCGCACTGATCCTAACTTACCGTTGCACCTACCGGATTCAGCCCTGAATTTCTACTACCATCACCCACTTCCCTACGATATCACCCACCCATTCCCCGGCACGGAGGAGTCGGGCTGAGATGTGCACCCAGACTGGGAACTTTCACAAGGTCTGACCTTGCAAGCAGACTAAGGGAGGTATACCCGCAGGTTCCCTCAGTGGGGTGCCCTAGAAGTAGCCCCAGGGGTGGGATCCCTCCTGGTGGGGAGCCACGTGGGGCCGGGGAAAGGCTGAGTCTCAGCCTGGTTCACCAGAGCCAGCCTCTGCACCTCCCGTGCCTGGGCTAGTCCCTGTCGGGGGTGATTCCCCATCCAGGGGGCTGCTGGGGGGTGACTCAGATCTCGGTGGGGTATCCACAGCACGTGGTGTAGCAGGGACCCTTCTGCCCGGCCCTCTCTCCCTCCCTCCTTATGCCCCTTCTCACCTCATGGCCTTAGCCCCAGAGTCGACTGGGAACCCAGATCTGCCTGGCCCTCCGACTGGCACCTCTTGGTGGACCTAGACAGCGATGCGAATCATAGGCACCTTCTGGAAGTGCCTTTGATCATTACTGGTTTACTGGTGCAAATAATGATGATAATGATTAAAAGGCTGCCAATCCAGGCCACATCGATTGCTTGTTTTGTTATGCATTCGGTGTTGTTGATCCCACAGCCGACATTTGCATGGACAGGGCAGAAAGGAACTGCTTCCTCTTTCTCCCACCAGGCAGATTTTGCCCTCACCTGGTGACAAGAGCCTGGCGAGGGGCTTGGGCTAGAGGCCCTGCTGAGGCCCAGGAACGGCTGTCCTGAGAAGCATGCAGCTCTGCAATGCATTCCTGCTACTGCAGCTTTTGCTAAAGTTGTATGTTGCAGCAGAGGCTTCTTGTGTGTAGTACACGCACCACATCAGACAACGGCACAGACAGAAACCAAGCCCCCAAAACAGTAAGGCCCCAAAAGAGGGGGCATGCAGGGCGTTTGTGCAGCCACGGCCAGAGGCCAGCAGCCTGGGGACCCGGCAGATGGAAGCCCAGGAGGGACAGAAGGTTCAGGAGACCTCCTCCTGCAGCGGCCGCTTCCTGAGGCTCTGCCACAGTCCGCGAGTCTGAATTTACACAGTGGTGGGGACGCGCTGCTCGTGTTTGGGGCTTTTTCAAGGGTCAGTTGTTGCTTATGTTGGATTAAATGTTCAGGTTGGATCATGAGCCTGGAGAAACTTAGTAAAAGAAGTGGCCTCCCCATCCCCACTCCACCCCCACCCACAATACACTCCACCACCACCCCACCACCACTACATTCCCATCCCACCACACCCACACTCTCCCATTACACCCCCACCCCACTCCCATACGCCCCTACACCTCCCCGCACTATGCGCCACCCCAGCCGTCCCCCACCTGGCAGCCTGCCCCTCCAGGACCACGAGGTCATCACAGGTCGTAGCAGGGGGCCTCCTCCCTGCCTCCCGCCCTGGCCATGATCAGGTTGCATCTCCTTGCTCCCCTCCCACCCACTGTGGGTGCTCAAGCCACACACAGGCCCAGAATCCCAAGCCTGTCATTTCCCCTCCAGGAGACCCTCCGTCCCGGCCCCTGCCTCACTGTTCACCACTCTAGCTGGGGCATCTGGGAAGGAGGGTCCTAGGGGCCCACTTGGATGGGTCCCACGTAGAACATCTGTGAGCCGAGGCACTGGAACTAAGTGGCAGCCGGGCTGCGGCAGGCGGGGCAGCCAGGATAAAGCCAACCGATGAAATGCCCGAGGGTCTGGTCCATGCACAGTGGGCACAGAAGCGAGTCTGCTGAATGGCTGGCTGGCTGGCTGGCTGAAGCACTGCCTCTTTGCGCTGTGAGGTGGTGAACACGAGGTAACCAACTATCCTGCTCTGCCCAGCACCCCAGGGGTGTTTCCTGGGACACAGGAAACTCAGGAAAGTTCCAAGAAGTGAAACCAATTAGTCACCTTCCATAAACAAGCAAAGCCTTCAGCCCCTTCCATGCAGCCCTCCTGTGCCAGGCCCTGGGCCCCGGGGAGGGAGGCAGAAGCCAGGGCACAAGCAAACTTCCCGGAGGGAGGAAGGATCAGGTCCCAAAGGGACAGACCGTTCTGCCAGGGTGACGCCTCCTGATGCCACCAGAGAGCTGCTCCCAAGGACAACTGGGGGACCCCCGGGGAGGTGGAGGCCAGGCAGGCTCTATCGATGGGCTTCTTGACTGCTAAGAACGTCTATCCTGAGAGGGGGCAGCAGGAAAGCAGAGAGCTAGGGGTGTCCTCCAAACCCAGAGCCTCTGCCCGGCAGCCGCCCGCAGAGGTCGGCTGGCTGGAGCCCAAGGTTACAGCAATGCGGCTTGAGATGAGTGAGTGCACCCGCGGCTGGGGCCCGGAGGACGGCTGCGCACTCACGCTGGAGTGCCACCGCCCCCGGGAAGCAAGGCCCGCGTTTATGTGGGCATCTCAGAGACATCATAGAGTTAAAGAGGAAAACAAGAACTCAGTTCAGAAACACAAGACTACACAGTGGGCTGTTTAGAGGTTACAGAGTCATTAAAACCATGAAGAAAAGCAAGGGAACACACACTGCAAAATGCAGGCCAGAGCTCCCATGTGGGGGACAGAGGATAAAACTGGCAAGGGGGGCAGCGGACCAAAGGCCGGGACGCCTGCCTGTGCCTCAGGACCAGCACTGGTCCACGGGCACATTTTGCTTATTTATTATTTACATTTGGAGATCTATGCACACTTCTCAGTGCAAGAAGACAAAAGCAGGCCGGGAAGCCACAGTGATGGGGAGGCAGCGGCAGGGAGGTAAAGGCCACTGTGCCTGCAACTTGACCTCCAAGCCAGGCAGGTGCCCCAAGCGGCTGATGGGGGACGTGTCCCCAGTTCCGTGTGGCACTCTGTCCACCCTCAAGCCCATTCCCCACAGGCGATGCTGAGTCAGATGCCCCACTGGAGCGTCATGGACCCGCTGCCCCAGGACCAGCCTCCCACCTCGCTCGGGGGCCGGTCCTGCCAGGCACTCTCCAGGCTGCTTGACGGCGGTCCTGAGAGCTCAGGCCAGGGCCCCACCTGCCGGGACTGCACCTCCCTCCCTGCCCTCGCTGAGAAATCGGTAGCTTCCTGCAGGTCCTGGGCCTCCATGACATCCCCCCAGCCCAGGGTACCCCTCTGGCCTGGGCCTGCTTCTCTCGGGCTGGTCACCAGTACAACAGGTGATCTGCTTCTCAGCACCCAGAGGAGGCCCGGACGCGAGGGGAGGGGAGGGGAGGGAGGGGAGGGAGGGGAAGGAGGGGAAGGAGCCAGCCCTGGGCCTAGGCTGCCTGCCACTCCTTCTGGCTGCACTGAGGGGGTTCCTTGTTCCCAACCCCGGGGGGCAGCCTTCCTCATCTGCTTCACCCTTGAGATCTCTGGGCCATGAGAGCCTCAAATGCAAATCTTCACACATCACTCACAGCCCCCAAGTCTTGCATATGTGCGCGCGCGCACACACACACGCATGCTCACACACATGCACAATCTCAGGCACACCTGTGCAAACACATGCACAAACACGCCTACCAACACATGGACACCTGCACACTGCCCCGGCTTCCACATCCACAGCCTCACCCACCCCACATCCCACAATCAGGGTTTCTCCTTCTGGGTCCCCCTGAGCCGGCCCTCTACTGTGGGGGTCCTGCTAGCTGGCCTCTGGCCCCGTGACAGAGGCCCACTCAGCGTGTAGCAGCTGGATGCCACCTGGGAGATGGGTCAGACCTGCTCTCTTTCTGCCAGTCCAGGTCAGCAAGTTCCAAGCAGCTGAGGGACTCGCCCAAGGTCCCCAGCGGGCTCCTCCTGCTGTGCCCCTGGAGGCCTGACGGGGGTGGATATAGGGACAGAAGCATGTGACTTTGGCTAAGATGGGCAGCGCTGGTAGGAGTCCCAGGGAACAGCTGCAGGAAGGGCCCCTGGATGGAGGAGGGGCTCACCGGGCAGAGAGGGTGTTGGCTGGGACGTGGCCATCTCCAACTGGTCACCGCACAGCTGAAATAGCTTATTTTAAGTAAGCACGACTCCGGCCAACAGGGCTATCAACATTTGTTTGCCTGACTCAGAAGGGGAGAGAAAAAATACCGAGAGGCAAGCACTGGAAGAGAAACGCACCCGAGCCCCAGTCCGAGGCTCCACAGCGGGCACGCGGCCAGTTGCGAGCTCCCCCTGGCCCCGTTCCCCTGCCCTAAATTTAACCAGCTGGAGATCTTTTTTAAGTCACATCCCTTTCAACCTTTTGGAATAAAGATTTGCCTTTTAATGTGAAATCTGCATTTCATTGTGCAGAAGGCACCCCTGGCTGGCCTGCCGCCTGGAGAGCAGCCTCCGGGTTTGGCTGCACACCCGGGTAATCTCAGCCCTGGCTGTCAAGGCCAGTGTCCCTGGGCTCAGGGGACATCCCCAGGATGGCGGGCACGGAGGCTGCCTCAGAGAAAGCAAGAGATTAAACAAGCAATGGCTATGCAAAGATGCCAAAAAATAAATAAGACGTTCCTAATTCTTGCTCATTTGGGAGATGCGCTCTGATCACGGAGAACCAGCGGCTGGGTTCAAGCACCGCCTGGCCCCCCACCCCAGCTCTACAGCCATCGCCACTCACAGGGCGTCTCTAGGCCTCAGTCCCCTGATCTGTAAAGTGGGGGTGACAACGGCACCTTCCTCCCAGGGGCCAATTCAAAGTTTACATGAGGTCATAGTAAAAGCCATAGGTGGGGGCCAAGTAATACAAGAAATGAGCCGTGTTCGCCCAACAGCAGCTTGTAGGGGTGACGGGAGACAGGAGCTGAGAGGCCAAAGGGCAGGGCCGGCCTGGGAGCCCACAGGAGCAGGGGAACCAGGACGTCAGATGACAGTGGCGATGGGGCCTTGGGTCTCACTGCAGGCCCACCTGGTCCAGGCCGAGGTGACCCAAGGAGGGGAGAAAGGAGGGTGGCACCAGCCTGCCAGGTGAGGCCCAGCTGAGGACCCCTCGGCCCTGCATTCTGGCCTCCATTCCCCTCCAGGCCCCCAGCCTCCTCCAAGGTCCCTTCCCTCCTGCTTCCGTCCTTTGGGAGGTAACCAAACCCTCCCTTCCCGGTAGGCAGATGGTCCCACTTCATTCTTACCCCAACAAACACCACGAGTGAGCCGCGTGCACGGATCAGCTCACGTCAGGTCGGACATTCTTCCCCTACCTGACCTCGCGGCGCTGCGTGGCCGCCACCCCACTGCTGACCTCCACATCATCGTGCCCTTCCTCTCGGGCCTGTATGTATGACCTGGCTGTCGCTGGGTGGTGACAAAGGCCAGTCCTGCTGCCCCAAGTCCACGGGCCACTTCTGCCCCACTCAGTGGGACGGGCTGGGCCATTAGCAGGCTGGGGATATTTGCCCACCGCAAGTGAACTGGGGAAAGCCCACCTCTGCCTTGGGGACAAATGGACTGCTGAGGCCATATGGCTCCACCAGCATCCAGACAAGGAGCGGAAGTGGGCGACCCCGTCCTTACCTGCACACTGTTCCCAACAGTGCAACAATGCTGTCACAGTCCGCTGGTCCCAACAGCTGCCTGAGTAAAGGAGGAGGAGCAGGCCTCTGGGTCCACCAGCTCCCAGAATGCTCACTGCCTGCCTTCTCTGTCCCCCCAGCTCCAGACTCCAAGTGCTGCCATGACAGAAAGGTGAAAGCCATTCTTCGTTGACGCTTGAGTATTCAGTCCTCAGAGAAAATGGCCCTGGTGAGACAGAGCCCTCTGGGGCTGTTGGCAGTTTCCCCAGCTGTGGACCTCCTGAGAATTCATCAATAATTCCAGGACCTTCCTGCCTCCTTCCCTACTTACACCCCAATCCCCAGCCTGCCTGGGACCCCAGGCCTTCTAAGGTGTCAGGTCCATGAGCAGAAGGGCAACAGGAGAAAATGGTCCATCGCGTCTCTTAAATGAAGACCTGAGACATTCTGTGAATGCGCGTTGCTTCTTTGCTGGTGGAATTCGATTTTATTTCTGTTCATTCAAAGAAAAGGAGGTGATACACTCTGTGGAGCCATTTCACTGGGAAAACAGGTTGCCATTCCTTTGTTAACAGACACATTTATCATCTCGCAGTTTGTGCAGGTCAGAGGCTCCACGCCACGTGGCCAGCTTCTCTGCCTCAGGGTCACACAGGCTGCCAGGCAGGGATGCACAGGCTTTGGTTTCATCAGAGGTTCGACTGGAGAAAGATCCGCTTCCAAGCGGGCACAGGCCCCAGATTCGCTCTGGCTGTCAGCTGGGGGCTCTCAGCTCCTGGAGGCCACGTGGCCCCTCACGATCCGGCAGCAGCTCCCTCTTCCCGGCCAGCGAGGGACAGTCTCTCTCTGGTCCTCCACAAGCGAGTCCTTTTTTTCAGAGCTGGTTTTGATAAGAGAAACGTCACCACGTCTCAAAAGATCAGATGATGCCAACGGCGGGGAAGGAACCCACGGGCCGAGGCAAAGACGGGTGGGCGGCAACTCACGAGTGACTAAGAGAAGCCTGAGGCCCTGGGCCAGTTAGGACAGGTTTCCTATTCTAGGGCTTTCCACAAAGCCTCAGGGACCCGGAGCCGTAGCTGCAGAGAGAGGGCGGGAAGCAAAACGGCAGTCACACAAAACCTATGAAAAAGGAAACATTTCAATAAAAGGTATTAAAATATGAAGCAGCAATACATTTTTAAACATTTCACATTTGTTTTCCCAAAGGTCCCAAAACTTGCTTCTGGAAGGTAGACTTTGGAAATGTAATCTCAACTGTCTACCCAGCAATATATCCCCAGGCCCGCCCGCCCCCACCCACTCATCCAGGGGGGCCTTTCCAGCTCCTGGCACGCTGCCTGCCAGGGGACGGGCTCGCCGGGCAGGCAGCCCGGACACGCGTGGAGCTGTCTGGCCCTCATAGGCTTTCTATTGTATTGTTTAACAGCCAGCCCTTTCAGCATGTGCCGGCTGCACAGTTTATGTTCCCAGCAAAGGGAAAATAACTGAAGGAATATTTGCAAAAAGCTGAGTTAAGTAAATATTTCATGCCTGTTAATATGACGGCTCTCCATGATGTGTGGGGGTGGCCCAGGGGAGGGAAGCAAATGTCACCAAGTGTGCATGGTTGGGGGGTGACACTGGTGCAATTGAGTGTCCGAGGCCATCAGGAGCAGCAAGGAGCATGAGACCCAGATGCTCGCTTATGCAGACCAGTGGCCGCCAGAGCCATTAGCCACAGAAATGAGATGGAAGCCAAGGGCCCATCAGTGATGGATGATGGGTTAAGCAGGACAGACAGGAAAGGGCAGCAGAGGACACCAGGGGCTGGCAACTGACATCTGAACCCCAGGCAGCAGCCGGGGGAGTCACCTCCCACCCCCACCAGGAACCTGCTGTCCCCACTGTGGTCTGGGCTCAGGGTGGCCCGGGAGAATTGTGGGGCAGCTAGACACTGGAGCGTCCCAGGAAGAGGTGCACGGGGTGTCCCGAGGGGCTTGGCTGCTACAACAGCACTGGCCAGTGTGAGTCCAGGGATGCAGGACACCCAGGACCAAGGAGGAGGTATGGAATCAGGCTCAGAAAGGCAGGGTCCGGTCACTGCAAGGTCACCGCCAGGACGAGTCAGCCCTACTTCCCATGCAAGCTGCCCTCCACCTAAGATTCTGAATCCCAGAGAGGAGGGGGCCTCTGGGTCCAGGCCCACCCTTGCTGGAGGGGGCGGCACCCAGGCAGGGCAGAGAAGCATTCCCCCGTCCCTGCCACCCGGGAATCAGCGGCCCGTTCCACCAGGGGAGTAGTGGAAGTCCCCAGCTGCCGTCCCTGCAGGTTTGCAGACATGTGTGCCGGGGGTGTGACCTCTCCAGGCCCCTTGGGCGTCCGCGAGCATTCAGCCATAATAGAGAGCAGGCCTGCCCAGGGCCTAGAGGCAGCGAGCACCCGTTTTTACTAGCGCCCCAAGTGCCTGAGTGAGGGTTGGCCCCCAGGTCACTGTGCTCCAGGGAGCTGCAATCTCACCCTCATGAGCAAGCAAGACCTCCACTTGGATTTCTGGATTTTAGTGTGAAAAACATGTCACAAAGGGTGGTCCCCACCCCCAGAGCCAGTGTCCTCCCTGCCCATGGCCACTGGGCCAGACCGGAGCACAGCATGAAGGCAGAGGCACACCCGAGAAGCAGAGGGCTGCTGGCGAGCACTGTGCCCCGTGTCTCCGTCTGGCCATGTGCAGCCCGGGGCCCTCCCTGGAGGCGGAAGCCTCACAGGCACGCAGCCTGGCTACCGCTGTTACTTCTGAGGAGAAGCTGCATCAGACCCGTGGGCCGTGACAAGGTCAGATGACAGGAGGCACAACATACCACAGCCAGGCGCGCCCCCCTGGCAGCACACACCCTCCAAGACGGACTGATACAGAGAAGGCCCCCGAGCAGGGAGAACGCCCGAATTCATGCAGGGTTCCACGTAAAGAAAAAATATGACAGGTGTTCAAACGAAACCGTGTGCGCGCATGTTCCTAGCACCATTATTGACAAGGGCCAAAAGGTGGAAACAGCTCCAGTGGGTGAATGGATAATGAACAAATAACCCCAGAATGTGGTCTATTTGCATGGTGGACTGTTATGCATAAAAGGGAATGAAATTCTGAGAAATGCTACAACACAGGCGAACTTGGAGAGCGTTATGCTCAGTGAAAGAAGCCAGACACAGAAGGCCACACGGGGATTCCATCAGTATGAACCGTCCACAGGGCCGGAGCACAGGTTCCTGCCAAAGGGCAGGGGGTTTCTTTCTGAGATGAGGCACGGTCCTGGAACTGGAGGGGAGTGGTGGCTACACGCATTGGGAACGCGTTAAGATGCACTACTGCTGCTTTAAAACGGTGTATGTTCTATTGTGTGGACTTTGCCTCAATAAAATAGACAACATGGTGATGATTACAGCTGGCCTGGCTGGTTCACGAAATTGTCGTAACAAGCCCTCCAAGCAGGTACTTTCCTGCCCTCTTTTACAGCTAAGGAGGCCAAGCTCAGAAGGGTGAGGGTCTTACCCAAGGTCACCTAGCCACCAAGGGGTAGAGCGGGATTTGAATCCCACTGCCCACCCCGGAAGCACTGAGCCTGGGGAGGATTCAGAGAAGAGGACGGCAGGAAGTGGGCGACGGACAGTGGGCGACTGCCGGGGTCCCGGCCTCAGAGGGGCCTCTCGGCCCAAGAGCTGGCTGTGAGGGGACGTCTCTCTCTGGGGCCATTGGCAGGGTGGCCAGGAGGTGCTGCTCAAGCCCTCGGAGAGGCCACTGGAGCAGACGCCAGGACCACACTCTAGCTGGTGTCCAGGGTCACCTTCGGGAAGGCAGCCCCCTCCTTCACCCTGATGCCCCCAGGCCCCACTGTAAGCAAATGGGCCAAGTTCATCCTTTAAAGGAACTGCTCCCCAATGGGATGGTGAACACCCAGTGGTGCTCCTGGAATGGCTGCTAACTGCACACAGTGGCTGCAAAGGTTTTTCTTTGTAACTAGTTTTAAAAACAGAAGGTATTTTTGGATTATCACTAGCAATCTAAGAACACAACATGGTGAGCCCCCCCAGCTCCCTCGGGCCAGGACACAGCTGCGGGCCCCCCACAGGGGTCGAGGACCGAGGTCACGGGAGGCAGGTGCACAGCCTCCGCGGGACACCCCTGGCCTTCCTGCCCACTGCCCCTGCGCTGACCCTCTGGACCCTGTCCTGCCTTCCTCGCCACACTGGAGCCTGCGTGGGCTCGACCGTCCCCCCTCTGGGAGGCAGCCCTGACCCCCAGCCAGGGTGACCCTCTTCCTCCGCATCAACCTTCATCCCATGGCTGCCTGTTGACAATGGCTGAGACTTGACTCATCGACTGTCCCGGAAGCCTGTCGGCATCTCTGTTTGCCGTGGGTGGCTGTGGCCTGGGGTGTGCCTCACACTCCGCCCAGGCACCCCAGAATCCCTCCAGCTCTGTGCTCACAAACCTTGTACCAGCTGCCAGGAAGGGGCTTCAAGACCCCAGCTCAGCACCAGGTGGGACACCCAGCTATGAGCCTCAGGGACAGAGAGGACCCAGCAGGATGGGAGCAGGCCTGGGCCAAAGCCAGCCTTTGGCTTTATCCCAATTTACCCCAGGGGGACAAGAAAAGCCCCGCCAGGGGCCTGGAGCAGATGGGACGGGCTCCGGACCCCTGCCCGGCCCACCATCTGTCCCGTCAGTCAGCCCGTCTGCCCAGGCAGCCCCTCCTCCCGGCACACCATCTGCACGGCCTGCTTGGCCCTCCTCCGGGCTCCGCCAGGGCCCCCAGGAGGAGATGGGGCAGGAGCCAGAGCCCAGACCTAGCTGCCCCCTCTCGCAGCCCCCAGGGAGGGAGCAGCGGAGCCCCGCCAGAACAGGGGCACCTCCGGGACGGCCGCCTCAGGCCTGGGGGTGGCAGAGGGAGGGTCCCGCCTGGCAGGGGAGCTCCTGCTAGCAAAGCCCCAACCAGCAGCCCTCACCCAGCCCTCCACTGGCCACGCAGCCACTCCTCCCCGGCGGGCAGCTCCTCAGGGGTGTTGCCAGCACCTTTGCCCTCCCCGGATCCCCAGAGCATGAGAAGAAAGAAGAGTCCCTTTCCCCTAGGGCGCCAGGATGGCTGGTGAGGGAGCGGCAGGGTCAGCAGCCCAGCTCCGCCTCCAAGGCCCCCATTCTGGTGACCCCAAATCCCCTGCTGTTTGCTTAGAATGAACCTGGCACTGAGAGGGCAGGGCCTGCCTTTGGGCACCCTCCCTGGGGCACAGCATGAGTGTCAGCCACAGCACATTGGCCAATGCACCCCCAGAGGCCAGGGTGACCAGATGGGACCTGAGCCCCCACTTTGCTTACAAGCCCCACAGCCCCCCACCCGCCTCCTCCCTGGACCTCCTCCTCACTGTGTGACATGACTGCTTAGCCAGAGCCAAGATGCTGACATGTCAGCTCAAGAGTTCTTGGTGAGAGGGTAGGCCCCGCCTGGGGGCAGACCAAGGCCTGTGCCCCCCATCCTCGGGACGCAGCTGGCAGGGGCGACGCGGGCAGGGTCTACCCTACTCTCTGCTGGAGGGCCAGCGCTGGGGGCCTCAGGGTTTTCCCTGGTGGTCAGACGCAGAGGCAGGTCCAATCTGCAAGCCAAAGAGGGCAGCCCTGCCGGTGATCAGCCCTCTGCCGGGTCCCACAGGCCCCACTCCTCACCCTGCCCTGAGCGGCCCCCAGGACAGCATCCAGCAGGGAGGCCGGCTGGATGGCCAGAGGCCCCCACCGCCGCTGGGTCCCCACCCCCACCCATCATGACCTTCCTGCGGGACCCCCGGGCAGAGGAGGAGGATGGCTTCCTGCTGACATGCCATCCACCACCGGTCAGGAGGCCGGGCCCAGGGCCCAGAACCCCCAGTGTACTCACCCGCTCGCCACCTGACTCCGGCGACACCAGCTACCCCCAGCCTCCATCTGGTAAGGAGACACCTGTTTTCCTTGTGGGAACAGGTGGAGAAGAGGCTGCGTCCTTGCCCCGTGTCAGCCAGGTGGGAGCAGAGGGCCCCCGTGGAGCCAGGCTGGCTTTGCAGCCACCGCCACCGCCGGACAGCACCACCAAACGCACCTCACACACCTGGCAGGGCACGGGGACACTGTCCTCCCTTGGGTCCCTGGGCCTGGCTGGAGGGAGGGGGCAGTGGGACTAAGTGGGGACCAAGTCTGGGGTCCCCAGCCGCCTGGGACCCGCACTGGCACATCCGTGGCTGGACGGTGCCACCTGGTGGACATTTCTGAGACTACACAGCTCGGGGCCTGGGATTCCAGTCAAGGGGGTCTCCTGCCCCGACCCCAGCAGGGCTCTGGGACTGTCGGAACTCCGGCCCCGCAGCCGGGTTCTGCCTAGACACAGCTAGCTACCAGAGGGCCTGACCCAGGCGCCTCAAACAAGACAGGAAAATAAACCCAGAGGGGCTTCTCTTCGACAAACCTCTTCCCAAAGCCAGCCCCTGGGCCACCTGCTGCCTGCGGAGTCGCCTGTGACCCCGCCTGCCATCTTTGAGGGGAAAAATCAGAAGTCCTTGGCCAAAGAGGGACAAATGAAGCCTAAAAAAGAATAGTGATGTGATCAGTTGAAATTCACTGAATACACAGAATAAATGTATGGAAAAAGAAAAAAACCAAACCAACACAAAACCTCATTGGAAACCCATTGTAAGTAACTAGGGCCCCAACTTTCTGCGCTGAATAGCATTGTTCATTAAGAGAATTAAAGATTTTCCTCTTTAAACTATATTTCAGGGGTAACTGATAACTAGTTGATAAGAGAAGGTTCACTTAAGAGGAGAATTGTAGCTGCTCGTTGTGAAAGGAAATCAGCATTTTGCAAGCTCTCCTGAAATAATTATTTCTCACAGTGGTCATGCAGGGATGAGACCTGGGTGATGAGCATTATAGCAGGGCATGGGGGTTGTGCCCCTCTGGACCTGCTGGCCAATCCTAGCGTCCCAGGTGTGCTTCCGTGTGAACCCACAGCCCCACCCACAAAGGGCTCTGGCAAAAAATGAGCCCGAAATTAAATGAAGCTTCCTGAGTTGAACTTGCATCTCCAGGAATGACGGGGATGCTGTGGCAGCACAAGGAAGTAGCCCACCCCATCCAGAATGTGTGGCGCATTTGGTAGGACAGCTGATCCAGTTTCTGCAACAAGTCATGGCCAGGGGAACTGTGGGCTGGGGACGCCTGACCGAAACCAAAGAGATTTTAGAAACACAACACTCAAACCTACTGTGTGGACCTTGTTTGGAACCTAATTTAAACTAACTGCAAAGTGATACATTGGAGACCATCAGAGATATGTGGTTATGGCTGGGGCATTCACTAATACCAAGGGGTTGCTGGGAATTTTGATACTGTGCTAATGGAGCTGCAAAGGTATCACAAAGTTCCCCATATTTGGAGAGTTTTATCCCATAGTTTGGCAGGAGCAAACTCACAGACTGTCTGCCACAGGCTTGAAAATACTTCAGCCAAAGGGAACCACAAAGAGTAAGGGGACAGCAATAGGTGGAGTAACATGGTGATTCTTGAGACCTGCTGAATTGGGAGGGCACGCACATGAGTTTATTGCGCCATTCTGTCTATGGAAAAAGAAAAAATCAAACCAACACAAAACCTCATTGGAAACCCACTGTAAGTAACTAGGGCCCCAACTCTCTGTGCTTTCATTTTGAAAAATGAAAAGCTTTCATTTTGAAGGCTTTCATTTTGAAAAAATTTTAAGAGGACATGTCCTGTCTCCTACAAACCTCGTTTGGCATCAGAAAAGCTTAGCTGCCCAGGTGGACTCACCCTCTTATCCCTTCCCACCTTCTCTCTTCTTCCAGGCTGTACATTTGGGAAGGGAAAGTCTATCGCGTCACCTCTGCCCTGCTGTGGTTCCTGCGCTAGGCGTCCCTGCCTGGTCCCCACCAGGCTCTAGCTTCTTGGGTCCCTCAGGTCCCAGTCCTGGCTGGAGTTTGCGTCTTAACCTGAGCCCCCTCTTCGTCGGTGCTGATACGGATTTGAGGAGTCAGCATCATCTTATCTTTCACAGAAGCCAGTTTAGAGGCATGGCCCAATGTTCTCAGTTGGCAAACCACTTTCTCCAGCCACCAAAGACCCCCTTGTCCTTCCAGCCCACCAAGGTGTGCCACGTCAACGCCACGGAGAGCAGACAGGTGTCACCCTTCCCACTGCAGCTGGTTTTGCACATACACGCGGACACCGTCACGCCCACTCTCCCGGTCCCTCGCTTACTCTAGGGCCAGGAGCTGACTTTATGGTGGTGTTGGGGGTAACAGGTTTCTGCCTACACCCCCACCTTGAGACAGCAGCTTATTAGGCACCTCCCCATCGCCTTTCACACAGTAGGTGCCAAATACGTGGTGGCTGAACGGAGTGGTCCCCACAGACGATGCAGGCTGAGATGGAGGAGGTCCACGGGACACGCATACAAATGAACGAGTTGTTGCTCGGCAGCCCGTTAAGGAAGCTAAGCTGTGTGGGACCCACTCCAGCCTCTAACGAGATTTCCTGGACCTTCCCGGTGAGGGGCCTGGGGGCAGAGCACGGGGAGGACATCCAGGCTTTTCCCGCACCTCCCATCAGACCCTGGCCCAGGCGCGTCACAGTGGCCTGGAGGCCAGTTCTTGGTTTCCTGCACCTGCAGCCCCAGCTCAGCCCCAGGCACGTCCAAGGGTCACCAAGGTGCCTGCTGGCCGACGACCCTGTGACGACGGGAGGGCCGGGGAGGATGACATGGGACCTAGGACAAAGGTGGTTACCTGCCCAAGGGCCTTCACTGCACCTAAGGGACGCTGTCCCTGTCCCCAGATGATGGTGATGAGCTGGGAGGAGCAGGCCCAGCAGTGACATGCTGGCCATCCCCATCTGCCCAACGTGGCCAAAGGTAGCCCCTTATCTGTCCAGAGGTGTCCTTCCTCGTTATCAGGGCATAAATGAGTCCAATGGCTATAAAAGAGACGGTTCTGGAGATAGCAGGCCCCCGAGAGTCTCGGAGAAGATTCTGCGGTAGCAGCCCTGGAACAGAGACGCCACCTGTCACCTCCCCGCCGCCCACAGGCCCGGCTCCAGCTTCAGGCAAAGCCAGCGCCTGCCACCCCCTCCCTCCCTGCCACCTTGGAGCCCCCTAGGGCCACCGCCGCCCACCCCACGGAGTGGTCTGATGCTCAGGGACCCAGACGAAAGGTGGACACTGTTTACACCATCGAGAGACCCCAGAGCCACCCCTGGGCTCTGAGCAGTGGCGGTCCCTCACCCGCCGCCCAGCAGAGCTCGGCCGCTCCGGCCCGAGGGGGAACGGTGTATGCCAGCACACCCAGGGAACTCCGGGGCCTCAGTCCCGAGCGCCTGGAGGCCACGGCTGGGGGCCGAGGGGCAGACCAGCTGGGCAGGGTTCCAGGATGACAGGGAAAGGGGCCCATACCAACGAGGGGACAATGGCAAAGCTGGTTCCAAGACATACACCTGGGTAGCTGGGGTGGCAGTGGGCAGGGGCTTAGCCACAGACTGGACGGGGGTGCCACCAGACCAGGCCAGCCAGGGCCAGGAAAGGGACGGTCCTAGATGCCCAGCACCCCCCTCAGGGTCGCTGAGGGGCCCGGCTGGGAAGGGGGGAGCAGACCCCCAAGGCCCCCTTGGCCCATCCCCCTTGGACTCCGGCCTGGGAGCACATGTGACTTCCTGCCAGGCCGACAGAGGATGCTGCCCCCTCCCTCCTCACCGTGACCCTGCCTCGTCTGCTGGGGGCCCAGGGCCTCTGAGAAGGTGGTGCTGATGCCCGGGAGGAGCAGGGGAGGCACGCTCGCTGCCCAGGCCCCACGGACACCCCGACACCAGCCCCTCGGCACAGCCAAGGAGGCCTCATGTGCATGTCCTTGCCAGCTCTGGGCAAGGACTGGGGGACGCCTTCCGGGTAGTTTCCTGGGGCCAAAGGGCCACCACAGGCCTCAGGGCCCCTCAGTCCCCAAGCTCTCCAGGGCAAGACTGGCCTCGCATGACTCAAGTGTTGGGCCAAGGGCCTTGACCCCCACCTCCCACCCCCTGCTGGATGCTACGAATCAGCAGTTCTAGATGAACAAACGGGGGGTAGCCGACGGCGAGGGCGGAGGCACTACTGGGAAATGCATCTGGAGGGGACTGCCCCTAGGACCAACGTCCCAAACGCGCTCTGGGGGCCACCAGGCCAGCCACCTGCTTTCAGCTCCCCACAGGGCTGACTGCCCGTGCGGAAGCCGGCCAGGCCCCATGCTCTGGGAACACAGGGCCAGTGCCCCCTGGCTGCTGACCCCAGCCCACCCCTCACCTCACACATTCAGAAGGCCCAGGGGCGCTGGGTTACACAGGGTTGTGGCTGACCCACCCTGAGAGAAACTCAGACTGCAGCCACTCCCCAGCTGCCATGCCAGACTCACTCCCACTTTGAGGTCAGTGTTCACGCAAGCCCTCCGGTTCTCAGAGTGGCCTAGTGGTGAGGGGGGAGTCTCCACAAAGGGCCACTTCCCTTCCGCCAACCCTGAGCCTGCAGGAAGCGAGCCTGCTCAGTGACGGGCACCCTGGGGCATCCCCCAGAAGTTCAGGGGGCCATGGGCAGAGCCACACATACTGCCCAGCGGCCCCTAGTGCCCCCCAACCCTGAATCGGGGGTCCCAGAGGAAGGGCCACCCTGAATCTGGGTATCTGCCAGCTCCCCAGGGTGAGCAGACCTCACTGGCCAAGCGCCAGGACCTGGGAGTTAATTCTCTTTTGATGCGCAGCTGTTGCTGAGTTAATTATGGAGCAACGTGCACCCGGTGAGGAGTGTGGTACGCAGCTATCAGAGGACAGGAGGAAGCCAGGGGAGGGGAGCACGGGGAGTTGGCAGGGAGCCCACGGAAGGGCAGGGCTGGGAGGAAAGGGTAAAGGCCCCGAGCAGGATGCTGGCCTCAGGGCTGCGGGGTGGGACTCTCGAGGCTCAGGAAGCAACCCTCAGAATGAACAGTTTTGCTCAGAAACGACCACCAGAGGATAGTCCAGCACCAGCCGCCATCACTGCCTGGGGTCCCAGCTGGGCGGGGAGTGAGTGTGTGACAGGGAGGCCCTCCACTCCCCTCCTGGCTTAAATCCAAGCCCCAGGGCCGCTGGCCTTTTTGCAGAAAGACCACTGACAGGGCGTCAGGACACTGGGTCCCAGGCCCGCGAGGCTCGGCAGGGCTCAGCTAGGGGGCCTGCCTGGTGGAATGCTACCCCACATCTAAGCCCCACGCCCTGCCCACCTGCAGCCCTGTACCCCTGCGGGCCTCATCAAAGTCCTTGTCACGTTGCCACACTGCCCACCACCAAAGTTTCATGGAATAGCTGAGCAATCATGGAGCACTATGAAGAGGGAGAAAAACAGAATTGAAAAAACCATCTGTGTGGCCCTCCAAGGACGCACAGGCTGCATATGGAAAAGGATGGGCAGCAGCTGGGGTCTCTGGGTTGTGGGCTTTAAAAACCATGTTTTTTCCTTTCAGTGCTTTTCTGTGTCTACTATAATGTTCTGAAGTGTGAATTATTTTCAAAATCCTCTTCTAAGCTATTTCTAAACGTTAAAAACTCTTTTAATCATTTTTAAATGGGGGGGATAGATGTTTTATGATGATGATTTCAGTCTGTGTCTGCCCCCCACCAAGCACGGGGACCCCGACCGTCTCGTCCTCGCACGGAAGTCCCCGACCCCACGCTGGGCCTGCCTGGAGTTTTCCATCATTTAGGGAACTGCCTTTCTACCTACAAGACAAAGTCTAGACTTCTCTAAACCTAGTGCTGAACCACTCCTAGCACCCTTGCCATCTCGGGAAGTTCCCAGGATGCCAGGGTCTTTTTATTTTTAAATTTTTTACTTGCAGTAGAGCACACCTAACACAGTTTACATTCACACTGTCGGGCAACCGCCGCCACCATCCTCCGCCACGGCGCTCTCCACCTTCCCGAACTGAAGCTCTGTGCCGCTGGACACTCACTCCGCACCCTTCCCCCCGGCCCCTGGCACCCACTCTCCTGCTTGCTGTCTCTACGGATTTGACCCCTCTAGGGACCTCCTAGGCAGGGTCCTGCAGGATTTGCCCAGGAGTGGCTTCTTTCACTCGGCATCGCGTCCTCAAGGCCCAGCCGTGGGTGGCAGGGGTCAGAGCTTCCCTCCTTTCTCGAGGTTGAGGAATAAGGTTCTGCCGTGTGGACAGAGCACACCGTGTCCATCCGTCCTCCCACTGATGGGCACTTGGCCCCTCCCACCTCTGGGGTTGGGGGCTGGCCCTTGACAGAGAGAGGCCCTTCCACTAAGTGTGAAGGAGGTAAAGGGCAGGGAGACATGGGGACCAGCCAGCGATGACCCTGGCAGACCCCTGGGGGCCGCGTGCACAGGTCCGGAAGCCCTGCTCTGGCCTCCAAGCAGGGGAAGCAGCAGACAGGGGCAGGCTCACCTTTATAACACTTCGGTGGAAATTTAAATATCAAGAAAGATCAAGGTGTGAAACTGGCCAATTCAGAGGCTATGTCACTCAGGGGCTGAGAGGCGGGGGCCCACTGACCCCAGCAGACAGCCTGCAGGCTGTGCAGGGGCCTCTCTGCAGGGCCGTCCCTACCCTAGGGCAGACCCGCTCTCCAAGACAAACTGTCCCCACCACCCAGGGTCCACGTCCCCAGCCCTGCCTCCCACCCCCATGCCGGAGTTTGGAGCAGGCAGCCTCAGCTCCTGGGACCCCACCTCCCTGCACACCAGGAGGGAGGGGACAGGCTGTGAGGCTGGGGGGCTGCGGGTTACCAGCATCAGCAGGAGAGCTGACAACCCACAGCACATAATCCTGTTAAAATATTAATCCTCATTTAGCCTGCAGGCGAGGTGGCTGATGAGATAAAACTCCTGAGATGTAATAAAAGGCTGCAGCAATTGATAAAGTGGATCATAGCACTAATAAAACCCTGCTGTGTGAAGGTCGGGTCAGGTCCCAGAATCAGGAACCACCATCAGTGGGCAGATTCCAGCCTCAGTGGGCAGGGGGTGACCACCTCCCACAACAGAGGGTCAAATGGGGGATCTGCTGATCCCTCCAGGAGCTGGGGAGAAGGGCAATTCTCTCTGCGCCTCCCCAGAGCCCCCTGGACCACAGTGGCCCTTTGAGGAGTCACCGTCCCTGGGCCGTTTCTCTCCTAGGGAACACCACCTCCCAGTGTCCTGGCAGCACACAGCTGACGAGCCCCGGCCTGTCTGCACGTGTCTTCTGCTGGCCTCCCGCTGCCCCCAGGACACTTTCCCAGGCTCCGTGGCTCAGGGCCCTCAGGGACATGAGGCTGAAGCACCCACTCCAGCCTCCAAGCCAGCGGGTTCACGTGGACAGCCTCCCAAGGTGGGGGACACAGCAACAGCCAACATCCCGGACCGTATTTGGGAAGGGTCATCTGCCATGTCCCCAAGTCAAATCTGTCTTTGCCCAGGTCCCTCCTGATGGTGACTTTCCACTCCAGCTAAACTGCGTATCATCAGGCTGTTTTGCCCAGCATCCCCCAAAGCAGTGGGCTGCCAACTCCACTTTCCCTCCAAATGGGCAGAGACGGGCATGGAGAACCCCGCTGCACCCAACTCTGCCACTCGTCATTGGAAACTCGGGAGAATGGGCTTATGACCCCCACAGCTCCTCCAACAGAGGGGACAGCCCACAGCTGGGGGCCCCCTCCCGAGCCCACTCCCCTCACCAGGGCATCCGGGAGCTGTGGGCTGCAGTGGCCAGAGCCATTTTCAAGACTTACCATTACAACTGCTGCAGGGGGACAAAGGATAAGGGGCAAAGTCTGAGGCCGCTGCCATGGTCCGGACCCCGCCAGTGTCACCACAGAGGCTTCCATTACACACCTCAGAGTCCCTGAATGCCTACTGTGTGTGCTGGGCATCGTGCCAGGAGACAGGGATGAAGTGTAGCTCACAGCCTAGTGCTGGAGACACAGAAACAACTGCACCATAATTCATTCACACCAGGCCATAAATGAGAACAGGGTGGTGCTGACCCTGGAAGCTGGCCTCATGGGGGACAATGCACCATCGCCTCGCTCCCCACCAGAAACCAGGCACAGGGCTCAGCAAGTTCCTCCCAGCCTGAACCTGAGCCCCGTATGCAGCTCAGCTGGGCCAAGTATGCATGCACCTGGACGTGCGTCAAACCCACTCAGTCCCCAGGCTGAGGTGGCCCTGGGCCAGGTCCTGCAGGGCACTAAGGACCCCCTAACCAAGAAAAGCAGCAAGGAAACAGATGTGTGCTTCCCTACACATCCTCAAGGAGTGGCCTGTCAGGCCCCATCCCCACCATGCACCCTGGTTTCCCCACAACCCCCGCAGCCAGAGGGCACATCAGCCCTTCCTCTAGAAGCTGTACATCCACCAGACTTGGCTGGGGAGCCCTCGGCTTCAAGAACAGCTGCGATGACGACTTCAGAAATGTTTTACCAACACCGCAGTAGCGACGAACACACCCAGCACCCAGCTCTTGGTCTCTAACACCATTCTCTGTTAAAAGGAACCCAGGGCTCCTTGGAGAAATGCCGATTCCATGACTGTGATAGGAAGTGGTCAAGATGAGCCTGGAACACCTGTAGTGCCAGACAGTAAGGAGGTGCTCAAGGCAACCAGATGGGGCATATCAAAGGGACAGAGAAGCCACCTCAAAGAGCCCCAGTGGCCACAGGTGCAACAATTGGAACAACAAAGTAATAAGGCCGTAGAGGATTGTAACCCCAAGTGGAAGGTATATATCCATGAATCCACACTGATAAAAATGAGTAAATTAATAAATGAGCTAGACAAATCTCCTGTGCAGATTTCCAAATACTGTGTGTAGCTACTCTGCCCCCAAGGAGGTGGAGCATTACCCCCACCCCTTAAGTGTGGGTAGCACATAGCGACCTTCCTTCCAAAGAGCAGAAAAGGTGTGCAGGAGTAACTTTACGTGGAAAACCCTAGCAGACACTAGCTGGCAGGCGATCGAGGTCATCACCAACGGCGATGAGTCATGTCGACAGCAGGTACTGTGATATGAAGCAGGAGAATGGTACTTTATCTCTGTGCCCCTACTCCCCAAAACCCCAATCTAATCAAGAGTAAAACAACAGATAATCCCAATGGAGAGACACTCTACAAAATGCCTGACCAGCACTCCTCAAAACTGTCATGTCATCAAAAGACAAGGAAAGTCAGAGACCGTCACGCCCAAGAAGAACGCAGGAAAACATGATGACTCCGTATAACGTGCAACCGTAGATGGGGGAAAAGCACTGAGGGAATCTGAATAGAACCTGGACTTGCAGTGATAGTGGCTCACCAATACTGGCTCATTGATAGTGCAAATATCCCACATGACGTAGATGACAGAGGACCCACCTGGACAGGGGTGGGTAGGAGCTTTCTACCATCTTTGCAATTTTTCCTTAAACGTAAGACTGTTGTAAACAAAGGATTTATTTTTTTTAATGTTTTGCCCATGGGTGTATACACATGTAAAAATTCATCAAGCTGTAAGCTAAAAAAAACATTAAATAATAATTGGAGTCAATGCAAAACAAAAAAAGGTTTTGCCAGAAGGTATGATATTTGCATAAATGTTCCTTCTAAATTTATTCATCCAACAAAAATTTGCCGAGCACCTACTCTGGACTGGCCCTGGGGCCAGGCGCCGGGGATTCCACAAAGAACACTGGAGCAGCCCCTGCCCGCAGGGTGCTCGGAGTTCACCGGTTTCCTGAAAAATAACCAGGATGCAAGACAGTGAGGAAAGTCATGCATGACAAATACACATGGCAAACGTCTGCAAAAAACAGACTCCAGAAGGATATATTCCAAAAAATATATGTTGCAAAATACATGAAGAACTGAGAAAGCCCTGAGATTTGGTGACCACTTCAACCGTGTGGTCAGTGGTCAGAGCCAACGAACGATCTGCAGGTGGGCAGCAGAGATCGAACCTGATGTGGAAAGTCTCCCAGCCTCGCTGGCACTAAGACATCATTACACACCTATCTAGCCAAAAGGAATAAAAACTAAAACCCAGTGAAGATAGTGGGGCAGTGGCTTCCGCCGTTCTGGACAGCAATCTGACTGCAAGAACCAAGCGGCCTTTATATCCTTTGTCCAGTAACCCCTCTCCAAGTATTGTACCCCAAGGAAAGAACGATGAGTGTAAAAGAAAAATTCGGTGAGAACCGAGATATTCACAGCTGCACTCTTACAGGTAACTGCCCCTAAGCCCAATGAACCGGTAAACCAATGGCACCCAGAAGTGGTTCAAAGAGGGCCATCTGAAGCCTGGGGTCAAGCCTCTGCTCCTGAACTCCCAGGTGACCTTAAATCTCTCTCTGCCTCCGCTCCCCCACCGTAAAGGGAGGACATTACTACCTCCTGCCTTCAAGAAGTACCCGGGGGGCTCGAACGAGATCTCAGATAAAGCCAGTGCTTGGTCCACAGAAGCCCGGTTACCTTTAGCCACAGCCAGCCACTGCCCTCCTTGTCGAAGAGCTCTAGGAGACGGGGGACGGGGACTGGGCTAAGGACTCCCTGGCCAGAGCGCAAGTCAGACAGGGGCCAAAACACGGGAGACGGGATTTACCCCAAGCCTGGCTGAGATGCCCTCGGAGGGCGGGAACAAGCCCTTTCCTGCCATCTCCAGGCCAGACCCGGGGGGCAGGGAGCCGGGGCAGGCCGCGAGGCCCACACCCCGATGGGGCAGCAGGAGACAGAGCCGGCCGGAATCAGGCCCCCTCTCCCCCGCGCCCACCCGCCTGCGGCCCCAACAGACCCCAGGCCTGCGCCCATCGCGCCTCCCCGGCCTCTCTCGGTCACGCCGCGGATCGGGTCCTGTTGAGGGACGGAAAACCCAAACCACCGAGAGGCAGCAAGAGGGCGCGTGCGCCTCTCCTTGCCAGGGCACCCCGGGGACCAGGCCTCCCGGCCACACCGCCCTCCGAGGACCACCACGTCCGCCAAAGGGACGCCTCCCGGCGCCAGGCTTCGGGGAAGGGGACCCAAAAGGACAGGGTAACCCCGGCGCGGGGGCGGACGGTCACGCGGCACTCTTTTCGTCCCATTGGCTAGGGCACGATCACATGGGCAGGCCTCGCTGCGAGGCCTGCTGGGAAATGTAGTCTCTACCATGGCGGCAACGTCATTCCGAAAGCACAGACACCGGGAGCCCCTAGCAGAATCTGACTCCTGGGCCCTGCCAGCCTCGGCGCGCCACCCCGTCCTCTTCCTCATTGGCCCTGGAAACGCGGCACCTCTCCACCTGCGCGCCTGCCCTTTACCGGAAGGCTTTCCTAAAGCCCCCAAATGCAACGAGGCCCACGTTGTCTCCCAGAGGGGCAGCCTTGCAAATGGTGCCGTAAGCCTACATTACCTTCCAAAAGGGGATCCCCCCAGTGCAACAAGGCCCACATTCTCTCCTGGAGGGGCTGCCTCCCAAAATGCGCTGGGAACCCCTGTGGCAGCCTGCCCACCCCGCCACGTCCATGAACGTGAGAATCAGAAAGGTGGCTGCTGTGCATGGTCTCCCCCCAGAGTGTGCTTCAGGAGGTGTAGGGGAGCCAAGAATCTGGCCACCCCAAGGTCTGACCACCCTCAGGAGGCTTCCGATGGCTTCTGTGTGCGGGGGAGTGGGCTGCAGTGAAAAGCACTGAGATGGGCCTGTGGGCAGGTTTGCCGCTGAAGGAAACTGAAGTGAGAACCACCCATCCCACCCCCACTGACTCCACTCCCTCCCACGTGGCCAGAACAGAGAGTCTCAAGTCCCTGTCTTCCCTGGGCCTCCCTCTGACCTCCCCTCACCCCATCTCCGGTGGAAATTCAGTGTACAGGCATGCAGCAAACCCTTCCAGCAAACCTCCAAACTCCCTCAGCGTCCTTCACCCCCACGGCCACCGCCGGGGTCTGCGCACCACACCTCCAGGCCCAGGCCGGCCCTGCCCCAGCTCCCCTGGCTTGGGACCCCACAGTCACTCCCTTGGGGCTCGCCCGCTCTCCAGGCCCCTGATGTCCACCCCTTGGGTGCTGCCCCAGCCCCACCCCGCCATCCCCGGTTCCTCCAGCTCATCTCCCTGCTGTATTTCTTTTGGCAATTCTCACTGTTTCACTGTTTCACTTAACTCATTTTCAGTCTGTGCGTCCCCAACCAGAATGAAAGGACACTGTCTATCTCCGACCCTGCTGTGTCCGCAGAACTCAGAATGGGGCTTGGCTTCATAGGTACTGAGACAGACAGACACACAGATACACAGAGGCATCCCTTCCCCACACCCCTGCTGTGAGCACAGGATAACAAGGGAGCCCCCTCCTCCGCCCCCCTTGTAACAAAGGTCCTTACAACCGAACAGAGGACGCTGTGCCTCTGAGGTTCTGCGGGGCTGGGAAGGCAGGAGTGGCAGATGTAAGCAACTTGGCCCTCTGCCCACCCCATCCCAGGAGGCCACTTCATACGGGCAGGAAAAGAGGCACTCACCCAGGCTGGGGCTCCCACAGACAAGGCCAGTTTGGGGTGAGCATCTGGCCTGGGCTCCCAGACTATGGGAAGCCCAACCCCCAGCCCAGGCCCACATACCCCAAAGGCTCCCCAAGTTACAGGCAGGAGAGGGCCCCCTGGGGCTCTGGGGCCAGAGTGAGCTGGGTACAGGGGCCGAGTGGCTGGAAGAGGTGCGGTGGGGCCATGGGCCTTCCCGATGGAGTGGCCGGACTGCTGCCCATCCTCCCCTTGAGGACACGGGCCCAAGTGGGGCAGAGCGCCAGCCCACTGGGCTCTGCAGGCAATAAAGGCTGATCAGAGAGGGCCAGGCAGAGCTGGCACACACCTGGCAACCAGACGCCTCTTCCTAAGACGCAGGTATGAGCACAGCCTTGTTCTCAGAGATGTGCAGGATAAGATGTGCAGGTGACCCTGGGACTTTGCTCTGTTCCTCAGCAGGAACCAGCCAGACATTGGTGCTGCTGGAGGGCCTGTCATGGGGCGCTCGGCTGTCCTTCTCACCGTGGCCCTGGCCAGCCTCCTGGCTCCGGGGGCAGGGGCACCCGTCGGCAGGCAGGGCTCCCAGAACAAGCTGCTCCTGGTGTCCTTCGATGGCTTCCGCTGGAACTACGACCAGGATGTGCAAACCCCCAACCTGGACGCCATGGCGCGGGACGGAGTGAAAGCTCGCTACATGACCCCAGCCTTCGCCACCATGACAAGCCCTTGCCACTTCACCCTGGTCACTGGTGAGTGTCAGCCTCAAGGTGGGACTGGGGATGGAGGTGGGGGCTGAGAAACCAGGGGAAGCAACAGAAGGGCCTCCAGTGGGTGCACAGCCCTGTCCCGTGAGTGCCATGTAGGGACAAAGGTGAAACCAAGATGAGGACATTCTCACTGGGGAGACACAGCATAGCTGAAGGGATTCAGCCCCCCTACGGTCAGTGGCAACTGAGAGGAAGCAAAGAGAAACACCCGTTAGTCTCATTTTAAATGGTGACCACAACCAGGGTGGCAACCCAGGAAGACTTCTGGAGGAGGTGAGCATGGCCAGGTTCTGGAAAGGCAGGAGAGATGAGCCTGAGGCTCTTGCTCTTTCTGCTGCTCACCCCACTACCACCCTCAAACCCACCATCACTGTGCTTCAGCTGGAAGTCTGAAATCCAGGTCAGTGGGGCCACATTCCCTCCAGGGACCCTTCCCACCTCTCCCAGCCTCTAGTGGCCCCAGGTGTTCCTGGGCCTGTGGCCACATCACTCACGTCTCAGCCCCTTGGTCACACAGCTGTCTCTCTGTGTGTGTCTGTCTCCTTCTCGTAAGGACACATGTCGGTGGCCTCAGGGCCCCCCTAATCCTGAGGGCCCTCATCTTAACCTAAGTACATCTGCAAAACTTTCCAAGCAAGGTCACATCCTGAGGCTCTGCGTGGGCACAACTGTGTGGAAGCTATTCAGGACGGATGGCTCAGCCCCACACCAGCATTCCCACTGCCACAGTCTCTGATCCATGCACACAGTCCTGTCAGTCTGCACAGCTCCTTTCTACTTAACGTACTGGGGTCCTGTGAGGGAAAGAGATCGTCCCCCCCATCATCCTTGTACCTTCTGACCTCATGTGCAGGTGCTTCCCATGCAAAAATTAAAGTTAAAAAATTATCTCGAGCTCTACTTGGTTCACCTAAATTCCTGCCTAGAATGCTATCTTACGGCTGGACCCTAAGGTATTCATTAGTTCCTTCCCAATAGCCATCTAGGTCACTACCGATCTTTTGCTCAAACCAAGGAGGCTGCGCATGTTGTCCTCGAATGTGCACACTTGCACTCATGCACGCGTTCAGCTGCAGGACAAGCGTGGAAAAGGGAGCAGAACCGCTGGGCTGGGGGACAGGTGCCCATGAGCTGAACCTGGGCTCCCACCTCCCCTCTGCTGCCCCCTCCCCACAGGCAAATACATTGAGAACCACGGAGTGGTTCACAACATGTTCTACAACACCACCACAAAGGTGAAGCTGCCCTACCACGCCACGCTGGGCATCGAGAGGTGGTGGGACAACGGCAGCGTGCCCATCTGGATCACGGCCCAGCGGCAGGTAGTGCCTCCCCCGGCCACATGGGAGAGGGTGGAGGAGGTGCAGGCCTTTGGGGTGAGCCTACACCCACCTCATAGGCAGGGCACCCACTCCACCCCTCGCTCCAGGAGCCACCCAGACACCAGGCTCACTTGCAGGAAGCCAGAGCTGAGAACTTGGCATCTTGTGGCACTGTCTAAACAGAATGGCCTGGGGAGCAGGCGGGCAGCTGGGGCCCAAGTGGACAGATGGATCTGGAAGTAAAGCAGCAGTCGATTTACAGAAGGGCAGATGGATGTCCAGGCTGAAGGCTGGAAGGGCAGAAGACGAGAGGGGCGAAGGGGCTGACAGACACAGGCCTGGCTGAGAGTACAGGGGGAGAGGCCAGGCTGCAGGCGCCAGACAGTCAGCCCGGGGCAGGGACCTAGGGCCAGAGCAACAGTGAGGACACTGCGTATCTGGGGGCACTTTTATACCCATTGCCTCATTCGTGCTCAGTCCTCTGCGTACCTGCTCTCTCCTCTACAAAATCATTATCAGCCCCAGGACCATAAGATAAAGGCTAAGAAAGATCTTCCAGAAAATAAAGTGGCTTGCGGCTGCAGCTCAGGGTTCGGACGGGTGAGGGGGCAGAGAGGCAGGGGCGTGGGGGGCAAATGCATCAGCGGGCATGGGACAAGCAGGAGCAGGCCCCAGACTCCTGGGACTTGAGCGCCGCGTTCCCTGGCAGGGCTTAAAGACGGGCTCCTTCTTCTACCCCGGCGGCAATGTCACCTACCAAGGCGTGGCCGTGACGCTGAGCCGGAAGGAAGGCATCCTGCACAACTACAAGAACGAGAAGGAGTGGAGGGCCAACATCGACACGGTGATGCGGTGGTTCACAGAGGAGAAGCTGGACCTGGTCACGCTCTACTTTGGGGAGCCGGACTCCACGGGCCACAAGTACGGCCCAGAGTCCCAGGAGAGGAAGGAGATGGTGATGCAGGTGGACAGGACTGTGGGCTACCTCCGGGACCGCATCAGGCAGAGCGGCCTGGACAGCGGCCTCAACCTGATCATCACGTCCGACCACGGCATGACCGCCGTCCGCAAGAACGCCAGTGACTTGGTGGAATTCTACAGATTCCCCAACTTCACCTTCAAGGACATTGAGTTCGAGCTCCTGGACTATGGACCAAATGGGATGCTGCTTCCCAAAGAAGGGATGCTAGAGAAGGTATACGAGGCCCTCAAGGACGCCCACCCCAAGCTCCACGTCTACAGGAAGGAGGCCTTCCCCAAGTCCCTCCACTACGCCAATAATCCCAGGATCACCCCCCTGCTCATGTACAGTGATGCCGGCTACGTCATCCACGGGGTGAGTTGCCTGCAGAATGCGTGGCTCAGCTAGCCTCCTGCCCTGGCTGCTGGCTCTTACCCTTTCTGTACATAGCACACCCTATTTCTAACCAGTCCCCAATTTGAGGAGGAGCATTGGCCATCAAAGGGACACACCCATCACTATGCCATAGGAGTGTGCACGTACATGAGTACATTTATGAGTGTGTACCAGATTTGTGCATGCTTTTACACGTGTTTACGTGTGTTCACATGCCTGTGCATACATGCATGCATGTACATATGCGTGCATGTGTGTGTACGTGTGTGTAGGGTAAAGTGTGGGAAGGTCAGCCATTAGAGTGACGTGGAAGAGGTGAGGGTGACGAGTGTGGCCTCTGAACAGAGACCCAAGGAGGGCTGGAGGGGAAGCCTGGTGCACCGTGCAGGGAAGGCATCCAGCAGAGGAGGGGGACGTGAGGGGCTGTGCAGCAATGGAGGGGCTCACAGCACAGCTGGGGGCCAACCATTCCACGCACTTACTTGGGGGCCTCCAGATACTTGTGTATGTCACCAGGTCTTCACTGAGACTCTTTGGGCCCCTGACCTTCTGGGGCTCAGAATTCAGAGAATCTGAGGCCCAGAATCCCTCCCGTACCCATATTTGAACTCTCTCCAGAGGTCCTCTGCCAAGAGAGAATCTCTGCCTGGCGCTAACAGAGAGGGCAGGTGGGCTAGGAAATCCCCGCAGGGACTCAGGACCCTCCCTCCCTCTGAACTGCAGAGAGTAAATGTGCAGTTCAACAATGGTGAGCATGGCTTTGACAATGAGGTCATGGACATGAAGACCATCTTCCGGGCTGCGGGCCCCAGCTTCAAGAGGGGCCTGGAGGTGGAGCCCTTCGAGAGCGTCCATGTGTATGAGCTCATGTGCAGGCTGCTAGGCATCGTGCCCGAGGCCAATGACGGGCTCCTCAGCACCCTGCTGCCCATGCTCCAGGACACCAGCCAGGGGCCCCTCAGCACCCCACTGCCCACACTCCAGCACACCAGCCACAGGCTCCCTAGGACCACGGATGGCTCAGGTGAGGTGCCACCAGGCAGCTATAGGTGGGACAGGCCTCCCTGGGGAATCCACGCACCCCACCCTCCCACAGGGCTGTGCAAGGGGCTCCTTCCTAGTCTTCCACCAGCCTCCACCACACGCCCTCACCCCACCCTGACCCATCCCAGGAGCAGAAGTCACCTGGAAGCTGACAAGTTGGCAGACCCCAGTGGGCCTGGCCCAGGAAGGTGGGCCCTGCTGAGCGGGGGCCACGGGGGCCATACCAGTAAGAGCAGGGAGGCGGCACAGCTGGGGGGATGGCAGGAGATGATGTCGGGGGCCTCGAGGGGGCACCTGGCCCACCAAGAGGCTGGGGTGAGCAACATGCTCCCACGCCCTCACTCACTGGATCCCCCGTATTTCCTTAGGGTCTACCCTCCAGCCAAGCGGCTGGCCCACCCTGGTGATCGGACTGCTGGTGGCCATGATTCTTCTGGGCAAGGTCGCATAATAATACACAAGCGCTCAAGGTCAGAGGCCCCTGTGGCAGGGGGTTGGGTGGGACCATGCTCCCGGGGCCTCCAGCCTGATGCCCTGCTGCAGACCCGGGCCCCACCCTTCGCAGGGAGGAGTTGGTCCTCAGGCCCCCGCAGCCCCCTGCCAGCCCCTCTGCTTTAGGCTTGGGCTGGGTCTTTCCAAAGCAGACAGCCCAGATGAGAACAGAGCCTCCCCAGTCACCTCCCCTCCTGCCTGCAAGGTCTCTGGGCTCCACTGGGGACAAAGGACAACTCAGAAGCCCTCGTGGGGCAGGGCTGGGGGCAGAGCTGCAGGGCCGGGTTCCTGGAATCAGAGCAGCCAGCTTGGAGGGCTCCTTGTCCCTGCCCTGTGGAGCCACGGACCTCTGGCCAAAGCAGAACCGAGTCATTCATTCTAAGTCCTGCTCTAGCCTGGACTCCTGGGATACACAGCGAATGAGACAGCCTGGGCCTTGCCCCCCAGAGCTGGTGATATAGGGGCCAGTAAGAGCAGAAAACACAGAGGACAAATCTATGCTCAGGAACAAGGGCTGGTACAGTCAGCTAGAAAGTCTCCAGGGGGCCAGGCAGGGCACCTCAGTGGCAGAGTAGAGGTGGTGCAAAACGGACAGATTTAAGCTACCTTTAAGGGAACTGGCTTCCAAGGTTTGTGGATAGACCAGGGCGAGAGGAACAGAGAGAGAGGAGTGGGTCTGAGGCTCGGGCCTGACCTGCCTGTGGGGGACAGAGCCACCCACTGAGATGTGAGGAGCGGGGCACAGAGGATATTGAGGAGAGAGGGGTCACCACACCGGTCACTGAGGAGGACGGCCAGCAAGGTGGCATGTGCAGAAATGTGTGCTGTGGAGCCAGAGGCGCTCGCTGCCAGATGACCGGGCAGGACCGAGCCAGAGGGATCTTTTTGGCCAACACCCCTTAGGCACGTAAGATGCTGGAGCCTGGGAAGCTCACCAGCTAGTCCAAGGACGCCACAAGTAACAGGGCCCTGCCTAAACACCACGTCTTAACTCCTTTGCCTAGAGGGTTTCCGCTGCATCAGGGCCTCTGCCTGGAGGACTGGACCCTGGATGTGGGCCTTCCAGCACTAGGCAGGGCGTGGTAGACGTCTCCAGCCCTGCACCCTGCGGAGCACACCCACAAACTCGTTTTCCCCGACACCAAACAGTGGGCTCAGCCAGTGTCATTCAGGCTCACAGGCAAGGAGGCTGCAGCCCAGAGAGGGGGCCACGCGAGTCTCTGCGCACATTCTCAGGGTCCCCCAAAGGGGCAGCTACAGTGGTGCGCCAGTGAACGGGCCCTGTAGACCAAAATGCCGCGATGTATAGCCTCGCCCGTTTCTGTGGTATAAATGCTCCTGCCGTGGACGATTTCAGGTTCCTGGCATGAGGTCAGGAAACTTCAAGGTTGGGAAAAGACCTGAAGAATCAGATTTCTCAAGGCTGAGGTGCGATGACGCAGGTCCCATTTCACTGCGACCTAGCAGAGCCCTCCTGACCCCTTCAGGAGCAGGCGGAGCATTGGGGGAAACTGAGGCATCCTCCGGCCCCCCCCACCCCCCGCCGCTTCTGGGTCTGCAGTGTGCGTGGCCGGGCTTCCCCGTAAAGCAGGACCCCCAGCCAGGCCTAGGAAAGTGCCCCTCTCCCCACCCCACCGCCAGCAGCCCTGGGGAAGGGGCTAGAGCCCCCATGGCCATTCCCGACCCCCTTGTCCCCACTGGGCCCTCCCAGGGCCAGCTGAGGGTCAGGAATTCTCACAGGGCCCTTCCCAGTCCCGGCCTGACCCGGGTGCCTCTGTCCCATGCATCCCCACCTGCCCAGCCGATTTGCACCCCCTTCCCTCCCTCCCTCTCCTCCACCAGATCCACCCCTCCCTGCCCCCGCCCATCTTCCCAGTCCAGCACGCACTTGTTCTTTCAGGCCCACCATTGCAGGAAGCCTCCGGAAGCCACCCACAAGGTCTGGGACCCACCATCTCATTGCAGTGCTCCACCGGACACGGACGGGCCTTGTCCCCCCATTGTCACCACTGGCCCCACACTGCCTGCCACGTCCCCACAGCCCCAGCCCACGCTTAGTCATTGCAATGCTGGCAATAGAGGCCTTGCCCAGGTTTAGACTGCTGACGGGTTCACAGCCCCCATACCCTAAGGCCCCCCACCCTGTGTCCCCTCTGCCGCCGTGCCCCCTCTCCCTCCCTCTCCCACGCTCCCTTTGCGGAACAGCCACGCGGGGGCGCATGGAACCCGGGGACCCAGCCTCCAGCTGGAGCTCTGCCCCTGCAGCCCCTGGCCTACAGTCCCTGCGAGGCTCCCCGGCCATGGAAGAAAGGCTGCGGAAGCAGAGGACAAGCCCAGTCCTGACAGGTCCTAGCGGCCTCTTGGGCAGAGCCGGCTGCTGTGGCTCAGCCTCAGCCCTTGGCACCAGTCACCAATAAACTCCTGGTTCTAAGGACGGGGGACAACCCAGCCCTTCCTTCTTGCTGGGGGATAGGTCCTGGGTGCCCCCAGGAGAGGGCCGAAGGGCGGCAGCAAGGCTTTTTGTAATAGGAAACAGCGGGAACACTGCAGGTTGTGTGTGTGATGTGGGGTGTACGTGTGTATGTGGGGGGTGAGGTGTGGGCGAAAGTGTGGCGTGGTGTGTATGATGTGTGTGGTGTGTACAGACATGAACACCCCCCTGGAGAACGGAGGAAAGGGTGAGCATTGACTGGCTCGCGGGGGCTGGGGCCACCAGGAGCAGGAGGGCTGCTGTCCACCCCTGGCCCCCTGGACACACAGAACCGCCCCAAGGACACCACCCTCCAAACCACTTTGTGAGAGCACAACTCCAGCTCCGGTCTGTCCCCACCTGTGCCCGAGCTGTGGGCAATTAACCTCCCCCAGCCGCAGTTTCCTCCACGGAAAAGGGGATGATCAGGAGATGCCCACCCCCTGAGACTGGCCTGGACACTGCGCTGAGGCAGGTGGCCAGAGAGGGTCAAACTCTTGCAGGGGGAGGTGCTGACTCTGTCAAACTGAAAACAAATCCAGCTGTAACAATGGGAGACGAGTCCTTGGAAGGATGGGTCAGGACCACCTGTTCCTCGCCTGTGACTCCCTCCTCCCTTCCCTGGGCTCCTGTGGATAAAATGAAGGTTTCTGTGGCCAGGATTCTCACCTGCCCCTGGCTGGCTAGCTCACTACACATGTGGGCAATGCATTGTTACTGACTCTATATAAAGAGCCCTGCCCAGTGCTCTGGGTGACACGGTGGCAGGGCTGCAAGGCTGCAGGGGAGCAGAGCAGAGGCTGGCATGGTGGCAGCACCGAGGACAGAGACCCCGAGGACAGCTGTGCGGACAGAGGGGCCCAGAGGCAGAGACGGGCTCGCTGCCTGCAAACTCGCTCTGAGTGGACGGGATTTTAGTGACTGACCTGCCACCTGGAAATAAAGTTGGGTGTAACCCTCTCACCCCGAGAACATTCCACTGTCATATCTTTGGTCACACTGAATCTGTAGTGAACTCGCCCAGGGCTGAAACCCACTGGCAAGACAGACAGCCCCTTACCTCCACCTGCAGTTTGAGAGCCACCTGCATCTCCAGGATCCATCCCAACCTGCCGGCCATGGCCGGTGTCCTACCACAACCTAAAAGGCCCTATGGCTCCCTGGGCCCCATATCCAGTGCGTTTCCTAGGACTGCCCCACCTCCACTTGCCTGTGGCCATACCCGGGGTACCAGGCCAGCCTGCTTGCTCACTAGAGCTTTGGACCATGGACAGGCCCAAATCCAGCCTTGGTGCCCCCAAGTCCGCCCCACCTGTCTGGAGAGGACCAGGTGGGGTACTCAAACACATCCTAGGAGCGGTGAGCACTCCCAGGTGCCAGCAGAGAATAGCCACCACGACCCCATGACCCCCAGGGGGTCCACGACTACCGGGTCAACTCAGCCTAGCCCGCTTTCCAGGGCACGAGCCAACAGGTGCTCTGAGAATCGCTTGACTGGCTTTTTCAAACAGAAAAGAGAAAGGAGAGGAAGATGACCTGGGCTGTCCCACGTTAAGCATTCGGCTGCTCCAGATGTCTGGCATCACAAGAACACCCCCAAAAAAGCCCCAGGGGTCACTGAAGGAGCCTCCTGCACTGGGAACATGGCGGCAGAGGCGGGCTTCACGGTGTGGGCTATGGTTCCCATTTGTGCAGCTGGGGAGTGGGATGGGGGGCGGGGGGCACCCAATGGGCTCGGCCAGTGCAAACCCAGCTCCCCCATCCAGCACTAACTCAGGGCTCTGGGGCCCAGGATAACCTCTGGGTCTCGGGACGGAGAGGAGAACCTGTCTCATAGTGTGGAAGGGATTAGAAACTGCTTAGAACAGGGCCTGGCCCACGGAAGGCCCACGTGCTACATCTTAGGCGTCGGGAACAGACGGCATCACAGAGAAGTCCACCTCCACCCTTTCCAATTCACCTCCAAACCTTCTTGTTTCTCTAGTAGAAAGTTTTGGGTCAGTGTCTCTAAGTCTTAAAACACATCCCTTCTGTAGCTTGGACCTAGACTCGGAGCTCTGGCGGGTGTATCAGGGTAGACGGCTACAACACTGTTTTATTTACAGTCTTATTTGTTTGATGATCTTCACTTTGGGGTGAGTTCTACTGGTTGCCCATATGTGTCTGCTATTTTACATTTTTTCTTTTAAAATTAACTTAAGGATGAGTTGATTTAAAGAAAAACATTGACTAAATAATAGTGCAGGTGGTTGATGGACATGACAAAACGCATAAACAATCAAGGAGGTTAGCCAGAGGCAAAGCTGCTGGAGGCTGCCCGTGCTCCTGCCTGCCCTCTGTCCCTTCCCACCATGTGGCCAGAGCAGGAAGCTTCCAGGGGCAGCGCTTGGCCTCCCCATGGCCAGCATCCAAACCTGCAGAAATACACTGTATTTCAAATGTGCCCTGCACCCCTCCTGGCTGGTAACTGGAGTTTCCAACCACTGAAAACTAATGCTGCAATTCACTGTACAAAGTTCATTTTACTATCAGAGCAGCTAAAACCGAGTCAGAAAAAAACCAGCTGAAACAAAGCCATAAACTGCCCTCTGGAGGCACATGGAGATGACTGGGGACGCACACACAACTCTCTGTCTGGGTCACAGCCTTTGTTGAATTTGGCCCGTCCACATCTCCTGCAGATGGATGGAACTTCCAAGTACTGACTGGGCAGTTCACGCAGGGCAGGGTGTGTGACTGGGACAGTGGAAACCCGCCTTGTTGGGAGGCCCTGCCCCTTTAGAGCCAGCCCTGCACACTGGCACCCGGAGGCAGCGCTCCTGGACTCCTCAGCACCGCCTGAGGCCTTTCTCAGGTGGCTTCTGAAGTACAGAGGAATTCAGAACCTTCTGTCCTCCCCTCTGAAATAGCCACATTCCTCCTCAGCCCAGGCTTGGGGGCATGACCAAGGGGTATTTATGCTTGCCCACGTTTTAGATGGAGCCCCAAGTGAATACTAGTAGTTGAGAGCAGAGAACTAGAACTTTCCAAACCCGGTTTGCTCTAGTTCCCGGCGGGGGAGGGATTGAGTAGCCCCACTTAGTACAAGGGCCACCCCAGATCACTGGTTCTCAAATCTGAGTGTGCCTCGGAATCCCTTCGCCAAATCAGAGCACCATACCTGGGTCAGCGCGTCTGGAGCGGCCTGAGAGTTCGCACGGCTGCGTGGTTCCGGGTGGTTCCGACGCCGTCGGCCAGGGCGCTGTGAGGAGAGCCCCCACGCGTGACAAAGGGGAAGAATGATGGAATGAAAGCTGGTCCAGCCTTCAACACCCCCCGGTGTCAAGCAGGGTGAGAACCGAGGTGTGGTCCCCAGTGGTGGGAGGCCAGCGCACGCATCTGCAAGCCCAGTTCCCTGGCGCCCGGCCTGCCCCTTCCCGCTGACGCAAGTCCGCTCCGTCCAGAGCCCAGCTGCTCGCACAGATCCTCTCCTCCCCCGGCCCTTCTCTGTCACTCCGTTTGTCCTGAGCCCCACAGGGGCACCTGCCGGGCGTAACAGCCGGCCGCTGGGCCTGTGGCGGGTCCAGGCCGGCCTCAGAAGGGACGGTTCGCTCAGAGGGGCGGCCTGCGCACCTGACGGCAGTGAGCGCCTTGCACACCCACTCGCTGCCAAGCGGACCGCAGGAATCGTGGCCTCCAGCACCTGGCCTAGAGGACCCCAGGGGGCCCCCGGGCCCCCCAGGCGAGCAGCAGCGACCCCCGCCTGGGCGCCCCATCATGACGCGTGTCAAGGGGCGGTGATTCGCAGGGCTGTGTCCCGGGCAGCCCCGCTGTCCTGCGGCTTCCCGGGGAAGCGCCCCGACGGACTGTTGCCGTGGCTCCGCGGGCGCCGCGCCCCAGGCTGCGAGCAGCGGGGCAGCGGGCCGAGCCCGAGGCCAGCAGGAGCCGAGCTGGGCCCGCCCCGCCCCGCCCGCCGCACACGTGCCGCACACACCCCACGCGCACCGGGCAGCTGCCCACGCCGCGAGGACCCACCCCCAACACGTCCGCGCACGGGGTGGGGGTGGGGCGGAGACTTTGGACGGCACGCTTGCCCCCGCCACCCACGCCCAATCGGGAGCCAGAGGCCCGGGACACGTGCTGGGAACAGGCCCCCGGCGTCCACACCCGCAGGCGCAGCCCCTCCTCTTTGTTCCTTAGCCCCCCAGGGGAAGGGTGACCTGCGGGGGTCACTTCACCAGCCGACGGCACCGGGCAGGGGGCTGCGGCCGCCGGGCCCCCCACTCCACATGCCCCCCGGAGGGCCTAGCGGGCCGGGTCACACCTGCCACGGTCCCCCTCTTCACCCCACACGGCAGGAGGGCGAGGCGGGGACCCTGGGGGCCGGGAGGACCCTGGCCACGCACACACCCGCAGAGCCCAGCAGCAAGGAAGGGAGTTTAACCAGGTCCATTTTTGTTTTTGCTTTGTTTTTGGCCACAAATCACCATGTGACCTTTGGCCTAAATCGCCAAAGTTCAAAAAGTGGGGGGCCACAGCTCTAGCAAATCTACCCCATTGCCATGGATGAATTTATAGAAAGAGTTTGCTCAGCGTCCACACCATTAACATGAAAGACAGGAATGGGGCTGATTCTGAACCACCTCTTGGATCCAGTGATACGCCTGAACCGTTTGAAAATACACAGCCCCAGCGTCCTCTTAAGAGACTCAGTCCAAGGAAAATGTAGCATATATAAGAAATATATACTACAATTTAATATATTTATATTGAATTAATCAACTGATTAATTGCATTAATCATTCCATCCAGAATAATTTAATACTGTCTTAGAGTGACAAGAAATAAAATGTCTTAAAATTAAATTGTTTTTGTTGCACAGACCTATGCTTGAGTGATTAGTGAATTACCTTCACACATAGAAATGTTTTTTATTAATATAAAATTCAGTGGGAGAAGTGAAATTCCTATGCGAAGGAAGAAAGAAATGGGAAAACTTTGTCCATGTCTTTGGTATGGTCAGGTCACATTGCTCATTGTTTACATTTAATTTGATGTATTTAGAAGAATTACCCAAGGAAAATGGAAGGCAGATGCATTTAGAAAAAGAAAGTGTTTTCTTGCAAAAGGTGCAGAGCAGGCAGACCAGAAGGACTGGTTTGTGAAATACAAAAAACTATCAAGTATTTAAAGGAGAAAAAATTCACAAGAGAACCAAGGGTATCAAATTTGCATTCATCCATCCCTGGTGGGCCTATCCCATGCAAATCCTAAAGGTCAGGACACATAGCAAAGGTCAGGGCTAATATTTTGGGTGTTACTGAATATAGGTTCACAAGAAATAGGGTTTTATTATTTGGGGACTCCGTGATTTTGGTTTATGTCAGGTGCAAAGTGGTTTACTGGCTTGGTTTGTGTTTGAATAATGTGAATTGCTCAGTGACATTGGAAACAAGACAAAACATCTGGTTTTGCTTCTGCAGAGAGAGGAACTTTTATTTTTCAAAGTCAAAATGTATAATTGGAAATCATATCCTACTACGTAAATGTAATGGTGAAAAAATAGTAGATACCAACCTAAGAAGTTGCTAAAGGGGCATGATTCTTCCAAATTATTTTAGGCTATGTGAACAAAGCAGCTAGGAGGCCACTGACCTAGTTCCACTTCCTTTTGTGCAGAGGAGGAAACTGAGACATAGAGGAGGGTGGGGTTGTCCACTGTTGCATAAGGTGTTGCTAGACTGTGAGGGAGGCTGTACACGAGGCCCATGGGCACAAGGAAGACTCCCTGTCACTAGACGTTAGGGGAATGCAGACCCAGCCACAGTGAGATGCCACTTCATACCCAGAGGATGACTACTATAAACAAAAGGAAAATGACAAGTGTTGGGAAGATGTGGAAAGTTGGAAGCCTCATACGTTGCCAATGGGAATGTAAAATGGGGCAGCTGCTGTAGAAACCAGTGTGGGTGGTTGCTCCTCAAAAAGTTAAATATGGAATTATCACATGACCCAGCAACTCCACTCCTGGTTGGTATATGCAGAAGAATTCAGGTGTTCAAACAAACAACTGCACACCAACGTTCATCACAGCATGCTTGACAATAGCTAAAAGCTGGAAACAGCCCAAGTGTCCCTCAACAGAAGAATGGATAAATGAAATGTGGTGCATCCACGCGGTGGAATATTATTCAGCCATAAAAGTGAATGAAGTCATGACACACACTACGACATGCATGAACCTTGAAAATATGCTAAGTGACAGAAGCCTGGTACAAAAGGCCATATATCATATAATTCCATTTACATGAAAGATCCAGAATAGGCAAGTCCTCAGAGACAGAAAGTATTTAAGGTTGCCAGGAGCTTGGGGGAAGGTGGGGTGGGGAGTGACTGGCTAATGATGCGGGTTTCCTTCTGGGATGAGAGTATTCAGTAACTAGAAAATGTTGATGGCTGCACTATCTCTGTGAATGTACTAAATGCAACCGAATTATACACTTCAGTAAGTTAAAATAGTAAATTTTATATTATGCATAGTTTAGCACAGTTTTTTTTAAAAACAGATTCTGGCACCCACCAAAAAAAGGGGGGTGCAGGGAGGCTGCCTGGTGGCCATGTTTCATGCCATGAGGACTCAAGGGCAAGACCCAGATCACTCAGCGGGCTCCTCGGAGAGCTGCCCCAGCCTCTGGTTGGCTAATGAATGCTGGTGGTGGGGCTGCAAAGGGAGGGACAGGGTGAGGGGGGGCCAGAAGGAGCAGCCTGGGCAAGTTCCCGCCCTGACAAGGTCCACCCAACACCACCAGAGTGGTGGAGACCCACTCCTCCACAAGGAGGCTCAAGAAGGTGGGCGGGACACTCTAGGAGGCACCAGAACTTCTCACAGTTTCTTGGGGTCCCACCTGCAGGGTGTCAGTCAAATCCCAGGTGGCTCAATGTGGGAAGTGACACTCTTCGATCTTCAGATTCAAGAAATCATCAGATTACTTTTTTTTTTAAACAGAGCCCACCTTGACACCTCCCCCCCCCCTTTTAATAAAATACACAAGTTGAATGTGTTTTTTCCCATCTGGAATTCATTAGGGAAGTGGGTCTTTTCACCAGCAGCTCCTTGGGAGAAGCTCGCTCTGCAGAGCAAACGCAAGAACCAACACTTTTGAACAACTCGGACCACTGAGAAAACCCCTCTGGGAGTCAGTGTCTTGCATGAAGACTTCAGCAGTACAAACAGGTTAGGAGTAGCGGCACATGACAGGTGAACCTGTAGCCCTGGCAACAAGATTTGCTTTCGGTTATCTGGTCAACTCTCAAGGCTTTATTAAGGAAGCAATGTCTTGTGCTGTTGTCATTTCCAAAAGAGGTTTGCTCTTCTCTTATGAAACATAGGTGAAGCCGAATCTGCCAAGAAATCTAGATGGCCAGTAAGCAAGCACAGGGAATGGTGTCCACCCTTCCTAAAGAATCCCAAGTTCCCCCAGAAAAGAGATGCTTTTCGGACCTGGCAATTGTTTTTAAAGGTAATACACAAAGCCTTGGGTTCCTCCACCACTCACTCTGAATGAGAAGCATAAATCATCACCACCCACATTTTACTCTTACGTACGTAAACAGGCTCCCTGTCCCGTTTTGCCATTGGCTTGAGACTTGAGGCAAAGCGTCCCGCCCTCTCTGGAGCCAGTGTCCTCTTTGTTAAGGTGACAATTGCGTGTAGTTTTGCACTTTAAGGAGTGCAAGCCCTTTTGCTGACAGACTGGGCGGGACCTCTCTGTCCTGTCACACTGACAGCACGGGCCAACGAGCGGCCAGTAAGGCCCATATGCTGTGTCAGCGGAACCCCCAAGGATCCCATGCTTCCTTCTCATCGCAATGACCCCGCTACCCGCTATGCTGGTTTCCTGGGGCTGCCATAACAAAGTGCCACCGAGTAGGGGCTTAAAACAACCTGAATTATTCCCTCCCAGCTCCGGAGGCCAGACATCTGAAACGGAAGTGTCCCCAGGGCCACACTCCCTCCAAAGGCTCTAGGGGAGAATCCTCGCTGCCTGTTCCAGCCCCTGGGGGCTGCCAGCATTCTTTGGCTCACAGCTGCCCACTCCAGTCTCTGCTTCTGTCATCACATGGCCTTCCTTTCTGTCTTCTACTCTTCTATTGCATGGACACTGGTCACCGGGTTTAGGGCCCACTCGGTTAATCTCATCTCCAGGTCCTTAATTACATCTGCAAACACCCTTTTCCCAAAAAGTCACACTCAGAGGTCACTGAGGGTTAGGATCTGACCTTATCTTTTTGGGGGGCCACCATTCAATCTTGTACTCCTGATTATAAACCTAACAACTTTGCAGTGGAGCAATTAGGATATCAATATGTAGATGTCTTACTAACCCATTAACAGGGTCTGAGCTATACCTGAAACCTAGAACTAAAACCGGGGCCAGGGGTCAACAGGAAATGCACAATAGGAAATCAAAATGAGTGAAAGGCTGGTGTATTGGATAACTCATGAAGCAAATCCGTCTGGGCTCTTTGCATGCATGTTCAATGTGCAGGATTATGCTTCTTTCCCCACAAGATGGACACCCTCCAGCTGTTTTTTATTTTCCACTTTTGATAGAGGCACCGGTAATGGAAATATTTTGCTTTTCCCTTAACTGTAAGAAAAACAGCAGCATAAGTACAACGACCCACAGCTGGCGACCCCTGGCCCCCGCGTCTTGAGGACGGTCCCGGGATAAGGAGCAGCTCCTGCGCCCTCTGCTGGTCACTGACGCACAGGACAGCAGCCCTGTGTGGCCAGATCTCCGTTTTTCTCACCAGCTGGACTCCGGATATTCCTGGCGGGGTGAAATAGCCCAACTATTAAATCTTGACAACTACTTCTGTACATTTAAACATCCTGCATGGCATTTGTACACCCATGTTCAAAGCAGCACTGTGCCCTGTCGTCAGGGGTGGAAGCAACCCGAGTGCCCGATGTGGATGAATAGATAAATAATAATCTATGGTCCATCCACACGGGGGAATGTCATCCATCCATAAAAAGGGAGACCCTGACGCAGGCGACAGTTAGAAGGAGCCTTGAGGACATTATGTTAGGTGAGATCAGCCAGTCACAGAGGGACTAATATTCTATGATTCCGGCTATATGAGGTCCCTCCGGAGGAGTCAAATTCAGCGACGGACCGCAGCACGGTGGGGACCAGGGGCTGGGGGAGCGGGGGAGGAGTTGTGCTTAGTGGGGACAGAGATCCCGCTCCAGACGATGAAGGGATTCTGAGACAGATGGCGGTGGCTGCCCAAGAGTGCCAATGTGCCTGGCGCCACTGCACTGCATGCTTACACTGCTGAAAAGGGTGGGTTTTATGTTACGTGTTTCCTACCTGAGTTCCACACCAGCTCCGTTCGGGTTCCCAGACCCAATCCCCAGGTGTGTTTGGTGCAGGTGGGGTTCTTCCCATGAGCAACACCAAGCAATTCCCCAACACCAGCAGGGTGTCCGAGGACTCGACTCAATTCTGACGGCCTCTGCCAGGAAACAGCACCAGATCGCCCAGGCGAAGGGCTGCACCTTAAGAGACTGTCCTCCGAGTCCCCTCCAGATGCTTACCGGTTTAATAAAGCACGCCGCAAAGGACACAAGTTAACAGCCAGAGGAAGAGAGCCAGAGGGCAAGGTCCCGAATAAAGGAGCTCCAAACTCCTGTCCACGTGGAGCTGGGGGCCTGCCCGGCTCGGTGGCCCACGGAGGCGTCTGGTTCCCCGACCAAGAAGCAGGATCCGACCGAGCCCAGCAGGCACAGCACAGAGAGATGAGCGCCTCCACGGGTCCTGTGAGGGCTCCATCGCACAGCCATGAATGACTCAAATATTGGCAGTTGGCTCATTCAGCCTCCAGCCCCTGCTCTCGGGTGGGGTCCAAAAGTCTCTCATTAACATGACAAGTCACCCGTTTCACCTTTGAGGCTCTGAGGTGTTTTCAGGAACTGCGGATGAAGGCCAAATGTACCTGAGAAATATATATTTGGTCATCTGAGTGACCAAAAATGTACTTCTGAGAGCTCCTTATATCACATTACCACAGTTTAAATTTTTTTAAAAGACCACCCATCACATCTGGGCACCAGATTGAGCCCCCGCTCCCAGCTGCTAATGTGGGTTTGGGGCAAAGTCCCTTGAAGGCAGCAGGCCGGGCCTTACCCCCAGGGCCCACAGCGGGGCAGCAGCCTTGGAAGCAAGATGGGGAAGCATTGCTGCCTTCCAGTTCTGCATTTGTTTGACGCTAAAACATGTGTCACGATCAGACTTACACATCTCCTCTTGATCGAGGTCTATGAGCAAAGGAACAGTGTGGGGGAATAGCTGAATTTCCAAACTAACATCAGTAGAACTGCCTATGTTTTGCTGTAGGTATGAAATTAATTACTTCCTTTCCATGCCTTTCCGATACAAGGTCCTAATTTCTTTAACATATGAAATGTGCTTACCGATACAACAGAACAAGGTGAATGATCTAATGGAAAAGGGGAAAGGATTTGAATTAAAACATTCGAAGAATTCTCAAAAAAGAAATGTAAGAACCAACAGCTAATAACCCCAAGAGAAGACGCCTAGCCTCCCGCATTAAAGTAACACGATTCAAAATGAGATGCCATTTTTCTGTTGGGGCATCTATTTTAAAGTTGAAGAAAAGCTGTTGCTGGGAATGAATGGGAAACACAGGCACTTCTGTCTCATGTTGGTGGGTGTGGGCGTGGGTGGAAATTTCTGGAAGAGTGATTTGGCGTCCTCCGAAAGGCTTCCTGTTGCTTTTCTCCCAGGAGTTCACGTGTAAACTCCTTGATATGAGGATGTTACAGTGGCACTATGTGCAATGTCTAGTACTTGAAACTACCCAGATTCCATCCACAAAACAATGAGTAAATGTGTGGTGTAGACATTCAGTGGAATACTACTCAGTAATAAGAAATGAGTTATCTGACTCTCACAGACTAATGCTCAGAGATAAGCCAGGCACAAAAGAGCATGTAGTGTACAATTCAATTTATATGTGTTTCTAAAATGGTAAAACTAATCTACAGTGTTAGGAGTCAGAATGGGGTGACCTCTTGGGCCCCAGGTCTCCACGGTACCCTTTACCTCTGAGTGGTAATTACACAGATAAATACCTATGTGAAAATATATTGAGCTACTTCTGAAGATCTGGGCCCTCTATTATATGTTTTATCTCAATTTTATAAGCTATTTTTACTGTGAGCATCTGTTACTTTATATATACAGAAAACAAACATATAAAAATACCAAAAAAGACAAGCTATAAATATATTTTTACCAGGAGCATATATTACTGCTATATATGCATATGGAAAACACAATGTACAAAGATCTATTTAAAATATCAAATATATTTTAAAAACAACATATATTGTGAATATGTATTTTATGGGGAGCATATATACTTTTAAATATAAGAACCACACAATATGTAAGGAAAACACAAGACCAGCCTCTTGACTCGCCCCAGCCCCTCACTGCAGACTGGTCCTCTCATGGGGCCTGCCCTCAGGGGGAACCCAGACCCCCTGCCCCTCACTGTTGCCCCCCATCCTTGGCACTGGCCACAAGCTTCAGGACGAGAGGCATTTCTAAATCCTTGCACTCAAGAAATTGTGAGATCAAAGGAATTCTTGCTTGTGCTGCTAGAAGCCTCGTCCAGGGGCAGGCCCTGGCCCCGGGGGCTGGCGGGTAGCGGGACTACATCTCTAGCCATCTGCTTTGTGTTGCCAAAGACGGAGGGCTCTAGGGGGTTCCCGGGCAGCGTCCAGTACCTCAGAGGAGGTTCCCTGTGATGGACTCCGGTGGGAAGAAGGGCAGGGCTGCTCAGGATGAATCAGGCAAGACCCCAGCTGCGTCAAGACAAAAGTGATTGTCATGGCTGCTGACCTAACAGCTGCAGTCACGTCCCCAAGGGGCCTGGAGAAGGAGGTGCCCACGGCTGTGCCTGGGGCAGATGCTGCAGTCCCCTGAGCACCTGTATGGGTAACCAGGCAAATGGGGGCTGCTGGCAGCGGGTGGTCGCGTCCCTTCCAGTTGCGTTGCTGCTGGTGGTCAGTGTTCGTGCCCGTGTGATCTGTTGGGAACAGAGGGGCAGAGGGAAGGGAAGTAGGCCGACTTTCTCACCAGGACCACCCAGCTCTCTCCAGGACAGGGCCTCTGCACTCCTGCTGCCATCCAGATGGTGGCTGTTTCTGTCCTAAGTGAAACCACCCGTTTCCCGGCTCGGGAGCAAGCGTGGGGAAGGTGAGGACCACTTGGCACTTTGTCGGCCCACCGCATCTTTCAGCTGGAAGCCAGATAGTCTGTATAACCCTTTGAAAGCCAGGCTGGAGCACCTCAGGAAGGCTGAGACGTGGCATGCCCCAAAGACCCACAAGGCTGTGAGAAGGCCCAGGGCCCTCCTGCCCCTTCCCATTCCCTGAGACCCCGGGTTGACCTGGATGGCAGGCCCCAAATGCTACCAGAGTTACCTACTCACACGGCAGGCAGGGCAGGAGCTGCGATGTGGAAAAACTAGTCACCACGAGAAACTCAAAATGCTTCTGAGCCACAGAGTACATGCAGACTGGAGTTCAAGAGTCGCAGTAGGCATTCCAAACGCCCCCGTTTGCTCAGGTCTCCCGGGTCAGCCTGACAGCCCCTCACACTGGGTGAATGCGTTTCCTCGGCTGCCACATCCCTCCACTGGGGTCTGAGAACAACAGAAATCTTTTCCCTCAAGTCTGGAGGCCAAAGGTCTGACATCAAGGTGGTAGTCTGGATCTGGAGGCCCTGAGGAAAGGTCCTTCCTGCTTCTTACCCCTGCTGGGGGCTGCAGCCAACCTCGGCGTCCCTGACTTGGGGCTGCATTGCTCCAGCTCTGCCTCCCTCATCCACGGGCCTCTCCCTGTGTCTGTGCCTCCAATCTCCCTCTCTTCCCTTGTATGAAGACCCCATCATTGGATTTAGGGTGGGCCTACATCCAGGGCGATCCCCTCTTGAGATCCTTGACTTAAGTATACCCCCAAAGACCCTTTATCTAAATCAGGTCAAATTCACAGGTCCTGAGGGTGAGGACTTGGAGATATGGGGGACAGATTTCAACCGACTGTGCCAGAACCCATCAGCCCCAGAGAAGCCAGGACAGCAGTCACCTACCCATCCCAACCTCCAAGCCAGTGCTGGCTCGTTTCCTGCAAGTGACTCCCACCCCCCACTGCCTGGACAGCTGAGCCCTGCCAGCCAGCCCAGCGGTTTAGAATTTCTGTGAAGGTTCAGAGGGTAGCGGGCAGAGAAGCCATCACCCTGTGCTGGGCCCCTTCTCATTAAATAAATCACTGAACATTCTGAGTCTATCAACAGTGTCACGGACAGAGTGTTTGTGTCCCCAGATCCCTATGCTGAAAATCCTGACCCCAGTGTAATGGTGTCATGAGGTGAGCCCAACAAGTGAGATTAGTGCCCTTACAGGAGACCTCACAGATCTCCACTGCCCCCTTTCTGTGACATGAGGGCCCAATGAGAACTTGGGGGGCTGCACTCCAGAAGAGGGGCCTCAGCAGATCCGAGGCATCCTGACTTTGCACCCCCAGCCTCCAGAACTGGCAGAAATAACCATCTGAGGTTTATAAGCCCCCCAGTCTATGGTGCTGTCTCATAGCAACCAGATAGGTGGAGACACCCGGCACCTGAACCTCTCCTGGCTCCACAGCGATCCAGGCCTCAGGTCACTGCTCCCCGTAGCCCATAAGAGAGAATCATACAAGAAGGGCCACACCTCACGGCCCCAAAGAGGCTGAACCAGGGGCCTGCCAAAGGGACCCACACCCACTGGGCTCCCGGAGCCTGGAGACAGCACCCCACCCACCATGCGGGTGTCCCCCCAGAGGCCAGGGGCTGGGTAGGCCCCACAGTCCAGCTGGCAAAGGCGACCGTGAGTTGGAAAGAGACAAGCAGGTGCACACAGGCGCCCATGGAGGGAAATGAGTCCAGGGTCACTTAACCTCCATGTTTTTCAAGACACAGCAAAAGTTTGAACTTTAGAAATAGCCCACTTTTAAAATTTCAGCTCCAATAAAAAAAAAACATATACATCACGGAAATGGCAAATCACAACCACGGTGAGACACCACTTCCCACCCACAAGGTCGGCTAGAAGCAAAAAGACAGCCACTAACAAGAGTCACTGGGACGTGGGGAGTCGGGAACCACGCACAGCCACCCACCTATCTGTCCCGTTAGCCCTGCCCAGGCCCCCATCCTCTCAAGCTGGCATAGGCCCTGGGAGTCTGAATCAGGCCTCCTGGGCTCCAAGGGGCCCTGCTATTGGCATTCCACCCTCGCCAGCTGGGCGGGGGGCAGTCCCTGGCCTGGGGGCCACCACCCCCAGGTCCCGGGGCGGGACTGCAGACATCTTACTCCCAACAGTTACACCATCAGGGCTTCAACCCACCATTCCCTGACAAACGTGCCCAGGGGGCCAGGCCAGTCTGGTTCGAGGTCAATTAGTGAAGTCAGCAGCCAGCCCTCCTGAGCCCTCACGGCCACCTAAAGAGATCCCACGATCCTGCTGCTTTGCAGAGAGAGAAATTGAGGCTCCAAGTTCCAAGAGAAGCTCCCTAAAGCCACGCGCCAGGTCCATTTCAACTCGTGCCAATAGCCAGGCCTCAACCTCCAGGAGTCCCCTTCTGCTCCCCAGGGCCAGGCACTCTGCAGACCGGTCACTTTCCATCTGTGTCCCTCAGCCAGCTCTGCTCCCAGGGCCATGGCATTGGGCTCGGCCCTGCCAAGCGACTCCAGGCATCCTGTCCACCACTGCAGACCAAAGCTGGACCTTTTCGCTCTGGGACCCTGGAAGGCCAGGTCAGATCCGTCCTCTCTAAACCCTTCACCTACCCCCTGGGTTTCATGGTACACGATGGCCCCACTAGTGAGCTCCTGGCTTGTGACTTGAAATATTCCTCTGCCCTGCCCCCTTCTGAAAGCCGATGTCCCCCATCCCAGGCCATGCTGGTACCAGGCCAAGCCTCCCTGCTCCAAGGGTCTCATCCCCAGCATCCCCCTGGGGACAGCTGTGACCCCAGCCTCAGGGGCTGGGGCCTCAGCCAGCTTGGCTTCTTACTTATTACATTAAGTACAATTATTACAAAATTAATGCATGTGCCTACATGACAGAAGCCAGACATAAAAGCCCACATATTTTATGATTCCCTTTATACAAAACATCCAAAATCAGCAAATCCACAAATTTGTTGATTTGTCACTAATCCACAGATTAGTGATTGCCATGGGCTGGGAGAGGTGTGGGGGTGTGGGGTCTCCCTTGGGGATGATGGAAATGTTTTGGAACTAGGTGGTGGTGATGACCACACAACCATGTACTTCATGCCACTGAAACGGGCACTTCAAAACAAGTAAGATGGTACATCTTAAGTCACGTGTGTTTTACCACAACTTTTAAAAAATAGCATGTACTCTACACACATAATTCAAAAATATAAGATGTGAAAGATCCCACCTTTACCACCCCCCCTCAGGCTCACTCCCTTCCAGACACTCTTCTGGCTTAAAGAGCAAGGAGAGGGTGGCACACAAAGGGCTGGATTGGTCTGCGTCTCAAAGCGAGCTCTGCAATCCAGAGCCACGTCCTGAGCACCCCACCGCATGACCCCACTGCGGAGATGTCACATGTGACAATATGGACCGTTGCCACTTTGGGCGTGGGCATGGAGGCCGTGTCCTGTCCTGTCCCCTCCTCACCGTGCGCCAGGAACCCTCCCCACAAGGTAGAGTCCTAGAAATGGCGCCCCTGGGGAAAGGTGTATTTCCAGTCTCAGCAGACCCAGACAGCGTGCCCTCCACAAAGCCAGCACCTGTCTGTGCTTCATCCCACATCCCATATTCTCACCACCACTAGCCTTTAAATGTGTGCATTTTTTATCCATTTTTTAAATTGTTGACCCATGTAACCAATGGGTCAAAAACCAGCATTGACATCTTAGTTTCCATTTATTCCATTATTACTGGGATGGCGTCACCTCTTCATGTATTTATTGACCATCTTAACTTTTTTCCTGGCAAATTGCCTCTTCATGTCTGTTTGCCCGTTTTCCTCTTAGGCTCTGTTTTTTTAATATTTCTAAGGATAAAGTATGGGCATTAACCTCTGTCCATTCATGTTTGTTACATTTGCATTTTTCTCACTAATGTTTTCTGGTGAAAAATGTCAAACATACAGTAAAGTAGAAAGCAGAACCCCATGAACATCGGGCTGCTCTCCACCTAATTCTCAGCATTTTGCCACATTTGCTTTATCAATTTGTTTTTAGTCAATTCATTTGAAAAGAAGTCATAGACACCAAGGACGTTTTGCCACTAAATACTTCAACTTAGATCCCCTGAGGCCCAAACAGGCTCCCTCCTAACCACAAAACTTCATTACCCCTGAGAGAAAGAACAATAATTCTCAGATCTCACCCAATATCCAATCGAGATGCAAATTTTCCCAGCTGTCCCCAACATCACTCTTTTTCAAACCGAGATGCAGTGCATTTCTAGAGCTGCTCATCTTTTTATTTTAACGACGTTGCCCTTTCAATAAGACCAGGCGTGGGGTCCTGGGGCAGATCCCACATTCTGGGTCTGTCCCACTGCAACCTTGAGGGGTCATTTAACCTATCCCAAGGCCACCTGTCTTTCCTATACATGAGGATGGGATCCCGAGGCTCAACTACCTTCAGGTCAAATCCTTTTAACAAGAATACATCCTGCGTGTCACTCTCTTTTCCTTCATTCTTGGGGTTTTTCCATGTATACAAGTTTAAATTAATCGAGTTTTTCCTTTAATGGAAATGGACTTGGTACAGCCCTTAGAAGAGACTTTCTGTGAGTGAACCTTGCCTGTATCTTCTTCTGTGATAGCTTTATTTTTTAATTCAGCCTTTTTATACATCTGATTGTATGTGTGTGTGCGTGTGTGTGTGTCAGTATAAAGTGTACAACTTAATTTTTTTCCTGAAGGATTACCAATTAGTCTGGCACCTTTTATGGCCTAGCTCATCCCTCACACCCACCCTGACATTACTACCATTGAAGGCCCGAAGTCCTCTGTAGGGAGCGTCCCGGGGCGCCTAACAAGGTGCCACAAACCATGTGGTTCAAAACAACAGGAACTTACTCTCAGATGGTTCAGGGCACCAGGAGTCTGAATTCAAGGTGTCGCAGGGCTGTGCTCCCTCTGAAGGCACCAGAGAAGGACCTCCGTCACCTTTCCCAGCTTCCGGCAGCTGCCAGCCCCTCCCAAAATTGACATCTTGCAGAGCAACAGTACAAAATCACAGCCGGGAAATAGTGTTGATGCCATCCGCAGACCTTCTTTGGATTTCTCCAGTTTTACTGGTTCTCCACACTTAGGGGTTACAGTTTGCACACAGTGAAATCAATTCCTAGAAACGGTCAGTTCCATCGGTTTAGGGAAATGCATACAGCCAGGCAACCACCACACTTAAGTTTTAGAAAATTGAAGATGATGGAGGAAAAGACCAAAGTGGAGGGACCCCAGGCTTCTTACAAACCCCTTGTCATGCTTTTATTACGTGAGGAACACACATTCACTGGGCAGGTATGATATTTTAAATATGTAAAAGTTAGACATTTCAGACTTTTGTGCCCATTGTTACCAAACATGGAATCATTTTGTATAGTTTTCATAATCTGCTTTCTTTAAAACAACAGATATGTTGTTTAAAAAAAAAATCCTACATTTTTATGGCAAGAAGACATTCTGTTGTAAAGCTGTCCTATGAGAGAAGCAAAGGAAATCCTTGGGACAGTGAGGAAGATTCTAGGACTCTGTCCCCAGTCCAGAGAGGGGAGCATCCTGCCAACAAGTCTCCACCCCCATCCGCACTCAACCACTGATCTGCTTCCTGTGTCTAGACATTTTGCCTTTTCTAGAGTTGCACAGAAATGGAAACATGCAGTTTACAGTCCTCTGAGTCTGGTCTCTTTCACTTAAGATATTTTGAGACAAACCCACATTGCTGCTTTCATCCGAAACCCCTTCCTTTCTGTCTCGGAGCAGTCATCCCTCTGTGGCCGCACCAAAACTTGTTTATCAGTCCTCAGCTGACAGGCAGTTGGGTTGTTTCCATTTTGGGCCTATTATGAATGAAGCTGCCATGAGCACTGGAGCACGAGATTTGCACGGACATGTGTTTTCAATTCTTTGGGGCAGAACCTAGGGGGACTGCTGCGTCACATGGTAAGTGTACATGGAGCTTTTGAGAAGCTGCCAGACCGATTCCCAAAGTGGCTGGACCATTTTGCATTCCCAGGAGGCAGGCATGTGGGCTCAGCTCCCCACATCCTCACCAGCACTTGGTACTGTCCGTCTTCTGAACCTCCTCTCAAAGACACGTGGTGTTCATTTGCACTTCGCTAATGAGCAACGACATTGAGCATCCTCTGGGTACGTGTGGACATTCTTACATCTGCTTCTGTGATGTGTCTGGATTCTTTCTCGACATGTCCCCTTTATTTATTAGTCTCCTGTTTTATTACATCGTGATCAGAGAATGGGGCCTGGACAGTTTCCACTTTTAGAATGGGATATTCTCTGTGGCCTAAGACACCAAGTTTTACAAATCTTTGACAGGAAGTTGAAATAAATATGTGGTCTCGGGGTGCTGGGGGACAGCTTGAGCCCCCCAGGGAATGTCTCAGCTAGGAAGGCCCCAGTGGCCCCAGCACTCCAGGCCTGTCCTGGCATTCTGTTTTCCTCTGCTTCTTGTTCTCCCCTCCTCTCACCCTGCTTCCCTCTGAGCGCAGGTCACAGTGTCTCATAGACTGCTCATCCCAGGGCACATGGGAATCCCTCCAACTCAGCGGCCTCCGAGGAAGGGTCCTCAGGCAAGCACCCAGGGCAGAGCTGTAATGCCCCCCGAGGGGTGCATAAGCTCCCAGCCCTGAGGCCCATCCACGACCCCTAACACACACACAACCTCAGGGAGAGGGTGAGGCCAGCACCCCAAACGGGGCTGGGTGTTTGTCTGACCAATGGGTTTCAGCCCCAGGCAAGTTCACTATGGATTCAATGTGACCAGAGAAATTGACAGCAAAACGTTCTTGGGGTGAAAGGGTTATACCCAACTTTACTTCCAGGTGGCAGGTCAGTCACTAAAATCCCATACACTCAGAGCAAGTCTGCATGCTCTGGGCATGTCTGTCTGCACAGCCATCCTCTGGGCCCCTTTGTCCTCACAGCCGTCCTCTGGGCCTCTGTCCTCGGTGCTGCCACCACTCCAGCCCCTGCTCTGCTCTCCTGCAGCCTTGCAGCCCTGCCACCGTGTTGTGCCCAGAGCACTGGGCGGAGCTCTTTATACAGAGTCAACAGCCATGTATTGCCCACAGGTGTGCAGTGAGCTAGTCAACCAGGGCCAGGTGAGAATCCTGGCCACAGGAACTCTCATTTTATCCAGTGTTCTTTCCAGAACAGGAGCACAGGAGCCAAACACACAAATACGCCGTGTCCTAGGAACAAGGTGTTTCAGCAAGACACCAAGAGAGTGAGGGTTGGTCCTCGGAGGCCGGGCCCCCGAGTGCCGGCTGCGTCTGTGATTTCCCAGGAGGCGGCACTCAAGTCCCACTGGGGCTGTACACCCCTCAGTTCTTCAGTTTAAGCTGTTGCTGGCCGTGACTTAACGCGACCTTTCCTGCATTAAATTTAATGAGTAGAAAGACCCGATGGGTGTTTCTGGTACAAAGATGCAACAACTTTCTTTGTCTTGTTTCATGATACTTTTAATGATTTTTTAAAAAATTAAACCAGCACCTCTTCTCTCTCCCCCCTCTGTTTCTACCTGGCTTCTTCAAAAAGCCCTTCCTGCCCAGGTGTGCCTCCCACCCACCCGTCCGCACTGAAGTGTCTGAGTTCAGAAACACGGACCATAAGGGGACTGTGTTCTCATCACAGGAACTTTGGAAAATACAGACAGATATGACAGGGAAAGAAAATCAATTTTACTCTCGCATCCCAGCAATAGCACTTTTATATTATTATTTCTTTCCACTCTTTTTTTCTATGAACATATGTGTAGCTATTTTTGTAATATCAAGCCCACGCTGTATACATTACCTAATCCACTTATTTTATTTAACATTACACATGGTTTCCACCATGTCATTTAAAACTTGATCTTCTAAAGCTTGAATTTTGAGGACTGTAGAATTTCCTTACATAGACATGCCACCCTCTTATCTAAGTCACCTGCCCACTGATGGACATCGAGCTATTGCATTTATAAGGAGTGAACAAATTGGTACATAAATAAATCTGTGCAAAAACTCTTTCTGATTTTTTACTTCCTAGGCTATTCCTTAGGTGTGGAATTACCTAATAAAAGGGCATGAGTGGTTTTTAGGATCCGGACGGCACTGGCGAGCTGCCTTCCAGTGGCTCTGAAGCCATTTACATTCCCACCCACGATGTGCTGAGTGCCAATTACCCTGCGTGCTCACCCAACTTTTACCTGCACCTTATAAACCACTTTTTAATTTAATTGGGGACTTGAGGGTTTAAAATCACAAATATGCTCTGTCTGGGAATGAATTCACCCCATGCCTACCTTCAAACGACTTGCTTTTGTGGGTGAGGCTAGGGTCCGACTCTGTGCAAAGCATTGTGGTGGATATTCTGTTCCCACCTTCGGGGATTTATACCCCAGTGGGAAGGAGTTTAAACCAAAAAACAAGTAAAGAACAATATACAAATTAAGCAAACCAAGAAACCCACACTTACTTGCAGGAAGTGGTCAGGCTGGAAGGCCGAGAGAGCCTGTGGCCACGTGAGGGGAGGCTGCATGCACCCGGGCACTCTAAGATGAATAATTCTTTCCATGGGGTATTTTGGCAATTCATGTCAGAGTCATACAAATGCTGGGATGTTTTAGTGGGATTTTCAAGCCAAAAAGAGTGATGAACTCCGATCAGAAAGAATCATGCTGATGAATACAAGGAAACACGCTGGCATGCGTGTTGGTACACACTACCCCCCATACATACAGGCTGTCCCTGGTGCATGCCATCCCCAGTGCGTGCCGTCCCCGGTGCGTGCTATCCCTGGTGTGTGCTGTCCCCAGTGTGTGCTGTCCCCGGTGCGTGCCGTCCCCGGTGTGTGCTATCCCTGGTGTGTGCTGTCCCTGGTGTGTGCTGTCCCTGGTGCATGCTGTCCCTGGTGCGTGCTATCCCTGGTGTGTGCCGTCCCCAGTATGTGCTGTCCCTGGTGCATGCCATCCCCGGTGCGTGCCGTCCCCGGTGCGTGCTATCCCTGGTGTGTGCCGTCCTCAGTGTGTGCTGTCCCTGGTGCATGCCATCCCCGGTGTATGCTGTCCCCGGTGCATGCTGTCCCCAGTTTGTGCGTGCTGTCCCCTGGTACACACTGCACCTGCCATGCCTTCGCAGGGCTCTCAGCAGCACATTCACCACTTGTACCATCGTCTCAGCAGTGGGAATGAGCACCTGGTTTGCCTCCCCAGGGAGAGAACGGGGTATGTCCTGTGTGCAGTGGGGGCTTCAGAGGCCAGCTCCGCTCTGCCGGCCGCCACTCCTGCAAGTGGTCAAGCCGGCCCCTGCCTAGTCTCGTGGCTCAGCAGGCTCAGCCCAGCACTCCCCCCAGGGGCTTCTAAGTCTTTCTTACCCCAGCTCCCCCAGATCCGCGCCCCGCCCCACCACTTCACCTCTGAGCAGCAGGCAGAATGTTCTTCCTTCAGTCAAGAAGGCTTTCAGTGTCTATTATGCCTCAGCCCTCTCCATGCACGGGGGCCACTGCAGTGAGCCAGCCAGTCCCAACTCCCTGCCCCTCCGAGCTCTCGAGGCCAAACCACACCACGCTGGTTACAGACCTTCATAACGAGTCTTGACTCAGGCAGTGTGGGTCTTACTCTGTTCTTTACTGAGACTATTTCGATGATTCCAGGTCCTCTGCATTTCCACGCAGATTTTAGAATTAGCTTGTCAGTTCCTCTCTTTTTTCAAGTCTGCTGAGATTTGGATTGGGATTGTATTAAATCCTTAGTGCAATTTGGGGGGGAACTGACATCTTAAAAACAGGGAATCTTCCAATCCACAAACAGGGTCTTCTTTATTTAAATCTTAAATTTCCCTCAGCAATAAAGAAATCAGAATTTCAACAGAGTTGAACAGTAGTCTCAAAAAGGCATGTAAATTCTCACCCCCACCGCCCCACCGTACCTGTGAACAATGCCCTCATTTGAAAATAGGTCTTTGCAGGTGTGATTAAGTTAAGGATCTCAAGATGGGCTCATCCTGCACTTAGGGTGGGCCCTACGCCCAAGGGCTGGTGTCTTTATAAGGGAGAGGAGAGAGAGACTGAGACAGAGGACAGGCAGGGACGAAGGCCACATGGCAGTGGAGGTAGAGAACAGAACAGTCCCTGTGCCAAGGGACACCAAAGATGGCAGGCACACCTGCAGCTTTAAATCTTAAAGAACTTCTTTAAAAAGCTGCCACCTGTGGCTCTTAAGAGGCAAAGAAGGGTCCCTTCATAGAGCTTTTGAAGGGAGAACAGCCCTGCTGAATAGCCCTTCTTGCCTCCAGAACTGTAAGAAAAGAAATTTCCGCTGTTTCAAGTCCTAAGCTGGTGGTGATTCGTTACTGCACCCTAAAAACTCATACAACCTGTTTCACACTTAAATTTTTTCCCCCGTAATAATACACTACCTTGGAGATCTTTTGCATCCACCTGGCTAGGCTGCTGACTCCAGTTGCTCAAACACTAATCCAGATGTTCCTGCAAACGTATTTTGTCAATGTGACGGGCATCTGTACTTAGCTGACTTGAGGTAAGGGAGATTTCTCTGGATAATCCGGGTGGGTCTGGCCCAATCAGTTGAAAGACCTTCTGAACAGGACTGAGGCTGTCCTAAGGAACAAGGAATTCTGCTGTCTGCAGCAGCTTCAGTCCCAGGCTCCCGCCTGCCTTTCCTGGCGGCCTGTCCTGCAGTTTCTGGCCTGCCCAGGCAGCCCCCTCAAGGGTGGCAGTCAATTCCTTGCAGTAAATGTCTCTTATGTATTAGCATTACTATATATTAGTGTGGTTTCTCTGGAGGACCCTGACTGATACAACCCACCCCCCGATGAAGCTAGGGGGGCCCTCTTCTGTGCATTTGAGTCTCTGTATTTCCCTGCCACCATCGAATGAATGTTCTGTTGTCACCGCTGGCCCAGGCGGCTGCCTGCCTTGCCTCTACATGGGGGCCACCATGCTGTCGTCTTCCCACAGACGTCCCAGCACTGGTCTAGCACCCGAGCCGGCCTGTTGGGAGCAGTCACTCAACACACACTCCCTGTGTGAGTTGTCTCCTGACCCCTTCTCGACCCGAAATCCACCTCGCCAGTTCCCACCCGGTCACATCCTCACTATTGGTCCCACTCCACCTGCCGAAGGTGTGGGCGCACCGAGGTGTCATGCTGGGCACGTGTGCTCCTGTCGGGAGCATTTACACTGGGCCGTGAACGGTGACCACAAGATTGCAGCTTGTACTACACCTAAAGAAATCTGAAATGGTGATGCAGCCAGGACATGTAAAATAGAAGGTTTCAGCCCCGAAGCAGAATCGTCTATAAAAACGCCTCAAGAGACAGTGGCCGCCACCGCCAGCCCCCACGGAACCCAGCCAGGATGCATGGCGAATGGAGCAGGGGCCCAGGATGGGTCTGTGCCGTGAGCCAAGGTAACAGCGTGTCAGCCACCGTCTTGTTTCTGCAGTCAGTGCACACATCTCCGCGCTTCTCTCAGGATCCAGAGCACAGAGAAACAGCTTTGCGAGCGAGGCCGCTCACTGCAGCAAGACCTGCACCCTGGAGCCGCTCGCTGAGGCCAGTCAGCCCCTAGTTAGACGGGATGAGCCATCCAACTGTGGGGAGTCAGGGAGAGGGTCAGAGCAGCAGGTCTGCCTGTTCGATGGGATGTAACCTTCGGCCACACAGCGAAGAGAAAAAGACAGTGTATTTTTTTCATCTGAAACCTTCATAAGAGTGTATATCAATAATACCTTAATAAAAAATTAAAAATATAAATATTAATTAATTAATTAATTTAAAAAGGCAGGGTAGCACATTTGTGGGATCAAAGGAAACAGTGGGAAGCTGCCCCAGGAGGAAATGCACCATGCCTCCTTGCGGTGCAGGCACAGAACTGCCCTGGAAGAAAACCTAGGAGGTGGGAGCAGTTGTCGCTTCCAGAGTGGAGAACTAGGGCTGCTGGGCCCTAGTTTCCAGTGTGCATCATCCGAACCTTTTGATTTTGGCACCCCCGCATGTCCCACTGTCCTTGCTGGGCTGACAGCCACAGGGGCAGGTGGTGGTGAGGATACACAGCCTGGAGGTGGAGGCATGGCCGGGTGGCTGGCGAGAGGCTGCGCTGCAGAGGCGCGCACAGCGAGCCTGGGCTCAAGGTCCTCTTAGCAGCCCTGTACTCGCCTGCCCAGTGAGATTTTCACAGCCCCTTCTCCATTCCCTGACTCCAAATGGAATTCCTCTGATTATCACTGAGATTGTTGCCAACAAGCAGAGAAAGGAGTTGTTTGTTTTTTAAAGTATGTGTCCTTTGGACTGTATCTTCATACTCTCACCAAAAGGTAGCAGGATTAAAGATGGCAACAAAAATCGCCTGTTTTGTGTGACCTGAATGACATTTTTTTGTTTTGGTTCTTTTAGGCAAAAAGTAACCCAGTTAATTAAGGGAGTGAAATAGAACATGCCTTTGATTCAAAGGGATATGCAACGCACTGCTCAAATCCATCACTCCTGAAGCCCCTGGGTTTACCCACAGTACCCACAGGATTTATAGAGCTTCCTTGAGATCACCTCCAGCAGCCAGGAGGAGCAACTAGCAAACTCATGAATGTGTATTCATTTACCACTTTGAATCCCCAAACTAATTATTGGTTTATAAGAAGGGCTTCACCCTAGATTTTAGAACTTTATTAAGTGTAAGTTATTTTTAAATTTGTGAAAATTATGCATTTTCACACTGGAGAGTGTCACTCATAAAATTGCTTGACACTAACAGTTCTACGCCAGGCAAAGGTCTTGAAAGAAAGCAGATGTGGGAGTGTAACAGACGCAATTAATTTATGTTAGAATACCACTAAAACCAGCTAAGCTTCATGAACTTTCAGAAATGCCCTGGATGGACTTATGACTCCTGAGGTTGCTGGGAAAATAGGGACAGAGACAATCCCATCTACCTGGGCTGGGAGTGTAAATCAGTGCAGCCCCTTGCGGGGACAGTATGGCAATAGCTAACAAAAAAGGAGGTCCACATGCCCTTTAAAACAGCACCTACACACACTACTCCAAAGCTGTGCTTGCGCTCTGCACAGGCAACGATAAAGACATTCTTCCCTGCACTGCTCGAATCAGGGACTGACATGATTGCAAAATTAATAAATGACACCCTTTTAAATAAAAGCCTTATACAATGGAGATCCCCCATAGGGGCTGTGGTCTGGTCTCCAAGCACCAGCACAGAGGGGCTAGTTGTCAGTTTCCCAGCTCCTATAACAGTGGCCCTTAACCTCCCCTGCCCCAAGGACCCAGGGGGGCCAGTCTGTGCAGGTCTTTAGGGGTGGTGCGGTAGCCTAGGCGGCCTGGGGCGGGTCCCAGGAGCTGAAAAGGCTTCTGCTGCCTCGTTCAACCCTGGAGGGCCCACTGAGTGCAGCCTGCTGCTCGGCTTCCAGACGTGGCCTCCCAGCCCCAGCAGGCACACGTGGGAAATGACAGAATGGGGCTCCACAGCCTGGTGACCTTTTCCTCATCTGTAAAATGAAGGCTGGGACAGGCTGCCCTTCATAATAAGTGTTCTGAGCACTATGAGCTGCAGACGGCCTCTGGGGTCTCCTGGGTCAGGATCTCTGGGGTGGTGCCTCAGGGTCAATATTTGCATTGTGTGCCCAGGGGATTCTTAGGCAAACAAAGCTTGAGAACTTCTACAAGTGCCCTGTGCTTATTTTTACTTGAGTTGATACATAAACAACGTGTGTCACATATACATAATATTTATCCCTTATATATACAGGATCAGCGTCAGATAACACCATAGCCTGTAAGTCGCACATCTTGCAAATGTCAGGGGACCTGGTGGGGGACAAATCATCACACTGAATACAGAGACTGTGCAATTTATCTATATATGCCGAATATCCCACCAGACCGTAGTGTGTCAACTCTGATTGCTGTAATTAGACTACATGTGTAGGAAAACCAAGAGGTGCCCTGAAACTGTTTCATAAGATGTAACTAATGTTATTCAGTTTCAACTGCCCAACTGACAGATGGAGGGGTACTGGCTTCACCCGATTCCTGACTTTTCCATTGGCTGGAGAGTGACACTGTCAGGTCATTCCTTGCCGGTTGTCTCCCTTACTTGATGTCCTGCTAGTCCATCTATGAGAGCAGCATGAAAATGCCTATCCTTTCTTAGTGGCCAGTCAAACGCTAATGAGTTAATATCTGTCACTGGCATTGTCACTTGAAAAAGAAAAAAAAGGAGGCATAAAGTGTTGGTCTGAATGTACTCCTGTATGCCTGTATTTTTAATATCTCTTTTTGTATATGTTTCAAACTTGCTCGTATATAATAAACTACAAATGGGAGTATAGGGAAACTATTTATGGTCGAGGATTAAGTAACTGCATTACATTTGGTTAAAATATTTAGAATACATTCTTTGCATTCCTGTGGACCTGTGCCGTCCAATATGTGACCACTAGCTACATGTGCCTATTTAAATTTCATTTCATTTAAAATGAAATAAAATTAAAAATTCAATTCCTCAATAGCACTGGCCACATTTCAAGTGCTCACTAGCCCCAGATGGTTGGGGGCTAACAGACTACAGGGTGCAGATAAGAGGCATTTCCATCATTTCTAAAAGTTCTATTAGACAACATTGCTATGGACTCTCCATACTCTATCTAGTCATGCCTAGATGATAGCAAATGCTGAGTATTTGTTGAATGAATGAGAAAATAATTAGTTCTAACTTGTCTTAATTCTTAAATGTGACAGTCTAAATGGAAGAATTTGCTTTTGCCCAAACCCATATTTTCACACAATTCAACTGGTTGGAAATATCCCTGATTCTGCCTACTTCCACTCTTTGTATGCAACACTTCACTAATTTTGGATCATACCCTCACCCTATTTATCTGATAACTTAATTCAGGTAAAATCTGTCATATTTGTTTCTCCAAATAAGTTAAACGTGATTTTACCCAGGCTAGGTGTTCACAGTTGCATAGATGATGTGTTAAACCTTCCAGGAAATTGATTTTTTTTTTCCCAATGAGTTAGGATCAAATTCTAGACAAATTTATTTCTTAGGAAAAGAAAGAATTCCTTTAAAAAAAAAAAGGATTCTTTTCGTTACAAAAAAAAAATTAAGCAAATATCCCATGTATCACCAAGAGGAAACTGGAAACTTCCAGGGCAAAAAACCTCAACCCCAAGATGAATTCTGCAAGGAAACGTGAGTTGAAACTGATCCAGCCATTTGCAGGATTACAATAAATACACCTTTGACCTCAGCCCACAATTTACTGCCTAACTCCACAAGATGGAGATACAAAAGCGCTGGAAAGAGATTGTAAACGGCTCTCTTCATTCCAGGGGTACAGGTTGTACCCCAAAACAGGGTTCTGGGCTGCAGCCCCTCCCAAGTGAGCAATCAAGCCTCCCACCCCAAGCGAATCTTACTTCTTCCCCCTTTCTTTGCAAGTATCTGAGTTTCCAAAGGCTACCCAAGTTCTCTCCAGAATACCCAATTACTGCAACCTATTTAGCCAAGTAAACTGAAAATCATGCAGAAATTGACAGGTGGGCTCCTGCAGTTCCAAATTTTCTACAGTAGGCGTTTCCGTTAAAACTACAAAAAACAAAATTCCTGCAGAATCCTTTATAAACATGGCTTGAATGATCAAAATTACATTGAGACGGTCTACTGTAACAAGAAACGACTTTTTGATTTGTTCAGCAGAGAGAGTACTTCGCAGCTGCCTCCCAGGGAGAAGCAAAACCAGAAAGTGAATTTTCATTTAGTTAAATTGTATTGAACCAGGCTAATCCCTGTCTCACTTACTATGCGTTTGACTTGCTCTTATTTTTATTTAAGATCTAAATGGCTTAAAGGGGGGAATTGCTCGGTGGAATAGGGATCTTAACAGTAGAAAATAAAAGGGCAGCTTGTCAACGATGACCCAAGAGAGGACTCCAGGCCACCCACCGCCACGTCTAAACGCGGTCCTGTCTCCTTCCTGCCGCGTGCAATTAATTCAACGGACACTGCTTGCCAGAACCTGACGCGCCCCTGAATGACTCAGTCCCAGGTGAGAACTATCTCCTCAAATCTCGCTCACATTCCTACATTCATTTCATCAAAATCGCTCAACAAATTAGGTGCAGTTGCTTTTCTCCCTACGCGTGTCCTAAAACTTGGGGGCTGGGTTCCACTATAAATTCAGGGCTAAAAGGAAGAACTCGGAGCAGTTCGCGTTTTCAGTCGATGCATTTCCTCTCTCTCCTGTGGGGAGAAAGCTGGGCTGCTCGTTTCTGGCCGACCCCCGCCACCCCAGTACTTGGTCTCCACTCCTTCTCCGCCCCCCAGCACGGTTTGCACCCGCGCAAAATAGGACCAACAGCCCCGGTACACAGGAGGACGGACTTCCAAAGGAGAGGCGGACGGGCCCGCGCGCCCCCGAAGCAGCGCCCCTCGGAGGCGGGGGCAGGAAGGGGCCGCCTCGCCAGTCCCGACTTCCCCGCTCCAGGCCAGAACAATGGCTCTGCGCCCGGAAAACCAAATTCGGAGGCGGCTGGGCGCGCCCAGGACCGAGCGGGACCCGGCGGACGCTGTCCCGCCCCAAAGGTCCGCACCCCGCTCCCCGCAACCCCCGGCCCGGCTCTGCCAGCGCGCGGAACCCCCCGGGACGCGGGGCTCAGCCCGCCGCAAACAATACGCGCCGTCCGCGCCCCGTGCGCCCATTGGCCGGCGCCCGAGGGGGCGGCCCGCAGGGCGGGGGCGGGGCACGGGCGGCGCGGGGCGGGCGGCGGTGCGCGTGCGCGGGGCGGGCCCTCGGGCGGGGGCGGCGCTTTGTGTGCGGCCGGCGGGCGCGCGGCGGCGGTGCGGGAGCGGTGGCGCCGCGGTCGGCGGGCGCGCGGCAGCATGGAGGAGCTGAGCAGCGTGGGCGAGCAGGTCTTCGCCGCGGAGTGCATCCTGAGCAAGCGGCTCCGCAAGGTGCGTACGGCCCGGCCCGCCCCGCGCCCGCCACCGCGCCCCGGGCTCACGCGCTCTTCTCTCCCTGCAGGGCAAGCTGGAGTACCTGGTCAAGTGGCGCGGCTGGTCCTCCAAGTGAGTTCCGACAATGCGCGCCCGCTTCCCGCCGCGCCAGCTCCGCCTGGGGCGGCGGGGACTCTCGGCCGCGCCGTCGGGGGCGTCCGCGCGCAGGCGGGAAAGTTCGCGGGGCCCCGCGGGCTCTCGGGGAGGGGCGGCCAGCCTGCCGGGCTGCCCTTTGTTTACAAGCCCGCGGGGAGCGGGGCAGGCGGCCTCCCCCGGAAGCCCCTCTCCGGGGCCCGGCGCCCCCGGCCGTCTGTCTCCGCGCCGGTCCGCTTCCCTCCCGCGCCCATTTGTTGCATGCGCCCCCGCCCCTCCTCAGCCTTCCCCGCGGGTCGCGAGACCCCCCCCGCGACTGCCCATATTTCCCCGCTGTAACCTGAGCTCTCTATTGATGGATGTAAGGCTCCTTTTTTTTCTCCCTTGAAGGGAGGGAACTTGGCATCCCCGGAAGGGGCTCTGTTTACAGTCGCTTGCGGAGACCCGTTTCCCTTTCCTTCCCGGACCCCACTTCTCTTTCTTTGCTTTCCCCCGGGCGCCAGCCACATTGTTAATCTTTGGGCTGCGCTTCCGTGCCCCTCGGCCTTTCCTTCCCTGCATCGTGGACGAGCCTTCCCTTCTCCCTCGCCGGCTCAGGGCCAGGGTTTGGGGGCTTCTCTCTTCGCAACTTTTCATTATTGGGATTTGTTTTCCTCCATGGGGAGACCACTGAGTCCTCCTGAGGCCCCGTGTTAATTGGGTTCAGGTGGTGGTTTCCCTTTGAGTTTGAGGATAAGTGCTGGCTTCAAGGGCCCCAGCCTCCAAGAGCTTATCCGGGGTGTGGTGGGACCTTTTGCGACCTTGCCATGAGCAGGGATTCGGGGGAGCAGTAGGGCGACCCTCTCCTGTTGCTGTCCCAAGTGGCCGGTCACTGACAGATACTTTATGATGCTGTGCTCTTTGCTTTTCCAGACACAACAGCTGGGAGCCAGAAGAAAATATCCTGGACCCGAGGCTGCTCCTGGCCTTCCAGAAGAAGTGAGAGAGTTAACGACCCATGTGGGAAGGGGGAGAAGGTCGGGCAGATAGTGGCCGGTCACACAGTGGTGCAGGGCGGCGCTGGCCTCCAGGGGACCTGGGCCTAGGCTGTGGTCTGAGGCCCCATAGTGTTCACGCCAGGGCCGCCCTGTGCCGTGGCAATCTGTAAAAGGTGGAGCAGGCCCTGGGATCGCAGATGAGTGTTCCCTGCACCTTCCTTGACTGGCCAGCCCAGTGTGCAGACCTAAGGAGTAACGGAGGGAGTGCAGCTTTTGGTCTGACAGCCAGACTTGCAAAATGGGTTCCTTCGTGGGAATTTCTGCCTACTTTCCTTGGCCTTTTTTGTTGAGTAATTTGTAGGCTGTAGTAATAAAAACCAGGATGGCAGGTTAGCCATAAAAACACAGGCCTGCCCTCTCCACCCTTGCTAAGGGTGCCATTGAGCAAGAGAAGACTCAGAGGGAACTGGAACGCAGCACAAAGTTGTGCCTGCTACGGTGTGTCTCTACCAAGAACAGCACGTTTGTTTTCCTCTGGACTGCCAACCACGGCGCCGAGGGAGTCCCAGGGCAGCTCCTTTGCCAGTCTCAGGGGCAGGGTTTGCTTCTGTAATTGTAGATGCCGTTTCTATTTTTAGGTAGGAGTCTTGGGTTGAAAGAGGCCTCCAGATACCCAGGAGGAAAGGGGCGAGGGGTGAGCAGTGGATGGACCGCATCCCCACCCCAGCATGAGTGCCAGGGCATGCTGTTGAGGGGCACACTGGTGGGGCAAAGTGTGGGGTGCTTGGCTAGACATTGCCCTGTCAATGGAGGCAGATGAACGAGTAACTCCAAAGCTCTTGCAGCCGAGGGGTCATTCTGGCCAGTTTGTTCTCTGGCAGCTCAAGCTGTGTCCACGTTTTTTTGTTTCACTGAAGCAGGATATTTTGGGCCCTCAGAGGGGAGACAGTGGGTAGAAAATAGAGAAAAGTAGAGAAGTTTTTGGCAGGGTGAGAGAAAAGGAAGTGAGCATATGCTTGCTTCAGTGGCTTCAGTGCCTTTGGAAAAGCTTTTCAGCAGTCCCAGCATCTGTTGTTTAATTCATACGCAGGTCCTACCAGCCGACATGCTCTCTGCAAACGTCCTGGCTGCTGAGAGTCTTGTGTCCTTGCCCTCATTTTTGGTCGTAGCACGATAGACAAGAACTGGAGTCAGTGAATATCCCAGAGGCAGAGAAGTTGCAAAGAACCATGGGGTGATCCAGATTACATCATAGGGGACAGATCTGGGGAGCGGATGCTCTGCCTTCTGTCCTCCCAACAGACCCCACTGGAAACGGAACTGGTGGTCATCTGGGGAGGAGGGCCTTTGAGTGTAAGGTTCAGAGCCTGCGTATCTGTTAATGTGCAGCAGAGGGGACATGAGATGCTCCCGTCCTTTTAGGAGACAGTTTGGAGACTGCTTTGGAGAACAAACTGTCGGGGTGTATTGACTGATTTAAGAGAGAGCTTTCCAGGCCCCAGTATGATGTTTGCCCATTTTGATTACTGGGAAACCCCTCAGATAGAGTGATAGCCTGAAATGCAAGGGGTGAGGAGCTAGAGGCAGCTCTTTTGGCTTCATGACCCTGAATCTCGGGGGCTGAGCTCGGACCACTTCAGAATCTACCTCCAATACTTCCATCTAGAGCAGAGTCTAGGAACAGTTCTCTGCTTGTTAAAATAAACCAGAAGAGAAACGAGAGCCGGATACCAGCTCTAGAAGGATGGGGGTGCAGGACAGTGTCCCTCAGAAGGTGAGTGTTCTGTTTGGGGCACTGGGAGCAGTGGTCCACGTCTCCCTGCCCAGGACTCTTGTTTAGAGTGAGGGGGTTGGGCCACGTGACCACAATGGCTCCTTCTAGCTGTGGCATTCTAGAATTTCCACAGAACATTTACCTGCAGAAGTGGTCAGGGTGAGCACAGGGTTGCCTTAAGAGAAAACTGGAGAACTATTTGTTTGCTGGCTTTGCCTGAAGTTCTGTGACTTGTCTACCCAAAGGTAAATTAAATTGATGTGAAAGTAATACCCGCACTGCAGAGACCATCTGGATCCCTGCCTTGGAAATGTTATTGACAGCATATGTTTTGGCAGTGAACCCAATGATAAGCTACCACAGGCGGGGGTGTATTGGGGTATTTGAAGCCACAGGACTCTTGTGTGGTGGGAGAGGGTCTGTGCACAGGGCTCCTCCCACCCTGATTGGTGATTGTCCTCAGGGAACACGAGAAGGAAATGCAGAACCGGAAGAGAGGCAAGAGGCCCCGGGGCCGGCCAAGGAAGCACACGGTGATGTCCTCCTGTAGCAGGCACTCCAAGCTCAAGGTGGGTGGCTGCTGACCAAGTTGGCTGCTTACCTTCCAGCACTTACTCAAGGCAGAGTGGAAAGCTGGGGCGGGAGGGCTGAGGGCTTTGGGTGATGGGAGTGGGGCTGGCCTTTCTGCAGAACGCTTTCCCTGCTCAGAAGACCCTGACCTGCTGCCTCTCTAAGCCTCTGCCAGCAGGGGGCAACCACAAACCTCAGAGCCCCTCCTCCTGCCCCTGCCCCTCCCGGCTGAGCCCCTGTTCTCTGCCCTGGATAGCACCATCTGTCGGCCCAGTGGCTTATGGAGAACAGGACAGAACAAGAAGCATGCACACAGTAGGTGCTCATGGGCTTGCCAGGTCAACACAGCTAAATGGGCAGGTACATTACATGCATTACAAAATGCTCACCACAAATTGGAAGTTTGTACTTCTCATAGGGCCTTTGATTCCTTTCTCGAGCTCAGCCACTTCTTACAAAACTCTCTTCCAGGAGGCTGCGGGCTTTGCCTAAAGTCTTGGGGGCTAGTGTACACTGGTCTCATTCTGTCTTCCGGTCTTCCTTTCAAGCAGGATGGTGGGGGCTGCGTGACTCCCGCTGACGTCAGGAGAATGTGAGGCGTTTTGTGTTGAGAGGTGGCACCAGCCAGCCCCATGGCTTGGACTCTACTCAGCCAGGGTAATGCGTTGGGGGCCACAGAAGTAGCAGCTAGACAGTGGGGCTGTCCAGGCAACGAGGCCGTGAGACTTCTCAGTTTGGATTTGATTGTCCCCAGTCCAAGGCAGGCCAGCTCTGTGGCAGAGAGCATGGTGTTGGCTAAACCTAAACCATACCTTTTAGGTCTCTGACCCAGCAGATAACCGGGGAACCCGAGAAGCATCCGGGTGCACTAGCCCAGCCTTTCCGGTGGCACCCAGCAGACGGTAGTGGTTTGTGTACTGAAAGGTTCTGAAGGAGTCAGATTCAGCAGGAGGGAGACTGAAGCAGAAAGTCCCTTCACTTTAGATTACAAAGGTCGTGTGTTCCCTGCTTAATTCAGATCAACCTGAGACGTGTGAATTGGGCTGCTCTGAATTTCCCTTTCCGAGGTGCCTGTTACAGAGCCTGAAGCTCAGCTTGGGTCCCCTGGAAAGCCCATAGTGTCCAGGGCATGACTGCCCGTGCTTTTCCCTTCGTTGCTCTGCCTGCACTTTACAAGCCACCTGTCTTTCTTTGCTCCGTTTTACTCTTAACTGCATCCCATGGAACCATGTAGGGACCTTTTCAGTCCTTTCTGGAACATGGTGGTGGGAATTCGCTCCCTCCTGGCCACCTCTGTGGTCTGGAAGGTGCTGGTCTCAAGAAGTCTGGTGCGCCTTGGGGCACGTGTGCACCCTGGACCCCGAGAACCTGGCCATGGAAGCAGTGACACGTCCCCTTTGTCTTTGCAGGAGCCCGATGCCCCCTCCAAATCCAAATCCAGCAGCTCCTCCTCCTCCTCCACATCTTCCTCCTCCTCCTCAGATGAAGAGGATGACAGCGATCTAGATGCCAAGAGGGGCCCCCGGGGCCGTGAGACCCACCCAGTGCCTCAGAAGAAGGCCCAGATCCTGGTGGCCAAGCCTGAGCTGAAGGATCCCACCCGGAAAAAGCGGGGCCGCAAGCCCCTGTCGCCGGAGCAGAAGGCGGCCCGGAGACCCGTGAGCCTGGCCAAGGTGCTGAAGACCGCCCGCAAGGACCTGGGGTCGCCAGCCAGCAAGCTGCCCCCTCCACTCAGCGCCCCTGTGGCAGGCCTGGCCGCTCTGAAGGCCCATGCCAAGGAGGCCTGTGGCGGCCCCAGCGCCATGGCCACGCCAGAGAACCTGGCCAGCCTGATGAGGGGCATGGCCAGCAGCCCCGGCCGGGGCGGCATCAGCTGGCAGAGCTCCATCGTGCACTACATGAGCCGGATGGGCCAGGGCCAGGCGCAGGCCGCCGGCAGACCGGCGCTCAAGACCCAGAGCAGCGGCAAGTGCAGCCTCGGGCTGGACCTCAAGGTGAGGACGCAGAAGGGGGAGCTGGGGATAAGCCCCCCAGGAAGTAGGGTCCCCAAGGCCCCTAGCAGTGGGGCTGGGGAGCAGAAAGCGGGGAGTGCAGGGGGGCCCCCACACGTCCACATCCACGGCGGTGGCAAAGCCCCTGCTGGGTGCCTGGGTCCTCAGCCCACCCCGACGCAGGAGCTGAGCCTCCAGGTCTTGGACTTACAGAGCGTCAAGAATGGCATGCCGGGGGTGGGTGTGGTCGCCCGCCATGTCACCAAGGGTGTCCCTGCCACCAACCCAGCCACTGGGAAGGGTTCTGGGGGTGGCCCTACGGTGGGGAGCGGGGCCAGCGTGCCCACTGACACCAGCAAGAGTGAGAAGCTGGCCTCTAGGGTGGCAGCTCTGCCCGCCCCTGCAGGCAAGAGGGACTGTGTCAAGGGCAGCGCGGCCCCCAGTGGGCAGGAGGGCCACTCGGCCCCTGGAGAGGTGCGCAAGATGACCACACTGTCGGAGATGAGCACCGGCGAGGAGAACAGCAGCTCCGACTCGGACCCCGACTCCGCCTCACCACCCGGCACCGAGCACAACTTGTCTGTGTCCGTCCAGACGAGCCAGGACTGGAAGCCCACCCGCAGCCTCATCGAGCACGTCTTTGTCACCGATGTCACTGCCAACCTCATCACGGTGACAGTGAAGGAGTCCCCCACCAGCGTGGGCTTCTTCAACCTGAGACATTACTGATGTCCGCAGGCGCCTGGCTGCCCAGGTCTCGCCTGCCTCTCTCTGGTTTCTGGTTGGGTGGGCTGCACCTCAGTCCCTCTAGGGGGGCCAGGGGGCCTTGTTCAGGGGCAGGTCTGGAAGGGACTTCTCCCTGACCCTGGCCCTGCCTGTGACGTGAGGCAGGAGCAGTGCCTTGATGCCTTGCTGGGCCTGGCCTCGCCCTTGTTTCTACCTCTGGGCCTTTGCTTCCCTTTCCATTCACCTCAGGTCTGAGTGACCACCTGCGGCTCCACCTGAGCATGTTTACGCCAAGCCCTGATGGTGCTGTGTGAACTCTCCTCGCTGTCCTCTGGTGACAGGTGGTGGTCACCTCTCCTGCTTGGCCAGGGGCAGGGGGCTTGGAGGAGGAATCTTCTGGTCCAGCTTGGCTGTTCCCTGCCCAGCAGTGGAGAGAGAAAGTATATTGGGGTGTTGGAGGCAAGGCCTCGGGACTGTTACAGGAGAGCTTGTTTTTAGAAGATGGGGAGGGGGCCTGCCTGGTCAGAACCCCCGCCTCAGCGCAGTGCCTGAGCTGTGCAGGGGGAGGGCTGTCCCACCCCTGACTACCGAGCAGTGTGGCCTTATTGTAAAAGGATAGGTGCTGGCAGCTGCAGGAGGGTGGAGACCCCCAAAGAGGTTGGTTTCTGTGCCTGTAAACTGGTTCAGATTCACAGCTGCAGCCCCAAAAGCTGACCCAGAATTCGGCATGGCCTGGGCGCACAGGCTGGTCCTGGGCTGTTTCACTCAGAGCCTCCAAGTTTGGGGGACAGGAGAAGGTTGTCTCTCCACTGCCAGCCTGTGCAAAGACTGCATAGTCCCGACCCTGGCCCCGCAAACCGCCCCCCGGGACTCTCTGGAAGGCGTGGGTGCAAGACAGTGCTGCCTTCCGGCTGTTGTGCGGCTGCTTGCCGAACGAAGTTCCCACCCCCAGCCGCCTCTGCCCAGGTGGATGGGCACCACGTTTCCCTGACAATCCCCCCACCTCTGGGGGTTCTATGTTCTCAGCAGAGAAGCTGTATATCCAAACTATTGGGGAAGTAGGACAAAATCTGAGCAGCCCACCTGGCAGGGCACCCCCAAAAGGCCAAATCTGGTCACCCCCAGGTGGCTGGGGCTGGGAGCTGCCGTGTGTGGTTCCTGACCATCGTCAGAATTGTGTTACCAGCTTGTTGGGGAGGTAGGACAGTGAGTGGGTTCACTGGGTCTCTGTGATGCCAAAAAGAAATGTGGAAATGTGGGGGCACTTTATTACTTGAGTTACTGTTTAAAGTCAGCCGGCAGATGTGGGGGAGGTTCAGCCTTTATCGCCCTGAGCCCAGACTCAATGCAGGTCCTGAGGGGCAGGCCTGCCAGAGCTCCAGGGCCCCCAGACCCTCACTCTCCACACCAAATGGGAAGAGATGGCCTTTGTGTAGCCAAATCAACTTCAACAGTGTGCCTTTGGGGACAGACAGGTGTCAAGGGAGGGGCATCCAAGAGCAGCTTTCAGGACTTGGATGTGGCAGCCTCACTGGCTAGGGCAGGAATGGTGCCACCCTGGCATACCTGAGGGCCGAGTGTTGAGAACCAGGCAAAAACTGGCAAGTGGGCAGCGAAGGCGAGAGTCGCCTCACCATTGCCCTAGGAGGGGAAGGAAAAGTTCCAGCTTACTGCACAGTGGGCCACTGACACAGCCTCCCACCGGTCCCCTAACACCCAGACGGCCCTGGGTGTGACTGGAGGGGCTCCTCTGGGCTGCCACCCCCTCAGAAGAGGCGACAACCTTCAAGTCTTGTAGCTGCTTTCCTGCCCAGCACCATGCCGCCTTGAGGCTGCAGACCCACCCAGCAGCAGCCCCGCTCCCCACCCAAGTCTTTGAGGTGATCCTGGCTTCCTCAGGCTGTTGGACGGATGTGTGTGGGCTGACCTGACATCTGCAGCAGCCAAGTCTCCAAATCCCGATCTGGTGCCTTTTGCTTCACCAGCTACTTAAACCCCAAAGTGTGTACCTGCAAACACCTTCCTCAGAGCCTCTTTGCTTTCTTGCTGTGTTATTTCTTGGTGTTTATGTCTCCAAGTAGTCCATGTTCAGAAGGGCGTGTGTGTGTGCACATACGCACTCGTGCAAGTGGACAGCTTCACTGAAGAGCTGGATGGGCCGATGCTCAGAGGTGGCCGTAGTATTTCCCAGTAAATGAAAGTGGTGCTTATTTGCTGGGGTGTGGGTGTGGCCAGGCATCAGACACACCTGACCTGAGACTCAGTTTCTTTATGCCACAGGGTTTCTTACCTGAGCTGCATCACAATGGATGTGAAATGGGTGTTTTCATCCTGTCACATCTTTCTGTTTGTCTGTAATGGATAGAAGTGGCCAGTCTGTCCTCTTTAGAGAGTTTGGCATATTTTTATATATATTTTTGGTACCAAAAAGAGTGTTACGTGTTTTGGTTACACTCAAAATTCTAGCCTAAAGGGCTTGGGGCCTGGAGGTCTCGAGGGGTCTGGGGGAGGACCAGAGCTTTGGACCAGCGCCAATCACTAGCTTGATTTGTTTTTCAGTAAATCATTCCTGTATGCCACTTCTACTTGCTTTAAACTGTGGCTATTTGCTTTCTTAAAAGAGAACAAAAATGGATATGTTAAAGCCCTGGAAAACTTAAGGTCTCTGTTGAAACAGGACAGCAGCTTAGCCCCCATATTCCATCAGGACCAACCAGCCAGCAGAAGGAGCTCCTTCCTGCAGGAAGCCCACATGGTTTGGGGGAAAGGGGTGGGAGGAGGGGAGAGGTAGTGCCTAGATGACCGATTTCTGCTCAAGTGCATCTAAAGGTTCTGTGGATTTTTGTAGTATTTTGGGGAAAACTAACACTAGCAATAGGTTGCAGGATTTGGGGGGTTTTTTAGACTGATTAATTTATTTTGCAGGGGAATCATATTAGCAAATGGTGTCAGAAGGTTTTTGTCTTGTTAACTTTTAGTAGATCAATAAATTTTTTTTTTTAATTTGCCAACCTGGTGTATGTGGTAATGCCTAGAAACAGTCTTCATGTTCCTTCAGGCAAAATACTCGAGTACACTGAATCGTGGGACAGAAAGTCAGGGGCTTTGGGAAAGCCTCCGCCACTCCGCTGGGGTGCAAAAAATGGCATTTCTAAGCAAAGCGGTGAGGTTGATTATAACAGTGCCCAGAACAGTGGTTCACAAAAGGGTGACTTGGCACCCCAGGGGCACCTGACAAGGTCTGGAGATAACTTTGGTTGTCACCTGGTGGGGGTGGGGGCTGGCAGAGGTGAATGTGGCCTCTGCCGAGAGATGCTACAATATACAATGAATTGAGATCTCTCCTAGAAGCTGACACTTTAACAAAACAAAATCTTCCACCACCCCCAAACTTGCAAAGAAACTGTTGGAAAGCTGCTCAACCTCTTGAATGCCCACGTGGTAACCCTTGAGAAGGACAACAATGAAATGCCAGGAAGTTGCTATGGAGCGCAAGAAGATTTTTAAGTCGGTAGATGGTGCTACCCTAACCCCATGGCTCATGAGAGATGATGTGCCTATTATGTAACATTCCCTGGTCCTCTAAGGCTTGCCTTACCCTCAGCATGAGTGCATTCATAGATTACAGCTTCCAGGGAAAAGCAAGCTCCGTTTGAAGTGAAGAGAACCTGGCCTAGATGTCCGCCTCCAGCTGCTGAAAGGCTCGTTGGAGCAAAGGCCTGAATATTTTAGTTCAGGAGGAGTTCCCACTGCATGTGGAATTACTACCCCCAGCCCTACCCCATCCAAAAAAGCCCTGCAAATCTGAAATCAGATTCTTGAAGGGAGAGCTGCTGCTGTCTTGTGTTGCTCCTAGGGAAGCTGGAGATGTTTTGGAGAAGATGGCCAGGGAGGCCCCTAGCTGTCCTGTCCTCTGGCTTTTTGAGAGCTGCACAAAGGGGTGGAAAGGGCCGGGAGAAGCAGGCTAGTGGAGCAGGAGCTGGTGCTGGCCCTCTTGGCCAGCAGCTTTCGAAGCAGCTCGTTGTGTAGGGCCTTACCCAGACGGGGGCTGGCCTGGATCCACACCAGCCTTTGTTAGTTTCTGCGCTGCTGACCTGATGGCCTAATCTACTGCCCTCCCAGAAAAATGGGCTGGGCTGCCAAGGGGCCAAACACTGCCAGAGGGCCTGGCCCACGGCCTCCTTGAAGCTCAGCCCCATGCCACGCAGTCCAGTCCCAGGGTGCCTGGTGCATGCGTGGCTCCCGTGGCTGTGAATGCCACCACCTGGCCACCTCCTCCCTCCCTTCCACCCTCGCGGCTGGAAGGTCTGGCAGCAGAGAAGGCGCAAAAGGGGTGCCCACGGTGACCCCCTGCAGCATGGTTTTGAGTGGGGAGATGAGGCTCTCCCTGCGGCTGCACTGCTCGCTCCTGGAGAGGGTGGGCGCCGGGAAGTGGGACTGAGGCCATCGCCTCTAGAGGGCGCGCGCGTCCCGCGAAGTTCGGGCCGCTGGCACTTGGGACGCGGTGAGAGATGAGAGACATTCACCTGGGGCTCCGAGCTGCCCGGGGGAACCGAAATGCACGGTCCGCACCTTCACTGCTCTGACGTGTTCCCAGCAGCCTCCGTTTCTGGAGTCTCAGAAATAAAGCCTCGGACCCAGCCCATATCTTTTTTTCCTGTGAACAGGCGCCCAAGGCTGGACGCCGTGGAGCCCCGCCAAGCAGGGAGCTGCCCCCACCTCGGCCCCATTCGGGCCTGGAGGACTTTTTGATGAGAAGAGGAAATCTGAGTATGAGCCGCCCGAAGTGCCGCCGGGGCAGGCCTGCTCGCCGTCGGGTCTCCTGCGCACAGGGCCTCAGCAAGGATCAAAGGGATGAGATCCACCCCGACGCCTTCCGCAGAGCCATAAAGATTCCAGTTCCACCGTGTGTTTGCGGGGTCAGCCTACGCGCTCGCGGCGGCCGCACGAGCCGCCCCTGCGCGAGCGACGCGGGGCAACCAGCCGAGCCCCGAGATGTCACCGCGGGCCCAGGCCTCCACACCCGGTCCCTTTACCGGGGAGTCTACCCAGAGAATGGAACCCGTGGAACAAGTTCCTGGGCAAAGCAGAGGTTGGTAGTGGCCAGCCAACGGGAACCAGAGGGCAGAGTCGGCGCCTCCTCCCCCGCCATGTCCCTAGGCGTGAGCCCACGCCGCTGCCCCAACACACAGGAGCGGACCCGGGAGGGAGTCGCGCGGAGCGGCGGGGCCACGGCTTGGGGGCTGGCCGCCCGCGGCGACCCTCCCCAGGCCGCCCCATTCCACCCTCCACCCCCGACTCTGCCCGCGCCAGGAGCAGGGCCCTCACGTCTGAAGGGCACCCCACGCTCCGTGACCCGCTACCCCGCTCCGGGGCGCAGGGCAGCTCCCTGCCTCCACAGGTCACAGAACTGGCGGAAGGAGGCGGGTAGGATTCCGCCAAGGACTGGGTCACCGACTCGTTGGCCAAGAGCTGGAGATGCGCGGAGCAACGCGTGCCCACGCCCCTCCCTGCGGGCTCCGCCAGTGCCCCTAGACCCCGGCTTCTCCGCGGGGCAGCGTCCGCGGGGGCTATGGGAGTGGAAGTGGGGTCAATGCGATGGCCGCTTTGGGGGTCTCAAAGGCGGCGCTCTTGTGCCAGCTTCACGCCCCCGCCCCCACTGCTGCAAAGTCCGCGTCCAGAAAGGGCTCGGAGCCCCGACCCCGGCTCTGTGCTGCGCTCTTCCCTGACGCGCCTCACCCAGCACTGGGGTTTCTGCCCCCCAGCCCGGGGACCGAGAGGCTGTGGGGCTGGCAAGGCGGGGCGGCTGGGTGGTGCGCGGCTGTGCTGCGGCCGCTCCGGGCTCACTAATCACATCAGCGCGCTCTGCGCCGGCTCGGAGCAGCCAGTTGCCTAGCAATGCCCGCGAATTCAATTCCTCAATCAATAGGCGCGAGGCGCTGCATTTCGGGGAGCTGGCCAGGCTGGTGGGTCTGGGGGCGGGTCCCACGACAGACCTGGGGAGCAAGCCTGGAAAGGCCGGGGAGCACGGCTGCGAGGCGTCCGGGCCTCAGGACCAGCGATGTAGGGCCTGGGGGTGGGGACAGCAGGGGGAGCCGCGCCAGAAGAAAGGGGAGCCCGGAGGTCGCGCCCATACTCCCGGATGCCCAAGTTCTGCCCGAGTCCCAGAGAAGTGCCGCCGGTAGGTGAGGAAGGCCACCCCCGCCCCCGCACCCCGGGAGGCTAAGGAGAGCCCTGCCCCCAGTCGGAGTTCCCTCGGTTGGGGAAGGGCCTTTGCAGGGGGAATCCTCCCCGGCCCCAGGGGCGAGACTGGGGGTCTGGGGTGGGTAACGAGAGAGGAGGGAGGGGTCCTCTCCTCTTGCGGAGCCTCTCCCCTCTGCCTGGGTGGGGGTGGGGGAGGAATAAAATCGACACACGTCTCTATTTACAAAGTATATATTTAAACACATAAAAAGCTGTATTGGATACAGACATTCACGACCGCATAAGATAGGTACCGAAGCTGCACTCCCGAGCTGAGACGGAGATCGATTCGAGATTTGTACAAATCTTAGAATTAAATAAACCTAACACGCGCACATCCCGCGCGGTCGCAGATTCCCGGCCACGCGGCCCCTGCCCACCCACCCCCCAGGTCAGCGTCGCAAGAGGAGCGAAAGAGACACACGCACAACCACGGACAGACTGCGGGACAGAGGGGCGGGGTGGAGGGTGGGGGCAAAACCAGGCTGGCGAGGAGGGTCGGGAAGGGGCGAGACCTGCCCTGAGGAAGGGACATAGAAGGGAGGGACATAGAAGGGACGGAGGGAAGGCGGGCAGCGAGGTAAAGACACGTGTCCCGGAGTGAGGTGCCGTCCACTCCGCAACAGACTTGTCCTTTCAATGAAGTTTCATCTGAAAATAGCGTCGACATTTAAATAGATACAGGTCGGTCAACGGCGCTTCTTTATACAAAGTCTAAAATACCAGTTTTACAAATGTGAGCAGATAAAAATCCCCATTCCAGGGGCTTCTCTTTATAGTCTCAACTTGTTATTCAAAAACAATCTTGCACTACACCGTTTCCCTCTTCTTTACCCTTTCTTTAAAGGCAAGAAAGTCTGGCGGAGAGAGGGAGCTGCCGAGCGGAAGGTGGGAACACCGGCAGGCGGAGGAGGGTGAGCTGGGGTTCCCGCCCTGCACCCCCGCGGAGAGGCGCCCCTCGCGGGCCGGCGGTCTGTGCTTCCTCCAGCGCTCGGGGCCCGCGCGCCCTCCCCTCGACCAGCGGTGGGAAGTTGGATCTTCGCTGGCCCTTTAAGGGCGGGGGAGGGCGGTGAGTCCGCAGGATCGGTCCTCGAAAGGACGCGGGTGGGGGGGGCAGATTTGTGCTTTCGAGTCAAGAGGGGTGCGCGTTCTGCGTCCTTGGGGCGCAGCGTGGTTGCGGGGCGGGGGCGTCCCGGGACCCTCCGCCGCGCACGGCCTCCCCCGCCGCGGCGTCTCTTCTGCAACTCCCGCTCCTCCCTCCCGCTTTGGCGGAGTTTGAACGTGGAGTTCAAATAGAGAACACTCCGCGAATCGAAAAGGCCTATAAATTATAGCTTTTGCTTTTAAGAAGGGGGAAAAAAAGGGAAAAAGCAAAATTCTGATGCGCATTCTTGGCTGAAAACCTCACCTCTCGCCCCTCCTTCCCCTCGCCCGCCGGAGCTGCCGGCTGCGATCCTGCCCGGCTCTGTGCCCCGAGTCCAGATCCTGCCCGCGGGCCAGCCAGGCCGCAGCCAGGGCCTGGGTGCGAAGCCCCCGCTCCCAGCCGCGCCGCCGCGCCGCCCCCCGTGGGTCTCGCAGGGTGGGCCCGTCTGGCCGCTCGTCCGTCCGAGAGCTGGCGGCCCGCCCTCCCTGGGGGAGGGCGGCTAGTCCGACTCTTCCTGCGGGGCGGGGGCCACTGTCTCTTCTCTCGGCGAAGCTAGAGAAACGCGAAAAAGAAAAGTCCACCCCCAAACGCTTTTCTTGTAAAACAACGACTGTCTCAAACTCCGGGCACTGACATGCAATCCTCCCAATTTATCCTGGCATTTCGGGAATGTAAACAGATTCGCTGGATTTCTTTTCTTTCTGTGGAGTAAGGAAAGGAATCGAGGGAACTGGGAGATTTTATCCACATTACATACACACATCTGACCTGCGTGTGTAACACACACATCTCCATAAAGTGCATTTCCTGCTGAGGTCCTGGGTGGGGGGGAATCCGCTGCGTCCCACCCACCCGCCCGCAACTTTTGACCTTCAACATCACAAAGAAGTTATTCAAGTTAATACTTTTCCCCAAAAAACAGACTTCTTAATCTTAAAAGAAAAAAAGAAAAAAAAAGTACTGACCCCACCCCCTCTTTTCCTGATTGGGGAGCCAACCTTTTGTTAGCCTGGCTGGCCAATAGGGAGAGAGAAAAAATCCAGGTCCTGCCTTGGTTCGAAGGGTCTGCCAAGGGGCTGTGGGAAAAGGGAGGAGGGGTGAGGTGGGCAGGCGGAGCCCCTCCAGACACCATCAGAGGCCTTGCACCCAGGTCCCCGACCTTCCAACTGCCCTGGGTGGCTGCGGGGCCCGCCCTGCCCGGACTCAGCCTGTCTGCTCCCAACTAATTCACACTGAGTCTCTCTCTTTCCTTGTTTAAATAAAACAACTTCAAGAGTTGAAATATATATATTTAGATATTTTTTCTTAAATAACATATTTACATCTAATAGAAAATATAACTCTAGAGATAATCTTTCCAACCAAAACTGAGGGGGTGGAGGGAGGGATGAAGGGGCCGGGGCGTGTGAAGGAGGGACAGCCAGAAGGTCGCCCCCCACCCAGAAATCAAAAGCATTATGCCAAGTTTGCGCTCTCTCTCTCCTGCTCTTTCGTCCTGGGATTCCCCACCCAGCAATTATCTTTTCTCTTTAAAAAAGCCTTGGTCCGTGTTACTTTCCTTAATGGTGACGGTTAAAAAGTTTGAGGTCACATCAGTGACCACCACCTTCTCCAGGTTGGTCAGAGAGGGACTCCAGGATTCCTCCTCCGGGTCCCCCAGGATTCTGGCCACTGGGATCCTGGCGATGAGGGAGGGCCTTCCGCCCTGGGCCCCCATGTCCCGATACAAGCTCCCCACAGGGCCGGGGGTGCCAGAGCCATGCCGGACCCGGGGGCCACCAGGGTCCAGGGTACCCTGCCCTTTGGCCTCCAAGAAGGTGGCCCTGTGCTTTATGACCCTGGCTGGAAAGGTGTCCACGGCCAGCTTGCCCGTGGCCTCAGCAGGGCTAGGGCTGGCCACTCCGCACTGGGCAAGGTCCGAATCCTGCCTTCGGGCCAGCTGGATCACGCTGTGGCCAGCGGGGAACTTTCCTGTCCCGGAAGGGGTGTCGTCCAGCTTCCTGCCCTTGAGGTAATCTCCGAGGCCATCGCCGGGTTCTCCCAAGGGCCTCTGCGAGGAGTCCAGGAGCTCCTTCCGGGGCTTGGGGCCTCGCTTCTTGGAGCTGTCGCCGGGGGAGCTGGTCTTGTCCTCTGTGCGGTTGGAGCCCCGCTCCCGCTCCCGGTCCCTCTCGCGTTCTCTCTCCCTCTCGCGCTCCCGGTCCCGGTCCCGCTCGCGGTCCCGGTCCCGGTCCCGAGGGGGCTCCACTCGGCAGGTGCCGCCGGTGCTCCCGCTGCTTCCTGGTGGGGACAAACCCATGTTCCGAAGACCCTCCCGGGCCCGGGAAGTAGAGGCCAGGTCCTGGGGTGAGCGGCCAGGATAGGGGATCCGGATGCCCCGCGCCGAATCACTTCGAAACTCGTAAGTTTTGGCCTTTGCCTTTGCCTGGGCCTGCAGGAGAGAAGGCGGAATCAAGAGCGGACCAGGGCCCTGCCCACCCCTCCCTGAACCTCTCCTCCAGCCAGGGCCTCCCTGCTTCGCCCTTGGATGCCTTGGAATTTCTATACGGGTAGGGGTGAGGTTTAGGGGTGGCAGTCTTGGGGAAAAGGGTAGAGGATTTGTCTGCAAGCAGCCGTTTGCTGTAAGCACACTTGTGTTTGTGTATGTGGATGGATGGGCCGGGGGGCGGGATATTCTAGTGAGGCTAAGCCCCTCCCCCCAAGTCACTCCTTAGTACTGTCACTTACCAGGTGACAGCCCGTCTGAGGATTTCCTCCTAGATTAAAATAGGCGAAGTGTGTGGACACCCCACTGGTTCACAAGCCCTCAGGGACCCCTTCCCACAGACTGACACAGCAACACTGCTGCCCACCATTGGACACTGCCATCCTACCTTGAGGAGGAAGGTTTTGGGTTTGGGTCCCCGCTTTTTGGGGCCATAGAGCTCCATCTCTCGTTCCCTGGAGAAAGGGGGGAGGGAGAAAAGCGGGTGTGAATGAAGAAACCCAGAGGGACTACAATCCAGGCTAGACAGAAGCCACCCTCCGTGTTCCTAAGTGAGAAGCTGAGGCTTGGGAGGGCCTGTACCTTTCCTCAAAGGCTGCGAGCAGGCGGGCATCCAGGATGTTTTCCTCGGGTTCCCATGTGCTGTACCTAGAAGGAACCAGGAGGAAGTGGGCGTCAGTCCCAGGAACAGAGAAAGAGCAGTGGGTGTGTGTATCTGTCTCTAAACTTTTCTTGTTGCATTGTATTGTATTTCAATGTACAGGAAAAAAAGAGGAAGAAAGAAATCTCCCGAATAACAGTCTGGGATTAACTGCATATAACCTACTTACTTCTGCGACCAGCCCTTCCATTTCACGAGGTATTCCATGCGTCCCTGCGGATGCAAAGGGGAAAACGTGTGTGCATGGGGAGAAATGCATGACGAGGACACAAGAAATACATGCAAAAAATGCATGCACCAAATGAATGCGCGAAACCCCATCGCGAATGGCACGCGCCCGCTGCATCACCCCCTGCACGAAACGCTGCACAAAGTGCATGCACCGGTATTCATACCCCCACCCCGCCCCCAACCCATGCAATCTGTGCATCGCTGCAAGTCTAAGGAAAGCGCTAGGGCTCAGAGCCGTCGCCGCCGCCACGGCCGCGGCCGCTGCTGGGACCTGGGGGAAGGGAAGCTGGGCTGCAGCAGGGGGAGGGAACCCGGGCCGGGAGTGGAGGGTTCGGCAGGCCTCGGCCCAAGGCCCGGGGGCACCTACTTTCCGTATGCGCCGCTTCAGGAGGGCTTCGGCCGCGAACACCCGCTCCCCCACCGCCGAAAGCTCCATGTTGACTCGCCGCTTCCCCCCTTGGCCGCTTCCAGGAGCAGAAAAGCAGCAGCCAGCGCACAACAGACCATAATACTCTCCCGCTGACGTCAGTTCTCCTCCCCCTCCCGCGCGCTTGCTCCCTCCCTGCCCCCTCCCGCGCTCTTCTCCCCCACCCCTCCCCGCGCTTCCTCCGGCCCCACGTGTTGCTAACGACGTTGCTAAAGCCGAGCGGCCGGGGCCTGCTCCCCCGCGTGCTCATTGGGGGAGCCACGGGCCACGCCCCTCTCCCTTTCTCCCCCGCGTTGCTACGTGACCCGCGTTCCAATCGCCAGGGGGCGGAGTCCGAGGCCACTACGGAGACCAAGCTCGAGGGGGTGGGGAGCCGCCGCCGGAAGTGACGCAATGATAAGGGCGGGCCTAGCCGCTGTCAGTCTGCGGGGCTTGGCGAGGGGGCTGTCCACCCTCTGTCCTCAGCGGGGCCCCCTCCCCCGCCGCCAAGTTATCCCTCCGGTGCTCAGCGTCCCCGCAGCTCTCGCTGGGACCCCCGCAGCGGTGTCAGCTAGGCCCCGCCCCCTCGAAAGACCCCGACCCGCCCTACCCCCACAGCCTAGACTCGCGCCCTCCCCTCCCCCGCTGCCGCCCGCGCCGCACAATGCACAATGCACAGGTGCTGGGGAGCTGCGGGCCGCGCCCGAACCCCAAGAGCCGGCAACGCGCCCCTCCTCGCCGCTCCCCCTCCCGGACCCCTTCCTCGGAGTCGTGTACCGACCCTCGGTCTCCATGGCAACGGCCTCCCCCGCCACAGCCAGCCCCATCCCGCTCACAAATCAATGTGCCTGTGTCTCGGTCTCCTGTCGCGCAGCCCTGCCCTCGGCCACCCTCCGGGCCCTGAGAGCCGGGCTGGGCTCAATCTCTCCAGCTCAGAAGCTGAATGCAGACCCAGTGGGCACCCGCTGTTCCCTCCCAAGCCTACCCGCGTCCCGGGACCCCGTGAGGGACATCGCGCGTCTCCTTCTTACTGTCCCCCGACCCGTTCCTGATGGCCGCAGCCACCTGCCCCTAACACCAGCACGCGCTGCTCTTCCCGGCCAGACCCCGGCCTGGAGTGTTGCCAGCCTCATCTCATCTGCCCCCTTCTCCGTGCCTGCGTGTGTTGGGGGAGGACAAGGAAGAACCCCCAAAGGCAGAGCCTGGAGTTCGACAGGGGTTTGGGGCCCGCGGCTGGGGCACGGTCCGCTCCCCCCGACCCCTGCGGAGTCTGTGCCGCGCACTTCCTGTCCTTAGCTCTTCCCGACGTGCGCTGCAGACACTCCACGAGAAAATTTGGAGTGGGAAGTGGTAGGGACGTCGTGGGGTCTGGCAGGGGTTGAGGGAGAGGGGCTCACGAGCGAAGATGGCGGGGTCCAGGAAAGGGGGCGATGGCCGAGCGCCGGAGCCCTCGTGTGTACGCGCGCGCACACACACACACACACACACACACACACACACACACACACACGCTGTTGCTCAGCTCTCGGTGACCCGTGGCTGGGGCGGCGGCGGGGACAGAAGCCCAAGTCTGGGCCCAGCTTTCCACTACCCTTTTCTCTTACCGCCCAAGCTGCAAGTCACAGCACCCACTCCTTGGTTAAAACGTCGATTTAGTTAAAACATCGATGAATTGGACTGGAATCGCTTTCCCTTAGCGAGATAGGGGGTGAGAGAAAGAAAAGAGAGAGAGAAGGATAGAAAAAGAGAGAGAGAAGGCGAGCCAGGGAGTCTGACTCCAAAGGGCAATAAGCCCAGAGCGGAAAACTGGCCTCCTGTCCAAAGTTAGGTGCGCGGCAGGCGGGCGGCGGGTGGCGAGCTCGGCGCGATCGTGGGCGCGCGGGACAGGCGCAGCTCCAGGCCCACCTTCCCTCCCTCCCCGCCCCCGCCCCTGCCCCTGGAAACGCGGGCTTGCAGTTTGAGGTCTTGCTGCCAAACTTTACAAGGTGGGCGCTGAGTGAATAGTCTCATCTCTCTAGGCGTTTTGCTTAACGAACAGAGAGTGGGCGACGCCCAGATCGCCCCTGCGACTCGCGCGGGCCGCCTGCGAGAGGCCGCCGACGGCCGCGTCCTTAATCATAAAAAGTCATTCCCGGTAACAAATAGTTTCGTTGGCCGGTGCCAGCGATACAGCTGTTTCTGTTTAAGCTTAAATACTTTCCAACAGTTTGGGCAGTAAAAATAAAGTCGGCCTCAGCTGCCTATAAGTGTCTGGTTTCCCCGCCCAGAGAAAGCCCACCCTCTGCCCTGGGCCCAGGTCTCTGGGCACGCCCCGCCCGCCCCCTCTTGGAATCCTCCGCTCGCCGTGGGCGACGACTGTCCCGCTGCCCCAGCGCCGCACCGGCCGCGAGAGCCCCTTGGCCGGCTCCAGGGCCACCTTGGAGGCAGGAGGGAGGGCGCCTGCCCGAAGTGGCCGGAGCAGCGGACCCGCCTGGCCTCCCGGCCTCCCCGCCTCACGCCTCGCAACGTCCCCCGCGAGGGCAGTGAGTGGTGGAAACCTCCAGATAGGGTTTCTGGAGCCCTGTCCCCGGGAGTTGTGTTTGCGCTGGGTGTCTTCACAGACCCGGAGTTTGCAAGAGGCGTGCAGAGGTCGATGGTTTCAGTTTCACGCTGAAAGTTAGCCCTGCGCCTCCGTCCCGACGCTTCTCTCCTTTTTTTTTTCCTTCCTCCCTTCCCTCCTTTCTTCCCTCTTTTTTATTTCTCTTTTTCTGCTTTGCCTAAATGCCCCTCCAAAGCTTGAAGTGGGGGTAAGGAAAACCCTGGTACCACTGTGCATGGCCCCCTTCTCTGGATGGGTATTTAGGGTTTTGGGTCGTTTCTTGTTGATTGCCCACTGCATTTTTTTTCTCCCTGTTGTCTGGGGGTGAAATCACTTGTTCTGAACAAAATTATCGCTTGCGAGGTGTCTGAGTTTGCAAACGTCGGGATTCCTGAAGAACCCATAGCAAAAGTAGAATTAGACTCAAAAGTAAATTCGAAGTATAGGGTAATCTGAGAACAATCAGACCAAACCCTGTTCTAATCGGCAGCAAAGTCAGTTCCCGCAAAGGAAAGCAACTCCAACCCGGGGGTGGGGTGGAGGTCTCACCAGTGTCTGGCACCCATTGCCAGCAGTCTTCGAGAGAGCAGGGCTGCAGAGACTGGGGAAATGAGTCACAGAGTGACCTCAACTCCCTGAGAGATTTTGGAGACTGACAAGTCACAGCCTGAGAAATGGGCTTGTGATCAGGTGGGACCCAGACCTGGGGTCTCCCTGGTGGGCACTGAGGATGCCTGTACATGCTGGGACAGGGAGCTAGCGTGGGGATGGTAGAGGCACAGAGTAGGGACCAGTAATTTCAAACTGGCCAGCGGTGGTATTGAATTAGAAACCAAGGGAAGGAGGATCCCCAATCCCTACCTTTCTTATTGAACCCCCTTCCTCCATCTCTCAATGCTACACAACCCCCTTCTTTCCTCCACACAACCTCCACAAAATTGATTTTCTCCTTCAGAGTTGGGTAATTGCTTTACCACATGCAACCCTGGAGTAAACAAAACAAAGTTTCAAAGAACAAGAACCCTCTGCTCTTAATCCCCGTAGTCCTGGGCTGTGGCTGTCAGGTTCGAGTGCGCCTCCTCTGCAGTAAATAAGGTAACTGCTTCCTATTACTTTAGCCCCATATGGCTGCAATTTGAGTGTCTTTGGAGACAGTGCGTGTGTTAGGGTGGGGGGCAAGAGGGGAGTGAAAGTGGAAATCAAATGCTCTCAGATCGCATTTTTATGAAGGAAATTGTCAGCTATTCTCTAGCAGCCTTCCCTCCACTGCTGGCTCCCAAGAAGAGCTGCCCTGGTTCTTTGTTTACAGAAATGCAGGCACACGCCCACCTCCAGACACCTGCTTCCCGAACCTCTAGGTCTCTTGCCCATTCTGCACTCATTTTGGTGACCTGGGCGCATGGTCTGACTTCTCTTCCCAACAAAGGATCTCCAGCCTGCTCCTGACACTTGGGAGCCAGCCTGAGCCCTCAGCCCCAGTCTCTGGAAGGTGCCTAGACTCTGTGCTTTTTGCCTCTGCCTCATTTGAGCCTGGAGGTTGCCCAGGGCCTTCTTAGGCCTCCTGTGCCTTATGCTGGCTCTCAGTCCCCAAAGGAAGAGAGGCAGGAAGCTGGTGTCCTACAAGGGGAGGAAAGAGGAGGGGCAGCTGGGGCAAGGCACTTGGCTCTTGGGTCGCCAGCCAGACCAGCAAGCCCCAGCGCGTCCTCTAGCTTGAGGGTGAGGCTGGGCCTCAGCTCATTCCTTGGGAGCATTTCAACTCCAAGGCTTGGCGGTCGTCGGACCTGCCTGGTCTTGGCTGCAGAAGCTGGCATATTTGGAACCTAACCGTTTGCCTCGGGTGTGACAGCAGGGCTAGCTGTGAAGTAAGCTCCTGGAGCTCCTAGGTGTGCCTGACTGTGCAGCAGCCACAGTCCAGTGGCTTACCTTCTGCAGCCCCAGAATCCAACAGTGTCCTCCAGCTCTGCCTCACCCACGCTGAGCCAGGGCCCGCACCTGCGGGACTCTGATTACCTCTATGGGGAAGCCACAGGGGTGACGCAGTGCCCTGCAAAAAGGTCCTAAGTTCTGGGCCTGGTCAGTGTCCAGTGTACGGAGACTGGAGGTGAGACTACTGAGGTCTAGCCTGGGCTCCATCCTCTAGTTATCCCCTGGAGCAAGAAGTTCCTACTGCCCCTGTCGTTTTTCTCCTTCCCAGTAGACTCTCATACCATCCTTGTTGGAGACACAATAGAACAAGCTGCAAAGGTTAAGATGGGGCTGTTCTGTTACCATAATTTCCCACAAGCCTGCGTACTCTCTAGAAGCCATATAACCCTTGACTTCAGCCCCCTGAAATCACAGGAATTGAAAACAAGCTCCCTCCCTTCCCCTCCACAGAAGGAATGAAGGTCCCTCAGAGGCAAGCAACATTTGTTGAGCAGTTGTCTGGCACCTGCATTATCCCATTAAAATTCACAACCAGGTAAGATCAATTTCATCAACCCCATTTTAAAGGCAATGGAATTGAGGCACAGTGAGGCCAAGTAACTTGCCCAGGGGCACACAGCAAGGGTATTGCATGAGAAGTCCTAAGTCTGAGTCTAATACTCCACAGTAGGGACTTTGGTCCCTCTGGACATTTCAGTTCTTTCAGGGCTTAAAATAATTCAAGGTAAGAAAGGTTAATGGAGCCTCTGGAATGGCCAGAGAGGAAGCCAGGGGTCTCATTGCCAGAATCAGCAACTTGGTTCTGCTAAGGAGGGATACTGCTGTGAGCCATTAGCCAAAACAGATGAGACTGGACTGGCAGAGGTAGGGGAGGGGATCTAGGGGCCCAGATGACCTGACTGGAAGTTGGATGTTGGTGAGAGTCTTTGATTTTCCTTCATCATAGAGCACAAAGGCTAAACTTGGGTTCTAGGATCCACTTACTAGCTGTGTGTCCTTGTGCAAGTTCCTAACCACTCTGCTTCAGCTCCTATAACTATATAAAAAACATGCTTACCCCACAGGGTGGATGCAAGATTCAGTGGGATGTCACCTAAGCAATATCACACTGTTACATACAGGCAAATGCTAAATAAATGTTATTACTGTTACAGTTGTAGCTATTATAGATGTTCTGGGACGAGATAGAGCTAATGGGACCCTGCGGGTCTGGTTTGGGTGACTTTCCTCCGGGAACCCAGTGTCATCCTGAGTTGTCCCAACTTCCCACAAGGGGCACCCACGAATTGGGAGCTGGGTGCTCACGGACCCTCCCTGGGAAGCCAACTGTGTGCGCCTCAGTCTAGACACGCCCCTTTGGGGCGTCTACTCCGCGACGCTTCCCACTAGGTAGGTTCGTGGTCAAAACGCACTCGCGACCCCTCGCAGTGCGGAGGCACAGCGTACTGCTGTGCCTAGAGGCAGGGGCACGCGCACAGCGCTGGTGCCGGCACGCATGCGCTGCGGGGTGGGTCCCCCAAATCCTCTCCGGGAAGGCTGCCTGTTATAGTTTCCGAAATCCGGCTCCGGAACCTGAAGGCGCCCTGGACACCGGGGCTGTGGGGAGGGCGCAGGGAGAGTTGGCTCCAATATGGGCAGGAGACAGAACGGTGCGCCCCTGCCCCGGCGCCCGTCTGGCGGGGTGGAAGGGATCCGGGAACGGGTAGGTCCAGAGCTCCATTTCCGTCGTCACTACAGAAAAGGCTCATACTGGAAGGCTTAGGCACAGCAGAGTGACACTGCGAGGGGATTGGAGGGCGGCGGGATGCAGGGCCAGAGCAGCCTGAGAGGTTAAGGCCTTGGAGCCCTCTATACCACACCCCCTGGCCTGGGATGCCAAGGCGCGCAGACTGCTGCTGCGTTGTCGCTGGCCCCTCTGTCTCGACCCATTAACGGCAGCCTGTGATTCGAGATGTCCCAGGTGGAGAGTTTGACCCTGGATTCTATCTGCACAGAGAGAGCACTGGCCCCGCGGTTAACAGGCCCTATCCGTGTGCTTCCCGGCTCCTCCTGGGACCCTTCCCTTCAGGAAGGCCGGGAGCACGCTCCCTGCCACGGAAAGACACCAGGCGAGGCAGAGCGAGGACTGGTGACATCAGGGCCTGCGCTTAGCGAGCTCGCCGGGTTTCCTGGAGCCCGAGTTCCTCCAGAATTGGCACTTTAGCTGGTCCGCTGGTCGCCACCTCGACCTTTCCACCCCCTGGACACCCCCACCCCCAAGTCTCTCCCAACCCCAGGGAAGCTGCAGGGACTCTCCGTCTGGCGCTTCACGTTCTCATTTCCTACCCCGCCCCCAAGCGGAAGAAATTGAAGTGACTTTTTGCTGGGACTTGCGGGACCCCAAGTCAGTTCCTGACTGTAGGTCCCTCAGCCACTGCCACTTCATCGCGAGGTCGTTCCACGCTGAAAAGGGCCAAAGCAGCCTCTCCTTTCGAAGTCGGAGAAACCAAGGAGCAAGAGCCTGCTAGGTCATTCGAGGACGCACAAGTCGGGGAAGGCGAGTCTGGGGCTCCTCCGAAGAACCTCGGGGAACAAACAGAGGCATCTGCCCGCCCGTTCGCCCTCAGCAGGAATGGGCAAAGTAGGGCCTGAGGTTGGCAGGTGGAAACCCAAGGGTCAGACGTTTGGGATTCTACGGAGAAAATGCAACGGTGCCCAGGCGGTGTCTGGCTGTTGCCTCTGATGGACCTCGGAACCTCGAAGTCCTCGGTTCTCTTCAGTGCCTTTCTTGGCATCCCCTTGGACGGGGCTTCCACGATGAGCCCCGAGCCTGTGCCCCAGGAGGGGGCGCTGTCCGGGACGCGACGAAGACTGGCGGGCGTCGAGGCTGCACAGCCAGGACGCGCCAGCTCCGCGCACGCCCAGAAGCCGCGTTGCCGGTTCCGGGGCTGCCGGAAAGCGCGCGGCCAGCGGCAATTCCGTCCCCGCGCAAGCGCCTCACTGCCCCGGCGAGACCCGGGTCTCTCTGGCCACCCTCGGCCGCCGAGTGGCTTAGCCTCCAGGGGGAGGGGCGCAGACGGTCACTCTGGCCGGGACACCCTCGCCAGAGAGCCGGGACGCCTTTCCTCACTGCAGATGAAAGCTCAGATCGGCTTCCCCACCCTTCTCCAGGAAATCAAATTCAGGGAACGTGGTACCGTATTTACCCGCACAACTTCCTCCCCTGACATTTTGCACTCTCGAAGTTGGGGCAGAAGTAATTATGCAAACATCTGGGGCTGTCCTGCGCCGCTACCCGGCACCGTTCTTATTCATCTTGAAAGCCGCACTCCCTCATTTACATAATAATGGCTTATCTAGAATAACACAGCAATCAGAGGCAAATTAATTTTCTTTTCTTCAGCTAGTCCTAGAGATCCTGAAAATAAGCTTACAGTAGGAAAAACTGATGTTGCAGAGAGCATAGGGCTCTTGACCAGGACCAGGAGGAGATGATGGAAAGTAGTAGTGGAAATGTGATGTTCAGGCTTTCTGCTATTTTTCTAGTTTCAACCTTGGAATTTACATACCTTTTGGCCAAACAGGCCAAGAGCTGAGCTGCCATAAAAGACCCTGAAGACACTCTGTGGAGAGCCCCATTTCTTGTGGGAGGTTCAGTGGCCTGGGAAATGGGGAAAGCATGGACTGTGTCTGGGGGAGGGTATTGGAGGTAGACTTTGAAGGAATCCTGGGCGGGAAGAGGGGAGTCGGCGGCCCGCTGTGGATTCAGGAAGTATCTGGCTGACCAGCTCTCCAGGCCTCTGGTTGTGGACCCTCCAAGACTCAGTTCCTCACCCCTTAGGATAGATGGAGAGGAAGCATTTCCTTGCTCTGGGATAGTCGCCCTGCCTACCGAGGCAGCAGAAGTCTTTGGATTCAAAGCAGAAAAAAGGGCGTGTGGGTGGTGGTAAGAGCATTATGTGGAGGAAACATCTTTTATACATTAAAAAATCTTTTTGATTTTTTTTAATATAAGAGGAGTGGGAGGGAGAATTCCACAAATACAGTAAATGAATTTGTACCAGAATTATAATTGCGGGGCCACTTTCAGGGCAATTCTGGGCTCCAGAGGATTTCTGCAGCAGAGCTTGTCCCCTCCTAAGCCACTGTCTCCCCTCCTCCAGTAAATAGTGCCGAGAATGAGCTGGGTACAAAAGGGTGGGAGATCTGCCCACACCCCATCCCCGCTGTGGACAGGAAGTATCCACCTCTTCTGAAAAGACGCAAGTTTTATGTTTAATTGAGGTGGCTGTGGCTCATGCTTGCCTCCAAAAAGCCACCATAGCAGTCACTTCTTTTAAAAGAAGTCAAATTCTTTTTAATATCAGGGTTGCTGGAGGAAGTCGGATTAAGGAGTTGCTGCAGGGTGGAGCAACCTGCAGAGCTGCGATGCACCGAAGGAGGGAAAATAAAGGGTCAATCCCACCATGGGAGCACTGGCTGTTTCCTCAGGAAGAGAGGCAGGTGCCAAGGGACTGTGGGGTGTGGGAGAAGGTGTCTCTGGAGACTGGGCGCTGCTGGGTTGGGACAGGGACGTCTGCTCCGTCTCCTTCCTCTTTCCTCTGTGTTCATTCCCCAAGCTGCCTTTTGGATGCAGTCTCCATCCTGACTTCTTTACATCTCCTGGGTGGTGCAGCCCTTCCCCAGAGGCATTATCTTTCTAACAGTGTGATGTCACAGCTTCTTCCCTGGGGGGAAGGGCACCCCAGAACAACCCAGCACAGATTCTGCCCCCACCCTGTCTTTTCCTGCTAGAAAACAGCAGGGGAAGTTGGAAGTCCTGACTTCCCAACCACACCGACAGGCTTCAGCCCGTTTCTCCCTTTGGGAGAGAAGGGGGACACGGAATGAATAGTACAGAAAGGGGCCGATGGAGCACCTGACAGGAGTTGCCATTCTACTGCTTCCCAAACCTCCTAAGTCTGCAGGAGAAGGTCTCCTGCTGTTCTGGAGATTTTAGACCTCCCCCCTCTCCCCGTGGATCCCCTTTACCTCCTTTCCTGCCTGTCCACAAGGGTCGAAAAGAGCCCACCTGGCCGGCCGGGCCAGAAAAAATAGCAGCCCAGGAGGAAAGAAGTGCTGCCGTCCCGATGGGCAGATGCCTGCACGCTGCGGGTGTGGGGCGCTGACCGTGGCCTCTCGGTCGCTGTGCCGGCCACAGTGTGGATGGAGCAGTGGGGTGGGAAGCTTTCCTCTCAGGAGTTGGGGACTTCGAAGAGCAATCCCCGAGTCCCTTCAGGCAAGAAGTTCACGCCCACCTTGCGCCAGGCGGGGCCGCGCAGTTGTGTCCAGTTGAAATGGAGAGGACGAGCAAAAAGGGCTTGGGGGATCTAGGTGGTCCAGCTGGGCTCTAAAAGTGAGGGTGTGCAAGAAGCAGGTGTGCGGAAAGAGAACGGGAGAAGGTCACAGAAACCGAGGAAAAAAGGCATGAGGAGGTGACCTGGAGCTTCAGAGCCTCTTCTCCCCCAGGACGCCCCCATCAGTGGGGTCCTCAGAGCCTTTAGGCTAGCTAATCCAGTGCCCCCTCCAGTCGGGCTCTCAACGCTGCCCAGCCCCTGTCCCAGCTCAGCGGACACCAGGGAAGCCCTTGGGTACTTGCACCACAAGATCAACTTCCTCTCCAGAAAGCAGTATTCCCACCTGCAAGACAGGCGGTTCTTTCCCATTTTGTTGCTGTGATAGGAACCTGTAATGGACCCACATGAAAAGTATTTTGGACCCCAGGAAAGCAAGACTCCATACTACACACACACACTACTGCTGTTTTTCCAAGATGTTGGTTTCCTAGAGTGAGGTGTGTTTTTTCCAGCCTCTGTAGGTTCCAGCACCGCCCCTTTCCTGGAAGAGCCCCTGTGTCTGTGTGCATGGAGCTCCTGGGGATGCTCAGGAAAACCTGCCACAGGGTAGACCACGGAGTCCCGCATAGCAGCAGGGGCTGGGGCTGGGGCTGGAGCCAGCTAGGAGCTGGAGAGCAATGACTGGAGGAATTTATGCAAGGGGTAGGAAGAAAGCTGGAACTGACACCCGCCTACCGACTGCCCAGGGCTGGGCAGTCTGTGGTAGGACCCAGGTCAACACTGATTCAAATGTACATGAGGTTTTTGTGGTCATTTGTATCCAGAGCATGGCACCCAGCATGGCACAAGAGGATGTGCCAGGGCAGTGGGATCGGACAGGTGTAGCTACCACCCTCTGGGCAAGGGCTGCTCCACCCCAAGCCCTGTACCAGTTGCTTTCTGAATGCTTCACTTCTGTTCTTCACCACAGCCCTCAAAGGGAGGCTTTCCTCACTGCATTTAAAGATGGGAACCCAGACTCAGAGGGGTTAAGTAACTTGCCAGAGACCAAGTTAAGCTGCAGGACAAGGCTCCATCTAGGTTTATCACCCAGGAGCTGAGTACCTAAGAGGAGGTGCTGGGCAGCTTTCACTAGCGTGGGACCAGGCTCACTAGGGAGCTGGGCATGGTCCTGCTGCTGCTTTTCCAAGTTGAGAGGTTTGGTGTAAGAGAGCCACCTGGAGTGGGGACATGTCACTGGCTCTTGAACTTCCCAGACTCTGGCAAGAGCAGGAGCCCGGTAGCCCGGGGCCAAAGTCTGACAGTTTTCCTGCCTCTGTTCTCCCTCCTCCCCAGCTGCACCAGCAGAGTGACTGGCTACCACCAGTGGTGGTCAGTTTCAAGCACCAGAACAGCCAGTCGAGCAGCCACCATGGGTCTCCATGTGCCAGCTGCAGGGTTCCTGGGCCACCAAGCCATGCTGACATGGAAACCTGAACCCAGGCTGCTGCTGAGATGTGCCTGCATAATCCAGGGAGCAGTTCATTGGTAAGGAAAAGATTTGGGTCCAAACCTGAGCTGGCCCTGCCCCTGGCTATCTAGGTGACCTTGGAAAAGTCATTTTCTTTCTCTCACCCTCAGTTTCTCCCTATAAAACAATCATTTGGAGCAGGCAGCCTTGGAGCAGCCTGTCTAGTCTCCACATTCTATACATTTGGGGTCGTGAATGCAGGTTTTTTGAGGTTCCTAAACCTTTAGAAAATACTAACCACTGATAGGTGACTGCTGATGCCACATCTCGGTCAGCTTACAGCACTCTGGAGTCTGTGACTGCCCAGAAACACAGGGACTCCGAGTAAGAACAGTGAACTCCCAAATGTTTCAGGTACTAGCCTCAGTTTCCCCAACGATGCCAGACACAGAGCTACCAAACACCTAACTGAGGAACCAGGAAGGTAGGAGGAAGAGTCCCCGAAGAAATGCTTGGTAACCAACCAGACCACCCCTTCCGTCCCAAACTTGGTCTGGAACAACCGAAAGCGTTTCGTTCCCTCCAGCCCTGCACCAGCGCCAGGCTGCTGGAGGCATAGCCGCGGCTCGGACTAATTCCAGGTATATTCTATAGGTGGCATCATGCTACTGGAAATGGCCTCCTCCGAGAGGAGAGGCTCTCTCCCAGGCGTCTCCAGGCACTGAGGAAGCCAACGCAAAGGCGACACAGCCCCAGTCCAAAATGCCAGGAGAGGGGCCTCTGAAGAACGGGTGGAGTGTGTGCTGGGGGACGGTTCTCTCAGACTCCAGGGGCCACCGGTCCAAGCAAAAAGGCTTCTCTAGGACCATCCATCTTCTGTTCAGCTGGGGGCCTCTGGGGGTCTCTCATGCCCACTGCAAACGGGGAGAGGGAGTCCTCAGCCCCACACACGGTGGAAAAAATTGGCTGGGCTCTCCGAGTCTGCAATAACATCAGTGGCAACGGGATGCTGTGCCATCCGGCCACCCCAGCACTCCCAGACTGAGGCTCCCTCCTTCCAGACTTAGATCCCCGCCTGCAGGAGACCAAACCCCCCTGTAATTGGGCGAGGGGACCAGCCAGAAGCAGGGAGGGTAAGGCAACCAGAACCCGCTGCAGACGGGACTTCGGGGTCACTGACACGTAGGAACCAAGGTGGTGGAAGCTATGGGTGTTCTGGGGCTCCACCCAGTGCCTACCTCTCCTCTCAGAGACCCCCTATGGTCCCTCCGCCCACTCGTGGAGGTCTGATCCCGCCTTCGCGGGTCCACTCCGGCAGTTGCGCCATGGACTCGGCGGTCCTCTCACTGCGGGTAGCTTGTGGCCTGTCCTCAAGGAGGAGGGCCGGGACAGACAGCGGGGAGAGGTGACAGCGACGCCTCTCAGCAATTCCTTCCGCCACCGGACTGGCTCCAGGCTGCCCGTGACCACCCGGGCACTGAGTCCGCGGGTCCTCGCCGCCACTGCTCCCCGCCATCCGCAGCCCCCACCCCGAGACCCGGACTGGAGCCTCAGCCAAATTTGGCGCCCAGGGGGTCGGGCAAACGGGGTGCTGCATCTCAGCTGACCACACGATGGGTCATCCTCAGGAGACAGCTGGAGGACCCCAACTCCCCAAATCACACACCAGGTCTCTTACATCCCTAGCCCCCACGCGTTTGCCAAGGTTTCTAGGGATCCCGGGCCTTTGCTCAGAGCCCAACGCAGACTCGCTCACATTATTTTTTAAAACAAAAGCAATTAGATTTCAATCCCGGTTCATTTGCATTTGCACCTTGGAAACATGGCGGGGGTGGGAAGAAGCGGAGAGCCTGACGGCGGCGGGTGACACCTTCCGAACCCCGCAGCCGGCCCGGGCGGCCACTGCGCCGGTCACATCTGGCCCGGCCGCGCAGCCGCCGCGGCCCCCTCCCCACCCTTTCCCGGGGCCCGCGCGCAGCAGCCCGCTCGGCGGCGCGCTCATCGATCGCCGGGGCCGCGGCCGGGAGAGCGGAGAACAAGGTATAGCCTGTATTTAGGTTCCTGCCCTTATATGGCGATGTGCGCGAGCGCCCGCCGAGCGGCCGCACCATATAAGGGCACGCGGCGGGCGCCGGGCTGAGCTGGTGCGCGCTCATTGGCCCGCGCGTCTCTCGGCAACCGGCTCTCACGAGTGGAAAAGAGCCAGCCGCCCCCGCCGCTCCCCGCCCCCTCCCTTTCTTTCTGCCTGGCGTCCCAGCCTCTCGCCTCGGCACCCCCTTTTTACCTTCCCCCATTTTTGCCTGCCCCCCAAGTTTTCTTCCCGCTGTCGGCCCCCTCTCCCTCCGCCTTGTAGATTTTCCTCTTCCTCCCTCTGGGTCTGTACTTGCTTGCTCCGCGCACGCTCCCATTTCCACCCACGCACCCCCCTCCCCAAATCAGGCTAAAGGCGGTGGAGGAACGGGAAGGCCCGGATGCGGGAGGGGAGCTGCAGCGGTGTGTGTAGGGGCGCGTCACTGCCACAGTAGCAGCCACAGCATCAGATCCACGGCGTGCACGCACTGGGCTCTGGGAAAAGTCCAAGTCTCCCCCACCCTTACCTCCTGCGCCCCAAAGGTAATCAGAGCAATTAGCTGCTGAGGAAATGTGCTTGCGGGGCTAGGGCTCTGCTAGACCACAAACAGCCCTAGGTACCACCAAATTGCCATCTCCCGCGGTGTCCCTTCGGGCTGGATTTCTGAAATGCAATCAGAATAATGATAAATCGATGTCTCATTTAAAGGTTACTTAAAAAACCTGCCAATTATTGAGGGAAAGAAAAAAAAAACCCTGCTGGCGGGGAGGAAAATGCACCCGAAGAGCCACCCTCCGGTTTCCAGGCAGAATGCAAGGGAGCGGTGGTTGCGGGATGCAGGTCGGGTGCCCAGCGCTGGGCCCACCCGTGGGATGGGAGCCTGCGGAGGGAGAAGACGTCATTATTATTCTGGGGTTGCGGCTCCGGTTAGCCTCAGGCTCAGGCAGCAAAAGCCTGCGGTTCCGAGGGTGCCCCTCGTCTCCTCCCTCACGCGCGGAGGCGCGTGCACGCGCACGCACACACAGGTGTCCAGCTGACCCCTCCCGGGCGGTCGCGAGTTCCTCAGCGCCTGTCCTCCGAGCGGGGCACGCTCCTGCTCCCAAGAAACCTAAAGGGGGCCGGCTAAGACAATGGGTACCCTAGCACCCTGGAGACTTTGCCTGTGACCTAGCTCTCCTCGAGGGCCGCCACCTCGCGGAGGCGCGGAGCGATGCCCCCTACTGGGAAGCCTGCGCCTGGAGCACCGCGCAGGTGGGGGGTCGCTCCCGAGGCCGGCTTGGGTGGGGGATGGGGGAACGGGGCGCGATGACCCTCGTGACCTCCGTTTGGTCCCGGGTATCCTTCCCTGCCCTCTCTCTTCTTTTCTTCCAAATCTCAAATTCCCCGCCCTGCCCTTTCTCCGGGGAAGGTGGCGGAAGTGGGTACGGCCAGGGAACATGGGTGTGAGATTGGGGAGGCGCTTCCCCCTGGATCAGTTAGCTTCGCTGTCGCCTCCTCCCCGCTGTTTCTGCGGAAGGAAGCTCTGCCGCTGCAGCAGCCCTTGGTGCCAGCATCCCTCCCTGACCTTGGCTGAGACTGGCTGCCATGGTGTTCTGCCTAGCAGAAAGCACAATTTCCCTTCTGCTCATGAACTGGGGATGCCTTCGGGCAGAGGGTTCGCCTGGATCTGAGCCTAGCTCCGGACCTCTGCCATGGAGACCCCCTCTGAGCACTCAAAAATCCGTGGATGCCCGGGTGCAGCTTCTTGGTGCCCCTGCATAGCCCATTCCTGCCCCGCCCCTGCCTAAGCCCAGTGAACCAGGTCGTTTATATTCAATCCCCACCCCCAAGTTTCTATGTGCTTAGGTACACGGATACCTCCGTCCAGCAGGGGGAGGAGGAATGAGAGCCCCCAGGTGTCCTCCGACTGCTCCCCGCACAGAGACGTGACTCCTTAAATGCACCTCTTTTTCTCTACCTTTGAGCCTCAAGAGCAGAAGCCGTCCTCGAATCTGGAAACCCCTTACCCTGACCTGTTTGCTTCTTGTCTTTGCCTTCCTATTTATTGATTTTGAATTTTTCTGCCGGTGGTGGTGAAAGCGCCCGAATCGAGAATACGATTGGCGGGAAGGGTGAGAGAGAAACTTGCAGATAGGAAAAATAAAGCCCCAAGCTCACAGGCACACCACTCCCCTGCCGACCCAAACCGCTCTGGGTCTGGGTTTCTCCGGGTTCGGGGAAGAGGGGGCTAGGTACGCACCAGCTCGACTTGGCCAAAGGGTCCCGACTCCGGAGCCCGACCCCACCCACGGGTCCTCTGTTCGCACTTTTCGTTTATTCCTCAGTAACCCCAGGCCCGGGGCTCTGAGGACAATTTTCTCCCCGCTCTGGTGCACCCTCAGGCCTTATCCTGAGCTCGCACCCGGGTCTGGGACCCCGGTTCGCACTGGGCGCCCCTCTCCATAGCCCCGGGCTCCCCTTGGCGCCCAGAGAAGCGTGCTTGGGACCAGGTGCCAGGGAGCCACAGGGTGGCCGCGGGCGGCTCCTCGGCGCGCGTGGCTTTGAGCTGGGCGGAGGCTGGGGTCGGGGGCAGCTCCCTGCGGAGAGGAGGGCAGGCGCGCGGCACCTGCCGAGCTTCCGCCGCCGCTGAGTTTCATGGCGCCGGAGGATCCACCCGGATCTTCTCCACGGAGTTCCGGGCTTGGGTCGTTTTGTAGTCGGCATGCACACAGCTATTTTATTTATTTATTTATTTTTCTGCGGGGACGTCAAGGCTGACCAGCCCAGCTGCAACGCCAGGGTGGGAGTTGGGGGTGAAGACAGTGGTATCTGCAAGGGTGGGGGCGGCACCCGGTCACCGAGGTCAATAACCCATTAGCATATCCCCACTGGGAGCCGCGACCTCACGAGGGCATGGGCATGCGGGGTGGGGACAGACTGAGAGCGCCCTCCTGCACTGTCCCCCTGCCACCCCCACCCCGTGGCCCCCTCCGCCGGCAGGTAACCGCCCCTCCTCCTTCCCGCTCGCCCGCGATCCTTCCCTTGCTCTCCCGGTGCCCGCGAGGGTCCCGGCCCCCGGGAGGACAGTCCCCGGGCGGGGGAAAGGGAGAGGGGCTGCGGGTGGGCTGCGGCGCGCGTCCCCGCCCGTGGCAGCGTGGCGACTGGCGCCGCTTTGGCAGCCATTTTCTGCAGCTGCTGCGGCCGGGGCTCTGCGGAGCGAGGCGGAGGCTGCAGCCCCAGACCGAGGCGGTGGGGACAGGGGCGCTGGGTCACCGGCTGGGGGGCAGCGGGGGACGGGGGCGCGGGGGCGCCAGCACCCCTGCCCCTCCCCCTCTGCAGAGCAGGCTGAGCGGGGCCGCTCCGCGTGGCGAGAGCCCGCGATCCCACCCTTTCCCCGCCATCTTGTACCCGGGCTGGCGCCTTCCCAAAGCCGAGCTGCGGAGACAAAGCCCTCCCCGGCCGCGGGGCCCCTGCAGCCCACCCGTGCTGGGCGGCCAACCCCGGGCCCGCGCCCTCGCCCCGCCTCTCTCGGGGGACCGCTGCACCCCCCCACCCCAAGGGGACTTCGCTCGCGACGGCCCCTTGCCCAGCCCCGGAGGGTCAGCTGGGACCCCCCTTTCCACGCTGGTTGCCGGGCTGGACCCGCGCCCTTGCCGCAGCCCACCCTGGTTGCGGAAAGAGGGGACCGCGCAGGCACAGCGGTGACCAGGGCCGGGGGCTCTTCTAGCTCAGTTTCTCCTGTTTGGGTTGGTTGGGGGGTCATTAGTCCCGGAGTCCCCCACCGCTCCCGCGTAGTGCCAGTTTCACGTCCCAGTTTTCCCACCGAGGAACCTCAGAGAGACCGCAGCACGGGCGGCCCTCGAGACCCCCCTAGCTGCCCAGCTGCTGCTGCGAACGGGAAATTCAGCACTCCATTTTCTGGGATGGCAGTGCTGTCCCCCTCAACCCCCCCCCCCCCCATCTTGCTCAGGACTTCCAGACCTAGGGGTTTATGGGGTGTGTAGGGGAGGGTGAGGCACGTGTTCCTTAGCCCAGAGACCCCGGGACAACCTGGCGCCTGCCAGCCTGCACCATCAAGTGCCACAGTACTCCTTGGCAGGGAATTTACCGCCTGAAGACTCCATTTTCCCATCCCAGCGCCCGGGGATGGGTCGGGGGAGCCTACCATCCCCAACAGCTAGTTGAGTTTCCTTGGGACTGCTCAACCCGCGGGGAGCGCGTGGCCGCCGTCTCTGGCGCCCGCCTTCCCCTTCCACCGACCCCGGAGGAAGTCCTAGTTCTGGTCCACCCAGACTCCCAGAACTGTCTGGCCTGAAGGGACAGTGGTAGATGAGGAAACAGGCTGGGCGAGGGGAGTGGCTGGTGCAAGGTCACGCAGAAGGTTAGTGTCAGAACTGAACTCTTCACACAACCCCACCCCGATTTCTTTCCAATATGGAGATCGAAGCCCAGGCTGGCTGTGGACCGGGAGCTCACTCCTCTGAGAGCCCTCTTGGCCAATATAGGACGGAGTCAGGAGGGGGTTGGACTCCAGGGGGCGGGGAGCGGCGGGTCTGCTGGAGCTCCCCTGAAAACTGGGTTTCCCAGCCAGACACCAGTAAGTCCTCCCACCCCCAACCCTCGGGGTCCGCTTTAGGGATGAGAAGCAAAGCATGTCCCGGGGTGGCCTGTAATGCCACTCGCGGGGTTCAGCCCCCCACCCCACACCTATGCCTGCCAGCCCGCGTGGATTCCTAGTCTGGCTGCAGAAACCAGTCTGACCACTTCGCCCATTTCCCAAGCCTCCCCGGGCGGCCCGCGGGCGGCCGGCTCCCAGGGTGGGTGGGGTAAGGCGCCTCGGCTGCAGCCTTGGCTGCCCTGCAATGAATGGACTTGCCCAGATGGTGGGTGGCAAAGGGACAGTCCCGCCTGCAAGCGGGGTCCCCTGGGCCGCTCCCCACACCCGTCTCTCCACCGCGGAAACCGGTGGCTGGCGGCTCCGCTCCGTGGGGTCAGCCACCCGGGCCCGAGGACACCGCCCGGAACCACCCCCGGCCTCGCCCAGTGCGCATCATCTTAGACACCGACTGCCCTGGGGGTGCTTACAGCCAGGTTGGGACACCGAGCTGAGCCCTAACTCAGGTGTTGGGTCATTAGAAGGTGGCTGTTGCGTGGAATCACAGAGCGTTGCCCCATGGGGCCGAGGCCGCAGAGGAGGGCCGACCTCGAGGGCATAGGGGAGGAGAGGCCGCAGCACCCCGCCGTGGTGGCAGGGCAGGCACGTGGCCCCACAGCCCATCCCGCGTACGTGTTTCAAAGGCTCCGTGAGCAGTTCACCAGGTCGCCGCAAGAAAGCGACTGCACCCCCAACGTCCACCCCGGGGTCTGGTCGATGACAACCCCCTAGAGGGCAGGGCCGGTCCCCACCCTCTGTGTGGCGGCCGCGTTAGGCGCGCCGGCGGACCCCCGCGCCCGGGGGCGGGGAGACTGCGGGGCTGAGGAGCTGCGGTCTCAGGCCGGTGCGGGGCTGCGCTGCGGCGGCCACGGGGGCGAGGAGGGAAGATGGCCCAATGTCAGCGTCCCTGGGCCAGGCCGGGGCCGCTGAGGGAAGGCAGACACGCTGGGCGGAGGGGCCTGGGGAGCCAGCCTTGCGGAGTCAGCAGAGCCTGCGTGGGGGCAGGTGCGCCCCTCCTCCGAGTTCCGCCCCTTCCCATCCCCGCCGCACTCTTTTGGTGGGAAAGGGAGGGCAGTGGGTACCCACAGGCAACGTTGGTGATTCGCTTGGGTGTCCTCCCAGACCAGCCTGCGCCTCCCTGCCTCCTTCATGTTGTCCTTCCCCCCGCTGGGAACCTGGGGTGGGGCAGAGGAGAGCTGTCTGCCCGGACAGCACGAGCGCCTCCTCACCACCTCCTACAGGTAGCTTACTCCTTCTAGGCCAGGGAGAGGTTTGAAGAGGCAGGTGGAGGGGGGATGGGGTAGGGAAAGAACCGGAGGCAGGGACCCCCTACTGCCTCACCTGGGGCTGGTAGAGACTGTTGCCCTTCTGGAAGTGCTTTGGCTTGGTGGTTGTAGGAGCCGAGGGTGAGGTTCCAGGTCGTGTTCAACAGACCTTGGTGGAGTGCAGGGCTGGAGGCCAGCCCCATTGCCTGGGGAACCCTCCTGCCAAGGCTGTGTACCCCAGAGCGCCCAGCACTTGGAGCCCTGCCCGTTGGGCAGAGCCCAGATGAAAAGAGAGGAAGTTGGGAGGAAGCTGGTTTTAAAAGCAGTTGAGGAGGAGCAGTCAGCAATTAGCTCCAGACAGGATGGGGTGCCTACCAGGGGCTCCTTGGGAAATCTGGGAGCAAATTCCTGCTTAGGTTGGAGGGTGGGCTGGAAGACATCTAGGCTTCCACCTCCAAGATTCCAGGGAACAGACACAGTGGGTTTGCACCCCAGAGCTGCTGGAGCTGAGTTTCTCCCAGCCTCGTGTTCCTTGTCTGTACAGAGGGGCCATGGCAGGACACTGAAATAACGCAGAAAGTGCCTGGCACCTAGTGGGTGCCCGAATTAGAAAAATAGTGGGGAGGAAAGCCTTTTCTTTCCATAGTAGTGTCCATGTCCTTGCAGTCCTCTTTGCCACCATGATTATGGAAAAGCTTCTTTAAATACTCCTTTGTCCCTGGCACTGAGGGCATGAAGAAGGTGCATAGAAAGTCCCACATCACCAGCACGGACGCAGCAGCAATAGGAAACGAGTGTCTCCGAGAGAATGGACCATCCTCCCTCCCCTCCCCCTGCTCTCCTTCCCGGGGCAACCCCTGGATGAAACATCAACCTGAGTGTGCTCCTGCGCAGAAGTGCGTGAAGGCGACCTGCTCTAGCCTGCCCATGTGCACCCCCAGCCCCAGCTACTGGGATGCTCCAAATACCTTCCTTGGAGCAGCAGACCAAGGAAGAAAAAGCAAAATCTGAACGAGCAGAAGAGAACATATTCTCATTCACCAATCACTGGGTTTGCCATTATCCCAGGGAGCTGCTGGGTACAGGGGAAAGACTTCTGGGCCAGTTTTAGGGGAGGCCTCCAGGGTGACAGCAGGAGAGCCTGCAAGTGGGGAAGGAAGGTGGGGGAAGATTTAATGTACCTACCTGGGCCCTGGTCAACCCCATTCTGGTAATCTGGCACCCTAGAAATTTTTCCACTCACTCTCTCAATTCCTTCCATCCGTCCATCCATCCATCCATCCATCCATCCATCCTCCTACCTATTCACCCAAAAGTGATTTCCTGGGCACTTTATCCATGCTGGTCAAGCCCAATGCTCAGAGTTAGGGATATTTTTGTGAATAAGACATACCTGGTTTCTGACCTCATGGCACTTGAAGCCTGGGGTGAGGGGGGCAGTTGTAGAAAAGCTATGCACCTTATGTAATTTACAGCTCTGGTAAGTGCCATGAAGCAGCTATGGAGAGCATTTCACAGGTTAATTTGGAGCTGGGGGCTACAGGAAAGGCCAGGATGCAAACAGGATGCAAGTTGCCTGACCAACTCAGGCTTCTGTTACAGGATTTTTAGGGCTGACAGTTGAGTCCACATGGATGTGACCAAAACTTGAGCGTGAACTGGGAGCCATGGAAATAGGTGACCATGAAGTGAAGATGTTGAGTAAAAACCCTCCCACCAGCTTGCAGGAGAGAAGAGACTGCAAGGGAACTTAGGTGTGAGGAGCAGAGGTTATCGCTTGGTCTGCAGAGGGGATGTGGTAACCAGCAGCCCCCCACTTTGCAGGCAGCCCTACAGCCACGTTCCGTGTGTGTGTGTGTGTGCACGCGCGTGCGCGGGCAGGGTCCAGAGGGCCAAGCCAGTCCTGGAGCAAGCCAGGGTGTTTGGGTCTGAACCAGAACTTGAACGGGTCCCGTCCCATATCAAGCTGTCATCTCTCAGTCTGTGTTGATAGCTGACCCAAAGCAGGGGTCACTGGCAGAAGGGCTATTCCCGTGGTCTCGGATGCTTCACTGACTGAAGTGTGGGGCCCGAGAGTCACGGTATTCACCATTTAAACAGCAGGAATGATGTCCTGGAGCCTCCACGGGGCTCCTTGCAGCTCCATCCTTGTGTTGACTCTGTGGTCCCACGAGCTGTTGACATGCGGTCCCACTTTTCAGCTGGTCCTGGCTAGACACACTTTGCATCCGAAGATCTCTGGTGGCAGCAGGGTGGCACCATGGTTAGGAGCCCAGGCTGCCTGGATCCCAGCCCTCGCTCCACCGCTCACCAGCTCTGTGACCCTGGGCCAGGTACTTGACCTCTCAAAGCATCCATTTCCTCATGGGGGTAATGATAGTTTGCATTGTACCAGGTTATTTTGAGGATTTAAAGAGAGAAAGCATGTAAAGCCTTTTCTGTGGGGGCTGGCTCAGCGAGCAATCTATAATTGTGAGTTCTTGTCATTTTATTGGGTCATGGGGCACCAGGTGTTTGTGTTTATCCAGGGGCTGGTATCACTTTTGGCTTCTCTCTTAAATTCAAGTTAATAATGAAAATGATCAGAAAGAGAATGAAACACCTTGCAAGCTATGACAGAGGCAATCTCTTTGGCAAATGAGAGAAGTGTCCAGACAAAGATGGGATCCGAGAGCTACGGATACTCACAGTGCAGAGGGAGAGAAAGAAGGACACCTCCCCTGTGTCTCTCCCCCATGGCAGGTGGGTAGTCACGCTGACCTGGGGGCAGGGACAGTCCCTGAGAAGACGAGCGCTGGGGCAGCAGTGGCGAGTTTTATCCCCTGAATTTCCACTCTTTTCTGAGGCTGGCTTAGGGGACATGAAGAGAAAGGGAGCAGCAGAGACTTGCATCCTCGTAAACAGAGCTCATTCGGTAAATACTACCCAGGCCTTCCAGACACTGTGCTGGGGAGAGATGGCGACAAGGACACAGTCCCTACCAGCAGGTGAGAGAGACACGGGGATCCCTGTATGGTGAGATGGAGCACAGAGGTCCCGCTTGGAACTCTGGGTGCTTTCTTAGCCTGGTAGAGGCTCCTTACCCTAACTGGGGGTGAATGGGGGACTGGAACTTGGGGAGGGCTCTCTGCACCAAGGTTAATTTCTGAGCAGTTGCGTGGCTGCGTGGCAAGTGGAGAGAGGAGCACCATGCATGGCTGAAGGTCCATGTTCCTGGCTCAGTGCTGGGTGGAGAGAGGCAAGGAGGGCTTCCCAAGGCCCAGCTAGAGAGCCTGCCAGCTCTGCATTTGGAGCACAGAGGCATGAGCAGCCCATGCCTGCCAAGTCTGTGAGGTGCCTCAGGAAGGGTCCCTCTTGAAAGCATTATTTATAGATTTGACCGTTTGCCCACTCTTATCTCGAGGGTGGGAATTTGGGACACAAAGTTGGTCTCTTCTTTTGTCAGCACTCCACTCAACATGGCAGGTCCTGTACTCGTTGTGCGAGGCACGGGCAACACAAAGAGATGGCTTGCCTGCAAGAGACCCAGCTGGTTGGAGTTGGAGGCACATTTTGTTTCTCCAACCAGCTGGGAAGGCGGCTGGAGCAGACCAGGAGATCGCCGCTAATGTTTTACATGTCAATATGGTCCCTTCTCACTAACTTGCCAAGATTTGATCAGCTAAATTGGTCTGTGTGGTGTGCTCCTTGCAATGCACAGTGTGTATTTAGATCTTCCAGCAGTATCACAAGAGCGGCTGCACGCGACGCAACAGCAGTAAACAGATTGCAGTGGATGTGGTTCTGAAGCTTTTTTTCTAGATTTTCTGAGCTATTTCCTGCCTCTTTGGGACTTGGGTTTCAATAAGGTTGTCTCCTTGGGCCCCAGTTAGGTAAGGGAAGGGACCAGCTCCACTTGGGATGCCATGGTCACCTCTGGCCCACTCCTTGGTGTATGCTGTGTTTCCACATAATGCCAGCTTTATTGGGGGCAAAGGTCAGCCTAGATTAGGGTCTGCCAAGCGCATTTTCAGAGTATCCTATGTGCCAGGGAGGAAGCCAAATTATGAGTTAAACTAACCCAAATGCCCAGGATTTTCATTCTTGCTCAAGCTTGGCTCACCAGGCAACATTCATTGCCTGTTTGCTGTTGATCTTGCCTCTGTCCCATTGTCAGGGGGCAGGCGAGAGAATGGAAAAGCATGATTCTCTTCTAGTATGTTCTTCAGTCAGCCTGGAAATAACCCAGGTGATGAGGAGGGCAGTTTGGGGGCCCAGGGATGCTTCACTTTTAGAACCTCTTCATGAGAGGCAGGACTAGGTGTTTCTGGGGCCCAGGAGGTCGGCAGCAGCTGGACTCACACGGGCCCGTCAGCCTGCCCGTGTTCACAGAAGGCTGGGTTGTCAGGTCTGGAGGGTGGAGCCGGGGAGACCTTAGCCTGAGCACTGTGCCCCCCTCCCAGTACTGAATAAGACCAACACAGAGAGAGAGAGACCCACGGCAGGCAAGTTAAAACATAAGAAGTAAATTGAGGTGATGAGGTGGGGTCATTGGCCGAGGAAGGCTTTTCTAAGAGGTGGCATTTAGGAGACCTAGATGGTAATGATGGGCTGCCTTGGGGAGCTCTAGGGTTCAGAGCCGCCACCCGGGCCCCAGAGCTGGTGAGCACAGAGCAGCCAGCATGCAGAGCAGGTTTGCCACATGGCACACGAGCCTTTCTTCCTGTCCCATCCTGCCTCCTCATGTGGTCAAAGGGTAAGGTCGAGCTCTGCTGGGCCACGGGAAAGGCCAGGCTGACCTGGAGGTTCCCAGGGCCCCTGGTACGGGGCTCAGGTGGCTGTGGGCACACCCTCCCGGACCCACATTCATTTGTGTTGAGGTCATGGGGTGAAAGGTTGGAAAACAGGCCCTCAGGTAGGCAGTGAGGCTGGCCCAGTCTCCACGATGTCCTCAGCTGTTAGAGAGCTGGGCTCTCAGCCTCACCCACGTCAGGGGCTCTTCTGGCTCTTTCCAGGGACATCCTGGGGCTCTGCACCAGCCAATTGCTGTCCCCAGACCCCAGTGCGGAGCTCCAGGGACCTCTTTTTCAACCTCAACCCAGCATTTTTTGTCAGCTTACAGAAAAGTTGCAAGAGTAGTAAAAGAACTTTCATATATTCTTTGTCTGGACTCACTGGTTCGATCCATTTTACCCATTTGTTTTATCACTCTCGATACACACACACACACACACACACACACACCTCGGGCCCCTTAATGCCTAAATACTTTGCAGTAGTGTGTTTCTCCTGTGCACAAGGATGCCTTCTTTCTTAACCACTGTACAGTGATAAAACTCAGGATGTTTACCATTGATCCAATACCCACAATGATATGAGCCATAGTCCATGGGCAAATTTTGCCCATTTTCTCAATAATGCTCTTAATATTTATTCCCCTTGTGTCAGGGTCACGAATTGCGCTCAGGGTCCTGTCCTTTCAGTCTCCTTCAGTCTGGGGCAGGTCCTCCAACTTCCCCTGGGATCCCTCGCTTTGACTGTTTGCAGAGAACGTGTCAGATGTCACTGGGGGTTAGATCCAGGCTCTGCACCACGGGCGGGAACACCCCAGGAGTGAGGCTGTGTCCCTCTCAGTGCACCATCCCAGAAGGCACAGTTTGTCCCAATATTGGTGACTTAAACTCTGAGTCCTTCCAACCTGGTGTTCTTGAATTCACTCTCCTTCTCCCAGCCTTGTTTTGGCTTTCACTTTTCTCTCCTTATCTGAGTTGGTTTCCCTCCTCACCTACTTTCTCTCTCTGTGCTCCTGCTATGATCCTTCACCATTCCTCTGTCCCTGTCGCTGTGGTCTGCTCACCTCTGTGCCTGCCTCTCTCTCGCTGGCCCTCTTGGGTTTCCTTGTCTCCCTGCAGCTCCCTCCTCCCTTGAATTAGGTCCTCTCCAAATTTCCCATCCTCTCCAAAATGCTGAAATGTGTGCAGGTGCCATTTAGGCCAGTCTTCAACCCACAGTCGGCGGTGCCTCCTCTAATCAATGCGTCCTTCCTAAGATGATTCACATGGAACTAAGGAGAGTTGGCTTTGAGAGCCTAGACCCTTGAGGCATCATAATCTACCCAGCTGGGATCTCACACCCCTAGCAAGTCAGCTCTGGACCCAGGAGAAAGGACAGGATTCAGAGGAGGAGGCATTTGGCCAGAAAGTCCCTCTGCCCATTCTCTGTCTGCCTTCTGCCCACATGCAGGTCTTCTCCCAGGGAAAGGTGCACAGGCCACAGACCCCCTCCCCCGCCCCCCGAGACAGTACCATCATTCTGCCAAGGCAGAGGCAAGACAACTCAAAGTTCTGACGTTAGCAGGCTTCTTGCCACCTCAGGGAGCTGAGCCCACAACAGTGACCCCACTTGGTGGTCACCGTATGAAAGAAGCCCAGACCCTCCTGCCTTCTCTCTTGGTAAGGCCCCAAACCACAGTCCAGAGAATAGAAGCCAGACGTGGCACTCAACAGCAGTGCCCAGCCAATCGCTCATGGATATGGCATTGAACTTTGAATTATGTTATCATTCTTATTAATAAATTCCATTCCCTAGTAGGTGAATCGGGTGAGCATTGCTCCCCGTCGGAACGCACGTACCCACTTGTGGGCAGGGAATGACTGATACTTCACTTTGATGTTGGCGTTGGTCTTCTGGGGCCTCGGTTTCTCCATCTGTAGGGTAAGAACTTGGAGAAGAAACTCCAAGGCCCCTCTCTGCTCTGAGCTTCCGGGAGCCCATGACCCTATCATCAGTGGGCCAATCTGTTCCTCTCTGAAGGGGAGGTGACCCTACCCACCCACCAAGGGGCTGATTCCGCTCTGGCCCTGGTCCCGACTAGGCCAGTTATTGGGGGATTGTGTGGGCTTCTCTCCTGGACCAGCCCCAGGGACTTTCCACCCTGGAGGTTCCTCTGTGGACATTTGTTTTCATCTTAGTCTATGGAAGGAGGCATCACTAAGGACCAGCATGAAGCAAGACTAGGGGAGGAAACATTGTTGGCTGCCCTGCCACCCAGTCTAGTTCTTCTCGCCAGGCCGGGGGTTGGGGAGCACCTTCTCCACCCTCCAGGGCTCAGCGGCACCAGGATTGCCAGGCTCAGGTTAGGGTGCCAACCTCATCTGTGTCTCTTTAGGGCTCATGGGTCGAGGGACCACCAGAGCCATAGAGCCTGGAGAACTCACACACCACCCAGTACTCTCATTCTGCAGATGAGAAATCCGATGACCAGGAAGGGGACTCAGCAGTGGCAGAGCTGGGACTAAATCCCAAGGCTGTGGTTTCCACTTCCATGCTCCGGCTGCCATGGCCCCTGGATTTCTCAACCCGCCGGCTCAGTGACACTCTCTATCCCCAGACCTGGTGGCAGGCAAGAGGAATAACTCATGTGAGTCAAAAGCAATTTGCAAACATAAATAATTTTCAGTGCCAGGAGAGGAGATGGTGGGAAGATGCACTGAAGGTTCAGAGGAATCTGGCCAGTCCTGCATCGCCCTCGCCTAGCCCAGCACTTCCTCTCCCAGCTCAGCCCTGGCAGGAGAGTCAGGGAGCACAAAAAACAAAGCAGGAAATGGCTAGAAGGATGCTCGCTTCCGCTGCTCATGGGAGGAGTTCGGCTTGCCAGGCTCTTCTCTTCCCACCCACCCTCCCCCGCCACACTCACAGGATTTTGTAATCCCACCTCCTTTAGAGAGTCAGAGGAAAATAAATGGTCCCCGGCTTGCATCTGGAATGGCCCAGGCCTCCTCCCCCTGGGCTGTATTTTCCCTTGTCCTTGACCCCAAACAGCACTACCTCAACATTGAATGGACAACACACCATTACTATGTTACACTGATGTAATCTCAGTGTTACACTACAAAGAATATCAACACGGTTGTCCCTTCTTTGTAATTTGGATATTGCTTGGCAGAAGTGAAGTGATCACCCAGGACCATTCTCTGGTTCGTGAAAGGCATTTGCTCATCTCCCCAGGATGTCATGCCATATATGGCCCTGACACCTAGCACAGTCCCTGTAAGAAGTTTCGGGAAATGGTGGTGTTGTGCGGGCTGAGCCAGTGTTGCTGGGAGGGCCGAGAGCCTCAAGCACACCTTTCCAGAGCCCACCCCAAGGGGCTGTCTGACGCAGAGAAAAACAATGAGAAACCAGATACCATGGAATTAGTGAAGAATTTCTCAGATGAAACAGGAAAGAGAGGAAATCCAGGGAGGTTTACATTACACCTGGCGCAGGTTGAAAGGAGTCAGGCCAGTTGGCAATATTAAACTTCAGGGTTTATTTGAAAAGACCCTTCACTCAAGCAGCAAATGAGAGGTGTTCCTGCCAGCAGGGGCTGTGTTGCCTCAACCCTCCTCCATCCCTAAACATAGACCCACACACTCATGTACCCGCACACTCATGTCCTCCCATACTCATGCACCCTGCACATTCATGCACCCGCACTCATGCACACCACATACCCATGCATCCACATACCCATGCACCCGCACACACTCATGCACCCACACTCATGCACCCCGCACACCCTCACACCTGCACACACTCATGCACCCTGCACACTCATGCACCCACACACTCATGCACCCCGCACACATGCACCCACACACACTCATGCACCCGCACACTCATATGCCCCGCACAAATACTCATGCGCCCTACATGCTCATGCACCCCGCACACCCATGCACCCACACACACTCATACAAACACACACTCATGTACCCGCACACTCATGAACAGTTGCACACACTGAAATGCACATACACCCTTTGACATCCTTTGGTAATGCCAGCTCTCTGCGCCTACATAGATTTGAGACCCTGCATATAATTGCTTAAGCAAAATAATAGTCACAGGCAACATTTGGTGAGCTCTTACTATGTGTCAGGCTATATCCAAACAGCTCACTTGAGACCATACACAGATATAAAAGAAGGGTGTGGGCTGTCTGTCGGTAAGTGTGTGTGCATGTGCGTGTGCGTGTGCGTGTGTGTGTGTGTGTGTGTTCTGGAGTCACACACCCATATCTCTACCATCCTGAACCTCACATTACAACTAAACACGTAAGGATGAAGTGTTTGTGGTGCTTCCAGGAGCGTGTAACGTGCATCACTAGCTAAATATGGAAATTAAACCATGAGTCTTCCTGGAACAGACTCCAGGATTACCCATAGGGTCTGTTTCCCTAAATTCAATTACCACATAATTACCACATAAACTCTCCTGAAACTCTCACAGATGGACCAAGTGAGGGGTGAGGGGGCAGCAGGACCCCAGAGCAGCTAATCACCTGTGTGTCTGCCTTTGCCACGGTGGGGAGGAAGGAAACAGCCTGAGTCCCGGCCACTGCCCTGCAGCCTCAGCACTGAGGCCCCTCGGGGTGGCTCAGGGACCCTCCTTGGTCTGTGGGCCCTGCTAACAGCTGTAGTGCAGGAATAAGCTTCAGTGTCCAAAAGCCTCCATCATGCATGCACACACGTGTGCACTCAGGACTCTGCACACATACATCCTCAAGGCAACTGATTCTAAGGTATTTAGGATGTGTACACGGGCTAGGGGACAGCATAAAATACCCAGACATGCTCCTCACCTTTCATGGTGGTCAAGGCCAATGCATAATTGTATGTTGCAGTGTGCAATTGATGGACGATGAGTTTGGGGGAGGCAGTAGATACTGCAGAGTTCAAGCACTGCCAGTTCTGGTAAAGGCTGGAATAATCCAGAACAATTTCAGGAAAAGACCCACAGAACCCTGGAAGCTGGAAGCCTGGTCCCTAGAGACAGACAAGGCTCACTCTGAACCCATTTCCCTGTTAACTGGATGTTTGACCTTGGACAGGTCACTCAAGCCTCTAAGCCTTTGTTCTACCGCCTGTAAGACAGGGACCAGGAGAGGACCTACCTCATGGAGATGCGTGGGAATTGAACGAGATGGTACTTCTGAAGTTCCCAGCAGGTAATGAACACTGGATCAAGGCCAGCAGTATCTGCAATTACAAAGGGAAGAGAGGAGTGGGCCACAGGAAATGGACACTTGTGTCCAAGAATAACTATTTCCTCTTTAGAATTTTCACCTCCGATGAACAGCAAACATAACCCAGAACCATAGAAGAAACTTGTTTCAGAAAGCACAGCATTTGATTCTGTACAAGGGCAGGCTCGACTCCTCAGCCCTGTCCTAACTCTCTCATGTCCCAGGGTCATTCTCAGTGACCCGGGATAAAGCTGGAGGGGCTGCGGAGGAAGCTCCAGGTCAGCGGGTAGCTCACCAAGCCGGGAGTGAGGGGGCATACAGAGGGTGCTGGTGCCTGCTGCGTCATGGCAAGCAGGAGGCAGGGAGGGCTGGCAGTCATGGAGAGGTAAACCTCACTGGGTACCTGTTCCTCCATCTAGCTGAGCTCCCAGCCAGAAGTCGTTAGAAGACATGTGGATCTGACATGGAATGTTTAACATTTGCTGGTAAAAAAAATAACTCGGTGTTTGTTTGGGGGATTTTCCAGAAGCTCTCAAGGCTCTCTGATGCCCCAGTTCATCCTCACTATCAGATCCTTTGAAGGTGCTCAGGAAACTGAGGTGTAGGAAGGAAAGGTTTTTGGTGAGGGGGTTGGATGCTGCAGCCAGATCTGTTCTTCCCTCCTTCCGTGTTCTAGAAATTTGCTGTTCATGGTGGGCAGGAGCGGAGAGGGGCCTCAATTCAGGAGCCCAAGGTGGGCCAGCAGATGGAGGGACCCCTTTGTCTAGGCCACTCCCAGGCACACTCCCCCACCTTAACCCACAGGTGAGGGCCCCACTGTCAGCCAGCGACCATTCTGTGCCACACAGACAGACTCCATGTCCCATGATAAGTGCACTTGCAGGACTTGCGGTTCAGCTCTCTGTACCCTCTCTCTCTTATGGGAATGAGACTCCCAGTGGGCAGGGACAGACCATGTAGGCTATTCAGGATGCCCAGTAAAGCTGAATTCACATAAACAATGCATTTATTCTTTTTTAGTATTAGTATATCTCAAATATTTCATGAGCTATACTTATACTAAAATATGCATTGTCCATCTGAAATCAAAACTAAATGGTGCATCCTAGATTTTTACATGCTCAGTCTGGCAACCCTACCTCCAAGCACACCAGTGGGATCCCAGGGTGGAGCAGTGAAGGGCTGGGCAAACCTCAAAGGGCTGAAAATGAGTTAGGGAAGGTGTAGGCAAGAGCCTGAAACTGGCTGGCAAGGGACCAGCTTCCGAGAGGTGGATGAATACACAAGTGCCCCTCTCTTTGCTGTGGGTCAGCCCCAGCCAATATGCTCAAGGCTCAGCCCCATTAGAAAGGCTGATTTGGAGAAAACAACAACAACAAAGGTGTTTGGGTCTCTTATTGTGCAGGGTGAGGATCCCAGCTTTCTGCTTTCCTTCTCTCCCCAGAACTTGGGCTCAAAGAGGTTTTACGAGATCCTTTGCTTCTGAAGGGCTGGGCATGAACAGACATCTACCCCCTGCCTTAGGAAGAAGCAATCCACACCAAGAGGAACTGGGGCTTCAGGACTCTGTAACAACAGGCCCCAACCCTCTTTGAACGTTCCCAGGTCTCAGACACATCTCCGTCCAAGAGGTCTGGGGGGGCCAGTTGCCACGGGGTACCTCTCTGCGGGATGGTGGATCAGACAGCTTGGTTCTAGAATCAGTGCAGAACCGGACGACAGCCATGCGCCCTGGACAAACTGTTCCGCCATCAGAATCTGACTCTCATTCCACAGAGAACTTCAGTCCCTCAGGTGGTACCTGGCATGGCCCAGAAGCTCACACGAGAGGGTCCTGTCCCTCTCAGCCCAGAGGGGTTCTGGGATGCTCTTGGGTCTGGCACCAGGTTGGCAATCCCTGCGGATTTTCCTGACCTATTCATTGCTTCTGTCCCATTGTCATCCATGTGACCTCAGGTTCCAGGCTCTTCCTAAGGCTGCCCTCCCCGAAGACCCACCCCAGAAAGTCAGCCACCAGGCCCTGTTTTCAAGGCCTCAGGCCACCTGCAGGCCACACCTGTCCTCCAATGGCAGGGGATCCTTTCCTTCCCCTGCTCTCCAACAGCGCCATCCTCTGCTCCCCAGTCCCAGCCTGGCAGAGGCCACCCACTGGGCCCAAGGGACACCTGCAGGGGCCAAGGCTTACTCCCAAGCCACTAACAGTGCAGACCTGAACAGGGGCTCTTCTCCCCACTCTCGATTTTTAAGTTCTCCTCTACCAGAAAAACAGGGAGACGCAATCCCGGCCTGGCATGCGCCTTTGTGTACCAGCCAGTGAAGGACAGGCCCGATTCTAGTGCTGAGCAGGCAGTCTGCCAGGAGCAGTCAAGATCACCCCTCCCTCCAATCCCAGGGTGGCAAAGGGCATTCATTACACAGAGGGGGAGGGGGAGTGTTTAACTCACTCTAAAGGGGCTGGGGTGATGGGGGGAGTGGGAGGGACAGCTCACAAAAGCCAGGGCTACAAACTCCCAACGGTTTTTTTTCTCAGAACTTCCCTTCCCTCTCTCCCCTCCTCCCCGTTGGGCTCCCCTCCCCCACCTCCAGCCGCTGGTGGCCTGCAGCCAACACTGGCCACACTGTCCGCATTCAGGCCTCCCCGCCCTCCTGGCCCTCTATCTCTTCCCCTGGCCTTCCCAACCTCGGGCTCTCTGCTCCCCGCGCCCCCCATTCTGAACCACGCACAGGCTCGGCCCCCCAGTCTCAGGCCGGCAGGCGACAGGCTTTGGAGGCCAGGAGCAGTCCAGCGCCCACCAGGCCCCCAGCCCCGCGGCCCCTGGCCCTTCTCGTCCACCCCAGCCAGGAGGAAGATCGCTGCGTCTGCAGAAAGCTGCCCCCGGCCGCGGCATTCCCGGGTCGCGGCTTCCTGGCTGGGAGAGCCGCACCTCTGAGTCCGGCCCACTCCCCTCGCCCCACTCTGGACCCTTAACCCCTTCCTGCCCCGCGACACCAAGGGCCCCACCCTCGCCACCCCAAGCAGGATGTGTGAGATGGGGTCCTACAGTTCCCCGCGAAGGAAGTGGGGGTGGGCAGGCCTCGCTCGCTAGGCCTCGTCCCCCTCCTCCTCACCCTCCTCCTCGCAGGAAGCCCCCCCGCCCCCTGCCCCGGCCGCGCTTGCTGAGCCTCCAGTCAGAGCCTCTGGCCTGGTGGTTTCCGGGGAGAGCGCCTGGCAGAGAAAGAGCCTCGGCGGCTTCTTCGGTGGGGCGGGGCCAGCGATGCCAGCAAGGGACGCGGGAGAGGGTGGGACGGTCCCGTCCCAGCAGAACCTGCCCTACCCCGCGGCGATTATGGAGAGGGAACACCCGTGCCCCACCAGGGCCAGCGCCTGGGTGTTTTGCCCCTGAGGGGTGGGGGGCAAAGATCAGCAGGTGCCAGGCGGGTGCGGCGAGGACGCTAGCCCCACCCACGTCTCTGTCCGCTCGCTCACCCGTGCACCCCTTCCCCCACCGCGCGGATCCCCAGGTTTGCCCGTGCCGCGGGCACCCGCGTGAAAGCCCTGGTCGGGCGAGCCGGCAGCCCCCCACCCCCCCGCAGGAATTCCCCTCTCCATTGGAGCGCCTCTCACTTCCGGGGAGCCGGGTCACTCCTCTGGCGCGGGTGCCTCTGCCCGCGAAACCAGTCGGCTTTGCTTTTTGCAAAGGTTTAATGCAGGACGCGATAGGTTTCCTTCCCAAGCCCTGGGCGGAAGTGGGGTGGGCAGAGGGATCCAGCCGCGTCCTGAGCCTCCGACGTTCCCTCTGCGCTCATCTCAAACAGCGAAAATGCACCTTCAACATCTCCATTTAATATTTACATTCAAGCAGGTAATAATTGGAAGCTTATAGTTTAGACATTTCTAGTAGCAGCAGTTTCTAAAGAGCTCGTTTAGCCTTTTAACAAACTTTTTTTTTTTTGCACATAGAAACAACACATCCATGTGTACAGTATCAAAAAATATATACCAAGGTTACCGGTATCGCAGTTCCTGGAAGGGGAGGAAATGAAATCAACCGAAATACTGAAAGAACGGGAAGAAAGGTCAACAGAAAATAGTTTGGTATAGAATATAACGTGATCTAGAGGAAACTCCATAAATCTAGGTTTTTATATTTCAATATATAAATACCTACAAATAAATATATATATATATCAGCCCGAAGAGGGTGGTGGGGCCTTTTGCGCTCAAACAATACATTTCAATAATAACACCACGTACAAACGGGAGTAAAGTCTGCACTTGACAAGTTAGCACGGTTAAAATATAATACTATAACTCTGAGACCGCCGCGCGTGGCTGCCCTGTCAGTCCCGGAGGTCCCACGCGAGAATGGGGCAGATGGGGGGCGAGATACGCAGGCACCGCGCGGAAGGGGCCCGGGCGCCCCAGCCAGAACCCGACAGCGGGACGCGGAAGGACGCGCTCGGAGACTCCAGCGTCCTGGGGCTGGGGGCCGGCCGGGATCTCCCGTGCTCGGCAGGAAGAGAAGTCCACGCCCTGGCCCCAGGTGCTAAGCCCCCCGCAGGACGGCCCTTCCCCTTCCGAGGCCTCCGGCTACACCATCACGTACTCCTTGAACGTGACGGTGAGGCAGTTCGCGGTGACGTCGGTGATAATTATATTCCCAAAGAAGGGCTTGAACTCGCTCAGCGGCTCCTCGGGTTCGTCCTGGGCCTCGGCCGGAGGCTTCTCGGCCGCTGTCGCTGGCGCAGCTGCCGCCGCCGCCGCCGCAGCGGGCGCCTCGGGCTTCACTTGAAGGGCGCCGGGCGGCTCCCCAGCCTCGCCGCGCGTCTTGACGCAGCGCAAGTCTATGGGCTCGTCCAGATCCGAGTCCAGCAGGATGACCTCCGGCTGCGGGAGGGCGGTGGTGGCTGTGGGGGGCACATCGGCAGGGCGCTCGGCCGCCGGGCTGCCCCCCAGGCAGGTGGGGGTGCTGATGCTCCGCGCGGTCAGGCGCTTCTTGCAGGGCTCCCGCTCGCCGTGGGTCTCGGAGAGGCAGCGCTTGCGCGCGTGGGAGAGATTTAGGCCGACCGCGTGGTGGTGGTGGTGATGGTGGTGGTGGTGGTGGTGGTGGTGGGAGGGCGGGTGCGCGCTCCGGGCCGGGTCCCAGGCCAGCAGGTCAGGCTTGGTTGTGAGCTGCAAGGGTTGCTCTCCGAAGGCCTCCTTGGTCGGGGAGAGCTTGCGGGAGCCGGCGTCCTGGGGCTGTGGGTCACCGGCCCCGGCGGCCTCCTCCTCCCTCCTCTTGGAGGGCGCGTCTGCCTTCTTCTCCTCGGCTCCTGGTGCCTTTTTGAAAGTCCTGTCAACCGGGGTATGGCGCTCCTCCGTGGCGCGCTTCTTGTGGCTGGGGGAGCGGGCCTCGCCCTCTGCCGCTTCCCCGGACTTGATCTTCACGGCCTGCATACCATTCTCCATGTATTTGCTCATCACGATCACGATGCGGCCGTTCTTGTTCTTGTTCTTGACTATCTTCATCTTGCCCCCAATCCCGTTGCCCGTCACCGCCTCCTTGGGGGCCGGCGTCATCCCGTTGGGGGGACCCTTCTCGGACCCCTTGCCTGCAGTGCCCGCCACACCGGCCAGGGGCTTCACGGCTCCCAGATAGCCCTTGGCTCCTGCACTGTGGGCCCACTTGTCGGGAGGGTGGCTCTTGGCGCCCAGGTCCGGGCAGGTGGGGCTGGGCGCCTCCTTGTGGCCTCCCTGGTACTGCAGGTCGTACATCTTGGGGTCGGGCTGGTAGGGGTGATGCTTCTTGCTATTCAGCTGGTAGTAGTATTTGCCACTCTTGCCGGGAGGTGGGGGCTTGCCTGCCCGCTCCTTGCTGTGTGGCTGGTACTGGTGGTGCTTCTTGCTGTTAAGCTCGTACTGATGCCCCTGGCCCTTCCCCTGAGCTCCCAGCTCCAGCTTGGCTCGGTTGTCCGCAGAGGAGTCCTGGAGTCCGCTCAGCACATTGGAGCGACGGGCGAAGGTAGGTACCTGGGGGAACGGAGCAGGGATGGGAGAAGGAAGTATAAAGTCAGCCCCCAGAGCACGTCTTGAGCATCAGGAGCTCCCCAGTCCCCACAGGGTCGGTAGCTGCTTAAGGGTGGCAGGGTGTGGGGAGGTCGAGTGGCAAGGAGTGGAATTGGGTGCCCTGGAGAAACTTCCCCCGGCCTCCGGGCCTGGAGGCAGCTCACGGAGCATGCAATGTCTAGGGAAAGACTCGTGGGCAGCCCCAGGGCCAGTGAGTGTATTCACCTGCACCACCAGAGGTTTGGGCTTCGGCCCTCTCTTCCGATATCCCATCAGCTGCTCCTGCCGTTCTCTGGGGGAAGGGAACACAACTCAGTGCTATTAGCCTCAGCGTCGCCTTCCGTCTGCGTTGCCCTAACCTGCAGTAGGACTGCCCCCCAACCACCCCTTTGGCGAGCAGCCGGGCCAGCAAGATCCGGAGGGATCGAGAGCTCAGGGCAGAAGGTCGCCTCTGCCGCCAGCTGGGCGCCTCGGTCAAGCAGCGACCCCCATCTGCCCAAGGGGTCCTCCGCGAAGAGCTCTACCATGTCCTCACCTGGACTGCCGCCCCCCTATGTCGGGGAGGCGGCAGCTCCCGGCTGGGTCGCTGGCACTGGCACCCACAGCCTTGGCCCGCGGCCCTGCGCAAAGCGCAGTGGATGCGGGGGTCCAGGGACTGCGGACAGGTCCAAACGAGGTGTGTGCCGACGACGTCCCTCCCCGTCAGAGGCACGGGATGCTAATGACCTCATTAAGATTCAGATAACGAGTGCCGCCGGCAGAAGGGAGCACTCGTTTTCCTAAAGGCAGAGCACTAAACAGGGGGAGGGGCTGCGCCCTTGTTTACACAGCGGCAAATGAGCCAATTACGGGCTGGGGGCGGGAGACGGCCGCCTAGGCTAGGGCTCGGCCAGGTTAGCAGCCACCAGGTGAACCGGCTCCGGCGCGGTCCTGGCGGGGCAGCGAGGCGGCAGGGCGGGGCGGGGGTGGCACGCAGAGGCACCGCCTCCTCCACGAGCCAGACTCCCAGCCGTCTAGATTTCCAAATTTTTAATAAAACCCACGGGCGGTGGCGCCGGTCAATACAGCTGCCAGGCTTCCGCCTGCGGCCTGGCGGAGGGAGCTCCGAGGCTGGGGGCGGACCTTCCCAGTACGGCCCAGCCCTCCACGGGAGAAAGGGATGCCTCCCCGGTGTCGGCCAAAGTTGCAGCCCAATCCCGGACCAGAAACCCGCTCTCCAAACCCTAGGCAACCCTACCACCCCACGGGCTAGCCCAGGGGAGGTCCGCCATACCCAGGGCCTGACTCCGAAGTTGCATGGCATTGCAACAGCCTGAGTTTTAATTCTTTGGGGACCCATTATGCAACATGGCATCAGCCGGTGACATGGTTACAGGGTGGTGAACTCCCAGGTGGGGCTGGGGCAGGATCCCTTCTCGGCGCCCCCCTGCGTCGCGGGAGAGCAACTTCCCCGCTGGTCGCTCACTCTGAGGGGTCTAGAGTTTACAGTTTTAGCGCCAAACGCGCCACAGGAAATAATGCAAAATAAAAGAGGGAGGGGGGTGGCAGGCAGCGGGGTGGCCGGGCTCTGCGGACTCCTGCCGCTCCTCCCCCGCCCTTCCCCCTCTTGTCCTCCCCGAAACAGAGAACCACAGCCACCGGCGGTGAATCCAGCTGCGGCAGCTGCAGCGTGACAAGCATCTGTGCGCAAGAGGATGAGCCTCTGCTCAGAAGCCACCCCTCCACCACCAGGCAGCGCCCATCCCGCAGCCTTTAGGCCGAGCTCCTCCTGCCCTGACCACGGGGGTTGAGACCCACCAAGTAGCCCAGTGGGGGCTGTGAAGGGCACCCAGCACCAAACAGACTCTGTCCCTTGCCTATCCCAAGCTCTCTGGGGTTGAGTGTGGGAGCCTAAGGCCTTGTCAACTTTTCTCCAGCCCCCAACAGGTTAAGTTCAGTTCCGTGACGTCCGGAGGTTTCACAATGCCAGCTCCCTTGGAGCTGCCCCGTGAGGTGCCGGTGCCAAGCGGCCAGTGGCTGCAGGAAAGCAACACCTAGGCTCTGGGGGTGGGGCTCCAAGGCTGCGCCAGGAGGGGGACCCGCAAAGAGCCGGGCGCAGCCCCGAGTTCTCCTGGCAGCTGTAGGGCCTCCCGCATGCACCCTTCCCAAAGTTCCCCCAAAACAAGCCTTGCCTTCTCGGCCCCGCCCCGCCCCCACCCCAGGCTGCCACCACTGCCAAGGACGTTGGTTAGAGGAGCGAGGCCACAGCCCTGCCGGTTCAGGCCCGTCCGGGGAAGGGGGAGCTCCCACCGGCGCCGTCCCGGCCCTTTCCCCCTTCCCCACTGCGGCGTGGCCCACTCTCCCATTCCCATATACGGTCACGGCTGCTGGCGGCCTCTGCTTGGGGGACGCTCACCTGTTCTGGAAGGCGATCAGCAGCCGGGGATCCAGGATGTTCTCCTCGGGTTCCCACGTGTTATATCTTGCAAGGGAAAAGGGAGGGGGACACGGCGTAAAAAAAACCGGGCCAGCTTTGCGGCCTCCAGGTGAGGAATGACATAAGGCCCCGCTCTGTCTTCATGAACCGAAAGCTGTTTAGCTGCGGACTGGGGAGGGGAAGGGTAGATTTCTTCGGGCCTGACGCGGTCCCTGATACACCGCCCCCCCAAGTCAAAATAAACACACAAGGGCAGGAAGAAAGGGGAGGAGTAAGGAAAATGAAACTAGCAGTTTATTTCGCAGTTGTCAAGAATTTTAAGCATGTTACTGCGACATGTTCCAAAGCCACTTTGCTCACCAGGAACGCTGCGTGCAAAGCAGCCGAATGGCCGAGTCACAGTCCTCCTCTCCCTGGCCCCAAGTCTCCGCGAGGGCTTCAGCCGTTCTCCATTTGACCCCTAATCCGATCACCGCGAGCCAAGCGGCCCCCCGACACCCCCTTGCGGCCCCGGAGTCCGCTGTCACGGGCAAGCACCCCCAAATACTCAGCAACACAAAAATATGCTTCTCCCTGTGTGTGTGAGTGTGTGTGTGCGTGTGCCTGCGCGTCTGTCTCCATCCGGTGCCTTCGCATTTCAAATTAAAAAAAAAATTCCCCACCAAAAGCGCCGCAGTGACAGTTCCCAACATTTTCTGCCTTTTTTCTTCCTCTCCCTGCACCACCAGGAGGGAAGAGGCACACAATTGCATTTTCGTCGCTTTTTAATTTTTTTTTTTTTGGTTTTGCAATATGGAGCCGTTCGGTGGAGGGAAAGGGGAAAGGAGCCATTTTCTGCTGCACATCAGTCAGTGCCTGCGCCCTCCCTCCCTCCGCCGGCCTCCCCGGCTCGGCCCCGCGGCTCTCCAGCTCCGCCGGCTCCTTCCAGTGCATAAATTAGTGATGGCATTTCCCGGAGAGCGGAGCACAACCCAGGGCGCCGGGCTCGGGCTCGGCGGCGCGGCTTCCCCAGTGCCTGCCACCGACTTCCCCACCCCCTCCTCCTCCACCCCGCCTCCCGTCCGCTCCCCCACCACCCCACCAGCTCGGCGGGTCGGGAGCCCGGGAGCCCCGCGCCTCGGCACCGCACGCCCCCGCCCCTCCGCCGCGACTTACTTGGGGGACCAGCCTCTCCATTTCACCAGATACTCCACTCTGCCCTGCGGGGGGAAGAGACAGCACTCCATCAGCTTCCGCGGGATCCCCGGCTCGGCCCGCAGCCTCCCCACCCCCTCCCCGCCTTTCCGCGGGCCCCTCCGGCCGCCGCTCCCTCTCCGCCTCGCCGCCGCCCCCGCGCCGCCCTACCTTGCGGATCCGCTTCTTCTCGATGCTCTCCACCGCGAAGACGTGCTCGCCAACAGCTGGCAGCTCCATGGCCGAGCGGCAGCGCGCCGGGGCGCAGGCGGCCGGCGCGGCTGCAGACGCTGCTGGCTCCCGCCGGCGTCCCGCTGCCGCCCCGGCCGAGGCGCCCCCTCCGCCTGCGCCGCCCGCGCCGCCGCCGCCGCCGCTCGCCCAGCACAGCCCGGCCGCCCGCCGCTGCCCGCGCCGCCCCGGCTCCCGGCTCGCGCTCGCTCAGACAACTGAGCCCGGGCCGCGGCTGCACAAGAACTCATGCAAATCCGGACGTCAGCGGGCGGGGCCTCGCCGGGCCCAGCTCGGCGTCAGGGGGCGGGCCGCGGCCGGGATTGGCGCAGCCCGGCCTACCGGAGGCCCCGGGCCCGGCGGCGGAGGGAGGAGGAAGGACGCGGGAGGGGCCGGGAGGCGGAGGGTGCCGGGGCGGTGCAGGAGGAGGGAGCCGCGAGCTCGGGAGAGGGAGGGAGCGGGACCCGGGAGGAGAGGTGTGCCGGCCGAGGGCGGAGAGAGGTGGAGCGCAGGACAGGGCCGGGAGGGTCTCGGCCGCGACCCCTGCCCGCAGCCCGGCGCCGGGGTCTGCCCCCTCGCCTCTCCCTCTCAAGTGTGCACCGCCCGGGGACCCCTGCTGGGGGCCACGGAAGCATCCACTGCAGTTTCCAGTTGCACCGAATTGCGTCATGTGCAGATGCCTGGGGAGCTGCCGGCAGGGGGCGGGATCGGGGCAGGGGCAGTTCGCGCCCCTAACCCTGAGGGCCCCGCCGCCCCGTCCGAGAGGCTTTGGGCATTTAGAAATGGGAGAGAAGTGGGAGAGAAAGGGCAGGGACAAGAGAGGACTGGGTGCAGTGGGGCGCTAGGGAGACCGCGGGAAAGAGTCGAGCAAGGGAACGGCAGAGCGGCCAGCCAGGGGCCCTAGCGCCCAAGAACCTTACCAGAAGGGGACTCGGAGTCCAGGCCCAGCCCGGATCCTGATCCGCCTGCAAATTACCCTCGGCTGTCTCCCTGGCAGGGCAGGGGCGGTCTAGTTTCCAGCAGATTCACCCCATCCCGCGACCAAGCAGAATGAGAAGTAGGGAGTACAGCGAGGGTGTGCAGGGGATGTCCGGGTCCGCTTGGGGGCCCGAGGGTTTACGTGGGGTCCCCGATAGTCATCGAAAGGGAGCAGAGAGGCTCGAGAAGAGTTTGAAGCTGACCAGGGGCACATCGGGGCTCCACGAGGGGGAGGTGGGTGGAATGGCCCAGGAGCCAAGCTTTGCTTATGAATTCAAGTCCGCGGTACCCGACAGTCAGCCTAGCCGAGGCCTCTCGACGCAGGCGGAGAAGTCGCCGAGTGTGAAGTTTAGCACCTCCGGCGGCGAGACGGCGCGTTCTGGCGTGCGGCTCCAGCGTCCGGCTGGGGGAGCTGCTGCGCCCCACGCGGCCTCCCGAGGGCGCCGCCCGCGGGGCCGTGAGCTCGGTGGGGTCGGGCTGCGGGTGAGGGGACCTGGGGAGGAGGCAGGGCGGCTCGACTGGGAGGTGCAGGGGTGCGCCCACACGGGGTGTGTCGGGGCCCCTGCTCCCGGCCCTTGAAGGACTGGGAGCAGGAACTTGCGCAATCCCTTGGCTGAGTGTCCGCGGAGAAAGAAAAAGCGCAGAAGCCAAAGCGAGAGTGGAGCGAGCGAGGGGGGAGCCGAGCAAAGAGCCATCCAGGCTCCCGCTCACGCCCTGACGCACGTCCCTGAATGCTAGGTGGGGACTGAGCGGCGGCCTGAGCGAGCCAGGGAGGGCGAGGTGCCGAAGTGAACCCCCAAAGCCTGAGCGGGGCTCGTGTTCGCCCAGGGATCCGGGAGAATCCTGGAGACGGTCTGGTGTTCAAGAACGCACACGTTGTCTCCACCATTTCACCGCCACCGCGCAGCTCCGGCGGCGACTGCAGCAGCTCCTGCTGCAGTGGCGGCCGCTGCCCAAGACGCCCGCGTGGCTCCATCCCCGGAGGGGTCCTGGGGGCGGGGGTCGTTTCTGGCGGCACGGAGAGGTGCTCGGTCTGCAGAAACTGCAGACAAGCTTGAGAGGCAAACCCAAGATTCCCTGGAAGGTGGGGAGGGGGGCAGCCTAGGTGGGGACAACGCCTGCCGGTACTCCTCGGGAAAGGAGGGGGGCTCCCGGGGTTTATATAAGCTGGGGGAGGGGAATTCTTGTGGGTGGGGGGGACACAAGGAAAAGGCTTTTCTCCTCCCGCTGCGTTTGGCTTTTTCCGACACTCTTGCCCAGGGCGAGGAGCTCTAGCCTGGGACAACTCAGCTGCAGAAGAGGAAGGGTCTCCGAAGCTGTCGCAGGAAGCGCCGTCAGGGCGACAGTCACCCTTCCACGCTGACCCAACCCCAGGCCGTCGGCGCTGCCGATCTGTCAGGGATCTGCAGCGACCTTGTCTGGACAGCCCCGTCGTTAGGGGAGGAGCTGAGCTTCCCGACACTCCGCCTGCCCGCTCACTAGAAAATCCCCTGGAAAAATCTGCTTCCAATGGGTGTTTCCGCGGCGTCCCGGTCAGGGGTCGCCCGGGGAGGGCTAGCTACCGCCGCAGCCTCCTTGACGCCAGGAGCGTCGGACTCCGGAGGCCGAGGCTCCGCTTGCTCTGCCCGAGTTCCTCCCCGGCCCACTCTCAGGACCTCGGGGGCCACGCAGCTGCACCCGGTGCCCCGACGGCAAGTTTGCGTAGGAGCCGGGCTGGGCCTGTGGCGGAGCTGTGGAGGAGTGGCTGCCGCCGGCCCCCACAGAGGATCTTTACTGTAGTTGCCCATGTGGCGGTTTGAGCAGCCGCCAGGCTCCCCTAGCCTGCAGGAGGGGACGCCCTGAAGCTCTTCAGAAGCCCCGACACCCCGGCCGCCCCCGCTCCTGGCCTTTCTGTGTAAAGTGACCCAAATGTAGAAGCACCCGCGGAACGCGGCAACCCGCCCCTTGGAGCGGTTGTTTATTTTGTCGCGGAGTGTAGGAGGATGTGGAGAGAGGCCAACTCCCAGAAACCTAGACTTACCTCGGCGGCGGGCCCTCGACCACCCTTCACCTGCCGGCGGATGTGGGGAGAAGCTCAGGTCTGCCCAGGCACCGATGGGCTGTGTGGAGGAGGCAGAGAGGATGTGTGCGGGGGGCGGGAGGGGAAGCGGCGAGAGTTCTGCAAGCTCCCCAGAGGCGCCCCGCGAACCCCTCCTGGAAAACCTCCCGTGGGCCTCCCCTACCACCGCACCCCCTGCCTTGGCCCCTCTGAGGGAGCCTCAGGCAAGCGGAGCCCAAACTCGGGATTCCCAGGGCCTTCAGCTGGGGCCCCTGCCACTCACCCGGGATGTCCCCAGCCCCGCGGGGAACCCCGGAGAGGGTCGCGAGTAGGCTCATTTGACGCTGCTCTCTTTCAGCCAGGGTTAGATCGCACCCCAAGGTTCCCCCGAAGGGCAGAAGCCTTCTGGGTGCCACCTACAACTGGGGCCCCCAGGGGCCCTCAAGGGCCCCAAGAGAGATGCTACGCTTTCCGGACTAGCCGCAGACTCCCGCTGGGAGTGCAGAAAGAAGGCCGAAACATCGGACCCCGGAGAAGCAGAACTTTTTAATGGCCCTGGACCAAAGGGTGGTCACTGAGAGTCCAGGTCCCAAAGGGCCCTGACCCGCGCCAACCCGCTGAAATAAACGACTTCTCAGGTCCTCTTCCTACGTGGACGGACGCTCTCTGCAAGGAGAGGCCACCGCCCGCTCATGCAGCCCAGGTCTGGGATCTGCCCGGAAGGGGCCGCCTGTGACCGCCCTGGTCAGCCAAGCTCTAGGAGTTGGTGTGGCTCTCTAGGCCCCCAGAGTGGGTTTCAAACACCGGAGGGAGAATTTGCTAGCAACGACTGCAAAACCTGCCCAGGCTTTGACAAGAGCTCATTTCTGTTCTCTGTTGTTACCGCGGGAACTTGTCTTTGACCTCAGCATCAGCAGTGGCTTTAGGGGAGCCGACCTGGGGGGATTGTGCGGGGGCGGGGGGCGAGTGGGATAAGAGCGGGGAGCCGGGGTGGGAGCCCCGCACTCAGCCCCTGCACCCTCTTGGAGGGACGGCTCTGTTCCTAAGGGTCTCCCTCCTCCCTCTGGGTCCCCACCCCCATGTTTGTGCTTTGTCACACCTCCCACGCAGGGTCAGCTTGCAGTTGAGCGGCCAACCCCCTGATGGCCCCGAGTCCCTCCGCAGCAGGCCGCTGGGGCCTGGAACCGGGGCTCTGGTTGGGAGGGCCAGGTGGCGTGCACGGGCGGGGCAACGGGCCCGGAGCGTTGGGAGGCTGTGGCCCCTTGGGATTTCCTTGGGGCCACATCGGCGCCCACAGGGCCTCGCCTCCGCACTGCAACACGCGGAGGTCGCAGGCGCGGAAGCGGGACGCGTTTTCTACAATGTCAATCGGCCCGTCCTCTCCCAACGTCAGTGCAGCCTCCCCAGCCCGGGCGGGAGAAGCTCTCCCGGCCGCCTCCCCAAGCTCGGTTGCGGGGCTCTCGCCGGCCTGGAGATCTGCGCCCCAGGATCCATATTTCAAACACCATCTTTGGAGCTGCTTCCGCCGCCCGCCGCCACGCGCCCACAACGGCCTCCGCGTTCCGCGTTCGTTGGCCCAAGGTCTCTCCGCGGGCCTCGACTGCCCGCCATGCTCGCCCCTCCACGCCCGCCCCTGCTTTTCGCTCTCGGATGCCCCGTCGCGCCCCCCTGATCCCAGCGGGGCCCACGCACAGGGCCGATTTCTTTCTTTCCGTTTTCCAACCAAGAGCTGCCGCGGCAAACCCAGGGACGAAACCAAAACCCCCAGGCGGACCCCGAAGTGGCCGGTCGAAGCGTTAACGGCCACCCCCTTTCCGCAGCCCAAGTCGAGTGCCCCTCCAGACCCGCGGCGCTCTGGGGGTTAAGCGCGCGCCCGAGGGGGTATCTGGCGAGCGGGGAGAGGCGGGGGTGGGGTGCCCGGCGCCGCTGGCCGGGGGAGCCGGGCTCGGTCTCGTTTCCCCCACCAACCCCCGAGTGGCGGGGCGGGCGCGATCGGGAGGACGCAGGGCTCCCCCGCCTCCCCGGCTGGCCGGGAGCCGGGCCTGGCCGCGGCCCGGGACCGCGAGGACGCTGTTTGGAGGCCGCGTCCTGCGCAGCCCAAGCGGGGGAGGGGGCGGAGGCGCGGGAGCGGCGGCCGCGCGTCGCCAGCCAGCCGATCGATCCCCAGGGGCGGGAGCGCGGCGAGGCCCGCCGGACACCTGGGGGGGTCTGTCCCTGTCGGATCGAGGGGCGAAGGGAGGGGTGCCAGGGATCTCGTGACCGTGGGATGGCGGCCGGGAGGGCCCAGCCAGAGCGCAGCTCGGCCTGCTCTGCGGTGCGGAGGGCCGAGAGCCGAGGGCTGGGGGCGGGGGGCCGGGACTCGAGTGGCGACGCCCCGGGCATGCCCGGAGTCCCGTATTGTCTCCATCGGCCCCGTTTTGGCCACTTCCGGAGCTGAATCTGGCCCCCGTGGCACTGCCCCTCCATGTCCAGGCCTCCGTCGCCGCCCGACCCCCACTGCCGATGACAAGGTCGTGGGACGTGGTCACCCAGTCCATCCCCCTCACCTCTCACCCCGCCCTCCTGATCCTGTTAGAAATGGGTGGGTGTCCCCTCCACCTCCGGAAAGATTCCCCCAGGTTTCCCCAAGAATTCCCCTCCCCAAATTCTTCCGAGGGGCAGTTTCTTGGGATGGTCGCTGAAGACGCTCGAGGAGTCCCCTTGGGCTCCCAACTCTGGCCGCGGCCTCACCTGCAGGTTCCGGGCACCCAGGAGGGGCCGGGGCAGGGGCGCCGAGGGGCCTGCACTCACCGCGCCCTCCCCTAGGGGGCGGGCTCCTCTCGGGCTGGCGGGAGGTTGGGGCCCGCGGAGCGGGCTGCCCCTCCGCGCCCAGCGCCCCTCCTGGAGTGGGAAGGAAACCTGCTGGCGAGCGAAGAGGGGGTCTCGTTGCAGAGCCGCGTGCGCCCCGCGTCTGGCACACTCCCCTCCCCCTCCCTCGGGCTGTGAGGCTGCTGGTTTTCCAGCTGGAAACGACCGGCCCCACAGCGACCTGGAACTTCAGGCGCCCCGAACCCTCAGGCCTGAACCATCTCAGGGGCGAGGGCCTTGCTTCCCAAAAGGGCCCCTTGCTCAGCGCTCCTCCTCTCCGTGAGAGGTCCACGGGGGGCGCATACGTACATCTTTTCAGCTGGGCTTTTTTCTAGGAAATCCCAGGTCAAGAGCATCACAAAACCGCTCGTTCGTTCTGCCAGCTAAGGGCCAGCAAAAAGCCAACTGGTATTACAGGGCAGATTTCCCCAGAGGGGCAAGCCAGCCGGCTTCGGGTAGGAATCAGTGCCCAGGGGGCCCGAACCGAAGCTCCACCGGGGTGTGATTCTGTTCCCTACACGGAAGCTCACTGAAAATAAAAAGTTCTCTGGGCCCACAAATGCCACCTCTTAAAAGTGCCCTGCCAGCCCCTTGTAAGGGCTGCACCCCTGGGTTGCTGACTGGAACGGGAGACACCCCAAGTAAGGAAAAGGGACCCCAAGTCCTCCTCCTCTGATGAACAGTGGCCTTGAGAAAGGCGGGAGCTGGGTGGGAATATGTCTTGAGATTAAGTTCCAGATAACATTAGTATTTCATTTTTCTAGGCTAGACCCCAGTGGAGGGAGTGCTGAGTGTGTGGCTGTGTGCGTGTGCACCAGTGCGCACACAGGCCCAGCCAGCCATCCCGCCCCTGGGCCCGCGGCTTCGCTGGCTCTCAGGCCCGGAGGCTCAGTGCCACCACCCATGACACTTTCAGAGGCTCACGAAAATGTTATTTATTTTTAAAGAGAACGTTCTTTATTTTTTAAATTGTGGTAAAGTACATGCAATATGTAATTTACCATCTTAACCACTTAAATGCGCAGTTCAGGGGCAGTAAGTACACTCTCACATAGTTGTGTGACCATCGCCACCATCCTACTTCAGAGCTTTCTCATCCCCCCAGACGGAAACTCTGTGCCCGTTGACCTCCAGCTCTGCCTCCCCGCCGCCCGTGGCACCCACCATCCTATGTCCTGTTCCTATGAATTGACTAATAAGTACCTCCTGTAAGTGGACTCCTGCAGCGCCATCCTTCGTGACTGGCTGATTTCACTCAGCGTCAAGTTCTCAAGGTTCATCCATGTCATGACATGTACCAGAATTTCCTTCCTTTTTAACGCTAAATCATGTCCCATTGTATGTATCTCATTTCTTTTAAAATCACGAGAAAAATCCTTAAGTTTGAAGAAAATGTTTCAATATGTATAATATGAATGTGTTCATCTTTATACCAGCGCAGTTATAAACTGGAATTTTGAGGACATTATTAAGGAGGAGGGGGCCCCCAAAGGCAAAAGTTCCCCGGGCCCAGGAAGGTTAGATTGTGGTCCTGCTCTGGGAGAAGTTTCAAGAAGGCTGCCTCTGGAAAGACTTGGTGGATGGGGACCACCAGCTGGCCCGGAGGGTGGGTTCAAGTGAGTGGGCCGTCAGCTCCCGACCGATGCCTCTGGGATCCGGAATGCTCCCTGCACCTGTGCCCTGGACCCCTAGGCACCCTGGGGCCACTCGCCCTCACTCGGGATCGCAGGTTTCTCTCTGATGCTGATGAAATAAAAAGCATGTAAAAGAAATAGGGAATACCAGGAAATAAAAACACAAGGCCTGCCTTTCTTCCTTTTATTTAAAGGGTTCAGTTCTGCAGGGCTCAGAATCAGCTCTGCTTTCTCATTTCTCCCGGATGTCTGTCTGGCCTGTGTCTGCGAGTTGATTGCCTGCGATTTGACAGTAATGATTATAATGGGGTGATTTTGTATTCTTTGACTCATTCGGATCGGAAGGTTCAGAAATGGACCTGTGCCCCCCACTCCCCACCCCCTTGCTTTTGAAACTGATGTTTTCTTTGAGTCCAAAGAGATGGCAGAGTCTCACGGAAGAAGATCCATGGGGAGAAATGGTCCTTCTCTTTTCGAACCTATTATTGATTACTGGTTTCTTTTCTTGGCTTGGGAACGAAGAACAAGTGCCATAGAAGCCAAGAAATGTACATGACCAGAGAAATATTGCTGCAGAAACCGACGTGGGAGAGAAGTCTTTCTTGGAATTTTGAGAAGGAGCTACAGCTGTTATGTACACTGAGATGTCTGGGGATCGCTCACTCCCACACACTCTGCTGATGTGACTTTTTCATCTCCTTTTTGGTAACCCACCAGCAAAGATACATTCCTATTTACACTAAGCCTGACTTCGGCCTTCTTTCACCAACAGGCCCTGTCAGACAGACAGACACACTTGCAACACTGCGGGTGTTGAAGCAGTTGAACCAAGGGTAACTTGGGCCCTCAGCACCGGCCACTTGCTTTTCGGCCTGACCCAGGGGAACCTAGTCCTGCCTACTGGTTCTTGCACATCACCGGAATTACAAAGAAGCCCTGTGCTCTAAGGTGGGCCCTGTGTGTGGCCAGGAAGACGAGTCCCAAGTCGTGTTTTCAGAACGGCAAGGCTGGCGTTTGTGCACGCAGTCTGCAGAGTGCACGCTGCTTCTGAACATCATTGATTATGTTTCTTCACACTGCACATCAGAAGCCTGGTTATTTGCAATGCACACCAGCAATTCCCTCCTAAACTCAGACCCTCCAATCCCACAGTAGAGTGTCTGGACCTGTCACTTTGGAAAGACGGGGGGTAAGGTATAGTGTGCACCTCTGACAACCCCAGCTCCACGTAGGCAAGGGCTTAACTGTGAAGTTCCTGGGACGGGAGGCAGGCAGGAGCGCAGCAGGTCCCCACCGCAGAGTGCAATAGAGGTGCTGTTTGGGTAGGAGTCTCCCCGCCTTCTGCTCCTGTCACAGCCAAGTGCTCTGCCCTGCCCTTCTTGGGCTGGTGCTCGCTGGCTGGGATGGGAGGGAGGTGTGCCTTTAAGACCACAGTTGCACCATGAGGGAGAGGTGCTTATGGAAGAGCGAGGTCCAGGTTGCCAAGGTGAAGCTGTCAATAGTGTATCGAGCAGGCCCGTGGACTGGCTGTAATTGTCTGTTTCAAAACAGCCTCTGGCTCTCCTCCCACTCCCCAGAGCACTGCAGACAGGATCCTGGCTGGGCAGGAGTCTCTGGGGACTGAGAGTCACAGAGCTCCACCCCTCCCAAGGACGAATTAGTTGGGGCCTCTTTGCTCACACACTCCCACTCGGGCCTGGGACCTGGAGCAGCACAAGGGCCTGCCGGTGACCTGGAACCTGCCCTCCTCCATCCAAGGGCCCCACCCGGGGGGACCCCCCTCCTGGGATTCTCCTGACTTCCTGCCAGCCCACGTGGGGCAGTCCAGTGGGGCCATTTGTCCACTCCACAGGGCAAAATAAAAACATGGGTCCCTTGTTCAAAAGCAATGAAAAATTTCAAGATGTTGGAGCATCAGACCAGCATGGGGCCCAGGAGGCTGGCCCGTCCCCAGGGCTCACCGCCCAGCCTCTGCTATTCTGGATGGATGTTGTCTTCCTCTCTTGTATCAGCTTCCCTCAGGGTCAGTCCCTGCGCCCAGGGGACCACCTGGTCCTGGGGGGGCTCACTGCCACAGTCAGGGCCTAGAAGGAGGCTAGCAGTCCTGGGAAGCCAAACATCCCTTCGGGGGAGATGCTCGGTGGCACCCATGGCAAGGAGCATGTTTGCAGGGGACAAGGCAGGGGCTGTGAGGTGTGGCCACATCAGTCCACGAGTCACCAGCACCTTCCCAGCTGTGGAGTCTATGCCCTGGGCACCCTGCTCCCTGGCCAGTCTCTATTACTCCCTGCCTGCCCCACCAGCCACCCAATCAGGAGCACTGATATTTGAGGGTGCTACCCAAGGGGCCTTTGGGACAGGGAGGAACTGGGGAGGTTGGCAGACACCTGCTGACAGTCCGCCTGCTGGGAGAAGGCAGGGGTGCAGAGTGATCCACGCTGACCAGACAGGCTTTACTTGGCATTCCAACCTGCTTCCTGTAGGACTTCAGCCTCAATTTCTTCATTTACAAAGAGGAGGCAGGACCTCACCTCAGTGCCCTACAAAGGCCAGTGAGACCCTGCGTGGCCTGCCCCCATCCACCTTCTGCCTTCCTCTCCCACGCTCCTCCTTGCACACTCTGCTCCCACCACACAGACTCCTCCACAGGTCCAGGCACGTTGTTACCCCAGAGCCTTTGCGCTGGCTGAGGCCATAGCCTGGGTACTCCCCTTTTCCTTCAAGCTTTTCCTTCAATGTCATGCCAGCCTGCAGCCCCTGCCCACGCGATGAGCACAGCCACCCCTCACAGTCTGTGCTCGTGGTCTGCCTCTTTCCTGCAGCACCGTGTTCTCCTTCCGAGACAATATCCTGCGTATTGACGATGCTCTTTGTCTCTCTCCTGCTGGAACACGAGTCCGCAGGGCAGGGTCCTGCTCACGTCCCTTCTCTGATGTGTCTGCGGCATCCAAACACTGTTCGCCCCATAGCTGACGCCCAGTAAGTATCTGTCAAGCGAATGTTGAACAAATAGGATTTTTTCGAGGAAAAGAAGCTTCTGCCAGCAGTGCGCCGGAGCTGCTCACCCCGGCTTCCGAGAGCCAAACGCTACAGTGTCAGAAACTGGGTGAAACCAGTTGTTAAACACAGACATGATTAAAAATGAAATTATTTAAATTTATAATTAAATATAATAAGAACAAAGGTAGTAAGTGCTCAAAACTCACTTCTTCCTCATGATTTCCTTCCATTTTCCTCTGGCCACGTTCTTGAGGTGATGATTACGCCTAGATTTAAGTCTAGTGTGTCTGTGTGTCAGAAATAGTGACAACTGCGTATTGTGTCCCAATTCCGTGTTCAGTGACTTCCTGCCGGCAGCTGAACATCAGCCACGGGGGAGTATTTGCACCACAGAAATCAGCAAACACTGCAAATCATGGTTTTGTTGATGGTCCAGGCTTAAAGCAGTGGAAAAAAATATTAACGAGGCATGTTAAGTGTAAAAATGTGTTGCGCCTGTAGGCCTTACACTGTGATCGCACCAAAGACAGAAGAAACACGACAATCAGGGCTAAAAAACTCTAATCTGGTTCAGCAAAGCAGTCGCTCATGCCATTATGAGCAAGTGAAGTCTGACATCTTGGCTTCACCTTCACTTTCCTAGTTGACTTACGTGAAAATATCAACCAGCATTCGCCTCAGAGCTGCCCTCGCTCGTCAGTCACAAGCATGGATCGGCTCCTGATCAGAGTTTGGCAAAAAGTCAAACAAAGCATCCTGTGAATCAGCTGATTATATAGAGTTTACAATAAAGAATATTGTCTATTTTATTATAATTTGTAAATTTCATGATACACATACAATAAAATTTTTATCAGTAAAATTATGTTTTTTCTTTTTCCTCAGAGAACTGGCTGCTAATGCTAAACGTTTCTCAGCATCTTGTACAGCCCAGAGGAGGCATTTAGATTACTGTAAATAAATGCAATCTGTCTAATGACATGGGTGGAGGGGAGCAATCCAGCTCCATAGGTAACCCTAAAGAAGGTGAGGAGACAGGAGGAGGGGCCAGGCCTGGGATCCACGGGGTGGTAAGAGCCAGGCACCGGGGACACCATTCGAGGACCTGGAGTGGGTATGGGGCACCATGGGGCACTGGGAAACCTGGCACATTAGACAGGATCACATGAAGGAAGCATCAAGCCTGTGGATGGTGAGCCACAGCCTTTCGGGACAGCACCCCTGCAGCTTCTCTTTCCAGGACAAGATGCCCCCTCAAGTAGGCTGCACTGATCCCCAGGCGGCCAGACCCCGCAGGCATTGTCCTGAAGACAGATGGCCCCAGACCCTTGGACAAAGGGCCCGTTATGCTTGGGGCTGCCCCATGCTCTCTCTCTCTCTGTCCTCCCAGCTTATTAGGGGACCTCATGTCCCATGTCTGACCATGTCTACTTTCCCAGCCTCTGTTTCTGCTGAACCCAAGGAGGGGCTGGTCCAACCTCAGCCCCAGCCCTGATCGTCCTCTTGCTGGTAGAAAAGAATCATCCTTTTATTTTGTTTTGTTCCTTAGGTGTGTACATACAGTGTACTTCAGACTGGGTGGTTGGATAAGGGCTTCCTGAGCAAGGCCCATGTGGATTATGACTGGTGTGGTAAGAAGGGGCCAGCTGTGTGAAGATGGGTGGGGGTGGGGGATTGTTCCCAGGCACCAGGGGGCACCAGGTGCAAAGGCCCTGAGGCAGGCACAAACTGGGTATGTTTGAGGACCAGAAGGAAGGCAGGAGGTAGAGGGAGCAGGGTGGGAGAGCAGACTGGAGAAGGGCAAAGGCAGTTTGCGCCAGTGGCTGCGACCAGGGGTTTGGACTTGATTCGGATTTCTGTGGAAGGCCTTTGGAGGTTTTAAGCACACGATTGGGGGACCATCGTTTGCTGGCCAGATAATGGGGTCGGGCCTAGACCCTGGGGACACAGCCCAAGTTCCCAGGACTTACGGAGGAGCCTGCAGGATTAGCACTTCCTGGAGGCCCTTCCTCCACCTGGTCTGCTTTCAAGAAACATCTGGAAGCACCACCTCTCCCCTCAGGTCCCTTCATGGATTTGAAGACTCAAAGGCCAAACAGGGAGGGTAGGACTCAGACTCTAGGAGCCAGATAGCATGGGTTTGCGTCCCAGCTGGGCCACTCACTTACCTTGTGACCTTGAGCAGCTGACTCATCACCCTGTGCCTCAGTTTCCCCATCCTGAAAAGGAGGCTAACAGTAAAATGGCTGGTAGTCATGGAGGTCAACCGGATCAGTAGGCAAAGAGCTTTGCACACCTGGCAGGAGTGCCCAGGGTGGAGCTGAGCATGGGGCTCTGTCAGGGTCACGGACCTCTGAGAAGCAGTGGGTCTGGGGCATCTGGGGCATCCACTTTGGCTCTTGGACTTGCTGTGTGTGATGATGATGTTCAAGTGCCAACTCCGGTGCCCGTCTTGGACCCATGGGTGTGGCCTGGGTGGCACAGCTGGGCAGAGCTTCGCTAATGCACACCCTGGCATCAGCAAGGTGGGGGCTAGGAGGCCAGGAGAGGTGGATCAGGGTGCCTCCCAGCTCCAGCAGAGCCACTTCTCGGCTTGTGTGGGGGCAGGGGGCCCACCAGGCTGTGTGCCCAGGATGGTAGCAGGTACTGTGTTCAGGTAGCTCATACCCAATTTTGAGAGATTTGCCTTATTACCTTCCCACCACTCCACCCACCGCCCGCTTACAGGTGAGGAAATGGGTTCTAACTGGTTGTGCAGTGGCCCCAGGGCAGCCCAGCTCCACTTTCAGCTGGAGGGCATGTGCCAAGGTGTCTCTTTTTATTCCGGGCTATGAAGAAGCCCTGGGTCCTCACATCTTGTGAGCAGTGCCAGGAGGGCCTGGGGTCTGTGGCACAGTTCTGAGTGAATTAAACAGGCAGCTCCTAGGACAGGGACCACCAAGTGTGAACACACTTCGGTCTTATCCACTCGACCACCGCATGAGCGATCATTTTCCTCAGTTCTGTGGGGGAAACCGAGGCAAGGAGAGTTGAACCATATGCAAGAGGGCACAAGAGGCGAAGGTACTCTGCCCAAGGGATGGGTGTGAATCTGGGGGGCAAAGGGCAGACTAATGGGTGGAGGAGTAGCCCTGCAAAATGTGTCTGCCTGGAACCTCAGAATGTGGAGTCAGTTGGACTAAGGGTCTTTGTGGATGTGATTAAGGGAAGGACTCTGAGGTGAGACGACCCTGGAGTGGGGCTGGCCTGGCACGCAGTGACAAGTGCCCTCGTGAGACAGAGAAGGTGGACGTTCTCCCCTCTGCAGATGCACATGATGCTGCAGGCAGAGATGGGGGGACACAGCCACAAGCTGCGGGGCGCCCGGGCCCCTGGAAACTGAAAGATCTGGAAGGGACCTCCCCCAGCCCCCGGGGGCAGTGTGGCCCTGCCACCACTGTGATCTCTGACTTCTAGAGCTGTGAGAGAGCAAATTTCTGTTGTCTTAAGCTCCCAGTTTGGGGTGGAGCCAGAATTTGAGCTGGGGTGCCTGCCCTAAAGCCCATCCTCGACACCCCTACCTGCCCAGGCCAGACCCTGGGCTCTTTCTCGTTGGTTGAAAGAGAAGGTAACGTCTGCTGGTCTTTGCTGAGCACCTGCTCAGGGCTGGGGGCCGTGCTGCGGGTTCTCACTCGGGGTTCCCCATTCCTCTCCCTTTTACAGTTCAGGGATTCCTCAGACATGGCCTTGAGGACGTGGGGGCTTCCAGAAGAGAGACTGTCGGCCCGGGAGCTGTCTGTCACTCGCTTCTGCCAAGATGCTCCTGAACCAGCAAGTCAGGGTGAATGGACTGCTGAACAGACCCACGACATGATGCCATTAAAGACCCCAGAGACCCCCTAAACGCGTGGGCCCAGAGACAGGTCTGGAAGGAGAGTCCTCCTTGCCTTCGCACGGCTCCCGACCCGGGCCTCCCTCATCTCCAGATAGCAGGTTCAGGGCCAGCGCCTGCCGTTCGCCTTCCCCCTGAGAATCTGTCCCCAACACCCATCTGCTCATCATTCCTACTGGATCTACCTGAAGCCTCTCTGCTGAGCACCAAAGGCCTTCTCCCTGCACCCACCTGCTGCCTGGCCCTTGCTCCATGGTCCCCTCTGTCACCTTTCTCCACCTGGGGAAGCCCCGTCCCAGCTGGGCAGGGCAAGGAGAGAGGGGGCGGACGCCGCGGCGCGCTTCTGGCCTCCCACGCCTGGCACGGGCCCCTCCCCGCACACACTGGCTCCTCGCGGGAGCCCTAGCATTTAATCATATCTCCGTTTTACAGCAAAAACAGGCCAAATGCAGACAGAATGTCTTCACAGCCGCTAAGTGTCGCAGTTAGGGTGGCAAACACCCTCGCCCAAGGTCTGTGCACTTAGCAGTCACTAAGCACTCATTGGGTGCCGCGCGCACCATGTCCAACTGCCTGCCACCCAGCCCCCTGGCTGCACCCCACCATGTGGGGGCAGGCGCTCAGGCGCACACTGGGCAGTTTTTTATGAAGGATTGCATAAATGTGAAGGAAGCAGGGACGCTGAGCACCAGGGTGGGGTGGTCATCAGGCCTGAGGTGACACTTGACAGAGCTCTGCATTTCATTCTCTCTGCAGGCCGGGAGCCTGGGGGCTGCTCTGCTTTTGCTCCACTTTCTGGATGAGGCTCAGACGGGTCAAATCACTTGTTCAGCGTCACTCAGCAGGTAGGAACCAACAGCTAGCTGCAGGGGGCTATGGCTGCCCTGACCAATAGAAATCTCACCTGTGCCTCCACTGGGATGGCAGCCACCTTAATAAATAAGAAACAAAAGTAATTAATATCTTTTATTAGCCCAGTATATCCAAGCTCTTCCCATTTCAACTTGATGAGCACAAGAGTTATTAATAAGATGTTTTACTTTATTTTTTTGTTTTCTCAGCCGTGGAAATCTGCAGTGGATTTTGCATGTTGGCCACGTCTCCATGGATGCTTGAAAGCCACATATGACTCATGGGTACAGACTGGACAGCGGGCCGGGGGCAAGGTGTGGCGACATCCAAGTCCCGGCGGAGCAAATCCCCCAGGGACGAGCCTGTGACAGCTTTCTGTTGTTCCCCTGGCTTACGCTCCGGCAGCCCTGGGCAGCATCGCTGGCTGGACGGAGTGTCAGTGGTCACACGGCCATTTGTGCGTCTGGAATAGTCAGGCGCGGCGTCAGGCATGGCCAGAAGGCTTCGTCTGGGCCAAAGCAGGTGCTGACGGGGAGCACTGCTCCAGCCTGCCTCCCCTGGGGCCCGCCCAGATTGACTTAAAAAATGCGATCAGGGCCAGGGTGGGCAGCAGTCTTTACAGGCACCCATGGGGCTGTCCAATTGGGTTCCTGGATCCAGAAGGCCACATTAACAAGGTGTCCTCTGCACGCTGGAGTCACCATGAAGGCTCTTGCCTGGGAACATAGCTTTCCGCCCGCCTGGGAGCTTGCTTTTCTTTGGGGAAAGGTTTCTTCTCCCCAAGTGCTGGTGAGGGTCCCGAGCCCTGGTCAGGGCTTCAGTTACATGCAGGAAGCCTCTGGTGTCGTCTAGGCAGGGTGCACCTCTAAGGCGTCTGTGGGAGCCGCCCAGGGTGGGTTGGCCTCCTCTCCCAGCGTCTGCTTATCTTTTCAGTGGACGTGCTTGCTGGCAGCCGAGGGTAATTACGGGGCTGCATCCTTGAGGCTGCGTCTCTCGCAGGCTGCTGGCCTGGCGGAGCCGCCGAGTGAGTGGTGCTGTCAGCTGCTCACTGAGATGTGACGCTCGGGGACTCTGGCTGGGGCCTCTCTTCGCTGCCTCTGATGCCTGGATGAAAATGCCAAATCTGTTTGAGATGGAGATGTGTTTTCCCCTCGCAGGGCCACAGGGCTATGCCATCTGTGAGTGGTCCTTCTTCCTCCCGCCACAGACTCTGCCCCCAGGACGTCCCTGTCCCTGAGGTCCCTGTTCTTGCCCCCCTGGCCTCCTGCCTCCTGCTTTGCATCTCTCTCCCTGCCCTCCCCTTGCTGATCCAGCTCCTCTAACGCTTCCCTCTCCTCTCCTTTCCTGGGCTCCCTGCCTCTTGTAGGCTCCTGCAGGCCTCATTCAAGTCCTTCCAGTTTGCTGCTGGGACAGCCCCATTACAGGGATGAATAGTGTGCCCCGCAAGCTCAGGTGCACCTGGAACCTCAGAATGGGGCCATGTTTGGAAATTGAGTCTCACAGATGTATTCAAGTGGAGATGTGGTCATCTGGGTGGCCCTTAAGCCACTATGACTGGTGTCCTCCTCAGAAGGGGGGGATTTGGTCACAGAGACCCACACACCAGGGACAAAGCCACACGAAGACAGAGACAGACATTGGAGCAATGCCTCGGGAAGTCCAGGATTCCAGGGACCACCCCGTGAGTGGACTTCCGGCCCCTGGAGCTGTGAGAGAAGCAATTCCTGTTGGTCAAGCTGCCCAGCTTGTGGTCCTTCCTTAAGGTAGCCCCAGGACACTTCTCCAGGCTCCTCTGCTGGGCTGGACCCCAGAGCAATAGTAGAATTGCCCCAGCCAACCCCGCTCTGGGAGGCGGTCCCAAGACTCAGCAGGCCATCCCTGAGGTCCAGCTCTGTCTGCAGAAGCCCCCAGCTCACACACATTTTTAGGCATAATGGTCTGATTTCCAAAGGATTTCTTTGGGCTCACCATACACTGATCACGGTCAAGCTGAAACCCTGCACTTGACAAGGGACGCCATCAATGCCTGACTCCTGACAGCATGTTGGGGGCTTAATCAGGTAGCAGCGGGTGGGGTGGACAAGAGCAGGTTGTTGCAACAGCACAGTCTGAAGGCGGCACCTCCTGAATCGTGCGCTGGCTTAGCTACAGGAACAGGCCCTGGGACCCTGCCCGCAGAGCAGAGGGGTCACTGGGAGGGTATGTGGTTTTGTGCAGGTGACCTGGGCACCCAGCAGTGGCCTGTGGGCAAGCCTGTGGGACAGGATAGGCAGCATCCATGTGGGTGGGTGTCTTGGCTCTGCCTTGACCCTGGGTGGGGGTCCTGGGCCCCTGGCTACTCTCATCTGTGAAATGAAAGCAGGATGGCCCACCTCCCAGGGTTCTGAGGGAGTGAGGATTGGGGTAAGCACTCATGCGACCTACTGTTGCTCTGTGCTATTGTCAGAGTCCCAGACCACGTGGAAGCTATCAGGTGGCTCACCCTGCAAAAAGGAGAAGAGCAGCCGGTAGCAGCTCTCAGGGGCACGGCGAGGACCTGCAGCCAGGCAGAGACGCATGCAGGTCAGGGAGAAAGTAGAGCCAGATGGAGCTGTCCGAGGCCACTGTGAAAGCCACGTGGGTGTAAGGAGACAGCGGAGGCTCAGGGAGACCCCAGGGCAGAGCCGAGGAGGGCCCCTAGGGCCAGCCGGTGAACCTGGAGAGGGCTGTCTTAGCAGAGCTGCCAGCAGACAGGGCGGCACAGAGGACGGGTGGGGGACACACACATAGATACACACACACATGCCCATGCACTGGCACACAGACAGCAAGCCTGACCAGTGACCACATCAGGGCAGGCTGAGCAGTGGGCTGCAGCTGGTGGGGCCACGGGAGGCGGGCAAAGGAGAGGGGTGAGGTGGAACAGCAGGACTGAAGATGCAGGGGGTAGGAGTGCTAGGAGTTGACATGGGGACCCCCTTGGAAAGGAGGAGGTGGCCAGTCAGGAGCGGACGAGGAGAGATGTTCTGGGAGGGCAGGGTCCTGGGGAGGCGCTCTCTTCAGAAAAGCTGGAGGTAAGGTCATCTGCAGGGTGTTTGAGGGGGGACGGGGCCACCTGCAGGCTCCCCAAGAGAAAAGGGGAGAATGGCTGCTCTGAAAGGGTGCTGGGCCAAATTGGAACTTCCACAACCTCTATGCTGTCCCTGGCCAAGACCTGCGACCTGGAAGCCAAGGGGATGTGGCAGAGCTCGGGACTGGGGCCTGGACAAGGTCCAAGGGGCTGAGCACCTGGCTGTCACCGTTACAGGCTGGAAGTGGCCCTGTGCTCACCCTCCTCTCCCTGCCTGTTCGGGTCCCAGACTGCCGAAAGAGCTCTGATATGAAAAGTCAGAACTGAGCAGGTGAGTGCTGGCTGCATGTGTGTGCATTTGCCTATACGTGTGTGAGTATGTGCAATGTTCTGTGTATATGTGCACGTGTTGGCACATGGGCACTGTATCTGTGTCAGTGTGCACACATGCTCTCTAAGTACATGCGTCTGTACACATGTGTGGTCTGTATGTGCGTGAATGTGCACCTAAGGTGCCCAAGGGACTGTCACCTCCCTGGCATCACCTCCAGGTGGTAGTGTCTGGTGATTTCCATTTTCCTCCTTTTTCTTTTGTGCTTTTAAATTTAGTTTACCACCTCCAGGCACTTTTTCCCACAAACAAAAGGCAGTTGTAACCCTCCTGCTCAGAACCCACCATTCGGATTGAGCGGCCTGTGGAACCCTTCTGGCTGTGCAGATTACTGCAAGGCCTGCCCCAGGGACTGCTTCTTTGAGCCTCCAGGTGCTGGGGTGCTTGTGAACTCAGAGGAGGTGCAGTCAGCATCACCTTGAATGCAACAACCCTCCTCCAGCCTTTCCAGCTGAAAATGCCCCTTCCTTGAGAAAACGGGTGTCCCCGGGAGGAACTCTGCGTCCTCCCTGCCGCGCCCACTGGCCCACCATGCGTAGCTGCCCAGGTCCCATTCCTTCTTGCTCATCCCTGCTCTCTGCCCTCTGCCTCCTCTCTCGTCTGCAGACTCCATTCCCAGGCTCACACCTCTGGCAGTCTCCTCCTGCGACCACCACCCCCCAGCTGCCCTGGTCCTCTGCTTCCTCTCTTGCTCATTCAGTTTGCCTGGGGTGGCGTCTGGGCACTGGGGTTTGCTAAGGGCTCCCCAGGTGACCTCCCGTGTAGCCAGGGTGACTCACCAAGCTTGCAGCTGTCCAGAAATCTCACCCATTATTGCCTTAATCAGTGACACGTTGGTCAATGTTTAATAATCAGCTCCGGGTGTGGGGATAAAAAGCCTGATTTACATCATTCACCAATTCCCGTGGTGTAAATATTCCCACCATAGCCACCTCCAAGCGACTGTTGAGAAGTTTATCAGCTGGCAAAATTCCTGAAGTTTAACCTGTGGGGAGTATCTCGCTGTGGCCTGGCTTTACCCTGAGCTGGCTCACCCGTCCCTCTAGACCTGGTTAGTGATGGATGTGCATCAGCTTTGCTATCTACACCAAAGGGAAGGAAAAGGGCACTGGCATAGAGGGACTGCTGGGGCAGGCAAGGGCGCCCCCCGTTTACAGTTTTATGAAACACTTTAACGATCTCATCTAATCCCCTCTATAGCCATAAGCAGAGCAAGTAACACCTCCTCTTTACCAAGGAGGAAATCAAGGCTTAAGGCTAAAGTGATATGCCCAAGACTGCACAGCAAAGGGGTCACAGAGCCACACGAGGGCCCAGTGCTCAGGCGCCAGCCCAGGGCCTCCCCCACCCCCTGAAGGACCCTTCCTAGCTCGGCACATGGCCGATTCTGTCTCAGCCCTGCCCTGACCTGGGCCTCCTTGCTGGAACCTCTCTGCCCAGTGTGCGGCCTGGCACTCGGCCTCCGCTGCAGAGAGCAGGGCAGGTCCCAGACTTGTTTGGCACTCAGATGTGGCCAAGCAGAGGCAGCCTTGGGCATCTGCACCTGGGAGTGACACAGAACCTCTCTGATCTTGGGGGTGGGTGCGCCAGTGGCATCCCATGGGTGTTACTCAGGGCGTGCGAGAGGCAGAGGTGGCAGGATGCAGAGCTTGCTGAGCGAGCCGTGGTCAGCTCCAAGTGTGCTCGGGCCAGCGGCTCCAGAGGGGTGCTGGGTCCCTCCCTGGGGAGGCAGGCCTGCTTGGTGGCACCCAGGGAGTCATTCGGCAGCTGAGGCGCAGCCTACTTCTCCAGCCCTCCCAAGGACTCCGGAAGTTCCTCATTGTATTTTCTGCCGCAAGTAGCCGGAGTGCCTTCTGTTGTCTCCATCTGAACCCTGACTGACACACCTCCAACTTTGGGGACCTCCAGTCTTACCTGACGCAGGATTCCACCTGGGGCCCCCAGCTCCACGGCGCATGTCCACACCCCTTCATCATAGGGAGATGTGTTGGTACAGATAAAAAAAATTGTCAGCTCTGAGCGGGGACCTGGCAAAAGTGTGGTGGTCACCACCACCGTGGAGAACTCAGAGTGAGGAGAGCCGCCTGCGCGGGACACCTGGGGAAGCCGAGGAGGCCGGGACGGCGTGGGGCTGTGCCTCACGGCTGCCCACTTCTCTCACAGGAGAGCAGCTGTGCCCTCGCTCTGGGCCTGTGGACTCGAACTTCACACACAGTCTTAACCATGGAGTTCGCAGAGGGTCAGAGGAAAGCATGGATGTCAGAATGTGCAGACGGCGGTGAGTAATGACAGCTGACAGTGAGTGAGGAAACTGGGAACTATGGGGGAAACTGGAGACTCTAAAAACAAAAAGAGCGAGGCTGGGAAGGGGCCAGGAGGAGGGGCTGGGGCCACCGCGTGACCTCCTCCCTCCCCGTGTCCCCGTGGGCCCCAGGCCATCAGCACCTGGGCTCAGTCCTCATGTCCTGTGGACACTGCAACTCAGAGTGTCCAGGACAGGGTAAAGTGTGGGGGCGCACAGAGCTGGGGACGCACCTACTGTAGAAAGTTTAAGATGTCCTGGGGGAGTGGACGCTCGAACGATTCTTGCACTCACCCCTTCACAACACCACAGTGATTCGCAAAAATTCTCCATGTAAGTTTTAAATATATTTTTATCAAGTAATACACATGTACTGCAAAATGTTGAGAGATTTTTTAAAAAGCAAAAATAAGAAATAAAAATTGCCTGTCAGCCCGTGATCCAAGGGTAGCCCCCGCCAGCCTCTTGGGGCTGCCCTTCTGGTCCGTCTTTTGCATCTGTCTGTCTCCTCTGTCTGGCACGGTCGGTGTCTGTTTCTGGGTGGCTCTCCCTCTATGCAGATATACATAAAAATTTCAAAACCAGTAATGACGACAGTGTATTTATTGATTGGTATCCATGTTTCACCTAATTTTCTTATCTTGCCTTCTGCCATCAGGGGATTTAAACAACCAAAACCAACCCCCCTGTTACTGTATTTCCTTCCATTAAGATTGCCAGATTTTTCAAATAAAAATACAGAACACCCAGTTAAATCTGAATTTCAGATAAACAATGACATTCAAATTTGACTGTGTCCTGTGTTTCATCGGGGAGCCTTCCCTTCTGGGTGTGAGCGGCTTCTGACGCTGCAGGTCTCGGGGATCTCCGGCTCCCTGGCAGAGCCTGCCCACGCCTGGAGGGACTGGTTCTGTGCACACTGTCCCTGACGCGGGGGCGGGGTGGGGTGGGGGGGAGGCTCTGCTCTGGGCGCCCTGTGACCTGCCAGGCACCAGGCCAGGTGTTTCATGGGCGTGTTCCTGTGACCCTCACAAGAGCTGTGAACACGTTTTGCAGAAAAGGAAGTAATTGCCCAACAATTCTCAGCCAGGAAGGGAATTTGGGTCCAGGTCTGCCCAACCGGGGTCCCCCTTCCTTGGGCCCAAGAGATTTAGAGGCAGCTAAGCCAGGCAGCCAGCAAGTGGGGCCCGGGAGACCTAGACCAGGCTTTGGGGTGATGATGCCACATTCCCTGGGGAGCCTCCCTCCCTGGGATGGCAGGCTTGGGTTTCTGAGCAGTGGGGGGCCTCTGGAGACAGCGAAGAACCCAGGGCAGCTGGACCAAAAGCCACTGACTGCCCTCAGCGTTCAGGGCTTTTGAATTGCTGGCAACAATTTCTTCTGAGCCCTCAAGGGCTTATTTAAAAGGAGTTAAAGTGCCCAGCCCCTGCGGGAAGAGGTTCAGTAGCAGGAATGGAGGATTCAGTGCTGGCTGGGGGATGGGCGGGCCTTTGGAAGTCTCTGGTGTTGGCCTTTGGGCCCCGTTCTCCCTTGCCCCCTGAAGCCCCTCACCCACTTCCCCCACGAGGCAGACTCCCAGTATTTGTCCCTTTCTCTCTTGTCCTGCGGATCACCTGCAGACAGGCAGGTACAGCTGGGCCAGGAAGGCCCAGGATTCTGTGTTCAAAGCCCCTGGGAGACTCCCAGGCAAACTAGCCTCCTCCTTCGGTGCCCTTCCCTGGGACCTGCCACCATCCTACCACCGGGAAGACTGGCCCTGGGGCAGGGCTGAAAGAAGGAAGGGGGGTCACTCTGTACCTCCACCCACCTGCCCATCTGCCCACCCTCCTTCCTCCTTCCTTTAGGGAGATGGCCACCCCCTTCCCAGGACGGAGGGTCCCAGGGAGCCAGGGGTGGGCGGTGGGGCGGGGTGGGGCTGGGAGCCACTTGCTGAGGGGGTCCTGGCCTGGCAGTGCCTGGAGGTGGGGGCTTTGTTAAAGAGGCAGACGGAGGGGTGTAACTGCCAGCCCCGGCTGCCTCACGCCACCCCTCAGGCGCACGCCATGCCCTCTGAGCACCTCAGCCCGGAGGAGCAGGGCAGGAGGACCATCACAGGTTGGAAACCTGGGGCAGATTCTCTTCTCGGAGGAGCAGCTGCTGGGGGCTTTTAATCCAGGGCCTGAGATTGGGGCCTACCCCCTGCAGGGAGCGCCCAGCGCTCAGAGAGAGAGCGTGTGAGCGGCTCTGTGGGAAAACATGTTCCAGAAGCAAAGGGAGGTGGTCAGGCCTGTGCTGCAGCACCCAGCACGGGAGGCCGGCGGCTGGGAGCCGTGGGGCGGAGGCCAGTGTGTGGCTGGGCTCTCCTGCTGGCTTTACCCGTGAGGAGGCAGCGGCATCGGCTGGCTGCACCTGCTCCCCACCAGAGGGTGAAGGCGGGGCCCATCTGTACTGGGGAGGTGGCTCCATCCGGCTCACGGCTATGTGGTGCTGCCGGGCAGAAAGGGCCTGCCCGCCCCTGGGATGGCGAGAGGGCGAAGGCTGACACTGCAGCAAGAGGGGCTGCAGCGGGACTGAGGCAAGGCTTTGCCTCCCGGGCCGCATGTCTCTGGCGGACAGAGCCCAAGTGTGGTTTTCCTTCGCCAGGTCACCCTGCAGACTGCCAGGGTCTGGAGTGTGTCGGTAAGCGGCTCCCTGGGCCCCGCTGACGCTGAGTGAAGCAAGCGCGGCGCAAGGCTCTGATGCAGCTCGCTGGGCTGGGGAAGGGGGCTTGGTCTGCCCCTGGCCCCCTGCAGCTCTCCCCAAGGGGCAGGGTGGCTTCCCAAGGGCACAGGCACCCCACCCTCTCCACACTTGGTTTGATGCCCTGCTGTCACTGTCTTGGAATTCATCTTTGAACAAGGGCCCTTCAGACTCACCCGTGGGAGGCCAGGGGTGTTACCCCAGGGAAGGCCACCCTGGGGCAGAAAGGAAACTGGAGGGGCACACGGCCTGTGACAGACGCCACCTGTGCCTGATGGCCCCCTGCAGGGGGCAGTGGAGCCCCAGAGGGTCAGGGGCCTGGCGCGGAGGAAGGAAGCAGGGCCCTGCCCATCTGCCTGCCCTGTCCCTTCAGCCTTTGAGGCCATTGTTATCACCCCCATTTCACACATGGGAAAATAGAGGCTCCAAAGTTTAAGGTTTCAGGCCCAAAATACAGGCGTCTGGCTGGTTGCCCCCGTGTGTTCTGGTTAAGATAGAAATGCTGGGACCCTGCTCCTAGAGGGCCCTACTCTACAGGCCTGGGACGGGGTCCGAGGTTCGTGTTTGTAAAACCCCCAGGTCTGGGGCCTCCTATGGTCTCTGCCAGGGTCACACAGCTGGAAGCCCAACAGCGTCATCGTCTGGACGCACGGCTGTCGTTCTGGCTCTGCTACAGCGCGGCTGCCTCTGGGGTGGGGGTTTGGACAACACAAGGGGAGGAGTTCTGGGGGCTGGGGCCTCATTATCCAGTCCCTGCTGAGGCCCAGCTCCTGCCCGGTTTCCCATTTGCTCCTCCCATGTCCCTCTCAGGCAGGCGTCATCACCCCATTTTACAGATGGGCACATGGAGGCCTTGAAGTGTCCGAGACTGGAGTGGCTCAGGAGGCCCTGGCCTGGAAGCTGGTGGGGTTCCTCACCTGGGCTGCACGTACAATCCCGAGGAGCTTATCTAACAGCAGGCCCAGCCGGCCCAGACCGGCTGCGTCAGAAGCCGGGGTTTCTGTACGAACAGTGCAGGTGTTTCAGACGCACCCAGGGCAGCAAATCGTGAGTCCGAGAAGCAGAGATCAGGGCCCCCGCCCTGCCCTGGAGGCAGGGGACATTCTCAACGACCCCAGGGTGGGAGTCAGCTGTTTGCCGATGGCCCAGTGCCACCACTTCCACATACCCTTTCTTCTTGCAGAAGACCTGAGGGCATGGGCCCTGGCACGATTTGGGGCCTGGGTGGGGCCAATGCCCTCGCCTGTGTCTCAGGACACACGCTCACCCAGCACACATCCTGGCTCAGGATGACGTCCGCCGAGCACCCCAGGCCTGGATGCTGAGCCTTGGGCGGACACCGAGTCTGGAAGGCATTGTTCCTGTCCTCACTGGGGGATACGGACCCAGAACGGCAATCCCAGTCTGGCACGGCTGTGGAAGGCCTGGTCCTGTGACCTGTGGCAGTCCTCGGCCTCGGCTGCATGGCCTCAGCAGACCTGCAGAGCTGCTGTCCGCCCTCTGGTCCTGGAGCAGTGGGCTTTGGGAGCTTAGCCTTCAGCAGGCACTTAATTCTGTGACTTCCACCTGCCAGGCACCTGCTGGTCTCCCGTGGTTCCCAGGGGCCACCGCTGCCCCGGGGGCCTTTGGATTTCTCTATGAGTTTTATCTGAGCTGAGTGACCCCCAGGAAGCTGGGCACGTGCTGGAGAGGCGGGTGCACAGGATGGATTCCCAGGGACTTCAGCTAGGCCCTGCTTCTTTCCATTCTTGGAAGATGCCATCAGCCCAGTCCCCTGGCTAGCCCTGGAACCATGGGCCCCAGCTAGAACTGTCTCCCAGGGCCTTAGTGATGGCTCTGAAGAAGGGGCAGAGAGGGAACGGGCTCCCAGACGCTGCTCAGTGTCTGGGTGGATGGGAGCACGGTCCTGGGATGGGGGGCTGGGGAGGAGTGTGTGGGTGCTGAGGCTCCGAGGGGCTGACAGGATGTGGAGCTGGAGGTGGGCTTGGGCTCTTCCCTGGCCTCTAGAGCACGGCTCCTTGCATTTCCACCCAAGGCGGGGAGCCCCCTCAGCACCACGTGTGTGCAACAAGTGGGGTCTCAGAGTCACCCTTGAACACTGGGGGCTTTGGCGAGGGACATACGTGCCTCCCTTGCGCCCTGCAGGCCGCCGGGGCCAGGTGCCCCTTGGTGATGGTGACTCCCCAGAGCTTCCCCATGCAGGTCCCCCTTCTGGCCACAGCTCCACGCTCCTCTTCTCTTCCTCCTCCTCCGCCCACCTGCTCTCTGGGGTCACTCTTTCTGCAAATCAAGCCAACCCTGTTGCAAGCTTTGCTTCTGGGAGAATCCAGGGTAAGCCATAGCCCTGAATTTGGTGACACGCTGTAGGTCACGGGGGACTGGAGTGGCTCGGGCAGGAGCCAGCTGGGAGAGGATGGGGACCGTGTGGCTGAGGAGCTCCCAGTGGGGGAGGAGGAGCCGCTGGACGGCTGGACCGAAACTTGGTGTGCAGGCTGGAGGGAGTTTTGCTTGGTTTTGTTTATTTTCTGTTCATTTATTTTTTAAATTAACCTTTTCATGTTGAGATACACATAGATTCACATGCTGTTGTAATAAATGATGCAGAGAGACCCGTGTACCCTCTACCCAGTGTCCCCCGATTGGTGACACCTTATACAACTACAGAACAATGTCACAACCAAGGTGTGGCTATTGATACAATGCACAATCTTGCTGGCATTTCCCCCATTTCACTAGTACTTGTGTGTGTGTGTGTGTGTGTGTCTGTCTGTCCTTACACACCTCTCTTGCCAATGTAGGATCATGTATCCAACACTATAGCCAGAAGACTGAAGGGTTCCTGTTCCTCAAGGGTTGGAGCCATACCCACCTCTCTCTCTTCACCCACCAGCCCCCAGCCTGACCTGGTAGCCACTAACCTGCTCCCCATCTCTGTAATTTTATAATTTTGAGAATGCTATAGACGTGGAGTCATACCCCATGTAACCTTTCGGGACTGGCGTTTTCCGTGCAGAATAGTTCTCTGGAGACCAGTCTAGGTCTCTGCGTGCAGCGATGGGTCATCCTTCCCACTGCTGAGTGGAACTCCTAGGTGGCTGGGCCACGGTCTGTGTGCCCAGTGGCCTGTTAAAGGTCATCGTGTTGTCTCTGATTTTTGCCTCTTAGGACTGAGGCTGCTATGTACGTTCATGGACATGTGTGAACATAAGCTTCCCATTCTCTGGGGTAAATGCTGGGAGAGCAACTGCTGGATCACACGGTGGTCACATGCTCAGCTTTGTGAGAAACTGCTCGACTGCTTTTCAGAGAAGCTGCCGCATTTTCCGCCCCCACCAGCACTTTATGAGGCACCCCTTCCCGGGTCCTTGCCGGCGTGTGGTGCGGTCTTTCTGATAGGTGCGCAGCACACTTACTGTGGTTTCAATTTCCATTCACCTAAAATGGCTCATGATGTTAAGTGTCTTTCCATGTATTCATCTGCCATTTGTACATCCTCTTCAGTGAGATGCCATTGTTGAATCTGAAGTGAGAGCTTCTTGTAAATAGCATATCATTGGGTCATTAAAAAAAGACTCTGCCAAACTCTTTAATTGTTGCATTTAAGCATCTTACATTCAAGCTGAATTATCGATATGGTCGGATTTCAGTCCACCCCTTTATTATTGCTTTCCTATTTGCACCCTCTGGTTCTTTTTTCCTGCTGTTCTGTGGGTCACTTGGACGTTAGGATTCCACCCAGACTTGTTCGCCGGGATTCAGAACATCTGCTGTTCTCCTAGGGGCTGCTCTGGGTGTTGCGATACACAGGTGCAACTCCCCCTTGGGGTGGACGCCTCCCTCCCATTTAGGCTGCTTTCCCTTCCTTGCTTAAACATTTTCAGATGAACTGGGGGGTCTGAGAATACAGAAAGAGTGAAATGATGGCATGGAGCCTGGCACTTACCAGGGCCACCCCTGACGGGCCCCTCCCTGCCCTTTGCTCTCCCAGGCCCCTGGCCCTGCTCAGCTGGGCACTGACATCAGTGCACCTGCCAGGCTGAGACAGGCACTCCTCAACCCCAGGGGTCTCGTGGGCAGGAGGGGAAAAAGCAATTTCCCCTTCAACATGTCAAAAACTGCTCACCCAAAACACCCCGAAGAGACATCAGACAGGAAGGAAATCTGCATCAGGCCTCCTGGAAGGGACACTGGCAGTGGGGAGACAGCAGAGCCCTGCCTTGATGGCTCACCCCGTGGTGCAGCCATCCTGCTGGCTGGCATGGGGGGGGTGGAAGCCAGGTGTGATGATCAGGGGTGCACAATCGCCAAGCCGCACCATACGGGCACCAGGAGGAGTTGCTGTCACAGCAGCCAAGTGGTCTGTGAACCCTTTGCAGGGTCTGGGTTGACTGCCCTGTTCATGCATGGCCATTTGCCTGCATCCTGCTTTGTGGCAGCTCCACCACTGACCTGTCCAGGCCCTGGATCTTTCTGCGGGAACGTGCCCTGGAACATGCTCTTCTCCCTATGGCATTACATGCAACTTCTATGCATGCATGTGTGTGTGTGTATATGAGGACGATGCTTGTGCCTATGCACACATGTGCACGCATGCGTGTATTTATGTGTATGTGCTGTGTGTGCATAATGCATGTGTTCACGTGCATATATTTGTATGTTATGTGTATGTTATGTATATATATGTGTACCCATGTATGTGTGCATTTGTGCATGCATGTGATGCACGTGAATATGTATACACGGTGCACATTGTGTGTATGTGATGTGTGTAGGCATGTGTGTATATGTGTATATGTATATACATGCATGTAGGTACATGGAACAAGTGTATGCACATGAATGTGTGTGTCATGCTTGTGTACTGATGTGACATGTGTATGTTTGCATTTACATGTGTGTGATGTATATGTATGTGTGTATCCAGTGTGTCATATTTAATTTCCTTAATGTGCAAAAGGCTCATATAATTTGATACACACAACAGAAAAACAGGTGAAGGATGTAAACAGGTAACTCATAATAAAGGAGATTCGAACAGTTCATTGAATTTAAATCCCAATAAAATATAACATATAAGGATATAGGTGCAATAACCACATTGTTTCTAGTGAAACAAAACATGAAATGATTCAATGAATCAACAAGAAACAACATTGCAGCTCACCGATAGGAAAATTCAAATTAAGACAATGAAATGATATATCGTTCACTCTTTAGGTTGTGAAAATTTAATACAAGCTCTAAGATCCATTGAGGCACATGCCTGGTGAAAATGTGAATTGGGACAACTTCCTGGGAAAATAATCTAGCAATATCTACTAAGAAGAAAATAATACACACATGACCTTTGACCCAATGATTCCATTACGGGAACCTCTTCAACAGAAAGAAAAGCAGCAGTATTTGAAAAGAGATTCAAAAGAAGACTTTTCTGGCATTGTTTATGGAGAGCAAAACCAAAGCGGAACAAAACCCCACAGCAGCGATGGACTGGAAGCAATAAAAGCGTACATCTTTAGGGGAATGCTTATATAAACGGAAGTATATTCACACCATGGCTTATTAGGCAGCATCAAAGTGGAATGAATTAAATCTATAGCAATTGAAACGGAAGATGCCTATCAAATATTTGGTGACTCCAACAAATAGAAATTGTAGGTCATGGTTCCCTATTTAACAATATAATCAAGCAGTAATTATCCCCATCACATATGTGTTTTATGGTATGAATGTGAGAAATCTGTGGCAAAACCCCAAACTGGCTGCTGGAAACCCTAGTGAGTGGGAGTCAAGGGCAGGTGGGGGAAGCGGTCATGTATCTCCATTCATCTTTGTGCTGTTTCCCTGGTTAAAATGAGTATATGTCGGTTACATGAACGTATACACGTGTCAAAACTCAGCATGCAGGTCCTGAAGATGTGCGCACTTTATTGTTTGTACCTCAATATAGAATTATCAAAAGATAAAATATATAAGAAAAGAAAAAATGAGGATATGTTATTTTTTAAAACAGCTTTGTTGATATATAATTGACATACAAAAACTCACATATTGAAAGAGTATAATTTGATAAGTTTTGACGTTCACACACATGTCAAACTACCACCACAATCAAGATAGTGAATTCATCCCTCACCCCCCCAAATTTCTTCTCTCTCCCCCTCTCTCTGCCTCCTCACTCCCCAATCCTCCCCTGATCTGCTTTCTGTCACCATAGACCCGTTTGTATTTTGTAGAGTTTTGCATAAATGGAATCAGATGGTAGGTATTCTTTTGTCCGGCTTCTACCGTTCAGCCTAATGTTGAGATTCGTTCATGCTGCTGAGTGTGCGAGCGGCTCATTTCTTTCTGTTGAGGCGGAGTTGCCCTGCTTGGAAATAACACCATTTGTTTATCTACTCATCTGTCAATGAATTGTTTCCAATTTTTGGCTCTTACAAATAAAGCTGCTAAGAATATTTCTGTGTAAGTTTTTGTATGGATTCACACTTTCATTTAAATATTGAGGGATGGAATGCCAAGATCGTATGATAGCATGTCTTTACCTTTTTAAGAAACTGACACACTTCTCCAAAGCAGTTGGACCATTTTTGCATTCTCACCATCAGTGGCGAGAATTCTGATTCCCCTTCGTGCTCATCAAACATTTGCTGTCATCAGACTTGATTTAGTCATTCTGATAGGTGTGTGGTGGCATCTGACTGTGGTTTGGATTTGCATTTCTCTGATGACTAATGATGTTCATATACTCATTCGCCACCCATATAATTTCTTGGGTGATGCATCTGTTTAAATATTACTTGGGAATTTTGGGGGTGGATGGGGAGAGGGTGGTTTATTTTCGTATTATTGAGTTTTAAGAGTTCTTAGATTCTTCATACACACTCTCCATTGGATATCTGAGTTAGAGTGACTTTCTTCTAGTTTGTGTCTTTCCATTCTTTTAGCAGTGTCTTTCAAAGAGCAGTTTTAGCTTTTTAAAAATGATAATAGCTTTATTGAGATATACTTCACATACCATATAAGTCACCACTTAGGTGTGCAATTCAAAGAATTTTGGTGTATTCACAGTTACGGGCAAACACCACCCACCACCATCAGTTTTAGAACATTCAGAGATTTTCATCACCCCCAGAGAAGCCTCATACCCATTAGCAGCACCCCCACCTCACCTCGAGCCAACTACTAAGAAAAAATTTTAACTCTGATGACTCCACTTTATCAAGTTCTTCTTTTATGGACCACATTTTCCTTATTGTATCCAAGATATCTTTCATACCTCAAGGTCACAATTTTTTTTCTAGAAGTTTTACAGCTTTGGGTTTTACTCTTAGGTCAATGATCATTTTGAGTTAATTTTTTATATGCTGGGTGGGATGCATGGAAGTTTCCTTTTTACATATGGATATGCAAATGTCCCATTGCTGGAAAGACTGCCCTACCCCGAGCTGCTCTTGAACCTTCGTGAAACATCGCTGTCCATCCATCAGCCCGCCTGCTGCATTTCACTCCCGCACCGCCTGTGTTGCCTGATGCAGCGTCCTGATGTGTCTCGATATCGAGTAGTGTTAGTCCCCACCGACTTTGTGCTTTTTCAAAGTTGTTTCCTCTTTTCTAGATCCTTTTATATTTCCGTATGAGTTTTAGAACGAGCTTCTCAATGTCTACCAAAAAGCCTGCTGGATTGATGGGGATCACACTGGATCTATAAATAACTTGGAGGGAATGGACATATTAACAATAGTGAATCTTCCAAGCTATGAGCAGAGCATCTCTCTCCATTTATTTGGCACTTAATTTCTCTTAGTAACGATTCACAGGTTTTAGTGCATGATTCCTAGATATCCTTTATCAGATTTGTCCTTAAGTGTTTCACATCTTTGGTGCTATTATAAATAACATTTAAATTTTTAAAAAATATTTCTGAACTGTTACTATGACAGAGAGGCTACAGTTGATTTTTATATACTGACGTTTATCTTGCAACCTTGCTAAACTCACCGGTTAAGTTCTAGCTAATTCTTTTGTAACTTTCCTTTGATTTTCATTAGAGTGGGCGATTAATGCTATCTGCAAATAAAGACAGTTTTGTGTTTTCCTTTTGCAATCTGCATGCTGTTTCCCTCTGTCTTATTTCTCTGGCTGGGACTTCCGATACAATGTTGCCTAGAAGGGGCGAGAGCGGTGGTCCTAGTCTTAGTCCTGCTGTGGGCGGAAGCATTCAGTCTGTCACCATTGAGGAAGAGTCGGCCCTGCCTCTTGTCAGGTTGAGGAAGTTCTCTTTTTCTTGGAGTCTGCTGAGCATTTTTGGGTCAAGAATAAATGTTGGATTTTGTCAAATGCTTTTTTCTGCCTCTATTCTGAGATAATCATACGATCTTTCTTCTTTAGTTTGTTAAAGTGGTGAACTGCATTGACTGATTCTCAAACGTTAAACCAACTGACCTTCATTCCCCGATAAGCCCCCCAGGGCACGATGTATCACCCTTTCCATGTATCACTGGATTTGATTTGATAACATTCTATTTAGAATTTTTGCACCTATGTTCATGAGGCATACGGGTCTGTTTTTTTCTTTTTCCCGTAACGCATCTGTCTGACTTTTCTATCAGGGACTTGTGGAATGAATCGGCCAGGGCGCTTGCTGCCACAGTTTTCTGCAAGTTTGTTGGTATTATTTCTGCCTTCAATGCTCGGGAGAACTCACCTGCAAGGCCAGCTGGGCCCGGGATTTTTATGTGGGATGGTTTCTCCATGACGTTTTAACAAGTCCAGGCAGGCTATTCCTTGAAAGGAAAACACATAGAGCCATACAAGCCCATTTATTTGTTTTAAAATATGAACTTTAAAATCAAGTAATACATGCATACAGATTTTTTAATGGTGCAGAAGTCTCCCCATGACACACAGTGACTTCCTTCTCTCCCTTTTGCCTCTTCTGAGCCAGTTCTCTGGAGGCCCCCACTTTTACGGCCTTAGCTCTCTCTCTGGCCATTGCTGCTCCATCTTCGGAGGACACACTTATTCAACTACCGTTTGACATTTACCAAGGGCCTCCTGTGTGCCAGGCACTGTTCTAGGCCTGTGGGAAACTCCGTGAAGAAGACAGACAAGGATCTCTGCCCTCCCCAAGCAGGTGGACGGGGCCAGCCTCAGCCTGCAGCGAACATAACCCCAGCAGGGCAGACAGACCACAGACAATAGACACCATGCGCGCAGGGGTCGGACAGTACCTGAAAATGCAGCCAGTGCTCTAGGAAAAACAGAGCAGGGCAAGGGGGTATCGGGACTGCCAGGGACAGGGGCATGCACTTGAAAACCAGCTGGTCAGGGGCACGGGCTCAGAAGGACACATTTGAGCAAGGGTTTGAATAGATGACAGCACCAGCCATGTGGCTCTGTGGAGGGCAAGCGGGAGTGTGCCAGGCAAAGGCTCAAGGCAGGAGGCTGTACGGAGTAAGGTCAGAGCGAGGATGGGGGCGCCACCGCAGCACGTAGGCCTCGGAGGGCATCACAAGGACCTAGCCTTCCTCTGTTCTCCTTGCTGGCTTATGAGCCCAGGAGTGGCACCCACTGACGTGGATGTTCAGAGGTGTGTGCGGGCTTCTCTGCTGAGGCCAGCGCGGCTCCAGGGCAGGCAAGGACCGGAGTGGGGAGGGAAGACTCCAGGAAGAGATGATGCGGACTTGGACAGTGGGGAGTGGCCAGGTTCCGGGTCAATACTGAGGGCAACGCCAGCAGGTTTGAGGTGGGGAGCAGAGGAAAGAGGGAGCCACTGATATTCTGAGTTTGATTTGCCTCAGCAGCTGGAAGGCTGACATTGCCCACATTGAGATGGAGCAGCCTGGGGGGACAGGTGGGGGGCAGAGCAGCGGTGTTCGGTTTCGGTGCATTAAGTTTGGGTTGCTTCCTTGGTGGCCCAGGGCAGCAGTCGGCTTCCTGCTGCGTGTGGCGGCCGGACTTGGGAGAGGTTTGGCCTAATGCAGAGTTGTCAGCTTACGAGGCAACGCACAAAGCCACTATTTAAAGACAAGGACTGGAGGAGACAGATGACCACATGAATCTTATCTCCCGATCCGGGCAAGATGCCGTCTCTTTGGCTCTGCTATGCTGGTCGCCCGGCTCCCCGACCTCTTCAGGGAGCCGTGGGCGTTATGTTCCACTCCCCTGCTGCTCACCTCCGTGACTTTGTCCCACCCCGTTTCCAGAGCCACCGAGGACACTGTCCCGCCTGTCCCGGCTGCCCCCTGGGAAAGGGTGGATATTAGCTCCCCTGCCCCGCCTGCAGGTCCACCCTGCCACCCGACCCCCTGCAGCTCTGCTTCCTGGGCCTCACCAAGGCTGCAGACAACCGTGTCTGCTCTTCAGCCAGTCATGGCCTGTGCTTTCCGGATAGGCTGGTACGAAGAGTTGAAGACCGAGAACGATCATGTTAGTGTGACGGTACATGAAAGCTCAAGGCCCGGGTGAGTGGCGTGTCTTTGACCTTGGGCTTCTCTCTGTCCCGTCGGCCTTGGTGCCTTGGTGACATCCTTCAAAGCAAGTCTCTGGAATGCCTCTGTAGGGGTAGAGCCTCTGGATTGCCTGCCCCTGCTCAGCCCGGCTGCTTGCTGGGGGGGTGCCGCTCCTTGGCGGGCATCCTGGGAGGGACTTGCCTGACCTGGGGGCACCTGAGGGCTCCCCTGCTGGTTCCCACTACTAGCACCAGTACTCCCAGGGCTAGTGGCATGACCACTGCACCAGGGCTACTTCCAGTAGGCTCACTACTTCCTTTCCAAATGGAAGCAACACTCACATCACATAAAACTGACCGTATTAAAGAGGCACTTCGGACACTCACATGCTGTGCAGGAGTCACCTCCATCTAGCTCCAGAACTTCTCGTTACCCCACAAGGAAACTCTGAGCCCATTAAGGTAATCACCCCCATTTTTCTGCCCCCAGCCCCCCACCTCCCAGTTCCTGGTAGTCATGAATCAATCTACTTTCTGCCTGTTGGGGATTTGCCTACCCAAGATGTTTCATATAAATGGAATCACACAGTGTGCGGCCTTCTGTGGCTGGTTTCTTCCCCCGATCGTGGTGTTTGGGATGTTTCATCCATGTTATGTCATGTGTCAGAACTTGCTTCCTTTTTTTATGGCTGAATACTATTCCCTTGGGTGGCTGGGCCGCTTTGTGCTTATCCATTCATCCCTTGGTGACACTGTGTTGTTTCCCCCTTTGGGCTGTTACGAATCATGTTGCTCTGAGCATGTGTGTACATGTATTCTTTTGAGCCCCTGTATCCAGTTCTTTTGGGGGCATAACTGGGAGTGGAATTGTGGGGTCACACGGCAATGTTTGAGGAAGTTGGAGGAAGCCCACTACTTCCTAGTGCCCCTTGCCGGGCTGGCACACATCCTAAGTAACTTCCTTTGAAGGAAGTATCTGTGGAGGTGAGCTTTCTGAGGCCAGTGTGTCCCCCACCTTCCTCCCAGCCTGCCCAGAAGCCACTCCTCCCTGTCCCCCTTCAAAAAGGTGACGGGTCCTTCCATAAGGAAGAGGATGCCCCCACCAGCAGGGTTGGGACACGGAGCCCAGCCCGGTGTTTGGCATTTATGGGTCCCCTTGCAGTTGAAATTACAAGAACTGAAGATTTTCTTGGGGGTGTAGGACTTTCAGGGCTAAGAGGGGATGCTGGCCACCCTTACAACTGTGTCCCCCGTTCTCCTCTGCTCTATATGAATGCTCGATTACAGTTGCATGGAAGTTATTTCTATAACTGAAATCCCATCTCGTTTCTCTCCTCCCAAAGACTCAAAGCACCTTGGGATCAAATGACCCCACAGCCCGGCCTGTGGGGCCCCTCCGCTATCTGCCTCCTGCCCCTGCCTGTTGCTTCAAGGGCAGACCAAGTGGGGTGTCTGGGGGACAGGTGGCTTGGGGGACAGGCAACAATCCTTGTCTTGAGACCCTTTTGCCTTTGAAATTGTGAGCGTCCTGGGGCTGCCGTCACAAGTCACCACAAAGTGAGGGGCTTAAACAGCAGAGGGGGATTCGCTCCCCATTCTGGAGGCCGAAGCCTGAATTCCAGGTGTCGGTAGCGCTGGTTCCTGCTAGAGGCTCTGAGGGGCCTCAGTGCTCCTTGGCTCGGGGCTGTGTGGCTCCCAACTCTGCCTCCATCGTCACGGGGCCTCCCCTGTGGGTCTCCTTCAGTTGACTCCTTAGATTTAGGGCCTACCCTAAATCCAGAGGGCTCTCACCTTGAGATCCTTAACTTACTCCACCTGCAGGGACCCTGTCTCCTTTTCTGAGTCTTAGCGCAGACATGAGCTTGGGGGAACACTAGCTAACCCACTGCACATGTCCTGGGGTTGGGGGGTGCTCGTATGCTGTTGGGGAAACTGAGGCAGGCTCTGCCCAGTACCCAGGTTGGGGTCTACTGCTTCGGCCCCTAGCCCAGGCGCCTTGGTGAAGCCAAGTTGCTTGTTTGCACCATGGGGGCTCCCCTGAGGAGGGACTGGGAGCTGGCAGATGAGCCATGGAGGCTGTCTTGAGGCAGGCCCTGGCGGGGGGAGTTCTATGGGGTTGGGCCCCCCTGCCTGCCCCCTGGTGCTCTCATACCTGTGGCCCAGCAGGGGTGTGCCCTTGGGCAAGGCCTCTTCTACCAAGGGAACCCCCATGAGGGCTGAGCTGAAGGCTCCTTATTCCTGGAGGGGGTCTGGGTGGCCACCCCAGCCCTTGGGACTTTTGGTCCCTGAAGTTCTCCAGTCCTCCCAGGTCAGGCCTCCTACGGCCATGCCTGCCCCTCCCACAGCCTCCAAGCACCAACCCCAGAGGGGCAGGCCTGCCCTCACCGGATAATGGCCCAGAGGCCTCCCTGTGCTCCGCCCCCGCCCGCAGCAGGCCGGGGCAAGTCATGCCCATTTCACAGAGAGGGAGCCCCGCCCATCTGCAGCCAGGCCCGTCTGTCTGACTGCAGCGGCTAGTTTCTCTGCAGTTCAGGCCCTCCTTGGGGACTGAGGGCCTCTGAGCACCCCCAGCCTGGGTCCAATTTCCCGAAGACACCGGATTCCCTGGGGATTACAACCGAGCTGAGCGACTGCCTCGGAGCCGGGCTGGCCTCTTTGGGAAGGGATGTAAAAATAGATGGGCTGACCTCAGAGGGCCGAGATTCCTCCGTCCTCAGCCTCTCCCGGGGCCCCTCTCCGCGTCCCCCTCCTGCAGCCGTCTCCCACCCAGTCCCAGTCCCTGCTGGGGTGGAGGAGGCTCAGGGACAGAGCGCCGGGCGCCCCTCGCACTCCAGTCCTGCTCTGGGCCCTGCTGACCAGGGAGCTGCTGGCCACCAGGCACCAACGACGGCCAGTCAGGAGGCTGCCAAAGCCAGAAAGTGGGCCACAAAGCAAGTGGACAAGTTTGAGGATGAGGCAGGGAGGGCACTGGGCATTTGCACAAAGTCAGAAAATCTTCCAGATCCGTAAGAAATCGCTTGTACACTCTAAGCCAGCAGGGCTCAGTGTGGAGGGGGCAAGGGAGCCCTGCTGGCAGGTCTTGTCTTAGGATCAAAGATATTGCAGCTGGACAATAATATTAACAATGATGTTGATATTAATTCTATTAGTAATAGGGTGATAACAGCCATCACTTATTAAGCACAGACTACATGCCAAGTGTTTTGCATATATTTTGCATATACATATCCCTGCACAGCCCCTGGGACCCAGTATTTCAACCTCATCTTACAGTGGAGGAGATCAAGACTCAGAGAGGTGAAGTAACTGGCCCAGGGCCACACAGCTGGGATATGACCCTGGGGCTTCTGGCACCCGTTACTGCCTGCAAGGGCCTCCGTGCTGCAGGACCAGTGGCCCGTCCACGATGTGAGCTCCCCATCGGCTGGGCCTCCCAGCCGAAACCCACAGGGGGCGGGCCCCGTGCTCTCCCAGGCCCCCCTGGGCTCTGGAGGCAGCAGAGCCGCTAGGCTGCCCTTCCTCTCCGTGCACCAGCTGGGCCGGCGTTGGGTAGCAGAAGGGAGGGTTGATTCAATCTCCTGTTCCTGGTCACCTCCCCGTTCCCTGAGCTGGTCAGGGCCTGAGGAAGGGCTGCCGACTGGCTGCGCAGTGCCGAGCACCAGGACACCAGCATTTGTGTTCATGTTAGCAGGACTCACTGACCCCCAGCCAGCCCCAGCTCCTTCTGAAAACCTCCCACCCGGGCCCCAGACACCCTTGCTCTGCCCACTCCAGGCTGCATGCCCCACCGCCGGCCTCACCAAGCCTCCCAGTGGCCAGGTGGCCCCTTGCTCGGATGTCCTCCCTGGCCAGGAATAACCCATGACCCAGGCATGCCCACGGTGCTGGCCCTCTCTCTGGGCACTTGCCCTTACAAGGCCTTGTGAGTGCACCTGGGGGTGATGTGCAGGACCCTCGTCTGTCCTGCTTCATTCATCCATCCATCTGCTCACGGCTGTTTACTGAGCCTGCTGCTGTGCAGAGCACTGAGGCACAGCTGCTCAACCCAAGGACCCGGGGCCTGAGGGTTTGCCGGGGGTCCCAAACAAGAGTCAGGCTAGGGCCCCGGCGGATCGCCTTCTGGACCAGCCACACCTCCTGACCCATCCTGGAGGGTCATGAGCAACCCCACGAGAGCCTGTGGGCGATGCCACCAGGGCAGGCCCAGGCGCCAGGGGTGACCTCTCTCCTTGGGAATGAAAGAGGGGTGCCAAGCTCTCCCGCCTGGCTGCATAATTACTGCTGGTCTCCTGCCTGCTTGCCTGGAGGCGAACCAGGTGAGCTCACAGCCAAAGTGGGGCTCACGAGCCCGCTTGCCCACCACGCCCACCATGCCCGCCTCACCTGCCCGCCCCGCCGGCCTGGCAGCATTCCCTGCCCAGGGAGGGGCTGACCCCTGGCCGCGTGCTGCAGGGAGCCTCTGCTGGTGAGTCACGGGCACCTCAGGCAGGGATGGGCTGGTCCAGGGGCTCGGCTGCGGTGTCACCCCCAGCTCTAGACAGATCCTGCCCCCTGGCTGTTTGTACATGGAAAATAAAACCTCTGATTCCTTCACCCAGATGAAGCCCTGTGAATGGTCTGGTGTCTTCTTCTGGTCTTCCCACTACATATGCCTGTGCACATATTTTTTGTAAAGATGAAATCAGATGTACAGACTGGTCAATAATACCACCAGGAACGTTTCCCCATAAGACTTAAAGTCTTTAACAGCTTTATTGAGATATAACTAATACACCATAAATTCTCCCATTGAAAATGTAAAATTCAATGGTTTCAGTAAATTTAGAGTAGTATGACCACCCCCATAATCTAATTCCAGAACATTTTTATCACCCCCAAAAGAAGGCTGTGCCTATTAGAAGTCATGCCCCCCATCCGTCCCCCAGCCCTAGGCAACCACTAGTCCTTCTGTCTCTGTCGATTTGCTGTTCTGGACATTTCATGCAAATGGAACCACACAAAGTTATTTCAGGGCCTTCATATTTTTGACACCCCACATAGATGAGCGCTCAGGGTTCTGATCTGTGGAGACACCGTTTCCTCTTTGGGCATCTCCCTTATCTTGAGCATTCCTATGCTTTGGGAGGACCACCCACCCACCCCTCTTGGAAGATGGCAAGGCAGGATTATGAAGGGGGAGGGGAATGCATGGTATCACCGCACTGGACGCATGCACCATCCAGAAGCAGGGCCCCCTCCTTGGCTCAGGCAGGCACCCCCAGTGCTGTCAGTATTGGCTGGCAGAGGGGCTCAACGAATGCGGGGTGGCCACAGACAGATCAGGGCCATCGGCTCACCAGCAGGCTGTGCTCTGTCTACACACCTCCCCACGCTGCCTCTGCTCTGGGTGGCTCTGGGCTCCTCCTCCAGAGCCCCACATGGGCTGCTTTCTGCTGGGAGACCTTCTTTTGCTGATGATGGAGATGATTATAGAGGGAGACCCCCAGATCAGGGGAAAGGTGAGCACTCCAGATCTGAAGAGTCTACTGAACAACCAAAAGCCAGACCAAGACAGAGCCTGAGTAGGGCTGTGAAGGGGTGGGACTGGGATTTCCCCAGGTGACTGATTCTGAAAGTCAGTTCCCAAAATATTCTTGGCAGTTGTAGATAACTGTGGAGCTCCCCCAAATGCCAGTTTCTGGGGTGGGGGGAGCTCTGTGCAGCAGGGGGCCTGAGGGAGGTGGTGCTGGGACCTCTGGGGTTCTGTGTCAACCTATCTCCTGCAAACAGGGCTGCGGAGAGAGGACAGTTCTGGCTGCAGGGCAGGGGTTCCTAGCTTCTCTGGGAGGACACTGCTCAGGGGCCCCACGAAGGCACTTCCCTGCCTAAGTGCTCAGTATGTCACCGACCTACCAAGGAGAGGCAATTGCCCAGCGGTTGCTGCGTGTGTGTGTGTGTGTGTGTGCTGCATTTGCACACACTGCGTGCCTCCTTTCTGCCTGCGGGTGGCATACATGCACACACACAACCCCCCTATACAAATCGTCATCCACAGGCGCAGACTGGCTGCTTTGTGAAGGCGTGACAACTCCCCGGCGGTGCAGGATCTTCTTTGCACTGCACTTTGTGCTCCTACTTCGGTTGCAAGGTTTGTTGACCTTCCTGCATTCAGACAGGGGGGCGGTGTGATGTGCGGGGCAGGCGAAGCCGGGAGCTGACAGTACGTCCTCTGCAGACCCAGGCTGGAAGGGCTGCCTGCCTTCCTGGACGTACCTTTAGCACTTCCACCTGCTCGCTCCTGCCAGACCTTCCCATGAGGACACAGGGTCCATCGCAACCCCCTACTTCGGAAATCCTGTCTTCTTCTGCCCAGGTCAAGATACCCCTCCTCCCCAAAGTGCTCCTGGGTGCCCACCCTCCTTGGCCTGCGCCCCCGGTGTGGCTCGTGCCTCCCTTTCCGTCCCTGTAGGGCTAGTCAGTCTGTGTAGAGGATTCCTGACCACCTCCCCTCCACGTGGTCCGGCCCAGCCAAGACGTGGTGAGCGAATGACACATGGGCCACCACGGGATGAATCAGGGTGGCTTTTCCACCAACCTCAGGTGCTGGGGGAGAGACAGATGTGGGTGGTGGTGGGCACACTATCTAGATCAGAGGTGGCCCACTCTTCTCAGAAGTCATAGTCACAAACCTGCCTTTTGGTATCTGATAATGACAAGGCCTACTCTGAATTCCACACACCATTAGAGGAATTTGATTTCTATCACATTAGTGAGAGGACTGGAAGTTGCTGAATTAATATTTGATGGATGAATAAGCCCAGCCCAGGCACTTGGCAGACCCGCCCTGAAGCTTCTGGGTTCAGGTCCTGGGGTCTGGCAGATACCCATGCCAGCATCTTGCTGTGGCCCCTGGGGGTGGATGCCACAGGCTGGGACTGCCAGTCAGGACAGGGAGGGGACCTCCATGGCGGCCTCTGCCAGGTCCCCTAGGGTGGTTTTCATGGGGGGGAGAGCTAGGGGTTCACCCATGACCTCCATAAATCCTCTGCCACATCTCCGGCACAGAGGGCCTGGGGCCCCTGTTCGGAGACCTCACCGCTCAGGAGCCTGGGGACACACAGGCCTCCCTCCCTGCCTCCTCCTCACTGCCCTGCTCCAGGGGAAGTGAAACGGCCTGTCCAGGGGCCCGGCCTGGCTGCACCTGGTGGCCAGTCCCAGGAGCTCTGTGTACACAGCCCTCTGGGCTGGTCTCTGCACAGCCTCCAGCACAGGGCCAGGCCCGCTCCAGCAGCAAGGAGCCCATCAGTGGCTTTGAGGCCTTGCGCCAGGCCCGGGCCTGCACCCTAGGCGTGTCTCCCAGGTCCAGGAACTGCCACTCTTTACAGCTGGGAGAGGGAAGCCAGAGGGGGAGACAGAGCTCTGCCCAGGCCCAGCCACCAAGGCCAGGAGCCAAGCGGGCAGCAATAGGAGCAGCTGGAACTGGGCTGGAGTCCCAGCGCTGCCCTTTCCTAGCGGTAAAACCTCGGGTTAGTTCCTGAACCACTCCAGGCCCCAGTTTCCCTGTAGGGAAACAACCTGTCTCCCATGAAAAATGCCCCTTTCTGTCCTCCAGAGACCCTTGCAGGCCAACAGCTCCAGAGGATGGAGTTTGGGCTGGGAAGCTCCGAGTCACAACTGCCACCTCCTCTGCAGTGCTCACTCCAAGTCGGTGTGCGTGGAGAGGGGTCTGCGCCCGGACAGCGAGGCCTGGGGTGGCTGGTGACGTCCCGCCGTTCTCGCGCCCTGACTGCAGAACGGAGCCAGAGGCAGCCCGCGCCAGGAGAGGTGGAGACCCCGGAGTCCCTCCTAGCAGCCCCGGCCCAGCGCCCTGGCTCAGGTACCTAGGGCCCAGCCTGGGTTCGGGCATCCTGGGGGGCCTGTGCATGAGCGTCTCCACTGGCAACAGCGCGGTTGCCCGGCAACCTGCGTGCCCCAGGCCCCCCTTGCCCTGGGGATCCCTGAGGGGGAGGGCAGGGGAGGGGGTACAGATGGCAGGGGAACCGGCAGGGCATGCTCCAGTTGGGGCAGCCCCTTGCTGGCGCTGCTGGTGGGGGCTGGGACACCTGGTGGCCATGCACTTTCACCAGGGAGGCAGGAGACACAGGAGGGCACGGGGCGAGCCCTCTCCTCCCCGTAGAAACGGAGGCAGCGACACTCCTGTCTTCTCCAGAGGCTGGGCAGGAGCGGGGGGTGCAGGTGTGAGCGCCTGGGGAGTCCAGGCCAAGAAAGGCTCCCTAGGGAGCCAGCAGGGTGCAGTCCCATGGCTTGGCGGGTTCTGTCCTGATGTGGGGTCCCATGCAGGACTGGTCCCTCTGAGGCCAGCCTTGTGGGGAGGGCAGAGTTAGGACCTGCCTCCTCAAGGCCCCCGGGATCACCCAGAGCCTGGGCGGGGTCTGGATTTCCCCCTGGGAGCCTGCGCTTTGGGGTGGCCCCTGCTACTTCCTGCACCAGACTGATTTGGTGTTTATTCTCCACTTGAGACCACACACTGGAACCAAAAAGCCACAGGATTCCACATCTCCAACCTCCAGACCCAGACGCAGGAGTGTGGCTGTGAACTTGGAGCCAGCCTGTGGCAGGGCCCCGGCGGAAGGGCCTCAGTGGCCATGGGGAGGACACGGGGCTAACCCTTCTCCCGTGCCAAGTCGTGCCCACGTCCGCAGCACTCTTGGGGCCCTGCAGACGCAGCCACTGCTTTCACAGCCTGGCTCATGTGGTTTTCTGGCAGCCCGGGTGAGGAGACTGTCTGCAGGGGGTGGGGGGAGCCCCGTGAGGCGGCAGGATGCTGGCCGGGTCTCAGTGTGCCCTCCACGCCAGCGGCCCGGGCCAGCATGCGGCTCTTCTCTGAGCCTTCTCTTCTGGGGGCAGGGCCCCCCACCCCACGGGTTTGTGGGGCCCGTTAAGCCCCAGTACCTCCTCAGTGCTGGGAGGGGGTCGCTGACTGTGGCTCAGTAAAGGGCCCCCCCTCAGGAGTCCCCTGCCTGGTTTCAGGTGGGTGACCTTGAGCAGGTAGCTAGACCTCCCTGGGCCTTTTTTCTCATTCCATAAAATGGGGATAAGATAAGGCTTTGTGGGGATGAAATGAGATGGGGGAACGCGCACTGTCGAGAGAGCCCCCTGTGTCACGCACCCTCCCCGGATCCCTGCTGGGTGCTGCGGCCTCCCTCCGACTGACTTGGCACCTCTGCCCCTTTCCCCTCCCCACCTGTCCTCTGGGTGTCATTTCTTCCCCTTCCCTCCTCTTTCCGCTCTCAGTTTCATTTCTCTGCAGAGACCCAGCCCGCCCCCCTCCAGCCCCACCCCGCCCTGGATCCCCAGGTCACGTCCCGCTGTGCAGGGGTCGGGGTGGGGGCCTTCTGACGTCACAGGGTGTTTATCCGTGCCCCGCCCTGCCCAACGCAAATTTCATCCTCCGTTCTCTCTGAATCAATTTACTTTTATTGCCTCAGCTGCTCAAAAGCAATTTTTCAAGAACAAAAAGGTCAGCACGTCCAAGACTAATCAATTCTCGGAGAGCTCCTGCCGCCAGCACCGCGGAGCCGGGACTGGTGGCCCCCGCCCTTCCCGCCTGCCCCCTCCCACCAGCCCCAGCGCTTTTATTGCTTCATGATGCCTGTCATTAGCGGCGTGTTTGAGACGCCCCACAGTGTCCTTACAACATAAAACCTGGGCCACTTGCAGGGGGGGGGCCGGCGCGTTTATGGCCGCTCGCGGGCTTGGACAGGAACAGCCAAGCTGATGGATTACCCGCAAGGGGAGCCAGGACAGGAGGCATCCAGCCGCCGGGGCAAAGCTCCTGCCGCCTGCCTGCCCTCAGACCCGGCCCTGGGTCCCCCTACCCCGTCGCTGCGACGTTGGGCACCTGCCCACTGTCATCCCTTCCTCTCAGAGCCCCTTGTGACCCTGCACCCCTGCTGGAATGTCCCTTCTGAGCACCCCCCGCCCTCACATGGTGCCAGGCCTCACCCCTTCCGACACTGTGAGGTCTGTGTCGCCATTCCAGATGGAAAACCAAGGCCCAGTGTCACAGAAGTAGGAAGGAGCAGATGCACAGATGCAGACTGGAAAGCAGGCTTGCGACCTGCCTGCGGTTGCACACGCGAGCCCTGCCCAGGGGGAGCAGATCTGCTGTTCCTGGCTCTGCTCCTCCACGGCCCCCCACTGTCCTTGTCCCGTACCATCCTGACATGTGATGCCCACGACAACAGCAGCTAAAAAGCACCACAGTTTCCGGGGCAGACCCTGCCCCCGGCATAGACGGCCCCTCTAACCCCAAGACAGTCCTATCAGGCATTCTTACGACCATTTTCCAGATGGGGAAACTGACGCAGGAGGAGACAAAGAATGTGCCCAGCTCCCACAGCTGGACGCTTGCAGTGGGGGCTGGGGCCCAGCTATCTGCTTTTCCCTCTTTAAAAAAATGGCTTAGGAGGTGCAAATGCCAGAACAGACAAACCCGTAGATGCCGAACGCAGACAGGTGGTCGCCAGGGGTTGGGGGAGGAGAATGAGGAGCATCTGCATAGTAGGGACGGGGTTTCCTTCTGGGGGGATGAGAATGTTCTAGAACTAGACAGAGGTGATGTTGTACATCATTGTGAATGTACTAAATGGTGCTGAATTGTACCTTTTAAAATTGTTGATTCTTTGTTATGTGAACATCAATAAAATATTTAAAAAGAATGGCTTAGGTTTTTCTGTCACTTACTTGGCAAGAGGCTGGGTGACCCACCAGCGCCGGGTGTCCCAGGAGAGGCAGCCTGCTGCTGTGCTCTGGGGAAGGTATGACAGCAGGGGAGACTCCGAGATGTCCTCCCTGCTGTTAAGGAGAGTCGCTTCTTCCAGGAAGCCTTCTCAGCTGACCCTCCTGCTCTGACGGCTCCCCCGACCGCCATAGCCTCGTCAGTGTCTAGAGATACAGTCTGCATTCGGCTATGAGCCATAGGTAAGGGGTCTCTAGTTACTTCCTCTGTGGGGCTCCTGTCCCACAGCCTTGTCACATGTGGCTCTGCCCAGTGGCTCTGCCCCATGGCTCATGGCTCTATCCACAGTACTCCAGGCAAGGTGCCCTGGTCTCCCAGACAGGACCCCCACACATGCATTTCCAGTTTCTCCTGGGTCCCTGGGTGCTCACTTCACCCCTGGCCCTTCCTTGGCCTGAGCCCCCTGTCTCCCATCAAGCTCTCAGAACCCTTGGCCTTGCCGCCAGGCCTCAAAGGTCATCTGGGAGACCCTGAATCTGCCAGTCAGCACCCACACCACCCGAGGCCTGCCTGCACACGTGACGCCTGAGCGCTCGTGGTTCCCCCACAGGACCATTCTACCAGGAGGTTCTTTCTTGGATTGAGTTGCCTGCCTGGCCCATGGAAAAGCAAGCCTTGCCCCTTCTCTCCAGGACAGACTGGCATTGAGTGAAGGCTGCTCCAGCCCCCACCCCAGTGGCCTCTGAATGTCCCTGACGTGGTCCCCTTCCCGCCTGGCTGCCTCTCTCACAGTCCATCAGGGGGCCCACAGCTGGGTAGGGCTGCCCCGCCGCCTGGGAAGACGACATTGGGCTGGGTATCTCTTCTAAATGTCCTTGGGGAGTCTCTACCTCAGGATGAGGGGCGTCTCAGAGCAGAAATAAAGCCTGAGACCAGCAAGCCTCCTCGGCACCTGGGCCCTGGAGTCAGCTGGATAGCCAGGCTCCACCTCAGCCAGGAAACTGGCCAGGGTTGCAAGTGCCGCCTTCTCGGGATCTGGGGAAGGCTGGAGGTGAGGAGGCCAATGGAATACCCAGAAGAGAGCAAATACCAGTGTTTTTAAGCATATTTGTTTCTTTGACAATGATGAAGACATCCATTCATGAGTCTCTGCTCTGTGTAGGCATGGTGTCAAATGCCAACCAACCGTGTCCCCATTTACCCAGACTGGCCAGCGAAGGAAGGGTTTTAGGCTGAGAGGAACCCCTCTGCAGGCAGAGGCCCAGGGTGCCCACTGCAGGTGCCCACGATGCGGCCCAGGGGGCCTGCTGCACATGCCCACGGCGCGGCCCAGGGTGCCCACTGCTGCCCCACGATGTGGGCCAGGGTGTCCGCCGCAGGTCCCCGCGACGCGGCAGGTCCCAGAGCCCACACCCGGCACCACTCTGGCCTCGCTGGCTCCCAGGCCCCTGAACTTGATCTGCTTCCCTCTTCTGCTGGCTGGGGCCACTGCCAGTTCCTTCTGGAAGCACAGCAACTGCTGCACATTCTAAGAAAGGCCTCCGGGGTTTTCTTGGGAGCTCGGGTGAGGCAGGAAGTCCTCTGGACAGACGGGACAGTGGCAGCAGGTGGCACCGAGAGCTCTGGCTGGCATTCCTCTCCTGGGGGCCCAGGCTGGTGAATGGGAGGCAGGAGGTGAAGTCCAGTCCAGGGGCTCCTGCTGGTGGACAGCACCTCCACAGGGACCGAGGGCTCCCCCTGGCAGGCAAGGCTCCCCACCTGCCCTGCCTACTGACCTTGAGCCTTAGAGAGCCAGCACGCCCCAAGTCACAGAGCTGCGAGGCCAGGGGCTGGGCCTGGCCTGACCCTGGCCCCTGACTCACTCCCCACAGCAGCCGACCAAGGGCCTGCGGGTTGGCTGATGGCTGTTGTTAGTTTACCTTCAGATGAATCTGTATCAACTCTGCCCAGCAGCTGGGTCCTACTGGCCGGGTTCACGGAGGGGGTGAAATTACAAACCAATTTTATTTCTTAATAGCTGAAAAAAAAGACAAAAGACAAACCATTGGTGTTTTGACAAATAGCTACGAATTTCCAAATCCAGCCAGTCCAGGCAATGTTTCTCGGGTGCTGTATGCAAATTCGTGCCCTTCAGCCACTCTAAGACTTCCCTGGATCATGTCACTGGTTGCCTCTGGGTCCCCTCTCTGCCCAGTCCCAGCACCGTTTCATGCTTCTAAACTAAGGGTCACACTGTCACCTGAACAGACCAATCACAATGGGATCATTATAGTTCCAAACCTACCAAAAAAAAGGTTTGTGTGTGTGGCGGTCAAAGAATTTAGCCGCGCCCAGGAGAGAGCACAATCAGCTATTGTTGTGTTAGAAGTTTCCCGGTGATAAGAAGGCAGTCTAGAAAAGCTGCTTTCTGAACTGATTGCAAAACAGAATAGAAAGTTCAAGGTTGAGAGATAGCTGAGAACAGTGATCAGGGGGCAGCTCCTCCATGAGGCCCCCGGGGCCTCCGCTGGGGCCTCCTGGCTGACTGACCCCTTGGCGAGGGGCATGTATGTCCTTTGGAAGGGGGGCCTGGCTCAGTACCCGCCGTGTCTCCCCTCGTTCCCCCGGGGGCCGGGACGTGGGCGCTTGCTTCCTCTCGGAGGTGCTGTCGAAATTCTCTAAAGCAGCTGTGGACCTTAAGAGACTGCTTGGTGCCAGGCACCTGCTTTCTTTACCTGGATGATCTCATGTACTCCTCACCCCACCCTGTGTGGAAGGTGGTACTTCCTCTCACCTTGATGGGCAGGGAAACTGAGGCACACAGATGGGGACAGAATGCTAGAATCTGAACCCAAGTTGCATGCCAGTTTCCTCATCATGTCACCCTGCTTCCCGTCTGTCCTGTAAGGCTGTCCCTTCGGGATCCTGGTTGTGGGGTGGACTCACACGGCCTTCAGCTGCCCGGGTGGTTTCTGGTTGTTGATCCATGCATCCTCTTCCCTGGGTCTTGGTCTGCCGGCATCGGTGGGCCCGGGCAGGGTGCAGAGGCGGCCATGCTGCCTCCCTGCTCAGTGACCCCCAGAGCGATCCACCTGCATCGGGGTCGGGGTTTTGCCTAGCCTAGCCCGGCACACCCACCTCTGAGCAGGGGCCATCTATCCATCAGCATTAGCAACCGAGAGGGCACAGGGTGGGGATGGAGGAACTTCAGGGGCCCAGTGGCACTGGTCAGAGGGACCTCAGGCAGGTCACAACCTCTCTGTGCCTCAATTTCCTAATCTAGAAAATAGGGATAATAGCCCTCTACCCTGTATGGCCGCTGAGAGCAGTAACTGAGCTAACTGGGCTGCGTGCCTGCCACGTTTAAGACCCCAGGAAGCATTCACTTCAGCCCATGCCCCCCACCGTATAGACTAAGCACTGTGCCGCAGGAACTCCGGGTCCTCTTACTCTGAATCTGGTGCTCTCATCACACCGCACCAGGCTCCTGGCTCTTCTCTGGCAGGCACAAGCCACCCCCTGGGAACTGGCGGCATCTGGGGTTCCCAACCTACTGCCGCAGTCATGGGGCCCCCTGGCTGAGTCACGGCAGGAGGGGCTGTTTTGGGGCTGGGGGCCTGCTGGTCCCGCCTTCTGTCGTCTCTCCTCAGCTCTCTGGCCTCCTGAGCTTAGGGCTCCAATGCTCCTCCGCTGGTAAGGTGGCTCCTGGGCACCAGGCCTGTCACCCAGGGTTGAGGTCTGGGCCCAGCTCCCCTGGGCCTACGCCAGGGACACCGGGCCTTCCTTAAGTCCCGTCTCTGCAAGAGGCTCCAGGACACTCCTGTCCCCGGGCCACCCTCTCTGCAGCCCAGTGAAGCCAAACCGCCGGTCACAGGGCCTGGACAGCCCTGTCCCTTGGCTCAAAATAAAGCCAGTGAAAGGTGCAGATCTCATGAGACCCTAGGGAGGCCCTTGAGCTCAGCCCAGCCCTGGGACACACTAGAGCATGCTGACAGGTGCTGTGAATCCCAGGGCCCCTCGCCCCGGGGCAGAGCAGGGTACACAGGGCCCCAGCACCAGCACACCCTTGGGGTGGAGACCTGAGGGTTACAGCAGTCTCTCCCCACGCAACAGGGCTGGACCCGGGTTTATGGCAACCCCAGGCTGCAGCCAGGCCTGGGTCACCGTCCCATCCTCTCTGCCCATCTGTGTTCCTGACTCCCACCCCACCCCCAGTCCCCCTGGAGCTGGCCAGGGACTTTTGCATGCTATGCAAACTGTGGAACAGTCTGGGAACTGCCTGCATGCAGGGCCATGAAGGCTGGACAAGCCGTGGGCAGGGAGCTGGGCACGCCCAGCCCCCTGTTCCCTGGCCCTTGTTCTCATACCCGCTGTGGGGCAGGTACCGAGCCCTCAGTGGGCGAGGCCGAGAGACAGCCGTATGGGGCTGGGGGCCTGTGGGGGGCAGCAGAGCTGGGGACAAGCTAAGGCAGGTAGCGCCTCCCCCCTGCTATCTCCGGCAGCTCGCGCTGCACATGCGGCAGACCTTCAGACATGGCTGCAACCTGAGCGCTTCTAGCCGGCCAGGCACACGTGACATGCTTCCTGTGTCACTTCACGTTTCTCATTTAATTCGTGGAATGTGTGTTGGTGGGGTTTGTGTTACTAGCCACATTTTACAAGCGAGCAAAGCAAAGCTAAGTGGCTTGTCCAAAGTCACAGCGAGGGTGGCCTGGCTCGGAACAGAGGACCCAGGGTGTCCAGAGGACTGCAGTCGGCGGTGAGAACGTTCTCCAACTCTGCTCTAAGCAGGAAACTTCTCTCGTCCACCTGGTGCACCCCTCAGTGACCTGCTGAGCCGGCCTGTGCCCCGGGAGCTAATCTTATCTGCCCGTCGGCCCTTGCTTCAGCTGCCTTTATGGTCTGTGTACTCTGACATGTGTCCGTCCCTTCATTCCGACAATATTTGTCGAGTGTCAGGGAAGGGCCCTTCTTTATGAATTTATTATCCAGTGAGCACCTTGAGGCTGCTGCCCGCCAGGCACTGCGCCGGGTGTGGGGGGCACGCGGCCAGGCCCATGATGCGCTGCTGGGTGACAGGTCCGGGGAGGTCCGATGTGTGTGAGGGTGGGAGAAGCCCCCCTCTGGGAGGTAGAGCCAGGGTCCTGGTTGCTGACACTCAAGCAAGTGCAGAGAGGTCACATTACATTCCCGAAGTCCCATAGCCATAGGGGTATAGGAATTTGGGATTCAAACACAGTTCTCCCCCACCCTACCCTACCCCCAGCCCTGGGGGAGCCATCCAGCAAAGTCTGAGTTAGGAGAGTCCGGTGTTGCCTAAGAATGGGCCTGCTCTGGGAGGGGTCCTGGGCTGGGAGCCCCCAGGGGAGATGGCCTCGGATCCCAGGCCAGTGCCCCCGAAACCCGATCTATGCACACAGCTCTTCGTGTGAAGCAGGGCCGATGCTGCAGGGTGCTGTGGGGGGCACTGAGGAGGAGAGGAGGGCCCTCTGTTGGGGGCATCGGTGACAGCCGGGCAGGGTCTCACCAACCTCACGCACCCTCACCTGGGCCCGGAGGTCATGGATCCACCGTGTGCTCCGAGCCACAAGGCTGCGCTGGTGGCCCGAGAAGGCAGTGAGTGTGGAACGGGCAGGGCAGGTCTGCCAGGTTTGGTCTGGGGGCCGCTGAGGCCTCCCGGGGCTGGTTCTTCTCTTACACAGGGTGCGAGGCGTCTCAGGGCCACACTAGACCCAGCACTTCAGAAAACCCACACGTGTGTGTGTCTGCTGGGCTCTAAGCTTGCAGAGACAGGAAGAGTCTACTCCTGTGGCTCCCAGAATACAAAAGCAGGGGTGGGGGTGAAGCGGAGAGCCCCAGAGGTCCCAGGTGCCTGAGTTACTACCAGCAGCTCCCCCTGGGGCCCGCTGCCTCCCTGGGGAAGGTCGGGTACCTCCGCATTGCCCCACTGAGCCCCCAGGCGAGGGCTGAAATCCCTTCCTCAGACACCCCTGCAGTCTCAGAGGTCAGCCTGGGGGAGGGGACAGGTGAGGGAAAGGGAAGGGGTGGGAGGGGAGCATGAGGCCCACTGGGGAGCAGCCCCCTCAAAGGTTCTAGGGGGCCTTCAAACAGACAGGATGCCGCTCCAACTCTCTGTACATCTGGGAGGGGTCCAGGCACCCCGATTTTAAGTCCCCAGGTGATTCTCATGTCTGATCATGGTGAGAACCCCCCAGAGCCGGGTGACCGGTGAGCACAGCCACCCTTTTCGTATTCAGCTCTGAGCAGGACTCCTGGCACCTGGGATGTGGGACCCCGTTTAAGGCAGGTGTGCCCACCTGCCCGGGTCTGAGGATAGCTGGGGGAGGTGACTCTGGGTGGCCCAGCCACACGTGAGTGGGATCAGAATGCAGCCGGCTCCCTGGGCCCAGAAGTGGCGCCCTCCACCACTGCCACCTGTGCCCAGCCCTCATCTGCCCCCTCGGGCCCTCCTGCCACCTCCGGAGGCTGTCGAGCTTCCTGTGTTTGCCGAGTGATCTTTGGCGCTCAGTGCATGACTGCTGCTATTCACCCCAAGGGAAAGATGCCAGGAGCCCCACTGTATAGCTGAAGAGTTCACTGGGGGGCAGAGCCCAGAGCTCACCCCCCGCACACCCCAGCTCCAGGCCCGGTGAGCAGCGCGTCCATCACTCAGAACCCCCCTGTTTCTGCCCCGAGGCTGTCTCGCTTCCCCTTTCCTCAGGGGCTGTCCTCCCTGCCTCAGGGGGACTCTGAAGCCGCAGGGCCTGCTGCCATCCCACAGCCACCCCTTGGGGCCAGGCCCCTGCCTCCTCCCCGACCCCAGGACCAAGCCCAGGGTGATCTGGCCCAGAGGGCAGGTGGGTGAGGGCTTCTCAGCAGCCCGCTGGGAGGGAGCTCCAGAGCCGGTCCCCGGGGACAGCTCCTGGTGCCCTCAGTCCCGGGGCCTTAGAGGTGTCCTTGGTCCTCCCTGCTGGGTGGCGCTGGGGTCCCGGGGGAGGGGCTGGGGCCAGGTGGGCCCCTCTGGGAGGTGGGGGCTTCTGTCCTCTGGCTGGGGTCACAGAGGCCACATGGCAAGGGCAGCCCCCACGTCCTGCACCTCAGCCGCTGGGTGGGCACAAGGGAGGATCAAGAGAAAGAAGGCAGCCCGTTCAGAGCCAGACACACTGAGCCTCAGGGTGCCGGCCGGGGGGCGCTCAGGGGGCCCCCTCCCTGGGGAAGGATGGCCCAGGGCCTTTGGCGGAAGGCTGTCCAAGCACAGGGAAGGAAGGATCTGGGAGACCCGGCCGCCAGTCCTGGCCCTGCCGCCTACCAGCTGGGTGGCCGTGGGCAGATCATTTACCCTCTCTGTTTCCCCCTGTATGACATGGGGGGATGGCGGCACTGCCCCCATCTGGCTGCCGTGAATATGGAGTGCCGTGGGGCATGGCCAGCGCTCACACGGTAGGGGTCCCAAATGCCACTCTCCTTGGTCTCCCCTGCGCCCACCCTCAGGCCTGCGCAGTCTGCGTGGCTCCAGGCCTTAGCAGCGTCTGCAGGCAGGTGGCAGGTTCCCCATCCTGGGGCTATTCCAGATGAGAGGGGAGGGTCAAGCCCCAGCCTGGAGTGGGGCTGGGTGCACTAGCGTCCCCGAGGAGGCCACCTCACAGCCAAGTGGACCGTCAGCTGTGCCCCACCCCTCCCAGGGCTTTCTCCTACAGACGGCCTCAGGGGAAATGGAGACTGGACAGAGAGGTGTCCCCCCACATACAGAAGAGGGAGCCGACGCCACGGCTGTTCAGGTCCAGAAGCCAGCAGCCTGCCCTGGCAGACCGGCCGTCTGTCTGTTGGGTGGAGGGCGGGGTGAGGTGGACGGAGGGTGAGGGCAGGGCTGCTGCATGGAAGAGCCCAGGAGGGGCCTTGGCTGCGCCCAGGGCCCGACTTGTGTGGCCCACGCGGCCCTGCGTCCAGCTCCTACTGCTCCAGCCTGACCGAACTAAGTCAAGGAAGGCTGAGGAGCATCATTCACTCACACAAGGGACCTAAAATAGGCCTTGACTTCAGGACAACATGGGCCCTGGGGGCCTGTGAGTCGCCATCACAAGGGACCCACCAGGCAGACAGACCCCCAGAGCTGGCGGGCTCTGGCGCCACGGAGTGGGCCTGACCCAGGCCTGGCCTGGGGACCTCATCCACGGCAAGCCCAGGCAGCTCCTGGCCAGCAAGGGCCGGCCCTCTGAGGGCGGTCATGTCTCCTGGCGTGCCGGACAGGCCCACCCACTCCCCAGGGAGCCCTGAGGCCCGAGGTGCCCTTTCTGTTCTGTCTGGAGGAGCGTGGGGGGCATGGCATGGGCGTTCAGGTTTTGTAGAGAGAGCACCAGCTGGGCACAGACAGACAGCCCTGGTGGGCTGCAGAGTGGAGGTGCTGGGCCCCTGGGGTGTGTGGCAAGGCACCTTGGTCTCAGGCTGGTTTCTAGGGTGGTGCCTGGTGATGGGATCAGGGCAGGTGGGGTCTTGGGGGGCACTAGAGCCGGGGCCTGACCCTGCCTTGCTGCCCTGTGTGGGCAGGCGGGGAGAGGTCAGCGAGTGGAACTCCCCAGCAGGAGGGCAGCTGTGGGGTGGAAGTTCCCCCGTCCTTTCAGGGCCCCCAGGGGCTCTGCCTGTTCTCCTTTCCCAGCCCTTGGGTTGTACCAGGAGTGATTCCTTGGCAAAGCTGCCAGCTTGCACAGTGTCCATTTAATTAGATTCTCCCAAATTCCCTCTGTCACCAGGTTATTAATATTTATCTGGAGCACACCTGATATGATTAGATTAGTGGTCCCAGGTGGGACGGGGGGTCGCCCTCCCCTGCCATGCCCCTTCTCCATTCCCACCCCAGAGCCCCCCTCCTGTTCTGCATGCCCCTCTCCCTCGGTGGCCTCCCACCAGGTGGGTGGAACGGGAGCTCGAGGTGGCTCTTGGGCGTGTGATGGGTCGGGGAAGGCCAGGATCCCCACACAGAGAAAAGGTCTGGGTGTGAAATCGAAAGAAACAGCAACGAAGCCCCTTCTGCAGAAAACGGGGTGGATCTGATCAGTGCTGGCCCTCTTCCTGCTAAGATGGGAATTAGTGAGGGGGATTACTTTTGAGGATCTGTGGCCCCACTGTGCCCACATGTGCCTCCTCTGCCCTGGTCCTACAGGGCTCCGGCTCAGCGTCACTCAATTCCAAGGCCTTGTATGGGTGGGGGGCTCCAGAAGGCCCACGGGCCAGGGTAGGGATGTGAGCACCCACCCGCCTCCCTCCCTCTGGGAGACCAATTCCTGGTGAGCAGCCCAGGCTTTGCAGAAATACAACCATGCCGAATCCCACAGCCAAGGGTGTGTTTTGGATTGAACAGGACAGCTGAGAACAGGAGTGGGGAGGGGCGGGGAATGCCAAGCAGGCCCAATCCAAGCTTTGGAACTTTCTAGAAAGGAGAGCACCCTCTGAGGATCCCAGTGCTGTCTGGGCTCCAGCAGTCTCTGGGGCACCCGTCGTGGCAGCGGGAGTGGAAGCCACAGGACTCTGAACATCAATGGGGCACTATCTGCTGGCGTGTACCCTCTAAACCAAGCCATCATTAACCAGGTTCTGGGGGCCCAGCAGCCCGCTCTGCAAGCAGACCCTGGTCTTCTGGGCCAGTTCCTCACACGGAGCGGAGTCGGGGTCTGTGCAGGCCCCTGGGAGACCAGGCCAGTTCGGCGAACCAGTAACTGCATCGCAGACTCCAGGGGCCTTCCATGCTTTCAGGGACCCAGGGACTTCTTTGGGGCTGCCTGGGCAGCTGCACTTCGGCCCAGAAGGTTGAGGGGAAGGGCAGTGGTCTTTTTGGTAAGACTCTCAAATCCAGAATCTTTTGCTACCCGCATGGTGCAGGGGCGATGCAGAGGCTGGGTGGGGGAAGCTACTGTGGGAAGAGAGGGGGCCCGACTCCCAGCCCTGCCGCGCCACCTGCAGAAACACCCGAGGCGGGGCATGCCTCTTCCTAGTGCGTGACCCTGAGCCCCGTTGCCGGTCCGCCAGTCCCGAAGGCCCCCCATCCAAAGCCACGAGGTGCGCACTGCAGGCAAAATGGGGGAGAGCTGGGCTGTGTCACCCCCTGCAGAGCCAGCAGCTCGCCTGCCCTGGAAATACCCTGACCGCTGCCTCCCCGAGTCCCGGCCCTTCCTGGCCAGTTTCAGGCTGGCTGACTCCACGCCCTAGAAGTTCACTTTTATTCATCCGCCCGGCTCAGGGGGTCACGTGGCCCAGTCGAGCAGTAAGACCAGGAACTGGGAGCTCCCACCTAAATCAGTCACCGGATAAAACCTGGGGATTTAACAGAAAACCAAGCAGCTGCCAGGCTTTGGAGAAAGGCAGAACATGCCTGGAACTAAATGCCATTTGGGCAGGCCGGTGGCATTCCCCCAGAGAGCACCCGCCCGGAGGTCGAGAGTCACTGGCACTTTTTTCTAGTTTTCCTGTAGGGGCAGGAGGTAGGCAGAACAGATCCCTGGAAACTTCCCTGGAAACAGTCACTGCAGGGTGATTCCGGCGGCCACCCGCCCAATGAACCAGGTTGCTGGGTGGTTTTCAAGGACACTTGAATTTCCTTTTATAGAAGGAGACTGAAGCCCCACATCAAAGAACAGGCTTCCAGTTGAGCAAATACAAAAGCCAGGTTTCTCCAAGGCATGGATGTGCCTGGGGCACAGAGGAGCCCCGGGAGGCCAGGCTGCTCCCCACTCCACGAGTCTGCGGAGTTCTAGGGCCTCTGGGACCACGGATGGGGGGACTCGAGAGCGGCTCCCCGATGCCTGGCCACGTGGCAGTGCCTCACATGAGCACTAGCGCCTCTGCTGGGTTCTGCCCCTCACCCCCGGAGAAGAGTGGGGACCGGCTTGTCGGCACCCCATTGGTCCACGAACCCTTGATAACATCATTACCCTTCAGTCTTAATTTTGAACAGGGAGCCATCCTTTACCCTTTCGAGATCTTTTTAGTCATTTTAGGTGCCCCTGTCTGAATCTTCTACCAAACCCCCTGTAGCTGGTGTCCAGACAGACACTGGGCACGGTTCTCCAATGAGACAGACCCAAAGCTCCCACCTCTCACCCCAGGTCTTCCTGGCCCTTACCCATTGCCATACTCTACTGTTAGATTTTAAAACTGCCAGACCATTGTGCTCACTCATCATTAACTTGTAGCCACTAGGACCCTTCGTGTCTTTTTCTTTTGTGGTTATTCATGGCCAAGAATTGATTGACTTTATGAGTAAAACCTCTCTCTGTGCCTGGTCCTTGGTGCAGGCTTCCCATTTTGTTGAGGTGCATGTACCTCTCGTTGACGGGCTTTGCACCTGCTTCTGCCTTCTGAAAGGCTGTGGCGTCTAGCCTGTAGCACTGTACCCGTTGCACCATCCTAATTTCAGCATCTAAACACTGATTTAGGAAACCATGAAGTCGTTTTCTCTAATGACTCAAAATATAAAGTGCTCTCTTTTGTTCAGTGTCAAATTGCTGATGGCAGAGCTGGTAGCGTCTGACCTGTCAAGGCAGATGTGTTATCATGTATGGAGACCAAACAGCGTATTTTCAAACCACTTTAAATGACACATTACATGCCCTGGAGCCTGGAGACCTGGTTACTGTCCTGAGCTGCTGAGAGGAGGGGGGTGTAAATCTAGGAACGATGATCTCCAGAGTGTCCCAATACCAAAATTAGAATGTGACCCTAAGGCCGCCGGCAGGTGCCCTCCAGTCTGCAGAGGGTGCGAAAGTGGCCAGGCAGGTCTGAACCCTCCCCCATGAGGCGGTCGGGTCCTGAAGACACGTGCCCACAGGAGGCCGGCTTGCATCCCCTGCATGGTGAGGGACCTGTGCAGCCGGGTGACTCATGGAGACAACGCTTGCTCGGCCGCCACTGTAGTTTTCCTTCCAAGCATTTCCTAGACCTTGTTGAACCCTGGTCCTCCTTTACCCAGAAGATACGTGCAGGAGTGTCCGCGCCAGCCTCCTGTGAGTTCTGGGTTGGAGGTGCTGCTCTGGGGGCTCTGCTCACCAGGACAGGATGGGGGCAGAGAGGCAGGGGTGCCCAGTTCCAGGGTCCCAACCAAAGACAAGAGCCAGGCCTCATGGGACATCTCTGTTTGGACAGAGGGTGTCTCAGCAGCAACAATGGGTTGGGGGCAGAGAGCCCCCCTGCACAATTTGCACGGGACCCCTGCCTGCCTGCTCACTGCCAGTCCTTAGTGGAGTGGGTAGGGAAGGGCAACCCTCGTGATAAATGAGCAGACGGGGCTCAGAATTGGATGCAACTTGGTGGGAACAGAGGTAAGTGCCGTGTCTTGCTCCCCCACCCCTGGAGTGAGCACCACGCCTGGGGGGATGAACAGGGGCCAAAGGCTGCTCAGACACGGGCACTCCGGGTTTGCCCCATGGGTCCCAGGCGTGGACGTCTGTGCGGCCCCTCCCGGGTGTGGCTCTGCTGGTTGGAGGGCTTGCAGGGTGTGTGCCTGCTGCAGAAACCCCGTGGGCGGCCCCACAGTACTGGGAAGGCACAGGCCTCCCCGCGGGGACGCGCAGCTAATGCACACCATCCCCTTTGAAGTGAATGAGGCCCCAAGAGCTGCCCACAGAGCTGCAGAGGGTAGACACTGAGCTGGCAGATGCCTATCTATACCATACTGGACAAGCTGCTCCCAGGTTGGGCCCCCAGGACTGCAGGACCCCACGGGGCTGGGCCTTTCCAGGGGAGAGCAGGGCAGAGCAAAGAAATACATCCGAGGTGCATCCTGGCTGGGCCGCGCCCAGGGAACCAGATGCCTCGCAGGTTTGAAAGGCCCCTTTGTGGGGGGGGGGCGGGCCAGTGTTCCACCTTGGGGATCGTGAGGGGCCTAATCCCTGTGTGAGGCTGAGCAGCAGGGGTAAGACCGTCCCTTCCTGAGGAGGGGCCGCTCACACCCCACCTGGCTTACTGCTCTTCACCCCGCCTGCAACGGCCACGCCGTAGAGGGTGGGGACCTCCCTGCCCCAGGCCCCAGCTCTGTCCATACTCACCACTGCTGATGCAAGGGGAGGAGGGTGCACGCGCAGCTCTCCCGGCCGTCCGCACTGCTGGGGGCTCAAGGCTGCAGAGTCTGCGCACTGTGCACATACCTGGCCTTGGCTGAGACATCTGCGCACCTCACCGGCCCTTCTCTGCGTGCCAGGGCTGCCCCTGCCCGAGGCCGGGAAGCCGAGCCCCACCCCTGAGGGCCTGGTAGGGCAGTTGATGCCCACAATCTTCCTCTAACTTCCACCCCAACGAGTCACATTCACCTTCTCTGCCTCCTTAAGAAAAGTTCACAAGTCTAAGACTCCAGCTTTTCCGGAAATCGGAGCCCAGCAGCTAAGTCTCAATAAAACACTGTGTTTCCTGGCACTGGGGCTGGTCCTGGGCCCCAGCTGCTGGGGGTGCATGGGCCCTTTCTGGGCATTTCATTAATGCTTGTGCCAAACTCTCCTCCCAGGGGCCACGAAACCACCCTTGCTCCCGGGCCTCCCACTGCAAGCCACAAACAAGCCTGTACCCCGGCCAGGTGGTGGATGGACCCATGGGCCTCAGAGCAAGGCTTCCCAGAGGAGGGGCCTAAAGTCCACTGCCTGAGGCGCCCCCAGCTCCGGTGAGCCCCTTCCTGTCCCCCCCTGCGGGACAGCCGGGAAGCTCCTGGGGTCTTTCATGCCCACACCAGAACCTGCCCCGTTTGGACCTACCCAACCCCACTGGACCTTCTCCCAGAGGCACCACGGAGTCTACATTTGTTGTCAATATGATTTTATTTCCTTTGCTGTGAATCCATGAGAGCCAGAAGCACTACTGAGGCCACAGGCGTCATGGGGACCAGTCCCAGGCCTAGGGCAGGGCCTGAAGAGAGGGCGACTATTTACAAAACTAAAGCAAACAAGAGAAAGAATTGCTTGCCATGGACATCAGTGATCTCTTGGTGACAGTGGGCATTCCAGGACACTCCCTTAGACAGCAGAGCCCGGGCCTCCCGTCCAGAGGAGACACTCATGTGCTGGATCTCTTTGAACTTGAAGCTTCCCACTTAGAAATTCAACACAGGTACAGGGCCAGACACCTGCAGGATGTTTGCACCCTGCCCCTCTCCTCCTCTCCACGCTGACCCAGGAAGCAGGGTCCCAGCTGGGGTGGTTTGGACAGCCGAGGGGGTAAGACCTCGAGTGCCATACCCGTTGAAGAGCCTTGCACGCCCACGTACACAAAGAGGCACACATCCCTTGGGGTTGCTGAGGCTATGGTACATGGCGGAATTTTCTCGGTGGCAGGACTGGGGTGCATGGGTGAATTCTACAGAAGAGGCACAGAAAGGCTTCCCCTCGGCTGGGGACGCAGCAAAGTGGGCATGTGGAAGGGAGCGGGTTTGCTGACTCCCAAATTGGGGTGAACTCTCTGGCCGAAAGCATGCCACCTCTTGGTCAAGGCTGCTGGGGCCAGAGTCAGTGGTCTCTTCCCTGAGTAGCAAGTGAGGTCCCTGGGGCCTGGTAAACCGACCTCACCGGATTTTCCAGGGACACAGTCCCCTCGGCTGTCCTGTGAGGAGGGTGGGCAGGCATCATCATTCTCATTCTGCACAGGAGGAACCCAAGGCTCAGAGAGGGGAAGCCCAGGCGATGGAAAGGGTCGGAGGCCAGGCAAGAACCAGGCTCCTGACCCCGGGTGAGCCCTTGCCTCTCCGGGCATGGAGGAAATGAGCTATCCAGTTCTAGGACAGTTCTGAGCCAGGAACGAACAGGGACAGAATGCTTTCACTCCCGGGCCTTGCAGCCTGGCTTAGAAACACGGGGCTAATTGGACACCCCCCATCTGTGGTCTGGGTCCCTAGGTCTCTGGGGATGGGGCGTGTCCAGGCCGGACCTGCGGGCCCCTCCCTTTGCTGCTGCGGCCAGTCCTGCCAGCGGCCTTTGGCCCAGGCCACACCCCTGCACGGGTGTGGGCTTTCCCAGGGAACTCCTTCTCCCTGCTCCAGGCAGGGCAGCTTCCAGGGGCCTCTGCTGGGCAGGCAAACCCGAACAGGCTTCTTCCCTTTGCCCCGCGGCCCGGACACCCTTCGGGCACTCCACAGTGGGAGGGGAGGTCGTCAGAGGATCGAGGCTTCTGCAGCGGCGGGGCCCAGCCGTGAGCGGACTCCTGCCACCCCGGCGGCCACCCCTCCAAGTCATTCCTACTAAACGAGAAGCAGCCAAGAGAGCTCAGGTGAGGCCCACAAAGACCAAGGGAAGAGCTGCAGAGGCCCCCACCCGTGGCCTATGGGTCAAAGGTGGGAGCTGGGTGGCCTCGCCAGCAAGTGCCCCTGAGCCTGGGGGAAGCCCACGTCTCAGGACCATCATTTTCATCCTGTCCAACAGGGCTTCGGGCAGTCTTCAGGAAAATCCAAAGGACACGCAGTCAAGGTCCTGGACTGTAAAACCTCCACCCTGCCTGACGTGTAGCCAACAGGGACAACACGGCTCTTTGCTGACGGCATCCAGCAAGGCTGCCCTTTCTGCACCACAGCCCCTCCCCACCCCGTGCATCCTTCCCTCTCTGGCTCAGGAACACCGATTCCCATGGCTTGGGAGCTCCACGTCTTCCTGGCTGAGACTTGAGCTGGAACCTTCCTGAACAGCACCCTGTTCCCCTCTGCACCTAACCAGGCTCCAACCCCACCAGCTCGTGCGTCCCCCACCCTCCCAGGCCCAGCGTCCTCCTGCTGTCCCATCCTCCCTGGGAGGGTGCACCCTCCCTGGCTGGCGAGCCTCTGCCGTGCTGCCCCTTCCAGGCCAGCACGTGTGCATCAAAGGCCCCCTTTCCTCCCAGAGGTCCTGACGACATCGTGTACCGTCAGCACAGACATTAGCGGTGGGGAAACTTGTAAGTATGCGCACACACGCACGCTGGCCAATAACATTAAGTGTCATTTTAAAAAATGGGTTAAATAAGCAGCATCGCCAAGGACGGCCGTGCAGGTGATTATCCCGCGTTTGCACATTCTGGAGGTGGGAAGGCTAGAAGTCTAATGACTGAATTATCACCCGAATGCCTTTTGCTGGCTGGGAATAATCCTGGGGCAGCAGCTGCCGCAGGGTTTTGGCTGGCTTCCTGTAATTGCATCCAGATTAGGGGAGCCATGCCAGGGGCGGGTCTTCTCCATCCTCTGGAGCAGCGTTTCCTCGCAGAACACACACAGTTAGGTCTGCAGCTTGAGATCCTAGCTGCTCAGGGAGGTGCAGATCTCACCAGCCCACAGGGGTGTGAGGGGGGAGCAGCAAGGGCAGGGGTGGCACTTGGCATGGGGTCTTGGGGAGCTGCGGGAGCCGTGAGGTTCTGCATGAATGCTTTGCACCCAGGACCCTCCAGAGAGGATGCCTGGACAGCTCCCAAGGCACAAGGTATCGCAGTTAAATGCTGCCCTGCAGAGGTGGGAGGAGCCTCCTTGTCCATCTCCTGCTTCTCCAGGGAAAGTCAGGCCCCGGGCAGGAGAGCTCTGAAGCTGTGTCACTCAGACCAAGAAGTCCTGATTGTGGAGGTGGTGATGGGGGTGGAGGGGGTGGAGGTGGTGTTAGTGTTGGTGGGGCACCCTACCAACCAGTGAGTTCCTCACCCCTCCCTGAATTCCTAGCCTCCTGCCATGTCACTGAGCATCCTCTTGCTAAGGGCAGGGTCGGTTTCCCCACCCCATGCAGCTCAGTCCAGCCATGTGACTTGCTTTGGCTGATGGGCTGATGGCAGGAATAGTGCCCACCAAGGCTTGGGGGGCATCTGCCCATTTCTGCTTCTCACCCTGGCCTTGCCAGGCCTGGCCTGAAGGAGGGATGCGAAAGACGCAGAACAGCACAGGTCCAGCCTCCAGGCATGCGAGCACCCCCCAGGGACTACACGGCCAGCCAACCCCAGACATGGGGACACGCCCAGCCAAGCCCAGAGGAATCTCCCAGCCAACCACTGACCTCCGACGGGCGTGGGAGAAGAGTGCGTGCTGTCCGAGGTGCCCCATTCAGGGCTGTGTGCGGCATCACTGTGGCAACGGAGAGCTGATGCTCCTGTCCACGGGGATGTGTTTGCAGAGGAGGGTCGGTGCAGGGCCTGGCTAACTCAAGCCGATTCCACAGCCAGTCTGGGGCCAACACAGCACGGTAGTCCTCTTCTCTCAGCACAGCGCCTGGGCAAGGCGACCTCCACCCAGCCTGGGCCCCACTGCTGGACGATAACGGTCAGGGCCCCAAGACCTGGGCACAGATGGGGCTCCCGGATGGTCTCCCCAAAGGGCTCTTGGACAAAGGGACCAGGAACTGGGCAGTGCCCACCTTGCCTGTGGAGGACTCAGGCTCAGGCAGAAAAGGGAAGCTGGGGAGGGAGGACGCTGGTAACTTCCTCCTTCCTGTTGATAAACATCTCTTCAGAGCGCCACCACCCAGTGCTCTCTGCCCAGGAGAAAAGCTGGGGGCAGGACTGAGCCTCAGTCGGCCACGTTCCCATGACCACCCCCAGCACGCCAGGGATCGGTCTCCCCAGAAGGATGTCCGGGAGGACCCTTCTCCCTCCTGGCAGTCTGAGGACTGGTTTTCCCTGCCAGTGGCTCCGTGCTTTCCAGCTGGCTGGGAGCCCCCTCAAGCTCTCGCCCTCGTGAATCCATCTCTAAATCCCAGAAGGAGCAACTGATGTAAAACCCTTTGGAGCAGGGAGAGTGTGTGGGAAGACCTGGCTGTCACAGGTCTTTCTGTGGCAGAAAGCAGGGACCCCGAGCTACTGTTCTGAGATTGCTCTTGTGTCCGACCACCTGAGAAGCTGACTTGTGAAGACTGTCATCCCCCGTGGGCTGCAGGCCCTGCAGGAAGCAGGCCTCTTTCTGGCACTTGCAGGTGTCTTGGTATCGGTGGGCCAGTTAAGAGACTGCCCCGTCTCTCAGCCACTGCAAATTCTCCCTCCAGGACTCTGCATGCACGCACACACACCTCCACGCATCCAGCCCCCGCTGGTTACTGCATTTGGTGAGGCTGACCTTAAGAAATGCTGAAGACCCTCATGTGGAAATTCCCCAGCTAGGGTGAGGAATGCAACACATCTCCGACATCTGCGGCTTGGGTGCGTGGGCTGGCAGGTCCCTTCACAAACCAGGCACGTAAGCCCCGGTTCTCTACCCGATGCCCCACTCTCTATCCTGAAATCAATGGGGCTTCTGGTGGACAGAAATCTTCACATCAACTTTGTAGCTGGGGCTGGAAAACTGTGGGAAGTGTGTTTGTTTCACTCAGAGGATGAGGCCTGGTGGGGAGGTGTGTCTGGCTTGCAAAGATGTCTGGGCCTGGACAGGACCGCCACCTTCTGCTCGGCACCCCCCAGTGCTGGAGGATGCACCAGACCTCCTCCTGTCCCTGGCCTCCACCACCTGGCAAAGCTGCTGGTCGACAATAATGCCGGAGGAATTCCTCGGAGTGTGGAGGTCCAGCGAAGGGAGGCAAGAGACCCCGGGGCACACCTGTGCAGCGGCCGTGCATTCTGCTCCGTTTCGGGGAGCTGGCTTTTCTCTAGGTGGCCGGCAGGTCTTACTTCCATCTCCTCCACACTCTGCTTTTGTCATGATTATCCGGTGTTCCCATCACATCGCCCAAGGGCACATTCCTTACGTTTCTACTGTCCTGTCCCCTCCATGCCTGTCCCTCCCACCCCACCTGCCCAGGGCCCGGGCGCCGTCCCCCCCGTGCCCATCTAGCACAGGAAGCCCAGCCTATCTGCGGAAACCAAAGCCTTCCCGAGGTGCCTTTGGGCCCTTCTTGCCGTCCCTGGGGAACTTGGGTGAAGGCGTCTCCACTGCGCCCCCGAAGGGGCAGCTCTCTGAGCCCGGGTGCTGCCCAGTGCACTCCACAGCGGGCATGTAGCCGCTGTCCCACATGCCAGTCCCGCACAGCTTACACAGGTCGTGCAGGCTGCAGGGGATCCGGGGCAAGAGACGGAACTGGTACAGCAGACTCCTGGCCTGTGGAGAGAGGGGACGGCGGTGGGGCGCCCGCGGAGAGGGAGCCAGCTCCTGCGGGCTCGCTGGGCGCCAGACCCCGGCCCCGGGCTCCGCCTGCGGCCCCCACTCAGCGCCAGCATGGCGGGGCCCACCCGGTTCTCGGGGCAGCGCTCACGTGGCTCCAGAAGGCTCCCCGAACGGCCTTCCCCAGGAGGGGAACAGGGCTGCCCACAGCTGCACTAGGCCCCTCCTAACTGGCAGGCACCCCCACCCCTGCCTCGCACGCCCGGACTCAGCCCCGTGACACTCTGCTCTGCCTGCCCCACCACCTTCCAGCCCCCGCAGGGTCAGTCTGCACCATCTGGTGCAGGGCTGTGCCCACTCCCGCCCACGTGGCCGCTGACCCCCAGGCCCTCCTGCGGCCCCTGGAAGGCCCCTGGAGAGTCGTGACCAGCAGCATCTGCAGCAGGAGTCTGGGAAGTGGGGGAGCGGCCAAGCTCATGGTCCCCCTTTCTTCCATTAACCTTGGATGAGAAGCGGCCACCCTCTCCCCTGGCCTTCTTCTCAGTGTTCCTGGCTCTAGGCTGAGTGAGGTGCCCAAAGGTGGGCAACCTGTCTATTAACCCAGCAACCTGTTCACTCTACGTGGTTCTCAGGTCAGGGCCAGACAGCCAAGGGGCCCCGGAGATGGGCCCACAGGGCCCTGGTGTGCATGGGGGCAGAGCTCCTAGGTGGGGAGGGTGGGCCGCATGTGGGGGTGCTCACCTTCCTGAGAACCAGCTCCCCGTTCATGTGCATGGCCAGGGTCCCAAAGTGCAGGAGCATCTGATCGGTGGCCAGCTGCTGCTCAATGACGTCATCCCCATAGATGGCCACGATGGCCACACAGATGAAAAGGTGGAAGTAATCTGTCTGGGGGGTGGAGAGTGGGTTCAGAGAAGGCCCTCCTGCAGGGGAGGCCGAGTGCAGGGGTGAAGCTGACACTGTCTGGGTCCCTGCAGCCTGGGCAAGCCTGCAGCCTTTTTCCGTCCTCAGGTTCCCCATATGCAAAATGGCCAATGCCCAAAGACCGCTGTGACATGCAAAGAGGGTGATGCGGGTGCTGGCCGCCCATGGGCTGCTGTGCTCTTGTGGGAGCCCCCTGGGTGCTCTCTCCATCACGGAGGGCAAAGGACCCGCTTCCTCTGAAAGCCAGCCTGGGCTCAGTCTTATTCACCAAGGTGTTGAGAAGCCCTCATGGTCAGAACACACTCACTGGGTCGTGAATCGTGCCAGCAACACGGGGCCGCTGGCAGCCACCTGCAGCGAGTGCCTTCTGGGCAACAGGACGAACGTCCCAACGGAGCCCCAGAGAAGGCTCTTGGGTTTGTAACTAAGAAATTGGGAAGAGGGTCCTAGCACAGAGGAGCACGGTGGCTTCCCGATGCTCTCCGTGCAGCGGCCAGCACAACCTGCTGTCCGTAGGGTCTTTTCGGAGCCTGCTGAGGCCGGCCGCCCTGCATGGAGGCCGCCTCACACTACCGCCCAGCAACGCGAGGCAGGCAGCAGGAAGCCGGCACTTGGCCCTGAGCTGGGTGCATGCCGGGTGCCGTCCTGCCCGGATATTTTGAGAACGTGCTGCCTTTGGTTCACACTCGCTCCCGGGGACGGAGGAAGGACAAGGAGCCCTGGAAGTCAAGTTCAGTTTCCTGATGTCGAAGTTCCCCGACCAGGCCAGGCGGAGCCCAGTGCGGGCCGAGGTCACGGTCAGCAGGTGCTCCACGCCCACCTGCTCTGGGCAACCATCTCCCAGGCTGCTGGGCCCAGGACCACCCTGCCCCTTCCTCCGTCTAGTCCCAAACGCTCTTGCTCGGGCTCTGAATGGTCCTTTTGCAGCTGCTGGTACTCTGGCTGTGGTGGGAAAACAGTGGAGAATTCCGGAAGGTGGACATCCAGCTTCTCTAAAGAGTAACGTGGGGAGGAAAAGGCACAGTCCTGGAGTGGCCTGGGCAAAAGAGGGCTCATTTCAGCTAGTGTGGCCCCTGGTAGTAAACGGAGAGAACATAGCCTTTCTCTCTCAGGGGCCACTTCAGATGGGCAGCCCCTCCCCTAGCGCTCACTCCTGGGGATCTGGCCTGCCCCCTGCCATCCTGCCCCTGCCCCATCCTGTGCTACTAATTTGATGAAGGGGCCACAGTCTGAAAGGAGTAAACTTGATTTATGGGCTTCGAGCAAAATGACAGCCAGCAGAGGTGTGCAAAAAGGGCCTCTCTTGCAATTTTTACTAGATTTTATTAAACTGGGGCATGGATAGGGCACAGGGATCACCACCATCATGAGAATGGCTCTCCTGTCAGGTGACGCTCAGCGTCCACTCGTAATGCCAGCCTGAACGTGATGTGATGAGGATGTTGGATTGGCTGCAGGAGGAACACACGATGCCCAGCCAAGAGCAGACGTGACTTTGGTTCTTAGCGTGAGCCCGCGTTTGGGAGCATCCGTGCCGGTGCGTCCCTTGCTTAATGCGGACTATTCACTCTGGATGGACCCGTCGGGCACACCAGCCCAGGTGAGCCCCACAGCCAGACTGGGGGCCATGGGGGGGTGGGGTGGGCAAGGCCAGAGAGCAGAGACAGCTGTGGGCAGCCCTGACACGCTCCTCCTGTGACGTCAGGGTGGCAAATGCTGACGCACATTTCTGCAGGCAGGTGGGGGCCCCACCTCGGCAGGGTTTGTCTAAGGAGCTGCTGGGCTGCCACGGCGAGAACGCAGCCACCCTGGCAGAAAGGGTCCTGGCCCCTCCCGGATGCGTCAACACTACTGTTTTTACAGGCTGATGATTCAAAGGGACTTGCCTATCCTTTAACATCGCCAGCCTGTCTCTGATCTGGGTGTTAAAGCCATGTGACAGGGCCGTGCTGAGCTCTGGCAGGAGTTGCTGATAACGGTGGCTGCAGAGTGGGAATGGACGTCGCTGGGAGGCGGCCGCTGGTCCTGGGTTCTCCAGAGGGGCTGGCGGGGAAGCAGGCCGAGCCGGAGGGCAGGTGGGCGCTGGCTCCAGCCTGTGGGCCGCGGCCTAGGCTGCAGCGGGCCGACTGGCCCGCAGTCTCTTTCATGCTGATTGGCTGTGACACGAGAGAGCCCAGCCCAGGACCGTGGTAAGGAGCGCAGTCAGGGGCAATCTGCGTCGATTTCAGTTCCTTGGGAGGTGAGTTGCCGGTCTCAGCCAGCCATGTGAGACGAGCCGGCAGTCCCCCGTGAGGGCTGACCTGTGGCTGGGGCTCTGCCCCTCGGGTCCCCCCTGGCTCACCTGGTAGTGGGCCCAGCAGGCCTCCCAGATCCGTAGCGCCTCGGCCTCCGGGAACTCCCGCTTGAAGCACAGCAGGAGCCAGCGGTGGCAGAAGAGCATCTGAAGGCCATCCTCACCCAGCGAGACCAGGTGCTCGTAGAAGCGCGGGTGCGTGAGCCGCAGCAGTTCCCGCAGGGACAGCTGGGAGCGAGGCCGGGCGTCAGCTGCAGCCTCGCGCAGGCCTGCCTGCCCGGCCCAGGAAGCCCGCCCCCAGGGGGCCCTTCCTCCGGCTGCGCCACCCCTGAAAGGGACGCGTGCCACGCCCCAGACCTCGGCCTGCCCCCTGCACATCCTATCCTGCTGCTGGGATCTGACTCACACCCGTTTTTGCTAGTGGGTCCCAGAGTGTAGCCTGTCCCGGTGGCCTGGCCCAGGGCAAGGCACAGCATACCCAGTGCGCTGCTGGGGGTGGGGAGGCTGGGGGCCGGGAAGACACCCCAGGCCTCAGCCACCACGGGGATGCCCCCTCCTCCTGGGAAGACAAGCGGATCACCCATGGAAACCCCTGCCCAATCACCAAGGTCTACCACCTTCCAGAGCCAATCTAGAGCAGAGGGGGGCGTTTCCGAGCCCCTGGACACTCAATTCCTGCACGGAAGGTCACCACCCAGTGACGTGGGACCAGGTCAAGGCTATTTTTGGCAGCACCCAGATCGGACTGCTGACTTTACCAGAGCCATAGGAAGGTCCATCTCCAGTGGCCAGCAAGTCACGAGGCTGTGGGCCGTGTGAGCCCATCAGGGCAAACAGCGCCAGGCCCTGTGATTGCCTCCCCTGGTACTGTGGAAACCTGGCATCACAGGCCTGATGCAGAGCAGGGGTAGGCTGGGCTCAGCCGCTCTGGGGGGCTGCAGTGGGGGCGGGCTGGGGGCGGGGGATCCTGGGGCAGGGGCCCCGTGACTCAGGGCCCTCCCCACACAAGTGGCCCATTGTTCCTGCAGGAGACCCCCCGTGGGGGCAGCGTGGAGCCCTGGAGGAACTGATTCTTCCCCTCTGGCCAGTTTCTCCCCACTGTGGCCCACTGCAGGGTCAGGTCCGTGAGGGCGGCCGACCCCCTGCCCAGATGCCCCTCACCTTCTAAACCACACCTCCCCACGCCCAGCTCCCCTGTCCTCCAGCCCTCAGCACGCTGTGTTCCCGTCTGCAGTGAGTCCATGTCCCTGGCACTCAGCTCTACCCTAACGCGTGGGACATGTATGGCCCAACAAGACCAGGCCGCGCAGGGTCACTAGATTTGCCTGCCTTACTTCCCATCTCTGCCCGCAGGCACCCCCGTTCCCTGCATCCAGCAGCCTCTCCAGGCACTGCCAGCTCCCAGGCCAAGGCCCTCCCGGACTGGGTACCAAGGCCACGTCCCTCATCAGTGTGTGGAGCACGCAGCAGGAACAGGAGCACCCTGGCTGCCTCCCCAGCTCCGCCGGCTCCCACCCCCATGCTCAGCACCGCTGGGCAGAGTAGGTGAGGGAAGGTCGTGAAGGGAGGGGTGCCTGCTGCCCTCGGGCTGGGGTGTGGCAGCTGCCCAGGGGGCTCAGGGGGGCTCCAGGAGCCCCAAAGGTGTTGGGCCCTTGCAGGGTGTAGCTGAGATGTACCCGGGGATCCATTTCGTGAAGCACAGGGCTGTGTATGATGGGGCCTCCCCCTCCTCACCCAGCCAAGGAGCCCACACAGGGAGGCCACCAGGGGAGGGCCCTGCCCAGCCCAGCCTGCAGGGAGTGTGGGATGGAGATGGCAGCATGCATCCTGGGACCTGGGAGCAGCATGCGGCCCTCCTGGGAGAGTTGGCCCTTCCCCAGAGGCCCCCAGGCCCCATCAGCAACGCCTGCCTGGCTTTTCTGCTGCCTGCTGACCCACAACAGGCATGCCACATGCAGCCTGCCCTCTCCCATGCCCTCCCACACCTATCCGGAGCCTCACCAGCTGCTTCTCCATGTCCTCGTCCCGAGGAGAGCTGACAAAGATTGTGTTCTGCATCAAACCCACAAAGCACCAGAAGGTGTCTGATTCGTCCAGGACCTCGGCCAGGATGGGAGCCACCAGGTCCGACATGCCCTGGGAGTAGCCGATGGCCGGGTTGTACACAGCGTAGTTCAGCAAGATCCTCCTGGCGACACGGTGCAGAGAGCAGGGAGGTCAGCAGACAGTGGCCACGGCACAGCCCACCTTAGTGCCCTCTTGGTGGGGTGAGCAGCACCCCAGGTGGGAGAAGCCCCCCTTTGCCTGCATCTCCAAGGAAGGAGGCAGCGCTGGGGGCTGTGCTGAGAGCCTTGGGGAGCTGAGTGGCCTCCAGTCAGCCATTCACCAGGGCCCAGAGCAGGGCAAGGAGGAATGCGGGTCTGATTTTCTTAACGGTCGACTGCCCGTGACAAAGGGCGGACTGGCAGGGACATTTTTATGGGCTGCTAATTTTGTGTAATTGTTTGCCAGGCGTCAGCAGAATGTCAGAGATGCCAGCCTGGGGCTCCATGCGGCCGTATCACCCGGAGGACCACCCACTGGGAGGTGGAAATATTCAGGGGAGGGTTGTCCACCGTTGCTGTGAGTCAAGCAAGGACAGGCTTGGTGGAAGCCCAGGGGTCACGGCCTTGGCTGGCACCCTCAGGAGGGCTGCCCTGGGACGCTATGGCATAAGGGGCCGACCGACATTGCCCGAAGTAGCTGACAACCCCCCGCTCCCAGGTGCTGATTGCATGAACCTGCAAGACCCCTGACACTCGACCTGCACAAGCTCCTGCTCTTCCACTTTCCAGAGGGCCACCTGCGGCCCGGGGGACGAGGTGACCTCCAGAGTGGCAGGAACAGGGAGGGGAGCAGTTGTGCTGGGAGGGAGGAGGGTACCTCATGCTCTCCACGTTAGGATTGTCTTCGCCTCGGAAAAACTGGTTGCTCCGATCTGTCCGAACCACGTCTTTGTCCACAGTGAACTGCACATTTCGCCAGAAGGCTCTGTGCTCTTCAGGGGTCATGGAGAGCCTGGCACGAAGCAGAGCACATGCTCCGGGGGGCCGTCCCCACCACCCCCGCTCCCCAACAGGGACTGCTGCAGCTGGCAGACTCAGAACTGGGGGAGCCGTGCAAGGCTTTCCCCACATTAATGCCTCCCAAGACCCAGCACCTGGGAGAGGAGGGCTGACGGCAGCCCAGGGCCAGCCAGGCCCAGAGAGACCTCGGCACCAGGCTCCGCGGGCCCTGCTGCCACCGCGGCGTCAGTGGCGGGCTGTCGGCACCTGGCCACGCCGGGAGAGCTCTGAAAGCTGTCCCGGGGCTGCCCAAGCCGGGCGCCCCGGGTAGTGACGGCACTCTCCCGCCTGATCGCCCGTTTCAGAGACTCTGGGTCACGGGTCACATCGTCAGTGCTGGATGGCATCTCGAATCGGCTTTGCAGCTGACACGTCCCCGCAGGGCGGCGGGGCGGTGGGGCGGCGGGGCGGCGGTCACCTTTTCCGCTGGATCTCTGCGTACTCCTTTCGCTTCTGGGCCCGCAGAGCCTCCCGCTCCGCCGACGTGGACTCGTGGCTGTAATATCGCAGCAGGAAGGGCCAGACCTCCCCCCGGATTGACACATCAATGCCGCCGAAGAAAATGGCCTGCAGGAAGCAGCAAAAGTTGGGGAGGGGCCAGAACAGGGCCACTCAAAGTACCCCAAGTCCCCAGGGATTTGTGTCTGGGGGGGGGGGGCTTTGCTGTGCCTCCTGACAACTGATGCCTTGATTCAGAGGGCAGCAATTTGCACTTGTTTGGAAGGGGAAAGTGCCGGCCCCCCATTCCCATGCAGGACACAAGCCAGGCGCATTTCAATGTCAATGCCCTCCCTGGTGTGGCGCTCAGATCAGCGTGTTGTCCTCACATCACGGCCTAATCCCCGTTCTGGGGGCGCTGCATTTCCCCACGGCTCTTCCATGCAGGCTGACGCGGGACCCCGGAACCCGCTCCCTCTGGAGGTTTCTCTCTCCACGCAGGGGCTCCGATTGCTTTATCGGCGTGTTTGCACGGCTCCCAGCACAGGCCGGGGCCCAGGAGGCTGGGGGGGCTCACCTTGCGCAGCTTGTACTCCTCCTCCACCTGGCCCAGCTGGTTCAGGTGCTGCAGCCAGGAGGAGACGTCCAGCCTTCGGTACATGCTCTCCTCGGGGTGCATCTCGGACGAGGGCAGTTTGGGCCGTCGGATGGAGAATTGCATGCAGGTCTTTTCATCGGCAACCTGCTGGACAGGAGCAAACCAGGCTGCTCGGTGCCTGGGGTGCTCAGCTCCGGAGCCCAGCACTCTTCCGAGGACAGAAAAGCCTCCTTCTGTCCTGAAAGGAGGGGACGTGCTCTCCCCCGCATACAAACCCCTAAATGGCAAGTGTAATTAGACCCAATTAAAATGAAAATACCTTCATCTCAGCACTGGTTTCCCGGTTGCTGGACTCACTGGCCCACTCCCACCGGCCGCCGGGCCCCTGGCGGCCGCCCCCCGACTCTCCCTCCGACCCTGGCTGCAAAAATGGAATTAATGCCTCAAATGGCCCAACTTCCCTCTGCCGGGAGGGCCTGCAATAAATTACATGTGATTGGCCACAAACAAAGGGATCCCTGTTCTGCGAGCGGGAAGCCCGCCTGTCAGGCTGTCTCCACGGGCAGTCACGAATCCAGGGCAGAGCTGCAGCTGACATTTAATTCAAAAATCAAAGGTTGTTCAATGTACGGGGGAAAAAGACCATGCCTACTGTAATAAGGGAAGCCAGCAGGAGGCTCTGTGGGAAGGAAGGGAATTTTAAAGTCAGCCGTTTCTAATAGGCACATAGGGTGTCTTGAACAGATAATTAAAGAGCTCTTATTACATTTGTATGTAGATTGAGCAAAATATGGCAGGAAGCCTTGTCAAAACATGATTTTTCAAGTGCAGAGCACTGACTTTACAAGAAGCCCTGGGCACATGTTTCAAATCCAAAGTTGCTGCTCCGTCAGCTGTCCAGCGACCACGGACATTGGCAAGCCACCAGGGGCCACACCCTGCGAGGCCTCTGTGCCGGGAGGTCCTGGCCCCGACAGAAGGAGGGGGGCCTCAGCAGCCAGAGGTCTCCCAGGCCGGGTCTGTCGACCCCTGGGCAGCGCCCGTCCGCCCCCTGGCTACCTGGTCTTTGAGGTGTGTCTCGGCACAATACTGCCACTTCTGAAACACGTCCGACAGCTTGTCCAGGCCGCCCCGGTGAAAGTGGAAGACCTTGTACTGGCTCTCGCGGCTGGCGACAACGAGCTGACCGCTGGTGCAGGCCTCGTCGCTGAGCGGCCATGGGGGGAGAGAAAAGACGGGCTGACTGTAAACACAGGTTTTTATTTCCAAGTATAATCAGAGGCAGGAAACAGGAAGTCCCTGTGGAGTTTGGCTGCTGGTGGGAGGGGGTCTGTCCACCCTTGCTCTGGGAGACCTGCCTTCTGTCCGCACCCCGCCTGCCAAGCCATGCAGTCCTTTGCTTGGGGAGACCTGGGGCAGATGCCAGTAGGTGGAATCAGATTCCGAATCCGGGTGAAGCCCGCTCACAAACCCTCCAGTTCCCCAGACTTGGGGGGGACTGTCCGAGACTTTCCCTGACATTACTAGCTTCCCAAGCCCCAGCACCCGGGAGAGGAGGACTGACTGCTGTCCAGAGACAGCCAGGCCCAGAGAAACCTCAGCCCTGGGTTCTCATGTTCCCCAGCTAGCCCGGTGTCAGCGGCGGGCTGTCGGCCCCTGGCCACTCGGGAACTAACGGACCCTCCTCGGTGGGCTTCCTCTGTAGCATGACGGCATGCTGGGAGAATCCTCAGGGAAACCCGCTGCCTGTCACAGGGCCACCAGCCCAACCCAGGCTGCCCTTCCATAAAAGGCTGGATGTGGCTCTGGGTCTGGGGCCCCCTCCAGTGACACTCCCGCCTCCTCTAACACTGCTCTGAGGTTGTGCGGCCTGCTGGCCGGGCAGGGCCGCCTTTCAGGAGGAGAGCTCTGCTGTGGCTCTTAGGCAGGACCCTGACAGGGATGGTCCACCCTCACCGAAGAAAGGGTGCTTCCCCACAGAAAGCCCAGCCCCAGTGAACAGCGGGCGGGCGGGTGAGCGGCACTGCTCTGTGCGGCCCACCTGGCACCTCCGCCCACGTGAGAGCCCCCGGCCACAGCCGGCTCCCACCACCCTGAGGGCAGACAGAAGTTTGACAGCCACCATCCCCCAGTGCCTGTGAGCAGCTGCGTGGAAAACCATGCGGCTCAGGTTATGATGGCGGGAAGCAAACATTTAGGAACGTGGGTGTCGGCCGAACCTGCCAGGGCCCCGGACCCCAACACCCCACTGTGGGGACATGGCGCCAGGCCAACCTCCAGGAAGCCCCCAGTGGTCGGCCCTCACCTGAAGAAAAGGCGAAGAGAGCGCATGTGGCCCAGGTCCACGCGGAACACGCCGCAGATCTGCTCCAGGGCACAGGCCCGCTGCGGCTCATCCCAGCGCGGGGCCTGCAGGAGGCCGTGGTTGTCCGGAAAGCACAGGTGGGCGTCGGCGCTGGAGGGGGAGCTGGTGGAGCAGGTGAGGTGAGCCAGCCGAGGAGGAGGGCAGAGAGGGCGTGGGGAGCCATCCCACCCTTATGCCATGCCAGGCTTAAACACACACGCTACAGACACGCCCAAACACGCACGCATGCCAAGGCTCTCCAGGCACCCGAGAATGAGCGAATCAATCTATCCATCCTGCTACAGGTCAGGCCTAGCTACATTTTCATGTGGACGGGAAAGCATTTTCCTGACCAAATGACATTCTACTTCTAAGGAGGCGGTCAGTCACCCTAACGATAGCCGAGGTCACACTGAGGCACCCTCGCTGTGGGACCCTGGCGGGTCACCAAGCCTCCCTGAGCCGTTGTTTCCACACCTGTAGAGTGAGGCGAGCACAGGGTTTTGTGTGGAGGACGGGCTGCGGAGAGAGATCCGCGCAGAGCACCCTGACCTCCGGGTTTACCAGGAGAATCTGTTTTGTGACCATCTTGGACAGCATGGGGCTTTTGTTGGGTTCAAACTTGTTCACTGTTTACCTGAAAGGATATTGGCTTCATTTATGGTTCAGTAAGGAAACATCTGGGTTATTAACGCTAATAGTTGCTAATAGGTCCATTCAGTGTGGACCTGGCCAAGGTGAACCACTTCTCCTGTGTTTATTATGTAGGATCCTGTGAAATAAGTCATGTCATTGTCCCCATTGTACAGAAGAGGAACTGAGGCCTTGAGAGGTTAAGTAACTTGCCCAGGGGCACACAGCTAGCAGGTGATAGAGCTAGGATTTGGACCCAAACTTTGTGGCCAAGTCCTCACCAGCGTATTTTACTGCCTCTGAGTGCAAAGTTCAGCAATACAACCCCATTTATTCTGCTTTAAAATTTTTTTTCATGAATTTGTTTAGAACCTCAGTTGCAAAATATTTTATTACCTGGATTCAGCCGTAACAATCTCCTGATTTAATAGTAACATCTAGCAAATGCCTGTTAGAATAATCAAAGGCGAGCATCAGTTCCAGGCCCCAACCCCGCCCTGTGCACATGCACAGGCTTCACCTCGTCCTGCTCTCCCGCTCAGCTCCAAATAGAAGAGCATCGGAGGTGACCCATCCCAGGGACTCTCGCCCAAATGGGCGCCAGGCTCTAAACGAGGCACTCTGCTAGCCCCGGCACAACCCCTCATGACTCTTCCTCAAAGTGAAAGACTGGCCTTTTCAGAACCTTTGCCGCCTCTGAAACGACTCTGGGCCTGGGGTTTGGGACGCGCACCTGACCTCTCTCCCTGTTCATGGAGGTGCGCTGAGCCCAGCTCTCCATGAGCAAACAGCCAGGTGGGAAGGTGCAGACCCGCTGAAGCACTGTGGCCACCCAGCGAACTCAGACCCAAAAAGGCTGAGGGAGTCGCCATCTTCCAAGGGGACTCCAGCGGGGCCTCCCTGCACCATCAGTGCTGGCAAAACGAGGTGGCCACGGGTCTGCAGAAGGCACCACCTCGCCACTTTACGCAGCACTTCAGGATCCGCTTACTGAACAAGGGGCTGCGGCAGGAGAACTTGTGCTCAGCGTGCTTCCCTGGCCGGAGGGCCCTTCCGGGGCTATCTCCAAGCCCAGCTGGAGCACGACCCCTAAAGGGCAGCGTGATTTCCAGGCCCTCCCCCCACACCTCTCCCAGCACACAGCGCACCCTCCAAAGCCCGCACACCTTCCCAACATGCCGCGCCTCCTGCTTGCACATGCAGCGGGCCAAGCTTCCCAGAGACCAGGTCCAGGATGGAGACTCACTCTGGCAGAGTGGTGGGCAGAAGACCCCTGCTTCCCCCTGTGACCAGGAGGATGGGTCCCCTGCAGGGGAAGGAGCCATCTCAAACCAGCAAGGAGCCCCAGTGAGAGGGCGCCTCCCCACCTTCCCGAGGCAGCATGCCTCCAGGCAGAAGTCTGCTTAAACCCTTTCATGACTCCTTAGGGGAAACCATTTGCATTAATTAATTGATTGATTAATTAATTCAAGACACTATGCTCGGACCTACAGCTGGGGTTCCATGGGTTCAAAATGGAGCAAAGTTGATAGAAGTCTTGGCTGTCCATCATGCAGGGCCTAGCAGATGGCCCTTTGGTCATCCAGGTCACCTCGGGTGACGTCTGTGCCCCCCTCAAGGCTGGCTGCCATGGGATGGCGTTAATAGCTCGGTCGCTTCTACATCCCCAGCTCCCAGCCCAGACCTGGTGCAGAACATGAAGCCATTTAATGCCCATGCCTGGGATGACGATGGAAAATGTCTGGGAATTTTGAGGTCATAGAGGAAAAAATTGTAAGGAAATAAAATATCAGAAAAATTGAAGTGTGTACAGTTAAAAAAAAACCTTTTTTATACATGTTGAGAAATTTAGTTTTAAGAATATTCAAATACACTACATATAATTTGGTTTGCTCATAAAATTATTATGTGCGCTGCATTAAAATTAAAAGGATGGCTTATGTGGGCAATAACTCCCAACATCTGTATGTCAAGACTGTTTCATCAGTAGAGGTGGAAGATGTGACACCCTAAGAAATGTAGCATTTCTTAGTTTTTGTTCTTCTCTGAACTTTCCAAAATGTAGAAACAGAAACGAAAAACAGAAAAGCCGGCATTCTCACAGCAAAACATAGCAAGTGAGTCCTCTGTCCGCCCAGTAACCTAGGCCACGGCAGGCACAGAGTCGGAGATTAAGAACGGCCTCGAGTTCTCTGGCACTGACCCCATCAAGAGGGATCTGTGCCCCCACCCCCACCCCGAATCTGGGCAGTTACACTGGCCGGTAAGGTGTGGTGTCAGTGACATTCATTCTGTGAGTTCCAGAGCCTGGCCTCGGGAAGCCTGGCAGCTCCTGAACCTGCTCCCTGGGTGCACCCCTGCCTCCACGCGAGCAAGCGTAGGGACGGATGCCGCAGACCACGAGGAGGGCGGCCCAGCTGCTGGTCAGCACCAGAGCCCCCAGGCTGCGTGGACAGAGACCGTTTCAGCACCCCCACTCTGGTCAGCCCCCAGGTGCCCTGCGGAACATCCTGACTTAGCCCAGCCTGACAGGAGCGACAGTGCTCAAATGAAAGGTTGTTATTTTAAGTTACTAACCGGGGCCTTTGTTACACGGCAATAGATGACTGATACAAATGGGAAGTGCCCGCTTGCAGAAAAGCTTGAGTGGGGGCGAGGAAACCTCCAAGATTACTGAGTTGTAGTTCTTAAGGTCAAAGAGACATTGGGGCCAGATTTTAACATTTAAAAAATATCCAAACTTCTAAATTTGCTTCATCTTGACTCTTTTGAGTAAGATGACCAATAAGTCAGTGGAACCCCAGCTGTCGTCTGAGTATAGTGTCTTGAATTAATCAATCAATCAATTAATTAATGCAAATGGTTTCCCCTAAGGAGTCATGAAAGGGTTTAAGCAGACTTCTGCCTGGAGGCGCGCTGCCTCGGGAAGGTTGGGAGGGGCCCTCTCTCTGGGGCTCCTTCCCCTGCAGGGGACCTGTCTTCCTGGCCACAGCAGGGAGCAGGGGTCTTCTGGTCTTCTGCCAGAGTGAGTCTCCATCCTGCACCTGGTCTCCAGAAAGCCTGGCCCGCCGCATGTGGCGGGCGAGCAGCAGGCGCAGTGTGTTGGGAAGGTGCGCGGGCTTTGGAGGGTGCTGTGCGCTGGGAGCGGTGTGGGAAGGGCTGGGGAAGGGCCTGGAAATCACACCACCTTTTGGGGCCTTTGTCATTTCCAGAACTTGGAAGCAGTCAAGATGACTTTCAATACGTGATGGGTAAATAATCTGTGGTCCATCCAAACAGTGGAATATTATCCAGCACTCAAAAGGAATGAGCCATCAAGCCATGAGAAGACATGGAGGAACCTTAAATCATATTGCTAAGTAAAATATGCCAGTCCGAGAAGGCTACTGATGGTAGGATTCCGACTCGATGACTTTCTGGAAAAGGCAGAGCTATGGAGACCGTGAAAAGATCAGTAGTTTTCAGCAGGTGAGGGGAGGGAAGGGTGAATAGGAGGCACTGAGGACTTGGGGGCACTGAACTACTCTATGAAACTATAGTAACAGGTCCACATCACCACACGCTTGCCCAGACCCGCAGAACACGCAACACCAAGGACGAAGTGAACCCTGATGTAGACGGTGGACTCTGTGAGATGACGGCCTGTCCCAGGCTTATCGGCTGAGACAAGTGCCCCATCCAGTGGGCTGCTGACAGTGGGGGAGGCTGGGCAGGGGCAGGTGTGTATGGACACCTTCTTCTCGATTTTGCTGTGAACCTACAGCTGCTTTAAAAAATAACATCTATTAAAACAAAACACAACAAAAGGAGAAGCCAAAGAACAAACCGGAACAAATAGACTGACAAGGCGTGATACCTTTAATACGTAAGAAATCGTGCAAATTGAAAAGAAAAAAACGATGCCCAAGAGGATATGAAGAGACAGTTCTCCAAAGAAAAAATTCAGACGGCCAACAGACACATGGAAAGATGCTCCACATCGCTAGTCATCAGAGAAATGCAAGTTAAAACCACAATGAGATATCACCTCACACCGGTAAGGATGGCCAGCATCGAAAAGACTAAGAACAACAAATGCTGGCAAAGATGCAGTGACAGGGGAACCCTCCTACACTGCTGGTGGGAATGTAAGCTAGTTCAACCATTGCGGAAAGCAGTATGGAGGTTCCTCAAAAAACTAAAAATAGAAATACCATTTGACCTGGGAATCCCACTCCTTGGAATTTACCCAAAGAATACAAGTTCTCAGATTCAAAAAGACATATTGCAGCACTTTTTACAATAGCCAAGACATGGAAGCAGCCTAAGTGTCCATCAGTAGATGAATGGATAAAGAAGATGTGGTACATATACACAATGGAATACTATTCAGTCATAAGAAGAAACAAATCCTACTATTGGCAACAACATGGATGGAGCTGGAGGACATTATACTCAGTGAAATAAGCCAGGCGGAGAAAGACAAATGCCAAGTGATTTCCCTCATTTGTGGAGCATAACAACAAAGCAAAACTGAAGGAACAAAATGCAGGAGACTCAGAGACTCCAAGAAGGGACTAGTGGTTACCAAAGGGGAGGGGGTGGGAGGGCGGGTGGGGAGGGAGGGACAAGGGGACTGAGGGGCATTATGTTCAGTGCACATGGTGTGGGGGGTCACGGGGAGAACAGTGTAGCACAGAGAAGGGACATAGTGGATCTGTGGCATCTTGCTGCACTGATGGACAGTGACTGGATTGGGGTGTGGGTGGGGACTTGATAATATGGGTAAATGTAGTAGCCACATTGTTTTTTCATGTGAAACCTTCATAAGAGCGTATATCAATAATACCTTAATAAAAAAATTTTTTAAGAATTAGAAAAACAAAAACGATGCCCAACAGAAAAGTGACAGAACAAGAAAACAGTCCACTGGGAATAAATACAAATAACCAATAAAAAGCTCATGTCCAGAGTAATAAATGAAGATGAAAACAAGATACCATTTGAGGAGAGGTCTAGATCCAAAATTGTCCATAATCAAAAAATTATACAATGTAGTGTAGGCATGGGTTTGGGGAAACAGTTTTGCAAAGGTGGGTCAAATGTCTCTAAACAGCTATAAACAGGCCACAAAGGCTTAAAAACATTTCTACACTTTGACCCTGTATTTTTCATTTCTACATATTGATCCTAAGAAAATAGCCAGAGGTGCCCACGAAAAACCCCTACAGGAATAAATGCAGAAAAGGCATTTGACAAAAATCCAACACTCATTCATGAAAAAAATGGTCAGCAAACCAGGGCTAGAAGGGAACCTCCTCAAACTGATCAAGGGCACCTACCCACAATTCTACAGCTAACATCACACCCAGTGGTGGGAGACTGAGCGTTTCCCCTGCCACCCGGGTAAGGTGGGATGTTTGCCTCCACCACTTCCACTCCCTACTGCACCGGAGGCTGTAGCCTCTACAAGGGGAGGAAAAAACTAAACTGCATGAAGACTGAAAAAAAAGTAAAACTGTGTCTGCGTGCAGAGGATATGACTGTGTACATGAAAATCCCATGGAGTTTACAAAACAACCGTTAGAACTAGTACGTGTTGCAAGATTGCAGTATAAAAGGTTAATGCCAGGAAATTAATTGTATACTAAAAGACTAGCAGCAGATAACTGAAAAAATGTAATAAATAAAAAATTCCACTTACAGTAGCAGAGAAACCCCCCAAAAGCCTACACAAGATACTCAGCAATACGGCTGACAAATGCTGTTCAAGACCTCTCTGCTGAAAACCACAGACCCTTGCTGAGGGAAGTTAGAGGAAATGGAAATAAATGGAGATACAGACCACGTCCGTGGATTGAAACAGTCCATGTTGTTAAATGGTAACCTTATTGATCTATAGATTCAACACAATCCCGATAAAAAATTCCAGCAGGATTTTTTTTTTATTGGTAGACATTCACAAGCTGACTCTAAAATTCATATGGAAATGCCAAAGACTTAGAACAAAAAAGAGACTTATACACCTACAGGAATCAAGGCAGTTTGGTATTGGTGAAAAAGGTAGACTTTCAGATCAGTGGAACGGAACATACAGTCCAGGAATAGGCAAATATGATCAATTGATTAAGACAAAGACGCTAAGACAATTCAGCGGAGGAAGGATAGCATATCCCCACATGGCGCCAGAGCAACTCTCTGTCTTTATAAGAAAGAATTCAGATCGACCTTTTCTTTATGTCACACACAAAAATTAACTCAAAATAGATCATGGTAAAACCCACCAGCAAAAGAGGAACAGAAGAGAAGCTCCTTAAACTGATGCAGCACATCTACCTTTATCATACTTAGGTGTGACACCTAAAATTATAAAACTTCTAGAAGAATCCATAAGAGGAGACTTTTGTTACTAAGAATAGGCCAAGGTTTCTTAGAACACAAAAAGCACAAACCATAAAGGAAAAATCAATCGGCCTGAAAATTAAAAACTCTTTTCTGCAAAATATGCCATTAAAGAAAACAGAAATGCACCCCACAGCCTGGGAGAAATTATTCACAGCATATATATCCAATAAAAGACTCGTAGCCAGAACAATGTATGAGGGACTCTTCAAACTCACCAGCATTGTTAGAAAAAGATTTCATAGACAGGACACCAAAAGCATGATCCATAAAAAAAAGTAATTGATTAACTGGACATCATCAAAATGAAAAACTTCTGCATTTTGAAAGACACTAAGAAAATAAAAAGGTAAGTCATGGACTGAGAAAGGATATTTGCAAAACACATTTCTGATAAGAGATTTGCATCCAGAATATATAAAGAACTCTCAGAGACGGTAATAAAACAAACAATACAATTTAAAAATGGGCAAAAGATTTAAAAAGACACCTCACCAAATTAAAGGGCAAATAAGCATATGTAAATGTACTCGATATCCCTGGTTGTGAGAGGAATGTAAATGGGAACCACAATGCGGTAAGAATCCACAGCGTGACACTCTGCACACCCATTAGAAGGACTAAACACCAGACCAGTGGAAACGGGCAGGACAGAGCACTGCCCAGGATGCAAAGCAACTGGAACTCACACACAACTGCAGGAATGCAAAACGCAAGAGCCTTTTGTTAAATAGTTTGGCAGTGTCTTAAAAAGCCAGACATGCACTTACCATATGACTCAGCAAGCCCATCCAGGGAAAGGAAAACAGCTCACACAGAAATGTGTGTGTGAATACTTACAGCAGTCTTATTCATAACTGCAAAAACATCAATCAACAGATGCATCTCTCACCTGGTGAATGGATAAACAAACCGTGGTGTGCTGTGCTGTGCAACAGAATACTGCTCGGCAATAAAAAGGAACAAACCACGGGCGCACCACCACCCATGGGCAAATCTCAAATGTTTTATGTTAAGCCAGACTCAAAAGCTACACAGAAAGATGCAGCATCATTAGTAATCAGAGGGATGCAAAATCAAACCACAACAAGATACTCCCACACTTGTCAGAATGGCCAGGTTAAAAAGAATAACCACACCAAGTGTTGATGGGGACATAGAGGCACTGGAACACTCACATGGCTGCGGGGAGTGTAAAATGATACAACCACCTTGGAAAACAGTTTGGCAGTTTCTTAAAAAGTTAAACACACACCTATTATATAACCCAGTCCTTCCACTCCCAGGTTATTTATGAAGAGAAGTAAAAGCATGTCTACATGTTAGGCCTCTGCGTAAATGCTCACAGCAGCTTTATCTGTAATAACTGAGCGCTGAAAACAACCCAGGGTTTATCGGTAGGTGAATGGATACACAAGCTGTGGCGTATACATACGATGGAATACGACTCCATGGAACACGGAATGGAGTAAAGGTGAATGAACGGTGGACACGGACAGCAATGTGGAGACACAGAAAATCATCACGCCGAGTGAAAGAACCCAGAGAGAAAAGGAACACATACTGCACGGTCCTGTTTATATAAAATGCTAAGAAATGCAAACTCATTTGCAGTGACAGCAAGCAGATCCGTCATTTTGGGGGCAGGGCCTGGGGGGAGGGATGGATTATCGAGGGACACAAGGAAACTTCTGGGGGGGATGGATATGTTCATTATCTTGATTGTGGTGATGGTTTCACCAGTTAAGTATGTCAAAACTCTGCAAAGTATACACTTTAAATATGTGCAGTTTAGTGTACATTAGTTATACTTCAATGAAGTAAAAAATACCAGTACAACTCATTATTATTACTAAATTTCTAACCATAGGGTAATATTTTAATATATTGTGGCACATTCATATGATACAATATCATTAAGCTATTAAACATTTTATAGATGTACGTGAGACCAAAGAAAATGCTCACACTGTTATGTTAAATGAAGATAGTAGGATAAAAAGCTGTATGACATATATCAATATGGTCTTACAGAGAATGCATACTTATAGATACTTTATGTCCACATAAATATAGAAGTAGAAGACTACACTAAAATTATAATTATGATCATCTCTAGATGGCATGATCACAGCTTATTTTCATCTTCTTTGTTTTATAAATTTTCTGAAGAGAGTAATGTAACATTTTGATAATTAGAAACTATAAGCTAATCTTCTGTACTCTTTTTTTTTTTAAAAAGGAAGTCTGTATTGGTTTTTTATATGGCAAAACCAATAAGGAGAATTTCAAAAAGAAAAAAAGGAAAGGACGGCCGATCGTCATGGTTACCATCTATCTGACGCTTCCTATGCACCAGGAGCTCTGCTAATTGCTTCAGGGACGTCTTACCCCGACCCTACAAGAGAGGTATCATTAACCCCATTTTGTAGCTAAGGAGACTGAGTCTCAGAACAACATCCCCAAACCTCACAGCTGGGCAAGGGCAGAGCTGGTCAAGGCCCAGCCCACCCCTGACCCTATGGTGATGGCTTCCAACGTGAGTCGGAACAACAACATACAGGAACAAAAAGGAAGATACAGAGGAAACCTAAAGGCAGTCTTAGACATCTTTTACAGATGCCCCTGAAGACTGTCTACGCCTCCCCTGCGCCCCACACTCCTGGCTCAGACCGGGTCGGTGCCGAGGTTATCCTACCAGTAAGGCCCAATCTTTAGCCTCGCAGGCACCACGCTCCACAGACTGGTGCCCACTCATCTTTGCTGGTCCTGCTTGGGTCAGTTTCTATCACTGCTGCAACAAATCACCACACTGCATGCCTTAAAATAACAGAAATGTCTCTCTCACAGTCCTGGAGACCTGAGGTCTGAAATGCAGGTCTAGGGGAAGAGCCTCCCCCCATCTTCCGGCCTCTGAGGGTTGCTGGCAACCCACCGTGCTCCTGACCTGCAGGCACATCTCCCACATCTCTGCCTCCATCATCACAGGGCCTTTTTCCCCTCTCTGGGTGGGTCTCCATCTCTGTTTTCTCTTATAAGGACACCAGTCACTGGATTAGGGCTCACCGATCCAGAATGACCTCATCTTGACTAATCACACCTGTGCAGACCCGATTTCCAAATAAGGTTGCATTCCAAGGTCCTGGTGGACATGAATTGCGGGGACATTATTCAACTCTGTATACCCTTCACAGGTCCCCTTCAGACCCTAGGCAAACCGGACAACTCCCTTCCTTTCTGCCTCATAAGGTCCTCTCCCTGGGCATCTGCTCACGCGGGCCGCTCCCTCCGGGCTGCCTGCTCCCCTCTCTCTCCAAGGCCCAGCTTAAACACCACTTCCTCTGTGTTGCTTTCCCGTGTCCTCAGGGGAACACTAAACAGACTGCCTCACATGTAGCAGATAGCCAAAATATGCTGGCTTTACTTTATTTCCTGGAAATCCTTAGAAATTTATCATTCTCTTTTGTGTGTGACTGTGAAAAGTCACTTGCTAATGCCCAAACGAGACAAAGACATCCCAAGATAGAATTCTAGGTTCTTAGGAATATCCCTCATGAATAAGGACAAAAAGTTCTCAACAAAATACTAGCAAACCAAATCCAACAACATAAAAAAGGATTATACACCATGACCAAGTGGGATTTCTGCCAGGAATGCAAGGGTGGTTCAACGTATGAAGGATCAATGTAACACACCAGGTTAATAGAACAAAGGACAAAAACCACATGATCGTCTCAATGGCAGCTGGAAAAAAAATTTTGACAAAAATCCAACACCTTTTCATGACAAAAACACTTACCAAGCTAAAAATAGCAAGGAACTTCCTTAAACTGATAAAAGGCATCTATGAAAAACCCACAGCAGACATCATACTCAATGGTGAAAGACAGAAACACCCCCCCTAAGATCAGGAACAAGACAAGGACGCCTGCTCTCCCCACCTCCATTCAGGGTTGTGCTGGAAGTTGTCCTTATGGGCAGTTTGGCCAGAAAAGAAGTAAAGAGCATCCAGGCTGGAAAGAAAGAAGTAAAATTATCTCTATTCACAGATGACATGATCTTGCATATAGCATATCCTTAGGAATTCTTACTCACACACACAAAAAAACCGTTGTAACTAACACATCAATTCAGCAAACCTGCAGGATAAAAGATCAATATACATAAATCGGTTGCACTTCTATACACTAGCCATGAACAATCCAAAAGCCAAATTAAGAAAAATAATTCCACTTACGACACACACACACAAGTACAAGACTTACACATTAAAAACTACAAAACCACTGTTGAAACAAAGAAGATATAAAATCAACCTGTGTTCACAGATCAGAAGACTGCATACTGTTAAGATGGCAATACTCCCCAAATTGATTCATAGATTCAACACAATCCTTATCAAAATCCTGGCTGCCTCTTTGGCAGATACTGACAAGATGATCCTGAAATATATATGGAAATGCAAGGGACCCAGAATAGCCAAAACAACACTGGAAGTGAAGGACACATTTGAAGGGCTCACACTTCCCAATTTTAAAACTGGCTACAGCAGTACAGAACCAGGACTGTGTGGTCCTGCCGTAAGGTCTGACATACTGACCCTTGCACTAGAGCAGGGTCCAGAAATACACCCATGCATGTAGTCAACTGTTTTTTTGACAAGGGTGCCAAAACAATTCAACAGGGGAAAGAATAGTTTTTTCAACACATGGTGCTGGGACAACCGGTACCTATGTGCCAAGGGATGAAACTGAGCCCTTTCTTCACACCATATACAAAAATGAACTCAGAATGGACCAAAGACCTCAATGTAAGAGATGAGACTATAAAACTCTTAGAAGAAAACAGGCAGAGGTCTTCATGACCCAGGAGATGAGGGTTCCTTCAATATGACATTAAAAGCACAAGCAACTGAAGAAAAAAACAGAATTGAACTTCATCAAAATTAAACATTTTTTGTGCTTCAGTGGAAACTATCAAAAAAGTGAAATGACAACGCACAAAATGGGAGAAAATATTTGCTAACCACATACCTGATAGGGGACTAGGACTCAGAATATATTTAAAAAACACTTAGTTTGCAACCACAAAAAGATGAGTGATCCACAGAACGAATGGGCCTGTCTGGAGGGACGTCTCTCCGGTGAAGACACACAAATGGCCAAGAGGCGTACGGAAGGGTGCCAAACACCCTTAGTCACCAGGGAAATGCAGACCAGAGCCACAGAGGGGCCACTGCACACCCACAAGAATGGTCAGAATTTTAAAAATGGAAAATAATAAGTGTTGCTGAGGATGTGGAAAAGTTGGAATCCTTATACATTGCTGATGGGAATAAAAAATGGGAAGACAGTTTGTCATTTCCTCAAAATTTAAACTTCGAGTTATCCTATGACCCAGCAACTCCACTTCTAGGTGCATACTCAAGATAACTGAAAGCGTATGTCCACACAAAAATGTGTAAAGTTAGAATGCTCACAGCGGCCCCAAAGGGAAAATGCTACCAGTGTCCATCAGCGGGTGAATGGGTAAGAAAGGGCGGTCTATCCGCACAGCGGAACGTCATTCGTGGCACAGCCACGAAGAGGGATGAACACTGATACCTGCTGCAACAGAGATGGATCCTGAAAACATACAAAGTGAGACAAGCCAGTCACCAAAGACCACGTAGTCCACGATTCTGTCTACATGAAACAGGGCTCCAGGGCAGGTAAAAGCAGAGACAGAAAGCAGATGAATGGTGGTCAGGGGCCAAGGGAGGGAGAAGTGGGTGCTAACTGCAATAGGAAGGGGTTTCTTTTTCAGAGTGATGAAAATTTCTGGACTTAGATAGTGGTGATGGCTCTACAACTTTGGAAATGAATAACTGCCACTGCACTGTACACTTTTAAGGGTGACTTTTATGTTATGGGAATGACATCTCAACAAAAGGAGGTCACTGCACACCCATCCTCCCCTGAGTCATCTTGTATGTCTCCTAGTAAAGGTCTTGCACGAAGCATGACCTCAAAAAATACTCGTTTGTGCAACAAAACCTTCTGAGTGCCTCCCCTATTCTGAGGCAGCTGGGCGTGGCCCCCACCTGTGTGAAGCTTCAATCTGGTGGAGGAGGTGGCGGCAGACACAGAAAGGAGTGACTGTCGGGGATGCGCTGAGACACACACCTTCAGCGGTGGAAGGCAGAGTGACTGGGGGTGGCCACTCTAGAGAGGTGGTCTTGGGGGGCCTCAGTGAGGCCTGAATGGGGGGGAAGAGCCAGCAAAGCAAAGACTCAGGAAGACTTAATATGTGAAGCTAAATGCACTGGAAAAGGCACCAATCCTTAGATTTGCCATCCTGCAAAATTGGCACCCCTGGAAATAGAACTTCATTTGCTCTTACATTATTGAGGTTGACTTTCCTTCTAGTGAGGGAATGGAAACGATCTCATGTTATAAATAATGCTACGCTGCAGTACACTAATATTTTTTATTGCTTAAAATTTGCAAGTAAGAAATGAATTCATTTTCATGATTAAAAAATGGAAACATACTGCAGTGTGCAGACTGAGCAGTGCAAGTGCCCTTCCCACTCCCCACACCCTGCCCAGGGCCCCCCAAGAAGCCATCCCCTCAGCAGTTTGCTGATTCCTCTTCCAAGCCTTGCTATGCAGTGTGCGGTGGCCTGTAGGCACCATCTGTAATAATGGCTCGGGCATAATTTAAAAACAACCGCCTTCGATCTTTTATTCAACTTGACTCACTAAAGTAGAACCCATTGCTTTTCTCTACAACACTCGACTTTATTCAAGGGAGGCTTGAGGAGACCGCCCCCCCGACCCCCCAGGAGAGGGGACCTTGTAGGAGAGCTAAGCGGGGGACACAGGTATGACAACACAGATCCTGTGGCTGGGGAAGCTACGAGTGCTGGGGGTGTCAGATGAGAGGGCATCACCCCGGGCAGGCAGTGCAGGCTCCAGAAAGGCCTCAGGCCTGAGGAGGGCTGGTCTTTGTGTGGAAGGAAGAGCCTGGGCAGGTGCAGGGACGTGTGGAAGGCATGAGAAAGTAGCCAGAAGGCTGGTCCGTGTCACTCTGAGCAGGTCCCTGGCATTGACTTTAAAAACGGGTTTCTCCAAAGAACTGAAAGCGGGGACTTGAACAGGTGTTTATACACCAACATTCAAGGCAGCATTATTCCCAACAGCCAATACGAAATAGCTGGAAGCAACCCAGGTGTCCTGCAACAGAGGAACCCATACACGGACTGCAGGCCACCCACACAGCGGAATATTATTCAGTCTTCAAAAGGAAGGAGATTCTGACACATGCTAAACATGGAAGAGATTATACCAAGTGAAATAAGCCAGTCACAAAGGGACAAATACTGCAGGATTCCATTTTTTTGAGGTCCCTAGAGGAATCAAATCTAGAGAGACAGACAATAGGATGGTGGGCACTGGGGCCTGGGGCCTGGGAAGAGGGATGGGGGTTAGTGTTTAATGGGAACAGAGCTTCAGTTTGGGAGGAGGACAAAGCTCTGAGACGGACGGTTGGCTGGCTGCACAACACGGTTAACATGCTTGATGCCACTGCCCTGCACCCTGAACAGGGGCTAAAATGCTAAATTTTGTGAATGTGTGTCTTTCTACGACAGTAATAATAATAATGAATGAACGGGTTACTGCAGTAGAATTTGTTTCCTCCACCTTAACGAGCATTTCCTGGTCCTCCCCATCTCCCGGCTGGAGTCAGCACCACTCCCAGGCCCAGCAGCTGTGGGGCCGGCTGATCAGCTGTGGGGCGCAGACCGCTGGGCGAGGCCGGTGGGAACCTGCCCAGGGGCCTGCGGAGGGTGGCAGACGTTGTGGAACACAGTCAGGAATGTCAGAAGAGAGGGCAGAGGGCTGGTCACCTGGCTTTCAAGGTGACTTGGTGGCCGTCTCCCTGCCCGACTCCTTCCTTGGCCTGGGGGGTCCCCCGCTGTGTGCAGGGGTGGGGAGGGGAGGGTGTCTTCAGGCCTCTGAGCCCTGCCTCTCGGGGCCTGCCCACAGCCGCTCCCCCTGCCCATGAGGAGGCCCTGGAAGAGGTCGGCACTGCCCGCACGAGGGGCTCTGTCCCGGGGCAGTGGACCCTGAGAAAGGGGTGCAGCTGGCCAGGCCCGCAAAGACCCAGGAGCCACCGGCCTGCACCGCGCTTCCTCGTGCGGCAGGGCCCTGGGATGTGGGAAAGCAAGTTTCTGTGGTGTCTTGTTTTTTCTTCCGATTTGGTAAAGCTGAAGTCAAGAAACCCTGCCTGAGGGTTTCAACAAGAACAAAACAAACCTGATCTTCCATAATCCACCGGGTGGAAACGCCAGCGATTGGCATCTGCCGCGCCAGCACCCACGTCACTCCAGCTGGCTGTGAGCTTTGCTCGGGACCCGGGCTTCTCATGGCGCCTACTTGAAAGGCCGCTCTGAGCCGGCCAGGGGCTCTTCAAGCCCTGGTGGAAATTCCTCGGTTGTCAGACAGAAAAATTGCTCGAAAGAATGAAACCTGGGGCACCTGGAGTGTTCTCGGAGCCCCAGCTCCTGACTTCAAAGGATCAACGACAAGGAGGGCTGCCGGCCGCAGCAGGTCTGCCTGAAGTGGGGAGGCCAAGGGCCCCTTCACCCGGGTCGGCACCAGCGGCCACCCCACCGCCGGGGCCAGGAACAGATCCCTGCAGCACACCCAGCTCTGGCACAGCCTGCGTCTGCCCACACCTGGTGCAGGAGCACCACTTCGGAAGGGACCCCAGCATGTGGTGGGCTGATTTGACGCCACTTTGGGATGGACAGGGTCTCTGCAGAGACCCGGCAAAGCCTCCACGCGTCGAGGCCACGCGACCTTCGCGGGCAGCTCTCAATCACGAGAAGCTGCACCCTCACTGCTTCTGCCTGGCCCCACACACACAAGGCAACAGTGGGCGTGGGTGCCAACATGCAGCAACAGACACGCCTGCTGGCCGGTGCCCGCCCCCGCTGCACAGTGCCGAGTGCTCCTGAGCTTGGCTTTGTTCCTGAGAGCTGACTAGTCCACACACAGGCCAGTGATCTTGACCTGCCTACCCACACCCCGCCCCCACAAGCACCAGGGCACGGGGTGGAATCAGAACCGGCACATACAGGGCGGTTTCAGCCTTATAGATTTACAAAGGAGCCCCACTGTGCATCCGTTAGCACACCCACTTTTCAGATGTGACAACAGACCCAGAGTCCCAGGTGTGGCTCAAGGCCCTACTGTGCCCCGACCACTTCACCAAGTTTTCTCTGTTGCATCAAGTTCCAAGGATAAGCCATTTCCCCTGTAGCGCTTTCAGATGCTGGACAACAGACAAGTGCTAACCAGAAATACGGGAAGGGCTCTGAACAGAAAAGATCACGGGGAGACAGGGCACAGCAGCTCATCTGCACACATGTGTGTTTGCATGCCTGAAACGTGACTGAGTCAGGCCTGTGTGGGGCGTGCGGGCCTACATTCCTCCAGCCACAGTCAAGCTGAGGAGAATCCTCCCTCTGCTGCTGGGAGGAGAGCCCGGAAGGCCTGGGGGCCGGCCCTGGCGTGGCCCCTATCCCGCCTCTGTGTTCTTGGGCCAGTTCCCTATGTCTGCTGGGCCTCAGGCTCCCCATTGCAAAATGGGGCAATGAGGGGCACGTACAGGGACTGGGCTGGGGGACCAAGAGAGTGAGTGGGTGCTGCCATCCTAACCTGCTTGCCAGGGGTGGCTTGCCGCCTTGCCAACTGCCTGTGGCTATGGGACAGTCGGTCCCAGGCAGGACGTCCTGTGCCTGCCAACCCGCCCCAGCCACCCTGTATCATCTCCTTGCAAGTCCAGGCTTCAGAGTGCTCGCAGCTCCAGCCAGACCACACAGTGGCCTTGGCCTTTGCACAGGCCGCTCGCCCACACCTCTCTGCTCTGGGCCTCTGGAGTCCAGCCAAGCCCTCCATGGGAGAGGGGTTGCCAAGGATGTGGGACTTCTGGTGCACCATCCTGTCCCTTGTTCCCTGCACCATGACCAGGGGGCCTCACCAGGGTTGGGTCAGACAGAACAGGGTGGGTGGGAAGTGGATGGCACGGAGCTGCGGCCCTCCACCTCGGGGTCCTGGACCCCAATATCAAGGCCCCATCTTCCTTGACCCCTCAGGCCCTGGCCCCAAGCCCTTTTCCAGCATGCATCCCCGCCCCGCCCCACCCCGACTCGTCATGCCCCCAGCAGGCATGAGCCTGGCCACCCTTGTAATCCACACCCCACGAGAGCTGGCATCGGGGAGGACAGCAAAGGAGGCCCCACTCTCCATCTTCTCTGCCTATGAGACAGCGGGGACAGCGGCTGGACTGACCCCTGGGACCCCATCAGGCTCTCAAATTCCAGCAGTTTCTACGATGCGTACAAAGCCGGCTGTTCCAAGTAAAACCAAAGGCGCGTCTGCCGTGATTAACACGACACACACACATGTGCACACAAACACACATGCACGTACACACAGTGCCGGATCGATCCACCCGCAGGGCTGGCCTCTGCCTGGTATCCGCCGCCTGCGGAGGCCCTGCTCTGGCGTTTGCTCACAGGGCCCGGCCAGTGCACAGAGAGGACAGTCAGTCAACATAGCCTCTGGAATGGCCAGCCGGAGCACTAAGGCCAGACAACTGTGGCCACTTGCACTGTCCGTGTGGGGCTTCAGATGCTTTTTGGAGGCCTGGGCACTGAAAGGGACCACGGAAAACCAGTTCCATTAGGCCCCAGAGTGTCCTTTCTGACATGAGCGGAGATGGAAAGTTCTTGGGTAAAGGTCCGGCAGATTCTGTCATCTCAGCTGGGAGAAACTCCATGGCCGAGCTCAGTCAGTCTCTTCTTTTTGAGACCGACCTGGTTTTGCCATGCAGAGGGCTGTGAGAGCCACGGGCCGGGGAAAGACGGGCCAAGCAGAGCCTCAATCACGGCTCTCCATGCCAGGAGCAGGGCACTGCTCGGAGCTGGGAGGGCGGCGCCTCGGCCCCGGGCGATTAACTCCACCGCGCCATCCAGCGCCACGCAAGCCCACACAGGGCTAATTATGAAAGGTGTAAATCACGGGGAGGAAGAGAACAGGCACATTACTCAGGTTTATTACCAACACCATTTAGGAAAAGATAACCAGGCCGGGCCTTGCTTCTCTCCCTCCGGCAGCCCTGGCGGGGGTGGGGGTGGGGGTGCTGGACGGCCAGAATGCTCGGCAGGTATGAGACACACACTGGTCCTCTGGGTGCTGTTTTTATTTTAACTTTTTCTGAGTCAAACAGGATGACATGGTCAGATTTCTAAGTAAAATTAAAAAAGAATTTCATTGACCGACCCAACTGCCCTAATGGGGTTCCGAGCTTCCATGCGTTAGATGCATTTATAATCATTACAAAGGTGGACGCAGGCTATACGGGGGTGCTGTCGGGGCTTTTTCCACTTAATGCTATTATACAGTGTTGCTCATTATGGGCTGGAGACTCTGATGGCAGGAATCATTTGTTCTTCTTTCTCCCTCAAGGCATTTGCAAATATGCCTGGAGGCTAAGGGACGCTGGGTACATCTAATAAATAAAGCCGAATAATTAATAGCCAAGCAGTCTGGAGACCACTCCTAGTTGCTCCAGCCGGGCTTCTGAGAACCAGTTGTTCTGCCTCATTCCCAGATGACTTCATCCTTGAAATAGACTTTGCTGAGAAGACGGCAGCAAAGAGACCCTTCTGAACCCAAAAGAATGAAAAGCAGAGTTACATGTTTTTTCCTCTAGATTTTACAGCGATTTACCATGGGTAAGAAAGTAAGATATTTCTAACCCAATGGGCTCTTATTAGCTGCGCGTGCTCATGCTCGGCCCACTCGTGATTGTGCCTGAGAAGTTTCGTGTGGCCCACCCAGGAAAAACGAGGAGACACTCTGTCCAGTTCTGGGCTGGACAGAGGCAGGCCCACGTGGCCACCCTGGCGACACCCCGAAGCTGGCAGAGAAAGGCAGAGAGCTCACGTTCACGCTAAGTGGGCAGTCAGTGCCCCATGCCCGGCTGGGGTGAAGACCCGTGTCCAGCCCAGCTGGCATCCGCCAGTCACATGACCCTCCCCAGAGGAGCTACCACACCAACCCCAAGCCAACAGTGGGTGCTCCAGGGAGGTGGGTGAGGGGCAGGAGGGACAGGAGTGGGGACACGGCTGTCACACGCACACCTAGACATCCCTGCATCTTCTGTGGGACCACAAGGGACTCCTCTTGCAGGTCAGGTTGGTTAGTGCAATACTAGGGCACCACGTAGGTCTTGCGTGGTTTTTCTGCAAAATACCTGGAAGGGGCATCAGCCCAGAGGAGTCATCCTACAGCCTCCTGGGCACCAGCCCACTGGGTCTAACCCACAGGGGCGGTGAGGCACCTGTTCTCCACATGCCTTTTCCAGGGACATTTCACACCCACCAAAAAGCATCCCTGGGCTGCAGCACCAGGAGAGGCTGAGGCCAGACTAAGCTGCCAGGTAACTAAGTCAGTAACAAGGAACCGACTCTGGGGGTGGGGTCGCTGCCAACCAGGGCCAGAACCAGGGAGGATGAGGCCTCGGTCGAGGTGTGATTCCTACGGGCCCATTATAGCCCAATACAGGAAACCCTCAGGTTCGGCAGAGCCCAGGATGGCACCTGCTCCTCCCAGGCCCCAGGCTCACGGCGCCTGGGATGCCAGGACCCCTGCGATCCCCCCCCCCGCAGGCCCTCGGCTCTGCAGAAGCAGAATCCTCACCACCAGACCTGGTACTTTCCCGACTTTTTCGGGATGTTCCCCTAGGCAATTTAACAATGGAATGAATACTAATAAAGCTTGCACTAAATTTAGGGGTTCCCCTGAGGCACATGATTAAATTTCATGAACTCCTCAGGCTTTCAGCCCCAGTTCGCCTTCTCTCTCAGCTTCCCGGCAAGGCGGCCCTGGCCACCCCGGGGTTCCACGAACGCCGCCTGGCAGGCCAGGGTGGCTGCCCCCGAGGCTGGGCGGTCGGAAGAGCTCTGCGGGGGAAGGGCCGTGGGCTGGTGCATCACGTCGTGGGCCTGGGTGCCCAAGGCTTGTGTCGCGGAAGCACCTGAAGATCAAGGGGCACACCACTAATCTCCTAACGAGGGCACTGGGCGCAGGAGTGAGGGGGCCAGCTGAGAAACAGGGAAGGGGAGGAAGAGAAGAGCTACAGTCAGAACCTCCCAGATTCTGAGGTCTGGGTTGCACCCCACATGCTCCTTCCCACTTCAGCCTGTCAGGGTTCATCTGAACCGCCTTTGGGGACCCCAAGAGCAGGGATGCTGGTCCAAACATGTCGTCTAGAATGCTCAGAGCGATGCCCTGGGGCCCCTCAGTCCGGGCAGGCTGGGAGGGGAGCGTGCCTGATGGGGAACCCGTCATCCTGAGCTGACCAGCAGCTGCTGGCGTCGATGGTAGGAGTCGGTGACTGAGGCCAGGGGGCTGGGAGCCTGCACTCCGCCGCTCCCACCGAAACTGCAGTAACGATCATGAACAATAAAATCCCCCGCGCTTTCTGACAGGGCACTTCGTTCATAGTTCCTTCAATTCCATCTACGTGGCTGACCCCACAAACGTGCATTTTGTATATAGCACATCATCCCACGAGTGACATCGGGACAGCTTGTTTCCGATTCATTTCCTCCCTCCCTACGGCGCCCCTTACACACCAGTCTTGTGTCTTTGTACCCGGGCCCTGGCTCCAGGTTCTCCTCTGGCACCGAGCCATTGCTTGGCTCAGCTCAGGGCATTTAAGGCAAACCAGGAGTGGGGGGCTGGCCGGCAGGATCTTAGAGAAAAATGACTATTCACCAGCGCGGGAGGTGGGCTGCCTCTGGGGCAGCGTGGCCGTCGCCCAGCAGCCTGACTCGTGGGCCCCCAGCAGAGCGTGCTGCCGGCCGAGGCTGCCTCGGGGCTGGTTTATAGGGTGCCAGAGGGTCTTGGGTGGCAGAACGCAGGGACACAAAATGGTGGTCCTGGTGGGAGGCTTTGGGGACCCTCAGAGGAGGGGTGACACCTTTCTCTCCTTGATGTGCTCTCTGCAAAGGTCACAAAGACCCCGGGAGATAAATGGGCCAATGACACATACCTCACAAAAGAAGCAACAACATGAATAAACATAACAGAAATATATTCAAAATCATCAGCATAAAGAAATGCAAATGAACAGGGTTTTAGCCTGTGTATCTGCCAGGAGTCATTTCTAACGGGTAGAAGCCAATGTTGGGAGGTCTACAATGAAGCGGGCACCTCCTCCTGCCTGAGGCCAAGCGAAAAGTCGGATCGCTACCCACCCCCACCATGAACTCCTCTTAAATCGGAAAAGGAATGTGCTTGTGACAAATTCACACACCCCCAGAAGAGTGCAAAGCAAAGCTGTGAAGTCTCTTGTTGCTTTTCCAGCCTCAGCCCAAACCACTCCTGCCCCTCCTCCGTACCTCCAGGTAACAGCGGGACACGCGGCGTCTGGGGTGCTCTGTGTGTGTGCACACGGACACACACACAAAGACGTGCACATGTGTTAACAAAGAAATAGGAGCATGCTGTCAAAACTGTGTTATACCTGTATCTTTTTCAGTCACCATATTCCTGGCCTTTGTCCTGTCGGTACATGGGGTCAGCCACACCCCTTTGTAGGGCTGCTTCGGATTTCATGCATAGGAATGAAAACTTGAGGTGTTTCCTGTTTTTGCTTTTTTGTAAAATAAATAATATCACGTCAAACTTTGGTGTGTATGCACATGTGTATACACAAGCATGCATTAAACCTCTGTGCATACACAGTTACCCCTTGAACCTTTGCACATGTGTATGTGGAACCTCTGTACACGTGTGACACATATTTATACCTTTGGGCACATCAGTGAATCTGTCAGCAACCAAGACTCAAACCTTCAAAGCAGCAAATGGCAATGTGTCTCAAGAACTGAAATCCCCTCTGATTCTGTTTCTGGAAACCAACTGGAGGAATAATCCTGTCTGTGCACAAGCATCAAACACAGATGTGTTTCTCATAGGACAAGTGGAAAATTGGGAACAGCTAAATGTCCGGGTGTGTGGTCAAGTGAAATGCCCTACATCCACCCACAAGGATAGGCATCAACAATGAGGCCACGAAGAAGGCATCACAGCGTGGGAAGAATTTATGATAGGACACAGATCGAATATAGCCAGACGGAACTCACATGGTCGTGGTGGGGCCCAACACCCGTGGAACAATTGGTGCATCTTATGAAGATGAGCACGCACCAGGTGCACCCCCAGAGGGCCTCACTCCCGGCACCAAAGATGTGCTGTGCAAGTAAGTATTGCCACGGTGGCCTTATCCACAGAGAAAAACCCTGATAACAAACCCAATGGCCACTGACAGGGACACAGACAAGCGTGGAGCCCTGCACAGCCGACAGAAGAGAGGAGCCACAAAGGTGGGTCACAGAAGCATGCACAGAATGAGGACGTTTCTATAGTGCTCAAAATCAGACAAACTAAACCACGTTTTGTTGGGAAATGATTGGGGAAATGGACATGGTATTCCAGAAAGCAATTCCTTCGAGAGACGGGATGACGGGGGCTGAGCCCAGGGAGGAAAGAGCCCCAGTCGGTTCATTCGTGTAACCACGTGACGGTAACAGGGCTCATTCTGTCATAATGCTGCGTGGTTTACAGATGTTCCCTATGTTTTTCGCATGTATCAAGAATAACAATATCAAAAACTCACTTCTTTTGAAACCAAGAAACCAAATTTTACAAATGGCACATCTACACCTCTATAAAATAGAGATGCATTCTCTTTCGCATGAGAAACAACAAATTAAAAATAAACGCAAAGCCGGAGGAAATAAGCCAAATGCCGCCAAAAGCTGTGCCTAGCGGTGGGACACGGGGAGGTTTCACCCGCGTCTTTCGTCTTTCAACTGTTTTCCGAAATTACTTTAAGTGTTACTTTTACAATTAAAAAGACAAACTCCTCCAAATCATGGAAAAACATCCAAGGCGGGAACAAACAAAATAGCTAAACAAAGCAAAAGCCCACCCCCCAGAAACAAAACCTGACCCTGAGCCATCAGCCCACAGTTTCAACAGGGAAATATCACACAGGAAGGCCGCACGACCACCCGGGTCAGGGCTTAGCTCCTGCAGAGACCAGCCGGGTCCCGGCGCCCTCCTCCCAGCCTCGACCTTCTCCGGCTCCAGACCAGGCATGGGCACGGCCCCCCCCAGGGGCTGTGCCGCGACCCACGGCACTGGCAGCGGCCTGGGGCTGCTCTAACAAGGCAATGCCAACCCGTTGCCTTAACACAACAGAGGTTGGTCCTCTCACGGCTCTGGAGGCCGGAAGTCTGAAATCAAGGTGCCCATGGGGCCAAGCTCACTCGGAAGGGTCCGGTGGAGGACCCTTCCCACCTCTTCAGATTCTGGGGCTGCCGGCAGTCCGCGGCTTGTAGATGCACCCCTCTCGGGTTCCCCGGCTTCCCCCCGGGTCCGTGTGCTCTCCTCGTAAGGACCCTCACGGGATTTAGGCCCGCCCTGATCCTCTGTGATCTCATCTTGAGTCTGCTCAATGACACCAGCAAACACCCTTCCCAATCCGGTCCCACTCTGAGCTTCTGGGTGGACATGAATTTGGGGAGAATATTTATTCAACCCACTACACACAAAATTGCCAGTAACTGAAGACATATTTACTAATGTTCGTGACAGGGAAGTCGGGCAGCACGTGCTCAGGGGGTGTCTCCCACCCAGTCCTGTAGCGCCCGGCCCCCCGAGGAGGGGACAGCTCCTGGGGACGTGGGCCAGTCCATCTCGTGGGCCATGCTCAGGGCCCTCCCCTCCCCTGCCACCCCTGCTCAGGAGAGCCTGCCTCCTGCCCTGAGACACTGGCACTGTCAGACACGGGGTGAAACGCCAGCGGGCTGGGATCACCCTTGTCTCTGCGGCGGCCATTTCTCATTGATCTCCTCCATTTGCTTTTCAGACATGCATTTCCCATCGTAACTGTGCTAAATGCTATTTAGTAGCTAATTAACTTTCTGTGTGAAGACCCCTCTAATCGCACAGTCTCCCCCCTCCGCCTGGGTCCTCGGGGGAGCAAAGCTGTCCTAGGGCATTTGTTCTGCTCACTCCTACCTCCAAGACACAACTTCCAGCCCGACAACAAACTGCCAATCACGGCAGCAGAGGTCAAGGGGGACCAAATTAGGAGCCCTCTGCTACTGCCAAACTTGCTTGGTGAAGCTTAATTTAAATAGAAAGCAAAAAGGTTACGAGAAATCATTTTTCCCAGTGAAACTCTCTGCCAGGCTGCAGAAGGGGTGCTGTCCTGTTCTCTGGAATGGCTGATTTCTTCTTTGAAGCGTTCTGACTGGAATCTGTTTATATTTTGATGGCTCTGGCATCTGCCATCCATCAAACGGAGAGATAATCAGAAAGCGAAAGCGTTTGGGTTAGCATTTACATAAATCACTGCGGTGCCCGTGACGCGGGGCCCCGTGCAGGGGAGGCGCAGGCAGCAGAGGTGTGCGCTCATTCACCGGGGCGAACGGCCCACGCCCACCCACTCCGGGCCGAAAGCCATCCCAGGCTTCATCGCTGGGCTCGGGCCCTGTACTTCTGCGACACGCTGGGCACCAACGTCCCACGGCAAGTGTACGTTCGCTTCGTAAATGCAAGGAGCTCTCTGATCGTCCTCCGAGATCAAGGTCCAAGCCCAGCAGATGCTCCCATTGGCACCCGTGCAGCTCCCAGGCAGAGCGCAGGGCAGACCCCTCAGCCCCGCGCCCTCACATCGCCGTGGCACTAGCTCCCGGGGCATTCTGGAGCCCCCTGCCTGCAGAGCACCCACGCGACGGCTACCTTCCCCAGACCTTCATGGGAACAGGCGACGAGAGGCAAACGCAGCCCATTCTGAGGCACTGGGCAGCGGCCCCTGGCTTTGGAGGAGTGGCGGCAAGCAGTGCGCGGGCGGGTGCCTGTGACACCCAATTCTTTGCCTCTTCTTCAAGGGCAGAGCCACCCAGGGGAACGAACAGGTCTCAGCTTGGAAACCAGTATCCCAGTTCGGCTTTCCATTTGGTTTCCGGGACAGGCCCAGTGAGCCTGACTGCAGGAGGCCGAGCTGAGCGTGCAGGGGACACGGCGCCCCTGAGAGGCCAGCAGGAAGGTCTGGTTAACTGGGAAGCCTGCAGCAGGACGGGCGTCTGAGGCCCTTCCCTGGCGGGCTGGGCAGTGGAGAGCCACCCTGGGCTGCGAGTGTCATAACCGCGGGAGTAGCTGGACTGCGGTCAGCTGTCCCCTCTGGTCCCGTGGTCTCTGCTGCTGCGTCTCCCTGGCTCCCTTCCCACAGCGTTGGAGCAAAGCCATGTGGGATACAGTCTGTTTCACAGAGGGAACCTCCCCACCACGCGGGGTGGGGCCCGGCACCTCCACTGCAGACACCGGGTCAGGCCCGGGATCCGTGATGGGGCTGTGGCCAGCCAGGAGCAGGCACGCGGGAGCATCTTTCCAGGCCATGGCCCTCACCCCAACAGGGGGCCTGTCCCCGAACATGTCAGCCTGGGTGGAGATGAGGAATGAGCACTTCTTTAAGGATGGTTATTTTTAAAATAGGATGAACAGGTGCAGGAAAGTGCCTGATGACTGGAAGCATTATTCTCTCAGGAAGCGGAGGCCAGTGGGGGGGGAGGGGTACCCTGGGAAGCACTTTCCCTCCTGCCTTGTGACCATGGCCTCATCGGCCGGGGAGCCCTCGGCGCTGCCTCAAGCCAGTTCTCAGGCACAAGGAGACTCGGTTGTGCTCAGAGGGGCTTAGGGCTCCTCCAGCAGTGGCTGGCTTACAGGCGCTCGAGGAATCCTCCCTCCTCAAGATTCTAATCCAGGGCAAACGCACGTGTGCGTCCAGGAGGACCGTCTGAGGGGCACAGGCCCGAAGCCCGCCGAGGCTCTCGGGTGTTATGCCAGGAAATGAGATCCGGGGGGAATATCTCGAACTTGGAAAAACCAGTCCAGAAATTCTGGAAGTGATTTTTAAAAACACAAAAGATAGAGGAGAATGAAAGGATATTGAGTACTTTCTTCTGACTTAAAATACTTTCAAGTTCTTCTCCCTGAAACTATGTGTGTGTGTGTCTGTGCCTGTGTGGTATGCATGCGTGTGTGTGTGTGTGTGTGCCCGTTTGGTCTGGGTGCCTGCATGTGCATGCATGTATACCTGTGAGGTGCGTGTGCCCGTGTGGTGTGTACACGCATGCATGTGTGTGTTCTGAGCCAGGATTCCCTGTTCCCATCCAGCCCGTGCCAATCTTCACTCAGGAAAGGACAGGGATTCCTTGGGGTTCTGGGCGCAGGTGCAGGATTAGGGAAGAGCAGCAGTGTCACGCCCTCCCGGCAGCCACCACATGTATTTACAGGGGGTGTTGACACCCATGGAGTGCTGGCCTGGCCCCGGCCTGGGCTCCTCTGCAAGCGGGCACCTGCCCAGACTTTCCTGTCCCTTCCGAATCACGGAGCAGAAGCAGCACCCCCGAGAGTCCCACCACAGCTGGCCCGTGTCCCCATCTTCAGCAACCTGTGGTCAATCTGCCCAAATTAGAGATTATCTCCCACCGTTGGCTGCAGAGAGCTGTGTGTTCAGTGCAAGGCACACAGTCAGCTCCACTGGGTGCCTTCCCAAGGGGCACAGTGGGCACAACCGGGACGGGGCTCCTGGCCACCATCTGGCCAATCCTAAGACTGCGGCAGAAAGTCAGAGGCCTGCACCTGCTCGGCCAGCAGGGGCTTCTCCTGGTCAGTCTAGTTCTCGGTTCCATACCAAAGAATCCTGTCTGCACACACCAGCGACTCAGCACATCAATTCCAATGCAAAGGGAACAAAACCCTAACCATTAATTTCAGGGCTGAAGGGAGTTGTTCTGGAAGGTTCTATGCACAGGATGTTGGCCCTTTAAATCAGCAAAGCAAAACTCAGTGGCTCCTGGTTGTTCTGTGAGTTGGAGCCTTACAAAACGAAAGCCTGGTTCTGCTACGTACAGTGACATCTGCCTGGGCCAGCCTCACTGGAAGTCCTCGCATGTCCTCCGGCTCCCGGCCAGGCTGGGTGGGGGCATCACATCCCAGCCCCCACCTGCCCTCCCACCCCTGGCACTTTCTGGAGACCTAGCACCCTCAGTTCACTGAGAAAAGGGCTTTCAGTCAATAAAAGAGAAAACAGTTTCCCCAAAGGACTTTCTTAAATTGGAAAAAAACATCTGAGGGTGTGAACAGGGGATATTTTTCCTGTGTCTATTACACAAACCCAAAGTGTGGGCAGACACACCGTGTGAGCAGCCGGAGAAGTGACCTGGCGATCCCACTCACAGACAGGATTCCTGGGGCCCCAGGGGCACCCCGAGTGGGGAGGCCCCCTAAGACCCTCACTAGCAGCGCCGCCTTTCCTGACGCAACAGCTCTGTGGGTGCAGGACAGATTTACCTACTAAACCGAGGAGTGGAGCCCTCCAGGCCAGGCCCTCCCTGGGCCTGCTCATGAGCCACCACTTTCCTGCGGGTGAAATGCCCAAAGCCTCCTTAACCGGCTGCCTGCGGGTCGAGTGAGCAGGTGGGGCTGGACCACAGGCGCTCCCAGCTCTGATGGGGTGGCCCAGAGTGGGTGGCCTCTCTGCTCTGAGCCTCGTCCGAGTGACAGGGAGGCCCAGCTAGATGCGGCATGGGATCATCTTCAGCATGAAGACCACAGGGCCGCGCCTCTGCAGAGACAGGCCCAGAGACCGCCAGCGCCTTGGACCTGCCCAGCACTTGCCATGAGCTCAGAGCTGTCTGGAAGGCCTCTACCCTGCTGGACTGTGGGGGTCTTTCATCCCGGGCGGGTCTGCACAGGCATGGTCCAGAGGTGACAGGTGCTACGTCTCCACGCCATGCCATGTGCAGTGACCCCAGACGTGGGCCTTGAGGTGGCCTAAGGCTCACAGGGAGCCCTGCACCATCAGGGACACTAGCCTTTCAGGGCAGGTTCCAGCTGACCTTTGGCATTTGCCAAACTCAAAGGTCAAACCATGTAGCAGCTGTTTCTGTCCCAACTTTGCAAACACCCACCACAGGCCTGATGCACCTGTGTCCTGGCGAGAAGGCAGGTGTGCCCTCCAGGGCTGCCGGGAGTCGCCCTGGACCGCTGCCCCATCTGCAGCCCAACCTCTGCCGCTTTGCTCCAGGGCATAAGGGGCGGCAGTTTGGACATCTGACCGTGGCCTCTGCAGGGCCCAGCACACTGACGGGTGGCCACGTCTACCACCCCAGTTCCTACAAACCAGGCTGGTCTCCCCGCAGCCCTTGTTCATGCTGCCTGTGACCCTGAGCTGGGAGGCCTCTAGAGCCCTCACTGAGGCAGGAAGTCCAGGGGTCCTGCTGCAAGAAGAGGGGCATAAACACTGGCCCTGGCCAATCGCATTACATGTTATTTAAAAAGAGTCTTGTGGGTGCCGGGAGGAGAACCTGCTGTGCTGTGGCCTGGACTCCGACGGTGGGCAGCGGAGGCACGCTGGCCAATCCCACCCTCCTGGGGGCCGGGGACTTGGGGGTCGTGCTTAGGGGGCCAGCCCCAGGCCTGTGGTTACCCTCCTTCCAGAGACAGGCCTGCACCCACACCATCTCCCTATTCCCATAAGACCATGGAGACAGCCTGTCTTTCTAAGCTCAAGAAAGAGCTGAGAAGGCGGCATCGCCTGGCCTCACCTTGACAAGGCGTGGGAGCCTCCCCCAGGTTCTCCTGCCCGACAGAGCCTCTTGGAGGAACCTGCTTTCAGCACCAGCTCTAGAATTTACTTTAAGCTGCTTTGATTCACACTGAACAGGTCGTGCTGTGAGAAGATGTCCTTAGAGCAAGGTGCGTGTGGCGACCGTCCTGGGCCCCAGCCAGGAACAGGAGAGCCTGGGGGGTAGGGGGGGAGGCCACAGCCACGGCGCCACCGCTGGCCTTTCCTCCAGCCGGGCAGGGAGTGGCGCAGGCTCCAGGCTGGCTTGGAGTTGCCCACAGCTGGCAGCCCCTGAGCGGTGCCCGGGGCCCCAGGCCCTGTGCTGCGGCAGCGGGACCCGCACAGGCTGACAGACCTGATCTGAGAAAGCAGGTTCTCACGAGGCCCGGAAGATGCACGCCCTCCATGGCCGCTCCGTCTCAGATACTTGGTGACCTCAACTTCCTTTTCTTTCTCTTTCTATTTTTCTGTTGTGGCAAAATATATATAGTACAAAATTCCCCATTTTAACTCCTTTTATGTGGGCAGTGCCGTGGCATTAAGCACACTGACACTGTTTTGCAGCCACCACACCGTCTACCCCCAGGACATTTTCCTCGTCCCAAACTGAAGCTCCGTCTCCCCATCAAACACGGACTCCCAGCCCCCACCCCCGCCCCCCGCTGCTCCTGGTAACCTCCAGTCAACTCTCTGTCTACACACTTGACGATTCTAGGTCCTCGTGTGAGTGGATGCCTGCAGGATCTGTCCTTTAGCGACTGGCTTCTTTCACTCAGCACCATGTCCTCAAGGTCAGCCACGTGCAGCATGTGTCAGAATCTCCTTCCTTTTTGAGGTCGAGTAATAGTCCATTGTGTGGATAGAGCACATTGTGTTATCTGCTCAGCCGGGGATGGCGATCGTGAGTGATGTGCTAGGAGCCTGGGTGTGCACGTGTCTATCTGAGTGCCTGCTTTCAAGGTTTTGGTACCTTCTCTTGATTTCTAGCACTTGTATACTGACCACAGAGAATCTATACAATAATAAAATTTTTTTAAAAAGCAGAGGGTCTAGCAAAGTAAATTCCAGACAGGACACCCGAGACGCAGGTGGGCCGAGCGTGTCCACACGGAGCAGTGAGGACAGGGGCCAGCCTGCACCCCCGTGTCTGTGTGTATTCAGCCGACTGCTCCCCAACACCAGCCATGTGCCTCTGCTTGGGGGCCAGAGGCCAAGCCTGTGTAGGGCCTGTCTGTCTCCAGAGGCCGAGGTTGGCACGAAGTGGGGTGGGGCAGGTCATGCTGGCAAATCCCCACCCACCAGACACTCAAAGAGGAAATGGAAGGTCAGTGGGGAGAAGGTCGGTAGGAGTGCTGGGAGGCCACAGGGGAGCCCGGCCTGGGTCTGAGCTCATGTTCCCCTCCCCGAGGCACACAGCCTGCCGCCCTGAAACCCGGACCTGCCGGGCCACGTCCTCACCGAGGAGGGCTTGGAAAACCAGCTTGGGAGGAGGCAGTGCCAAGGGAGGGAGGTGGGCAACAAAGGGCAGGGAGGGCATCCTCCGCCATGTGGTTGTGGGCCCTTAGCAGGCGGGTTGGGGTGCAGGGTGGGGCAGAGGCCTGCGGGCCTGTAGGCAGTGGACACCCCTGGCTGCTCTGGAGGAAGCCTGCCATCTGCTGGGCATGTGGGATCCCTCCCCGGCAGCTGTGCCACCTCCAGGAAAATGGAGTTTCAAAGGGGCAGTGTTGACCAGCCTCATCCTCTCAGGGGACACAGTAGGGCCAGTGCCCAGGCAGACCCAATTCTGGGCCTGCAGAGAGCCTGGCCCCAGGTGGGCCTCGGCATCCTACGCCTGCGGCCCCAGCCACAGGCATGCCTGCCCGGGGGAGTGGGGGGGTGGGGGTGGGGCGGTCGGGCCGCTCCCCAGGTCTGCCCCCAGCGCGTCTGCCCGGGGGCCCACAGACACCTCTGCAGGCTCCACGCTGCTGCAGGCACACAATGCGCCCTTCACACTGGCGGGTCTGGTGGAGCACAGCCACCTCCCTGGGGTGCCGGCTGGCTTCTGGCCCTGCGCACAGTTCAGAGGCCGAGGACCTGTCACTGTCAACCACCAGGGAGGCTTCTCGACATGACATTCAATCTGTTACACACACTGGTCTCGCTTGAAGGCGAACGCCCAGGAACCTCGGTCCGTCCACGCTCTCCCACAAGGGGGGACCATGACCCCAGTCAGCCCGTGGCCGTCGGGATGGCAGAGATCACGCGGGGCACAGGGGGGCCAGCAGTGAGCCTGCTGTCACTCAGCACCCTGCCTGGCAACCCAGAAGCCCGCCAGGCTCAGAGAGGCCGTAGCTACCAAAAATAATCCTCCAGTGTTTTGATATTTACAGAGGCAAGTCAGACCCCATGCCTTTACCATCCCCAGGTCTGCCTCTAACCGCCAGCCCCGGGGGCCCTGGGAGGCCACAGCCGCCACCGGCCCCCTCTGCTGGGTCCCAGGCCCTGTCCCCGCACCCCTCCGTGTGTTTGGGCCTCCCCTTTCAGTGACCCACGAGATAGCCGCTCTCCCCCTTCCAGAACATTCCCAAAGTTCCAGCTTCTTACTCCCATATTATCCCAACCCTGGCAGGCACCTCCCTCCTACAGCCCTTTCTGGGTCCAAAGCCCCTCAGGAAAGGCGCCCCCTTCTCTTGGCGGTTTGCGCCCTGTTTTGGAAGCCATCCATCCAAATGTAACAAGAGGTGTGCCCACTAACCCCCTAAGATGCCTTAGATCATCTGGGAAACCATATTTTCAGGTTCCCAAAACGGATTCCTTGAGGCGAGGACGCATGCTCTGGAGCAGGCAGAAGGGGCTGCCAGGAGCCCTTTGTCCCCTGCAATCATGGGTGTCTAAGGAAATCCCTGGTGGAGGTGGCCCTTCTGTTTACTCTGCTGGGAACGAACGTGAAGGCAAACAGAAGCGGATACAGGAATGTTCGATCCAAAGACACAAGTCATTGGCCACCCGCCTCTCACTTTCAGGGGGGATTTCACCAGGTACTGCAGCAGCCGGGCACGGGGACTCAGGGGCAGAGGTGAGCTCCTGTCTCACCTGGGAGGCACTGCCACGTCCCTGCTTCCATCACCTCATGCTCAGATCTCTCAGAAGCTCACGTGGCCTCGGGCCCCACGGAGTCCCTGCCAGGGCTGCTGACACAAGACCCAGGGGCCCGGGGCCTCTGGCTTCCTGCTCCCTGGGGCAGCTCCATGCAGTTCGTGCCAAACAGCCCCCGAGAGCTCCCCCAGCCCCCGTGCAACAGAGCCCCGGGGGCTGCACCAAGGACCCCCAGAGGGGCTGTTGGGGTCTCTGACATCCCTCCTGCACCAAGTCCCTGGGGAGCCCTGCCTCTCCCGGAGGCTGAACCTCCTCCTCTGCGGTTCAGGAGGGTTAATGCACTCACTTCCTCCCCCTCCTGACAGCTTTAATAGGAAGAGGCCAGCTTTCTAAACTGCTGACAGCCCTTCCAGGCCAGTCAGCAGCAGCACACCAAGGCGACCCCCAGGGGCAACACTCCACCAGGCATGGCCTCAGAGCCCTGCTTCCTTGGGTGGTACCCTCGACTGCTCAGAGCCAGGGAGGGGTCAGGGCTGCAGAAACCTCCTAGCAAGGGCAGCAGTACGCTCTCCAGACCTCCTCCCCAAGCCCCCCACTGTCACGGCCAGAGGAAGAGACAAGTCCAGAAGAAAGGGCCAGACGGAGAATAGTAAATAAAAAAGCAAAGCCCCCAAAGAATATAACTTCTCAGATTCAAGAAGACAAATGAACCCCTATGTTTATCACAGCACCTTTTACAACAGCCAAGAAATGGAAGCAACCTAAGTGTCCATCAGTAGATGAATGGATAAAGAAGAGGTGGTACATATACACAATGGAATACTATTCAGCCATAAGAAAGAAACAAATCCTACCATTTGCAACAACATGGATGGAGCTGGAGGACATTATGCTCAGTGAGATAAGCCAGGCGGAGAAAGACAAATGCCAAATGATTTCCCTCATTTGTGGAGTGTAACAATGAAGCAAAAGTGAAGGAACAAAATAGCAGCAGACTCAGAGACTCCAAGAAGGGACTAGTGGTTACCAAAGGGGAGGGGTGTGGGAGGGCGGGTGGGGAGGGAGGGACAAGGGGACTGAGGGGTATTATGTTTAGTACACATGGTGTGGGGGATCCCGGGGAGAACAGTGCAGCACAGAGAAGGCACATAGTGGATCTGTGACATCTTGCTGCACTGATGGACAGTGACTGCATTGGGGTATGGGTGGGGACTTGATAATATGGGTAAATGTAGTAGCCACATTGTTTTTTCATGTGAAACCTTCATAAGAGTGTATATCAATCATACCTTAATAAAAAAAACATCATCTTCAAGGTTTGAAGAGTAGATAAAATATCAAATGTATTGGCACTATGAAAGTACTGAGTAAAGGTCAGTTGTAATGAGATGAAAAAAAAGAGCAAAGCCTCCAAGTTGAATGGGGCTGAGCTGGCCACCACAGTGGCCCCAAGCCACACACGGCATTAAGCACCTGAAATACGGCAAGTTAATACAGAGACGTGTTCCAGGAGTAAAGCACACAAGGGATTCCCAAGTAATTATTAAATTCATTTTACAAGTTTGTTTTCTACTTTTTAGAATGTGACTACTAAATCCACACAGATATGCCCCGACCTAAACCTCACTCTCTTTGTGCCAAAATTAACCCAAAATGGATCATGGACTTAAATGTGAAATGTGAGACTACATGTAAAATTCTTAGGAAGATAACAGAAGATCCTCTTTGGGATCCAGGACTGGGTCAGGAGTTCTTAGACTTGACACCAAAAGCCATACCCATAAGAGGAAAAAATCAGTAAGTTGGGTGTCATCCAAATTAAAATCTTTTGTTTTGTGAAAGAGCCTATTAAGAGGATGAAAAGGTAACTCCAGAGTGGGAGAAATATAAATCAATATGTTCTGAATCAACATCTGACAGAGGACTAGTATCTAGAATATATAAAGAACTACAAAAATTCAACAGTTAAAGAAAACTGGTAAGAACATGGGCAAAAGACAGTAAGAGGCATTTCACCAAGCAGGATATACACATGGTTAATGAGCAAATGAAAAGATCCTCCACGTTGCTAGGGAACCTGGGGAACTGGACATTCAAACCCCAAACCCCAATGAGGTACCACCACACACCTATCAGAGTGGCTGGAAGAGGAAAGTGGCCACACAAACGCTGGCGAGGACGTGGAGAAACGTTGCTAGTGGCAATGTAAGACGGCACAGCTGCTTTGGAAAATGGCTGTGAAATTTCTTTTAAAACTAAACATTCAATCACCATGTGACCCACCACTGCCCTCCTGGGAATTTATCCCAAAGAAATGAAAACTATGTCCAGATAAAACCCCACCATAAACATTCATAGCAGCTTTACGTGTAAATACCCCAAACTGGAAACAACCCACTAATGTCCTTCAGTGGGTGGGCAGTTAAACAAAATGGTCCATGCATGCCATGGGCAGTAAAAAGGAAGGATCTACAAGGGAAGTAGGCTGAGTGGAGAAAGGCAGTCTCAAGGTCACACAGCGTGTGATTCCATTTACATAAACATCTTTTAGAATGGAGAATAGAGTAGAATGGGCGCCAGGGTCTAAGGACTGGGACAAGGAGTTGACTGTGAGGGGCAGCACATGGCAGCCGCGTGGCGATGGAACCATAAAGACTCCTGACTGTGGTGGTGGTCACACACAGCTACACATGTGATACAAATGCCCAGGACACTCAGACATGGCCGTGACGCTGGCAAGACCTGTGGACGGTACCCCTGCAGTTTCCTGGTTTGGAATGTGCTGTGCTTTCATGTGGGGTGTCGCCACTGGGGGAGGCTGCAGGGCGCCTCCCTGCACAGGTTTGCAACTTCCTAGGACTCTATAGTTATTTCAAAATAAAGTTTTAAAAAATAAGACTACTCAAAATATGGTAACAACTTGGTATGGTGATAGCTGGTACCTAGAATTGAATCACTGTGTTGTACACCTGAAACTAATGTAATGTAATACTGTGTGTCAACTACCCTTCAATAAAAAATAATTGTCTACAAAAAAAAAAAATAAGACTACTAGAAAATTTTAAATCACAAATGTGGCTCATATTACACCTCTACTGGGCAGTCCCAGGCTGGACCAGGTGTTGGCACAAATGGCCTCCTGTCTGTGTAGCCCACGAGCTAAGAATTTTTTTCATATGTTTTATTTTTTAGAGTAGTTTAAGGTTTACAGAAAAATGGAGGGGAGGGTAACAGGGTTCCTAGACACCCCGCACTCATACACATGGTTTCCTGAATTATCAACATCATGCATTAGTGTGGTACATTTATCATAACTGATGAACCTATACCAGCACATTATTATTAATAACTAAAGCTCGTAGTTTACATTAGGATTCAACTTGGTGTTGTATATTCTATGAATTTTGACAAATATATGATGGTATGTATCTGCCATCACAGTATCATACAGAATAATTCCACTGCCCCCAAAATCCTCTGTGATTCATCCCTCCCTCCCCCCAACCCCTGGCAACCACTGGTCTTTTTCTGTCTCCACAGTTTGCCTTTTCCAGAAAGTCATATAGTTGAAATCATATAGTATGTGGCCTTGTCAGACTGGCTTCTTTCACTTAGCCACATGCACTTAAGATTCCCCCACGTCTTTAACGGTGTGATAGCTTGCTTTTTTAGGCCTGAACAGTATCCCCTTGTCCGGATGGACCACAGTTTACTTTTCCGTTCATCTACCACAGGACATCTCAGTTGCTTCCAAGTTTGAGCAGTTACGAGGGAAGGTGCTACAAGCATCCGTGTGCAGGCTTTTGCTGTGAAGCAAGGTTTCGAACATTTCTAAATATTGAAATAATCAAAAGAAGGGCAGTGTTTCATGACACATGAAAATTTCAGAGTCCCTAAATAAAGTTTTATTGGAACCCAGCCATGCCCACTTATTTACAAATTGCTGTTGGGTGCTCTCTCTCCACACAGGCAGAACTGGGAAGCTGCAAAGAGGCCGTGTGACCCAAAAATCCAAAAACACGATAGAAAAGATTTGCTGACCACTGGGATAGACAAGTACAATCCCTATCTTTGAAAGGCCAGGGAGAAATGAACCGGAATGATAATGGCAATGCTGGAGGGATCAAGGGCCACGAATATGTTCTTTATGCCTTTCCCCTCAAATTTCTAAAATGGACATATATTACTTATGCCACTTTTAAAGCAGATTTCCACAGCTTCTTTGCTCGGGCCCCACACACCTGTCCAGGGACCCCCGCCCAGACACAGGGGCCAGCGGGGCCCACGGGGCGGGAACACAGAGGGCAACTGGCCCCCAGGGGAGGTGGGAATCTGGGCTTCTTCACAAGGGCCAGCTTTGGTTTGATTTTCCGCTTTCTGCTTTTAACTTCAGAGCTGGTGTCTCGGCCAGGAACCCGTGGGCCATGACAGGAGTTGTACCCCACCCTTCCCTAAAACGGGGTGAGAACAGCACCCGCCTTGGGCGTGGCTCCAAGGATGAAATGCGTCAGCACCCACAAAGCATGTACTGGGTTGAGTAGTGTCCCCCCAAATTCATGTCCGCCTGGAACCCCCTGGAATGGCCTTATTTGGAAAGAGGGCCTTTATAGATGCAGCTAGTTGAGGACCTGGAGATGAGATCACCCTGGCTTAGGGGGTGCCCTGAACCCAGAGACTGGTGCCCTTCTACAGGGAGAGGAGGTACAGAGACACGGAGAAGGCCCGTGACAATGGCGGGACACGGCCACAAGGAGCGCCTGGGGTCCCCAGGAACTGGCGGAGGCAGGAGGTCTCGCCCCCTTAGACCTTCAGGGGGGGCACAGCCCTGTGACACCTTGATTTTGGATGTGTGCCGTTTGAAGCTGCCGCGACGTGGTCCCCCACTACAACCGCCCCAGGACACTGACACAGCACTCGGTTGGGCTGGACGCTGGCAGGGCTGTGAAAGCGGCTCTAGCCGTTGTGGCCCCGGGAGCGGCCTTGTCTGCCGGCCCTGCCCTGAGCCCCTGCCCGGCACTTTCACTCGCTGCCTCCTTCATCCTCACGACGGCCCATTTCACAGGTGAGAGAACTAAGGCCACCTTAGATCTCTTAGAAGTAAGAGACGGGTCACCTGGCCAGGGCCGTACCCTGGGTCCCACAGGCACACACAGGTTTGCGTCTGGCATCGCAGGCAGTGCAGACCAAGCCAGCCAGCCTCCTCCCTCCCAGACAGCACGTGGGAGCCCGATGGCCACCCCGAGTCACACATCAAAGGACTGAACATGGTTGAGACGCAGCCCAAATTCCTCGCAGCCCCCGTGAGCCCTTGGAGCTGTGGGCAGCAGTGCCGCTACTGAGCTCCCAGGGCTGAGGGGCAGGCGGCAAGGACCCGAGCCCGGCCCTGGGCTCCCGCCGGCCTCCCAGCCTGGCAGTGAGGCCCAGGGCCTCTTTTGGCCCGCCCAGCGGGGCTCAGCCCTGCCGGCTGCCTGTCCTGGGCCAGTTTCCTTCAGGCCCCGGGCTCGGCCACCCCCCAGGCATGGGAGAGCAGCCAGGGACTAACCCCTTGGCTTGGGGGGCCCATGCAGGGGAGGGAGGGACGCCAGCACGGAGCCTGACTAGTGCAACAGAAACATAAGACAAGATTAGTCTTAACGAAGCACAGAACAGATTGCAGGGTGTTGGGAGATGCGATGTTTTAAAGAAATAAATCTCAGCTCCCGGTTATAGAAGCACAAACAAACCCAAACAACAGATCTTTGGGAGCTGCCAGCTTCCCCGCTGCCAGGCTGCCTCTGGGGGCCTGGGAGGGGCGAGGGCGGGTGTTCCCGGAGCACCCTCAGGGGCACCCGGACGCCTGGGCTGGCCCGCAGCTGAGCTCTGAGGTCTCGTCCTGAAATCTGGGGGGCCGGGGATGCACCCCTCCTCACTCCTGGCCACGTCACCTCCCGCCTCTCTGGGGGCCGCCTGCACCTCCGCCCACATCCCACGACCGGTCAGGGGTCACTCTCCTGTCTTGGATGATGGCATGTCCCCCTCGCCTTCCCAGGGGACGTCCCTCCAGCCCTCCGTCATCAGGTGCCCCTGGGACTGACAGGAGGAGAAGCGAGGCTGTGCGCAAGGACCTAAGAGGACCACGCCGGCTGCCACCCTCTGCCCTCTGCAGGGCCCCGCACGGCAGCTGCCTGGCAATGACGCTTTCAGGGGCTCGGACCTGGCCGGTGTTGCTCACGGGCTCCAGATCCTTCTCTGAGGCTGGGATTCTCCCCGGAGCACATCACTTCTGCCCACCGTGCAGGGTGGGGGGACAGGGCCAGTTACGGGGTCGATGACAACAGGTATTAATAATTCAGCCTTGATGGCTGATACCCGGTGTCATACAGCCTTTCCTTCCTGAGGCAAAAAGCACTTAAGATGCCATTTATCCCAGCCGCGCGCTGCAGGGTGGCCGGCTGGAGCCGGGAGAGCCCCACGCTTGGTTGGCCGGGCAGCGACTGTCCCTTCTCACTGGCTTCTGCCTGCTGCCTCACGGTGACCTGACCCTCCTGACACCCCCATGGAGCCAGCCACTCCGGGGGGGCAGGGCACCTGTTTGTTTTGGTCTTCACCCCTTTTTCTTGTGACCCAGAACACTGAGGGCCTGCTCTGTGCCCGGAGGGGACCCATCACATCCTCTGTCCTCACAAGGACCTACTGCCAACACAGAAGCCCTCACCACATGGGGCCATTAAAATTTAAACTTGTTGAAGATGAATAAAATGGAAGATCTAGTTGCTCCATTGCAACAGCCACAGTGCCCAGTGGACAGTGTCCATCAGCGCAGAAAGTTCTACTGGGTGGCGCTGGTCCAGACGGACAGGTAAGACAGTACCGGCAGCTTATTTTAAATGACACATGAACGAGACACACACGGGAGCTCAGCAGAGAGAGCAAGGGTCACGGAGAGGAAAATCTTCCCCCCCTGCAGGCCGGCAGGGCTTCAGCATTCAGAGTGAGGAACCCGGCGCGCGTTCAGCAGAGCGTGGGCACCAGTGACAGGCTCCGGGGACCGGGGGCGGCGGATCATCAGCATCAGGTTCACTGGAAGGACCTCAGGTTCCTGGGTAGCCCTGGGGGCTTCCTTGTTAACACACACGCAAGACAGCCTGGAGGGCGAGCCCGCTGCAGCGTGCAGCGGTTTAAATGGCTATTTTTAAAACTTGGTTTTCATCATAAGCTTATTATAATCACAACACGTTTTTGAAAAATGAGAAAAGAAAAAAATTCCTCATAATCCCTCTATCCTAACATATTGGCATACATCCTCTCAGCCTGCGCTGTTCAATAGGGTGGCCACGTGTGCTATTTAAATGTATATTAATCGGTAGTACCTAGAATGAAAGCTCCAGCCTCAGTCCCCCAGGTGCACGGCAAGCCCTCCCTAGCCGCACGAAGCCGGGGGCGACTCTATCGGATGGATGGCACAGATCTAGAATGTCCTGTACTGCCAGCAAGTCCTAGTGGGCGTCGCTGCTCGGGGCCTCTCACGGATTTTAATCAAAATGGGCCCATAACTTGCCACCCGCTCTGTTTTCCACGCCCTGTGGATTTCCACATGCTGTGCACTCTTCCATCTGGTAGCACTGAGGCTCTGAACATCTGGGGGTCACAGACCCTTTGGGAAGTCGGGTGGTGCCCCCTCCTTGGAAGCATGCACACCCGTGAGCACAGAGACGTCAGGGGGCTCGAGGGCCCCAGATGAACTCCTTGATCTGGCAGGTGACCCTTAAATGCTGTCTCCGTGTCTATTAGTGCTGGGTATTGAGGTTCTCTTCCTTTCCCCCCATTGTAAAGAACACAGTGGTGAACATCTCCGTGCAACGAGCTTTGTGCCTGCAACTTATTACTTCTTAGACCAAGTCCCAGAAGAGACGTCCGATTTAGGGACTAGGAGCTGTGTTTTGGTCCTTCACACCCATCACCAATGCTCTTCCCAAGGGGGGCAACTGACACGCCACACGGGGGGTCCACACGGGGCCTATTAAGTCACATCCTCCCCCCCAGGTACCTCTCGGGACAGACACAAAGGAGGGGCCGGCCACCGACCTCGCCTGGGGGTCGTCCCCACCTCACCTCATTCATCCCAGCCCAAAGCTACAGCCAGACTGGGGAGCCACACGCCCTGACCCTGCTCACGGAACAGATCTCAGCGGAGGCGCCCCCACGACGAGCCCGCTCCCCCCGTCCTCCGCCCCAGAGGGCCCCGGTCCCTCACCTGGTCTAGGACTTCAGGCCCTCACTGCCCAGGGGGCCTTGCCACCGAGGAGCCAGAGGCTGCCCGGCTATGCCCCACAGGTAGCACATGAGCGGACACTGCCACATTGTAACACTCACCCCCTCTGTAAGCTACTGGCCACTTAAAATGTTTGGGGGGCTCTCAGATCTGGGGGGTAACTTTTACTCTTGGCCCATCCCATCAGACGCTCCACGTGTACTTCTCTGGTTCCGCCACTAGAGGGAACCAGTGAGCCAGCCTGCTTACCCCTCTCCCGGGGACCCCATTCCCAGTTAAATGAGGAGCCTTGGCTCTAGCAGCAGCTATGGGCACCTGCAATTCCCCAAAGCCTACCCCCTCTCTGGGTGTCTGGCCAACAGGGGTGTCGGTGCTCTGGGACCTCGGCCCAGACCCACACCTGCTCAAGGCACCAGAACCACGCCTCTTCCTCTGGGCCCCCTCACAGGGGGGCTCTCAACCCCCAGCTGCACCCTGGAAACCCCTGGGGAGCTCGCACATGGCCCAGGCCCAGGGCCCACCCGAGTGGGCAGCAGGATGTTTCAGAGCTGCCCAGCCGGGTCAGGAAGGCCTGCTCTCTGGTGCCCAGCACGACTACCAGTTAGTCCAGGATTCCAGCCATCACATGGGAGTGCTGACGGGTGGAGGGCGCAGAGGGGTTCCAGCTTGGCTCCTGGGGTCTCCAACGTGGTGGGGGTACAAGGACGTCACCCTTGGCTTGAAGAGCAAAGAAAGAAACATGTGCACCAGGATGCACCCAGTACCCAAACCTGACTCCTGCTAGAATTATTGCCTGCAAAGAATGCAGATTCCAGGGCACACCCCAGCCCTTTCAGAACCCACATCTGCTCTTCTTTTTTTAAGCCCCCAGCAACCTGTCACGCCTGGCCGGGTTGGAACACACGCCTCCATGTACCATTGCTGCTCAGACAGGGGCTGTCTTCGCCTCGGCCCCTGACCGAAGCACATGCTCCAGGGGCAGAGAGGGGTCCCATCCATGGACGTCTGTGCCAACACAAAGCCTGGCATAACTGGACGGACACGGGCCAGAAGAGCGAGCGACGGAATCGCTGGAGCTCTCAGGCGGGAAGGCCCCTCCCTGCCCACACCACGGCCTTCCGAGACACCCAGGAATCAGCACACTGTCTGTGAAGCGGCTCTGGGCAGACGGTGACCCTACACTACACGTGCTTCCAGAGCATCAGCACAGAAAGGCTTCCCGAGGGGAGGCCAAAGCCTCCTGCTCCTCATGACGCCACCCAGCGTTAGCTCAGGGGTCTGCACGTGGTACAGAGGGGGGCTCTCAGGCCCAGCTGCAGGCTAGAATGATTGCCTGGAATATTAGTCAGCCATAAAAAGGAACGAAGTCCCAGCTCGCTAAGACACAGCAGGACCTTCAGAAGGTTATGGTCAGTGAAAGTAGCCAGACACAGAAAGCCACGTATCACATGACTCCATTCATATGACATGTCCAGAGTAGGCAAATCCAGAGAGACACAAAGCGGATTCATGGTGACAGGGGCTGGGGGAGGGAGCAAATGGGGATGGGTTTTCTTTCTGGGATGATGACACCAAGTTCTGGAACCAGACAGTGGTAGTTTTGCACAATGACATGAATGAACTAAATGCCACTGAATTGTAAATTTAAAATGGCAGAAATGGCAAATTTTTATGCTTTGTATTTTACCACAACTCAAAAAACAATTTCTCTACTCTAGGGCCCCACGTCTGCCTGCAGCAATCAAAACCTGTAGGGAGGGGGGCTCTCAGCCTCGGCCTGCTGACACTGAGGCTCATCGCTCTGTGGTGGGGGACATCCTGGGGGCCCAGCCTGGGGGTGGTCCTGGGCATTGGGGCGTGTTTTGCAGCACCTCTGGCTTCTACCTACTAGGTGCCACTATCTAGGGATGACATTGCCCCATGTTCCCGGGGGCATCATCTGCCCCGGGCGAGAACCACAGCCTCCTGAACTGCCTGAGAATCAGACCCCCTGAGGGTCCTCGTGGGCAGCCAGGGGGGGAGCCATCAAGGTAGAAGGAGGGGAAAGAAGAAGACAGGAGTAAATCCTATAAATTCTGGAATAACCCCAAAAAACGGCTGTCACTATTCCCATCTCACAAACAAGGAAGTGGAGGCCCCAAGAAGATAAGGAGCTCGTCCAGGCACATGCCAACCGGGTCTCCCTAGTCCCGAATCCAAGCCCTTTGCACCATCTGGCTGCAGCACAGAGCCGAGCATGCCAGGCCCTGGTTCTGGTTCTGCCACCAGGACCCCAGGCACGGGACCCCAGGGCAGGCCCCTCACGCCAGGGGCGGAGCGGAGAACAGCAGCTTAGACACTCCGGAGGTGCCGGCACCGCGCTCTTCTTCCCAGACACCTGGTCCCAGGTGCTGGACACCCACAGGTATCGCTGCGCCGGCGCTGTGGCACCACAAGGGGGAGCTCTGGGCACGCCCCGAGGCAGGATCCAGCCGGCTTGAGATTCGCTCCCAGCCTGGTTCCCTGGTGGGAAACACAGCTCAGCGAACCTCCTCAGGGCCCTGGGGTCCTGGCTGCCGCTGACTGCCGCCCTTTACATGCTCTCTCCAATACTTGAGACAAATGCCGTCAGTTCGCCCTTGGGCTTTAATGGACCTCGTCTTACTGAGGGGATAAAGTCAGGAAAGAATCCATCTTAAATTCCTTCCTGCTGAGGCCAGCAGAATGTTCCACGTCCTTCTGCCCTGCTCCTCTGCTCCCCGGCGTACACTGGGCCCCACGGGACCCTCTGTGCTCCCGGTGCGGTACAGACCCAGCTGAGTTCAAATCTGGCTTGCCTAGCTTACTGGCTGTGTGACCTCTGGCAAGTTACTTAACCTCTCTGATCCTCACTTTCCCCTTCTATACATGGGGGTTAATATTAGGACCTATCTCACAGGATCTGCGTGGTTGTGAGCATAAAAACAAGTAATCCACAGGGCATGTGCCAGTGGCCCAGGCAACGCTTGGGCCATGCACACCTGGAACATGCCTGGCCCATAGCACAAGCTCCACAATTACCTGCTGACCGACTGACGTGAGTCAAGAGATTACTCACGCTGTTTGCCTAGAAATCTAATGGGAGCAAGAACCACAGCCAGCGTACAAGAAAGGGCTGCAGAAGTCAGCAGGCTCTCCAGGTCAGCACAGGCCCACAGTTCCTGATGCCGTGGACACACCTCTGTGAGGCCCTGAGGACTCCTGGCCACCAGCCGAGACAGGCCTCCCTCCCAGGCCCCACCCCCGCAGGCACAGGCTGACTCGTGCCCCTCCTGGCCCCGCCCACCAACGTGTCTGGGCATCTGGTACCCGGGGGCCCCCAGGCTGCACAGTAAAGGCCACCAGCACCCCGCGGGGCTGTGCTCCAGCCTCCTGCAGCTCATGGGAGTGAGGAGGAGAGAGCCTAGGGTTCCCTCGGGTCCAGCAGGCAGGCCACACGCCCGGCTTGGCTGCAGGGTGGACTGCAGAGCCTGGCTGGGGAACAGGCCAACCCCATGGGCCTTATGCCACCACCCAGTCCTCTCCTGTGATGAGACCAGAGGCACAGAGACACCGGGACTCCTGGGACCTGGCTGGAGGGGCTCCGCCGGGGTGACAGGGCCAGCAGTCCCCCACTGTGCATGCCCCACTAATGCCCCCCGACTCGCTCACCCCACGGCGTGAAGTGACGGGGCCCTGAGGAGGGGACAGCCTGGCCCCTGGGGTCGGGGCAGGGCCGCCTGGCACTCACCAGCTCTCGCTCTCCAGGAACACGGAGCTGCTCTCCACCAGGGCGGCGCTGACGGGCGACAGGCAGAAGGGGGAGGAGAAGGCATCGGAATCCGAGTCGAAGGAGCTGTCCCGGCTCCCACCATCGGCCGACAGCTCCAGGGAGCCCTCCTCCTCGCCTGCCTCGGGCCGTGGCTCCCGGCCCTCCTCGGTGCCATCCTGCGAGCTGATGGCAGACAGGGTCCCAGAGTCGCTGTGGGCCGGCGGCGAGGCGGGTCCCGGGCCACCCACTCCCAGGCCCCGGACCAGCTTCTCCCCGTCCTCGGGTGAAGGGCTGACGTGCACGGTGTCCTGGAGGCTCTGGGCCACCACCAGGATGTCTTCGTCTCTGGGGATCAGGCCGGGCCTGGGCTCTGTGGGGGAGCGCTGGCGAGGGGCGCCCAAGCTCTGGGTGCGCCGGGCCCGCGGGCGGGGTGCCTTGCGCACAGGGGAGCTCTCGGGGGTGATGTAGCGCAGCGCCTCCTCATCCTGCCTCTGGATCCGCGAGTTGGGGACCCACGCGAGGATGAGGGTGGCCCCCAGCAGCTCATCCTTCTCCTTGTACAGACACAGGTAGCCTGTGAGGAGTTGGGGGACAGGCGGGTCGGTGAGGGCCATCTGGCTGGCTTCTCGCAGCGGCCACACCCCGGTTAGTAAAACGTGGGCCTGAGCTTCAGATGAGCCTGGCCCCCAGCAGACAGGCCGGGGACACGGTCTAGGGTGAGAGGGCTGAGCGCTGCGTGCATGACCGACACACACAGCAGATCCGGGGACCCCAGGTGCCCAAAGTAGAGGCTTGTCCTGGGCTTTTCCAGACTCAAAAGGCCTCCAAGAGTTCAGCACCCCTCCCAGGCCCGAGTCTGGGGGCCCCGGGGCTCCCCTTGCCTGCGGTCAGCTTGCAGGCTGGGCAGCGGGGGAGGAGAACAGAGGCCCAGGAGCCGCACTCTGCAGCATCCCAGCACAGCAGGGCAGAGGCTGACTTTGTTTCACAAAAAGAACGGACCCAGAGGGCAGCGTGTGGGCCCTCCCAGTCGGTGGGGCCCTCAGGATTTCCTCCTTAAGGCAACTTCCGGAAGAAGGCAATGCCACGTCTCCCGTGTCCCACAGGGGACAGCCGACAAGGATGGAGAAGACCCATTTCTCCGAGGCCCACGTGGCTCTCTGGCTGCTGAACACTCGGTGTGGGGGAAACGCAGCATTTCCTACCACAGCACCTGCCACTTGGGGATGTCCTGACTCACGGACTCCCTGGGTGGCCAGCCTCCTGCTCTCCACCCTAAGAAGCCCTCAGGGCAGGGCTGGGCATCCTTGGGCTCTGAGAATCTGCCCCCAGAATCTCCTTCGCACTGTTCCCCTTTCCAAAAGAGGTGGGAAACTCAGCCGCTACCAGCCAGGGTGTGTCAGGGTAACGTGCAGGTGAGGCCGAGCGTTCTCACACCCTCAGACCACACTCAGGAACCAGGAGGGAAGCCCAAGACCTCTGTCCCTCTCCCTTGTCACCCACCACAGCAGGAATACACCCAAAGCTCTCCAAAGGCTGCTGTTCTTTTTGTTTTATACCCAGAACATGTAACACTCTCAGACCCAAGCCTAGAACCTCTGCCCCCTGCCCCCAAGTCCTCAGCGTCGGTCCTGCAGTCCGAAGTCCACAGGGTCAGGGTAACATGCCACCCAGACCCCACGCTCCCTTCTAGGGCACACTCCGGGGACCCGGGACCCTGGGATTCCCTGTCCATGCAGCCCAGTCCACTCCTGAGCTGTCTGTGGGGGCTGCTGACTGGCTGGGGTGTCCACAGGTGAGCACCCCTTTAGTGCAGGAAAGACCTGGGCGGGAAGCCAGCCTTTCAGCTTTGGAACCCAGAGGGGCCAATGATTCTAAACCTGCACCTGACCATCCAGACTGACCACAGACTCAAGGCAGGAGGTTAGAATACTTTCAGAAATAGTTCATTAGCATAATTGGAAGTTTTCATCTTATTTATGTATTTATTCAGTACTTCATTGACACATAATTTGCATGCAGTAAAGAGCCCAGATCTGACTGCAATTTATAACTTTTAAATGTTCCAACACCTGTCGTGGGGCTTTAGCTGCACCCTGGGGACCCCGAGGGTCCTTCAGCAGCCTGGGGAGTCTACGGGCAGGAATGAAGAGAGCCCAGAGGCCACCCTCACCCCATTTCCACCCCAGCCTTGAGCACCAGCCTTCTCGTCAGAAAACAGGCCTGCCCAGGCCTGGCAGCTCTCCTGAAGCTATCGTGCAGAATAAATAAAGCAAGACATTAACTTGTCACAAGTCATTTGCACAAATCACAAAGGACCACGCAGGCCTCAGGTACCCCTGACCCAGCTTTCTGTTCCTTCTGGGGCAGCAGAGGTGAGGGCTTGCCCACTGGCCTAGGTGCTCACGCTGGCTGTGTGGCCACATCTAACAATCACCGACCCCCGCCCGGAGGAAGCCAGTCAGCCACACATCCTGGAAAGAGAGCCAAATGCGTGAGGCTTGCTGCGCGCTGTGGCCTCAGCCCTGTGGTGCTCAGGGCAGCGGCCAGGGCAGGCTCGGAAGACAGCCTGAGCCCCGGAAAAGACACGTGGTTCCTTTCTCCATGACTTGGCTAAAGGTAGTGAGGTCACGGTCACCACAGGAGACGTTTCCTTGTGGACTAATGGGACTAATGGAAGCCGTGGGCTGGAGCACCCCTGACATGGCCCCAGATAATATGGGTTCCCGCGGGGAAGGGCTGGAAAGGGTCCCTGCCCCATTTCTGTGCCTGCAGAGTCTAGAAGAGTGTTTTCTCCCAGATCTCCAGACGGTGGGATTGCAGGACAGAGGGCACACAGGATCAGTGGCTTCCATTTCTCCAGACCACAAGGCCTGCCCAATGCCGCCTTGGGTCTCATCCCAGTCCGCTGGGCTGCAGAAAGGAGGAAACCGCCATGCCTGGCTGGAGGGCTGCGCTCCTGGGCAGGTCCCCGCAGGCCGACAGGCCCCCTGCTCCCAGCAGCCCAAGCACTCCAATGTGTCCGCAGTCTTCTCAGGCCCCCTCCAGACTTGCAAACACAGGCCCATCCCCCTTAGCCTCCTGCCCGCCCCCCATGCCTATGAGTCAAATGGCACCGGCCCCCTTTGCAGACAGAGAAACTAGAGCAAATGAGGAAGTGACACAGGAGCGGCCCCAGGCCTGTCGCCTCAGCCCCCCCTCCCCCAGTCCTATGGCTCACCCCCATCCCCTGCCCCCAGGCCCAGGCCCCCCAAGCCTCCTCCCGCAGGCTCACCTGGGTGGTGCTCCCCCAGCCCCTGCAGCCCCTCTGGTGGGTGCACACAGACATTGTTCTTGGAGTAGATGATCTCCCCATCCAGGGCGGAGGAGGGCCCGCCGCTGCCACCTGGGGTGAGGGTCAGGAGGTCCGAGGCTTTGGAGGAGGCCCGGCGAAGGAGGCGGCCCAGAGACATTGCTGGGGGAGTGTTTCCATCCTCTGCACACCTCGGCCCAGGCGGGGCTCGTCCAGGCCAGCCTGGGGGGGAAGAGCGAGGAGGTACATGGGGGCCAAGGCGGGCTCGGGCTGACGACCCTGGGACTCCAGCCTGTCTTACACGGGTGGGCTTGAAACAGATGCCGGTTCACTACAGAAATAGGTCCTGCCAAGACAGGCCGCAGACAGGGGGAGCTGGTTCTTGACACCTGGCCATTTGGGGCCCAGTCATTCTTAATAGTGGGCTGCTCTGTGCACTGTAGGATGCCCTGGCCTCCACCCACCAGAGGCCACTAGCACCCCCTTCCCACTAGGACCCCCCAAATGTCTCCAGGCATTGCAGATGCCCCCGGGGTCTAGAGGAGCCCCATCCCCGTGCAGCCATCTCAAACCTCCAGACAGACTCTTTGCTCAGTTTTCAGCCCCGGGTCTGCGCCAAGCCTCCATTCCAGAACTTCTCCCACAGCGCCGTGTTCCCAGGACCCCCAGGTTCTCTGTCCTCCCCTCCCCCCCGGCCTCCTCCACCCCCGCCCGTCTGTGCGTCCTCGCCGTCCCAGTGCCCTGCCTGATGTCCTAACACGCGATGGGTCACCTCAGCTGGGAAGGGCGTCCACACACAACTCATTCTTTAAAAAAAAAAAAACACTAGAAACAAAAGGCTTGGATCCAGAATACGGACAGAACTCCTAGAGATTCACCCCAAAAGGAGGAATGTCCACAGATAAGATGAGCAGCTCACAGCAGAGCAAAGTGGAAGGGCAGAGACTCGTGGAAAGAGATCCTCCATCTCAAATGAAAACCCGGCACCCAGCAAATCGGCTTCTTAGCAATTTTAATTCAAGCAAAACACAGAGGCCTAGGCGGCAGCTGCATGAACCACCAGCTCTTCCCACTGATGGGGTTCATGAACGTGGAGCGCCAAGTAGCCTCGGAGTGGCCGGTTGGGCATGATGTCACCGCACAACGAAGAGGTGCAGGCGAAGCCATGCTGCTCCTGGGCGGAAATCATGGATGTGCAAGACAAGCCGCTCTGGGCAGGGCGCAGATCAGCTTTGTGGGGTTGTTGGGGGTCCGGGGTTGAGAGGGACTCCCACACAGCCCCTTTGAAGGAAAAGGAAAAAGACTTGAAGCCACCATGAGAAAACCACTGATCGGGAGCGGACACACAAAATGTGCCGAAGCCATACAATGGGGCATTATTCAGTGTCAGCAGGGAGTCCTGACACCTGCTGCACATGGAGGGACCTCGGGGACGTGGTGCTGAGCGAGATCGGCCCATCACAAGGACAAACCCACTTCCGTGAGGACCTACAGGAGCCAAATTCACAGACAGACAGCAGCACAGTGGGCACCTGGGGCTGGGGAGGGGAGGGAGTAAGTGTTTACTGGGAGCAGAGCTTCCACTGGGAGGGCGAAGAGACTGGACAAGGACGGTGGGGCGGCTGCCCAACGATGTGAATGCACCCAACGTCACTGAGCTGCACGCTTAACAGCAGTTACGACGGTAAATGTTGCGTTATGTATATTTTACTACAATAACTTTTTTTGGTCAATTATGAGACAAAGGAAGTTAAAAATATTCAATAGGGAGAAGACAGGCTCTTCAATCAATGGCTTTGGGAGACCTGGACAGCTATGTGAAGGAGCGCGAAACTCCTGGACCGCTGTCCTACACCTTACACAGAAACAAACTCCAAATGGATTAAAGCTCTAAATATAAGGCTTGAAACCATAAAACTCCTAAAAGAAAACATAGGCAGTAATTCTTGAACATCAACATTAGTAATTATTTTTTCTGGATGTCTCCCCAGCCATGGGAAACAAAAACAAAAATAAACAAATGGGACAACATCAAACTGAAAAACGTCTGCCGAGCAAAGGAGACCAACAACAGAATGAAAAAGCCACCTCTTGCATGGAGGAAGATATTTGCAAATGATATATCCAGTAAGGGGCTGATATCCAAAATATAGAAAGAATGCATACAACTCAACACCAAAAACACAAATAATCCAATTAAAAAATGAGCAGAGGACCTGAATAAACATTTTTCCAAAGAAGACATACAGATGGGCAACAGGCACATGAAAAGATGCTCCACATCACTAACCATCAGACGTTCCACATCACAGATGAAAATCAAAACCACACTGACATATCACCTCACACCAGTCAGAGTGGCCATTATCCAAAAGACAGGAAATAACAAGTGTTGGCGAGGATGTGGAGAAAAGGGAACCTTCATGCACTGCTGGTGGGGATGTGAATTGGTGCGGCCACTATGGAAAGCAGTATGGACGTTCCTCAAAAAACTAAAAATAGAAATACCATATAACCCAGCAATTCTACTTCTGGGAATATGCCCAAAGAAAACAGAATTAATCAGAAAAGATATATATATTCCTGTGTTTAATGCAGCATTATTTACAATAACCAAGTTATGGAAGCAACGTAGTATCTATCAATAGAGAAGTGGATAAATAAGATGTGGCACATGTGCTCACTGGAATATTACTCGGCCATAAAAAAGAACTAATGCCATTTATGACAACATGGATGGCCCTAGGGCGTACGATGCTAAATAAAATAAGTTAGAGAAAGACAGATAGCCTACGGTTTCACTTATATGTGGAATCTAAGAAACAGCAAATGAATGAATAAACAAAATGGAAATAAACTAAAACAAAATTATGTTTTGAATTATCAATTGGTAGAGGGTTGTAGGGTACATTATATTATTCTTTGAACTTTCTGCATTTCATACACTTCTCCCCAAACCCAGTATGTTCCCTAAATCAAGTTATTTCCACCCGCAGTGCTTGGGCTCCTGGATAGGGGCAGAGGGGTGGGGGTGGGGGTCCCAGCTGGCTCAGCAGGGGAAAGGTGTCTCAGGGCTGCCCTTCACTGTCCCAGGACGAGGTGGCCCACCTGGCTCTCTGGGGCACCCTCCTACCCCATGAAGAACTGCTCTTCACCCCCCCAGCTCATCTGGGCATTTCCAGACGCCCCCAAGCTTTCTTACATTCTTCTAACCGCTCCCTGCCCACCTGAGAGGCCCCCCTATTCCCGTGTCTTTCCCAGAAAGATCCACATGCCTTCTCCCTTGTCACCAAGTTTCCAAACATCAGCATCGCCTTGACAATCACAGTCCTGGGGACCCAGGCCCTTGCTTCCTGGCCCTGAGCCACGGACAGCCCCCTGTTCTCAGCCGCATCCAGGGCTCTGAATCCTTGGACCCCCAAGCCACCCCCTGGCCCAGGGATCGGCAAGCTGGAGGGCCACACAGGAAATAGACTTGGCTCTGCGGGCCACAAGGTCGCTGTCTTGGCTAACTCACCCCTATCCGCGGTGTGAAAGCAGCCAGTCAACAGGCAGACCGCCCTAACAGACGCACATGCCTGAGTGTCATATAATTTTCACACGTCACAAAAAATTCTCTTTTTAATCTTTTTTTAACCATTTAAAAGTGTAAAAACCATTCTTAGCTTGTAGGCTGTCCAAAACAGGCGGAAGGCTCAGTTTGGTCCACAGGTTGCAGATGGCCGACCCCAGCTCGGCCCCAAGCTGCCTGCAGGCCGACCGGTCTGAGGCCCTCCGGGCCACTGCAGGCCGAGGGGCTGTCTCCCCGTGTGTCAGCCACCGAGCTCTACTGTCTGAACACTTCCTGGCCCACTATGACACGTGACAACCAAAACATGAAGCTTTTAAAGAATCACACTGGAACCTACACCTCAGAACACGTGCCGTCCTTCCTTACTCATCTGGAAAGTTTTATTCTTATTCTCATGATGATTCTGTTGTCTGGGACTTCTTAGATTCAAGAATCATTCCAGACCTCTAAGACTGGTAAATGAGCCAAGGAAACGAATCCTCTTTTTCTAGACCAGCGCTGTTCCACAGGAATATAATTTGACTTTAAATTTCCCAGTAGCTACATTTTTTAAAAGTAAAAAAAGAAATGAGGGAAATTCGTTTTAATATTTTTATTTAACCCGTTATATCCCAAATAGTACCATTCTGGCATGTATCAACATGAAAAAAATCATCAAAGGTTCTTGTATGTTCTTTAAACTCCAGAGCCTGGTGTGTGTTTTGCTCGTAGGCACATCTCAGTTCAGACCAGCCGCCTTCCAGGCGCTCAGTGGCCTCCTGGGCTTGGCCTTGGGGTGGGTGAGACTGGAACCCCATTTCTTTTCAGGCCTCAAGTGGCATTTCTAGTTTGATTGCTCAACTGCCAGGCCTGCGAACGACCCTCAGCTGCCTCTAAACCGAACGATACCCGAACGATCTTTAAGTGAAGATGTTTGCCGCCACTGGGGTAATCAAAAGAATGTGCTAGAAGAATGGGAAGGGGATTCCAAAATAGAAGGGCTCACCATAGCATCTTCCCACACATCAGCTGTGAAATCCCCCCGAGGCTCTGTAAGAGGCGTCCTGGAGCTGCAAACGAGGAAGCAGGTTCCAAGTCCCTCCGTGAGCGGGAGCCCTGGGACGGGAGACCTTTGCCCCCAAGAAGAGTTCTGGCTTCTGCCCGTCCCTCAGTGGGGGGGGCCAATCCCACCCAGCGCCACCCCCAGGCTGTTCTGGGGGGGACAAGCTACCTTTGGTGGCTCAGGACATGCCCGTTAAACACGAGTCACAAATATTCACTCTCTTCAGACAATCTGTCTCCGTATGAGCCTATTTCATCTAAGCTGAACCTGGTTCACAGCCTCTGATCTCTGTCCAATTGGATGTGGAGAATCCTTGACCTATTTTTTAAAGCTTTTTTAAAAATGAGGGAACATGCTCAGAGAAGTATAAAGAATTTGTGCTCCTTAAATCGCACAATCCAAAGGCACCTGGTATTTTCTACTCCCTGCTACACCTGCCTTAAACCCACCCCTGGAATCGTATGGCATATTGTTTTCCATTATCATAAATGTATCTTCCACGTGTTATGGGTTGAAGTGTGTCCTCCCAAAATTCATATATTGGAGTCCCAACTCCCACTACTGCCCTGGAGATAGGTCTTTACAAAAGTAATCAAGTTAGAATTAGGTTATTAGGATGGTCATAATCCAGTATGACAGGCATCCTTTAAGAAGAGGAAATTTGGAGATGGACAAACAGATCCAGAGACAGACAAGGTGCCAGGGATGGGGTACAGGTCAAGGGGGAGGGTAATGTCATAACAGAGCCCTGCGATGCTCCAAGGGCAGGCAGGCAGGGGGGGCAGGCTGGGGGTGGGGGGAGGCCGACCGGAGGGGAGGCAGGCAGGCAGGGAGGCCGCCCAAGGGGAGGCAGGCTGGGTGGCGAGGCAGCGAGGTGGGGAGGGAGGCAGGGCTGATGAGGGCCGAGCACCTGTTCGGTGAGCTCAGGCTGACAGGAGGGAACCAGCTCCCGGGCCAAGTGAAAGGGGCCACACAAGAAGCCCAGAGGGAAAACTCCGAGCCACAGGAGCAGGTGGGTAAAGAGGATGGTAAGGTTCTGGGGATGGTCGGGGGGACGGCGGCATGTGCAGGCGCCTCCACCATGAGCTGTGCACTCTAGATGACCTAAGGGGCTCATGCACACACCCCTCACCCCAACAACAAGCACCCGTGGAGCCTGCAGGGGTCACAGACTCCTGGTACTTTCTGCCCGTTTTGCTTCACAAACCTAAAACTGCCCTAAAACATAAAAACTATAAATTAAAAAAAGAGGGTGGAGACCAGGAAGCTCGCAAAGAGGCCAGGCCGCACAAGATGCATGACCTTGAAAAGCTCTCCTCACTTTATGGCTGTCTGTGGCCTTAGGGACCTGCTGGCCTGTGGGGTCAAGATGCAAACAGTACACCCAGGTCACCTTCCACAGGTCTGGGGTCTCCCTACGGCCAGGTGGCGTAGGTTCATTATAAAATAGTCAGAAGTGAGGGTGGGGACCCATCTAGCACCATCTCTAAACACTGTCAACAAAGATCCTAAGACACATAAAATCCACTAACGCTCTAAAGGGAGCTGAGAAAAGACAGTAGTCCACAACAGCTGCCTGACTGGTCCTGCCTCAGTAAAGACTTAGAATTAATTGAAATCAAAACAGCAGACCAAGATGCTCAAAGTACCTGGCACCAATACTGCAAAGCCTCTCCCCAAATCCTGAGAGGTGAAGGTGGATAGACAAACAGCTCAAGGTAGATCCTTGAGAATGATAAAAACCTCATTCCTTCGATTAGGTTCGCTTAATATCTTTGCTTTAAAATGGTTATGTCTATGAGCCCTGATATAAACCCAACCATATATGGTCAATTAATATACGATAAAGGAGCCATGGATATACAATGGGGAAATGACAGACTCTTCAAAAGCTGGTGCTGGGAAAACTGGACAGCTACATGCAAGAGAATGAAACTGGATTATTGTTTAACCCCATATACAAAAGTAAACTCGAAATGGATTAAAGACTTGAATGTAAGTCATGAAACCATAAAACTCTTAGAAGACAACCTAGGCAAACATCTCCTGAATATAAGCATGAGCAACTTCTTCCTGAACCCATCTCCTTGAGAAAGGGAAACAAAAGCAAAAATGAACTCATGGGACTACATCAAACTAAAAAGGTCTTATACGGCAAAGGACACCATCAGCAGAACAAAAAGGCATCCTACAGTATAGGAGAATGTATTTATAAATGACAGATCCGACAAGGGGTTAACATCCAAAATATATAAAAAACTCACACGCCTCAACACCCAAAAAGCAAATAACCCGATTAACAAGTGGGCAGAGGAACTGAACAGACACTTCTCCAAAGAAGAAATCCAGATGGCCAACAGACACATGAAAAGATGCTCCACATCACTAATCATCAGAGAAATGCAAATTAAAACCACAATGAGGTATCACCTCACACCAGTAAGGATGGCTGCCATCCAAAAGACAAACAACAACAAATGTTGGCGAGGCTGTGGAGAAAGGGGAACCCTCCTACACTGCTGGTGGGAATGCAAACTAGTTCAACCATTGCGGAAAGCAATATGGAGGTTCCTCAAAAAACTAAAAATAGAAATACCATTTAACTCAGGAATCCCACTCCTTGGAATTTACCCAAAGAATACAACTTCTCAGATTCAAAAAGAGATATGCACCCCTATGTTTATCACAGTGCTTTTTACAATAGCCAAGATATGGAAGCAACCTAAGTGTCCATCTGTAGATGAATGGATAAAGAAGATGTGGTACATATACACAATGGAATATTATTCAGCCATAAGAAAGAAGCAAATCTGACCATTTGCAACAACATGGATGGAGCTGGAGGACATTATGCTCAATGAAATAAGCCAGGCAGAGAAAGACAAATACCAAATGATTTCCCTCATTTGTGGAGTATAACAATGAAGCAAAACTGAAGGAACAAAATGGCAGCAGACTCAGACACTCCAAGAAGGAACTAGTGGTTACCAAAGGGGAGGGGGTGGGAGGGCGGGTGGGGAGGGAGGGACAAGGGGACTGAGGGGTATTATGTTTAGTGCACATGGTGTGGGGGGTCACGGGGAGAACAGTGTAGCACAGAGAAGGGACATAGTGGATCTGTGGCATCTTGCTGCACTGATGGACAGTGACTGCACTGGGGTATGGGTGGGGACTTGATAATATGGGTGAATGTAGTAACCACATTGTTTCTTCATGTGAAACCTTCATAAGAGTGTATATCAATTATACCTTAATAAAAAAAATTTTTTTAAAAAGGTTATGTCTATGTCAGTATCGTGGGTTTAGGATTGTAAACACCTCCGACCAGTTCCTTCACGATGTGCCTACCACAATGCTGCCGTTCCAAATGCCTTGTTTTTCTCGATTGGGTGGCTATGCCAACCTGGCAGCTGGCACAGGAATGCAGAGACAGAATAAGGCTAAGACCTAGAATGTACATTAGCTTGGGTGTATGAAAAAAGGGTAATGATTTCCAAAGGAACAAAATAAAATGCTAATGCTGGTTTTTAACCATCTGATTGTGGCCCGATTGTAAGCTGAATTTCATGCTGCTCTGAGCCGACCACGACCACTAGGTAGGGCCAGATTTCTGCAAAATAGGCTATTGTGTAATCAAAAGGGAAGGACAACTTGGCCTCCCCTCAAAAAACACACACGTGCTCATAAAACAAAAATCTCTCTGCAGAAACTCCCTCACTAGGGAGTCATTCTTTCCCCAGAACCTGCAGTCTTTAAGAATTAGAACACTTTGGAGAACTGTGGGCTCTTGGCCATCCCTGCTCGCAGGTCTAAGTTACTCTGGTGACAGAGGGGACACCAGCTTGCTTCCCAGGGAGGGGTTTCATGGTGGTGGGAGTCGGGAGGGAGCTGGCAGGGCAGCAGATTTCTTATTTTGCAACCCTGTTCAGAACCGGCCCCGCTGCTGGGTTCGAGCCAGCGCGCAGTGCCCAGCGCACAGCGCACAGCGGCAGGCCTGCTGTTAACCACATGTTCCCTCCACCCGCCCTCGGGCAGCTGCTTGGCCACTGACCCTGGGCCCCGAGCAGCAAGGCTTGTAACTCAGCATGGCAGTGGGGGTGGGGGGTAGGGCTCTCATCTAGCTAATGTGAAGTTAGGATGTCTATAACCCAAAATTCATTCCCCAAGATTTGTTCATTGGTACCTGAGGAAAGAGAGTCCCCCTGAGAGGCAAAGTCACTGAAAAGCCAGAAATGGGCAAAAGCCCCGATTAAGAAATGACACCCTTTAGAAAAGACACGGGCCTCCCCTCTTGCTTCCTTCAGAAAGCATGTCCGTCCCACGCGGCCTGGCTTCCCGTGGCTGCTGGAACAGATCACCACCAATCTAGCTGTTCGCAGCAGCACAAAGGCGTCGTCTCACAGTTCTGGAGGTCAGAGGCCAACCCAGGTCTCCCCCTGGGCTAAAATCTGCGGACTTGCCTTTTCCCTGGAGTGCCCCACCCTCCTTGGCTGGTGGCCCCCCGTCCACCTTCAGAGCTGGCGAGGGCAGGTGGGGTGCTCACATCCCATAGGATGCTGACTCTGCCCCTTGCCTCTTAAGGACCCCGTGATGACCTGGACCCTCAGATAACCTGCAACAACCTCCCCATCTCTAGGTGAGCTGATGAGCAGCCTTAATTTCCGTCTGCATCCTGACCCCCCTTTGAACATAGTCACGGGTTCCCAGGATTAGGACATGGACATATATGGGGACCATTGTTCTGCCAAGCACACCACACCAAGAACTAACTTCTAACTCTCAGGAGGCCAGCGCCTGCCAGAGCCCCATGCCGAGCCACTACCCTTTAGGCAATCTGAGGAGGACCCGGGGGAGGGGCGGGGCCGCACGCTCCCAGACCTGGGCTGGCCAACGCCTTGGCTTCCTTCCTGGCATAAAGGGCTCCACCAGTTCCCGAACAGAAGACAAATAGGGCCAAAGGCGCAAACATCTCTGCTGGAACCTTCCCAGAAAGACCAAAGAGAGGAGCAGCCCAGAGCCACCAGGAGAGAGACAAGGCCTCAGCTTCCCCTGCTCCCTGCTCTGTTCCGTGTGCCTGCGTCAGGGCCACCCCGAGCGGTGCCAGGATGCTGCGGTCGGTCCGCGGGGCAGATGGATCCCGGCAGCTCCCACACGCCAGGGGTGCGTCCCACACCCGTGGAGACAGCTGCTCGCTGCAGGCAGGCAGGCGGCGGGGTCCACGGAACACTTGGGGGATGTGTCTTGGGAAGAAGCCCGCAGCTGATTACTCCCCCCCCCCCCACCTGAGCACCTGCCACCTGCCGCGCGCGACCTGCAGAAACCGGTTCACCTGCTTTGCCCTGGAGCCGGTGTACACACAGCACGGATAGATAAGGCAGTGCCATATTAAACATGAGCCAGACACAGGCAAACAAGGATCATTTTTCTCCCACAGAACAGCTGCTGCTAACACACCTCAGGCGAAAGGCTAGTTCCCCCTACTTCCCAGAACCCGGCAAGCCCACCAATGTTTTGGGGGAGCCCCAGCTTTACAGTACAAAGGATGGTGCAAATCCTGCAGGCAGCCTGGACTGGGAGTCCCGTTCTTGGGGCAGTCGGGTGTCCCTCGCCTCATCTTCCAGATAAGGCCCCCAAGGGCTGATATGACCCCTCTCTCGGCGGTATTTGACTTCATGGGGTCATTACAGAAGAGAACTGCATTTGCCGCTCATAGAGCACACCCAGGATTCACATGGCAAGGCTGCGGCCCGAGGGCAGGGCCCCTGTGCAGAAGTCAGGACAAGAAACCACCTTGCGCCCAAAGTGAAGGAGCGAAGTTGAGAGCATAAATCCTCGTGCGGCGCCTTGGAGCAGCTGCCGTAAGCGAAGGCCTCTGAGAGGCTGTGCCTGCTCCGGAAACGGGCTGCTTCGCTGAGGCTCTCCCTCTCCCAGCTGCCCCTTCCATGGCCTCCCGCTCCCCCGAGAGCCCCAAAGCCTCTGCCTCTCGAGGGAGAGACCGTCTCTGTTTGTGCCCCCTGACGGCAAACACCAAAACACTACCTTTCCCTCAAAGAGTCGGGGAAGTAGGGCCTGGGAGACGGAATCAACCTTAAACGTGACACGGAAGGGCTAACCCCAAAAGGCAAGGAAGGGGGCGAACCCAGCCAGGAGGCCGCCGACCAGCTCAAGAGCGGGTGAGGGGCACCTGACTTCGATCTTGTGCCTGTAAACTTCAATCCAGAGAGGTTCTCCTGTCTGGGATAATTAAGAAGCCACTAATGTACCACGAAATAAAAACCAGCTCTGAGGGGGGGGAAATGTACTGACAACTCCCCTGAAAAGCAACGCGGTTGATCTTGCTTAGGGAAAGCATTTTATTTACAGAAATCGAAAAGCAAAAGGGTGTCAAATGACATCTGTTAAGTACACCCATTGCCCCAATTCCAGAACTCCAGAAAGTGTAACGACCAGTTCATTAGACAACTGAATTCAGGATCACTCAAGCGTGGAAAGCCAGCACATAAACCAAAGTGTGCAAGCTAGGGCAGACACCGGCTGGCGCACACATACTAGGGTGGTTTCTGCAGTGGCCAGTCTGGACAGAGCATGGAAGGACAGGGCCACATCTCGGTACCGCCGTTGGGGGGGGTCCATGCAGATCACACCTTGTGTACATCTGCTTTCGACACCCAGACAGACTGCCCGCCTGCAGCTCGGCTAGTCAAGGTGCACCGTCAGGCTGGATGGCGGCTCGGGCTCCAGTCCTGGTGCTGCCCGTGACTGATGCTACTGAGGACAAGTCTCCTCTTTGAGGATGGCTGTGTTAGTTCAGAAGATCTAGGGCATGCGTCAGATCAGATATCACCAGCAACAAATAGATTTACTAGAGATGCAAGACCAGGTGCCCAAAGGATGCACAGGTGATCTATGGCATAAAAAAACACCACCACTGAAGTGAAAGGGGAAAGATTCCCTACACCATTTCCTCAAATTTAGGGAGAAGGAAAGACTGCGGGCTTCTGCTTGCTTTTCTGTGCATTGTGCTCATCAACCGTTCATAGGTACGAACACATAGACACTAGAACGATGTTCAATACAAAGCACACCAGTAAGATTGACCTTCACGTGCTTCATGGCCAAGCTTGCCCGCACTGCTCTGCTGTATGAAACCAAGTGCCTAATAGTACAAGAGAACATTCAGGCTTGTGAAAAATTAGGGTCCTCCAGCTGGCTCAGAGTGACAGGGACGAGGTACAATCTCTGCTAGAGATGTGTTCCAGGCAACCCGGTCACCGTGGTCCCTGGAATGGTCCACAGGGACCAGCCCACAGCAAAGTTACAAAGATAAGAATAAATATACGTGAAGGTTGAGCTCCACTTCTGTTTATGATCAGCTTTCCACCTGATGGACCGCACGCACAAAGAATCAAAAAACAAAACCTACACGTTTTCACTATCTAGTTAAATGTGAAAAACCCAAATGATGGTCATAAGTAATAATGAAAAAAAACAGCAATGTGCTAGGTACTACATACTTTAGATAATTGTTACAGCAGGCCTTTGAGGTAGGCAGTATTGTCTCCATTTTAAAGGTGGAGAAACTAAAGCACAGATGCATTAAGTCATTACTAATACCAGGGTTGGCATTTGAACCCAGCGGTCCTCTTTGGAAGCTGTGTTTTTAACCATTGCACCAAGCTACCCGAAACCAAGGCAGAGAGACCTATGCAAGTAAACAGGTCCTGCAAACCCAGTGGCATGTCTTCTCACATGCTGTCATACTGAGGTCTGGGAGGCTCTGTGCAGATCAGAGGGGACTGATATTAGCAGCTAGAGGTGGCATGGGGTCAGCCCCACGCCCTTGCATTTTTATGAATCCCTTGATAGAGTGAACCATGTTGTCTTGTCTGCAAATGGGAGGGCAGGGAGAATGTGTGTGTGTGTGTGTGAGAGAGTGAGAGAGAGAGAGAGGAGCTGTTACAGGGTGAGAAGCAGTGTGGCACAGTGGTTTCTTGGAGCTGCACATCCTGGGTCTCTAGAATGTCACTCTTAGCTGCATGCACCTGGGGGAGTTGCTTCTCTAATCTTTAGCATTCCCATCTGTAAAATGAGGATAACCTCAGTCCAGATTTTACAGGTTTGGTGGGTTATGTGAATTCATGCATGACAATCAGAAGTCATTTACACAACAACCATCACTTCAGGAGGAATTAAAAATTCCACTGATAGGAACTTCAGCCATGTTCTGAGACGGTTCACCACAAACCCTCCACAAGCCAACAAGTGCTACAGAAAACACAGTAACTGTGCCCGGCAGCCGATGGGCCTTCCAATACAAACAGTGGACAGCGCCAGCGAACTCCAGAGTTCCTCGCTTTAATAATCCTTTCTTTGCAAAAACTTTCACGTTCTTAAAAGGGTTTAATACTCACCAATGAAATGTGTATGTTTTTAATGAGGAATTTCTAAAACCAACACATGCATTTTTTAATTCTCAGGCTAGCCGGGAACAGACTGGGGAGGGAATTCTCGAATCTGGGCCTCGCACCATGTGCTCCATCACATGGCCATTTTGAGAACCATTTCCCTCTTCTTTCAGGACCCAAGAATTGCTGACTACGGCTGGTGGAGAAAGGCCTGCAGAACCGGGCACAGGGGCTCAGATGACCTCGAGCGGGCAGCAAAGCAAACTTCACAGGGAGGAAAGGGATCCTATAGTGTCGTTTTCTATTTCTGAATAGAACCTGAGCTAGATTGTGGCCAACATATGACACCAGCTTCCAAGTGGGGGAAGAACAGGATTTCAAGATTCAACCACTTCTGGCAGGGTTCCCTAGGGTTATATTTAGCAACCTTAAATTGCCTATTTTTTGCCTTCCTATTCCATTTTCTTTTCTTTTCTTTTTTTGAGTGAAGAACAAGAGGGAAGAGCCCAGGCCTTGAGGAAATGAGTTTCCTGACACGAGGTTCTCGAACAGCCAGACCACCGGCCCTAAGGCCCAGGAACGGAAAGAGCACGCGCGCTGCAAGGGAAAGCACACTTTGGGGGGCTCCGTCGGCATTCGGCGGCCCCCACAAGTTGGCATTCGAGTGCTCTGGCGACCCAACCAGACAAAGACCTAAGTTCTCCGGTCCTGGCTCCAGACAGAGGGCACCGAGTCTCCCCGATTTGGGTGCACTCCCTGCCCGGGGCGCGCGCACCCGCAGCGGAGGGGTCCCCAGGGCGCTCCCTGCCTGATCCGCGGCCCCCGCGCCGCCCCTCCCGCCCCTCCCGCCCGGGCCGCGCACTTCTCGGGGCTGCGGCCGGACCCCGGCCCCTCCCGGCCCCGCCGCTGCAGACACACACGCCCCACGGGCCCCGGCCCCATTCCCGCCGAGGGGGCGCCGCCTGGTGCCCCGCAAGCCCCTCAGACCCTGCCCCCGCAGCCCCCGGCCGGGCCCAGATACCCACCCGGGTCCCGCAGCGGGGGCCGGATTCGCGCAGGCTCCTGGGCCGCCGCCGCCGCCGCCGCCAGTGAGGCGCGGCGGGGCGGGGACGCGCGGAGAGGCCCGGCCCCCGGCCCGCCCCCCCGGTCCTCCCAGTCCCTTCGGGCCGAGGTACCGGGCCAACTCGCCCCGGCCGTCTTCCAGGCCCAGCCTGCACTCCCCACCCGGCCCCCGACCAGCTCCCCAGCCCCTCCAAAGGGGCCCCAGGTCCCGCCGCCCGGGGATTCTGCCCTGGACGGGAGCCCCGCACCCCCCGAATGAAGGCCAGGCCCCAAGGACGCTCCACGTGCGCGCTCGTCCGCTCCGTCCAGCCCTCTGCATTTAGGTTTTTCCTTTTTTGGGGTAGGAAGGGAACAACACCCACCAGAAGGCCCTTGGGCTTCCCTCCTCCGCTCAGGGTTCTTCGCAGGACCCCTGCGGAGGGGACGCCGAGCCCCCCAGGTCTGGCAATGGATGGGTGGGCACCAGGGTAAGGTCCCCGGCGCCCCGAAGGTGCAGCCGGCTCCGGAGCCCCTCGCGCCCCCCTCTCCGCCTGCCACGCTCGGGGCACTTAGCGGTCCCAGGTCCTCGGGTGCCCGGCGCGGTCCCCTGGGACATCGGAGTTGCTCGGCTGGACGCACACTTGACACGGTTGTCGCTTTACAGAAGCTGAGCCAGGCGGGGAGAGCTCGGGCTCAGAAATGGATCTGGAGAAAATACATATTAAGCCTGTAGTCCGTTTACATATTTAGTTTTTCTGTGTTAACAGGGCGCAGAACTGGCACGAGGCAGCCGCGCCCGGGCCGCCCCGCCCTCCCGCGTTGGTCCCCGCCGCCGGATGTTGACGGCGTCGCCTAGCAACCAGAGATGGGGGAGCCGGGCGGCGGGGCTGGCGGGTAAGCGGGCGAGGGACAGGGGCTCGCAGCGGCCCGCACCCCCCGCCGTCGCCCTGGGCGCCCCTTCCCCCCAGGCGCCTTTCCTCCCTCGCCCCCGCACCCGCGCTCTAGGCCGTCCGCGCTGCCCGGCACCTCTCCGCGGCGCGCCCCTCTCCTCCGCACCTCGCGGCCCTTTGTCCTCTCCCGCCCTCTCCCTCTGTCCCCTCGCTCCCGCGCTCCACTCTCTAAAACCCGGCCCGCAGCCCCGCGGTAACCATAGCAACTATACAGGGTTGGCCCTCCCCGCCGCGGGGCGCAGAGCAGGGGTCTCGCCGGGCTGGGTCCGCGGGGCTGTCGCCGGAGACCCGCCAGCCGCACGCTCTCCTGGAAGGGCGGGTCCCCCCGCTTCACCAGGCTTGGTGGGGGGGCCCGGGCCAGGGGTCCCCGCGGCCAGGAAGCCCCTCCGTGATTGTCCTCAGCGTACAGGAGAGCTGGTAGTCCGGAAAGATCCTGCCACTTGGCCTCTGCTCTCTTGTGGTCTGTTTTTTTTTTTAAACGCTAGGAACTATTTGAAAGAATTTGACCTTTACCTGAGATGCTTCTGCATTGTTTCTTTTTTCTTTCATTTTTTTTAAAGGTAGGTCTATAGGAGGGACATGAAAAGTCCAAGTTCCATTAAATGAAAAGACTGAATGGAAAACAGTGTGTAAAGTGTGGTCTCTAATTGGGGGTGGGGGGCGTTTAAAGGCACAGAAAATATTTGAAAGAATATACCCTTAAATCTCCTCCTATTATCAGTGGTTACCTTGAGAAGGGGAGGGAAAGTCACAGGGGAATGTCTATGTCACACATTTCTGTATCAGTTTGACTTTTTTTTAAATTAGCCTGTATTTTAATTAGAAAAAAAATTTTAAGAATGTAAATCATGATATTCTTGTACTATGTAAATCATGGAGAAACTAACCCAAGAATTTCTAGAATATTTGTCCTCTCTGCAACTTTCTCTCACTGTATTTCCTTTCCCCAGATTAGTTACAGACACAAGTATATTTACGGTGGCTTTTCTGTCCTGATGTACTTGTGCTGTGGCTTTCATGTTTCAATAATTTTATTTTTCATTCATTCATAGAGCGACTCTTGGTGGCCCTCCCGCCACACACCAGGCATGATCTAGTGCTGGGGTTAGTGACAAAGTACAGTCATGCTGGTAGCCTAGAAGGGAGGCAGACCAATAGCAAATAAACAGATTGTATACAGACCTCAGGGAGGTGAGGAGGCCAAGAAAAAGATCGCTGTCCTTTGAAACTGTTACATTGTTTCTGTGCAACCAGGTCTCCCCTGCAAGGCGGATGGACTTCTGATGGAGAGGAAGACCAGAACAGAGGGGACAACCAGGACAATGAAGGCGACAGGGTAAAGCTTCCCACCGGGATGAACTATTCCAGGCTTGTATTTACTAAGAGTTAAAGAGGATTAAGACTTCCTCAGGGTGACCCTATGACTTTGTACTAGAACAGACCCAATTCTGTTGCAGAGAAACTCATTTTCCTCCCAGCCCATTCTGAAGTGCTGGTGGCTAGTCAGGAATGCCACAGAGGCCCTGCTCTTAGATCGCCCTGAGTTTTTCATGATTCATTTCCTGTAACAAAGGAGGCAGAATGGTTACAAAAAGAAAAAAAAAAAGCAAAGCCCAGGTAAATTAAAACATGAAACAATCTCTCAGCAACACTCAGAAGTCTATAGAAGCAGTTTTCCCATTGGTATAATTAGACTATTAAGAAAACCTCACAAGAGCTTTACTCTCGTGTCCTGATTTCTTCCTGCCACATGGCTACAGGTGCCACCCACAGAGGACAGCAGCGACAGGAACAAGGACGAAGCTGCTGGGGCCACACAGCGTTCTGAGGGGGAAGTCGCAAATGATGGGGAAGAGGGAGACATCGCAGCTGAAGGAGAAATCCCAATTCAAGACATGGAAAATGACTGGGAAGAGGCCACGGGAGAGGAGTCCAAATCTGAAGGGGAAATGGAGTCTGAGATGAAATCCACATCTCCTGAAGGACAAGTCGGTTCTGTGGACCCGGCTTCTACAGACGTCAGTTCTGGGGAAGAGCCTGGAGACATGAGCCCCGCATACTCGGATGCGAGGGTTGGGCTTGAAGGCGGAGAGGCCCCCCATCCGTCCGGATCCAGAGGGGCCGGGGTCAGCCCCACCGAGCCGTCCCAGCAAGGATCAGGCTCCTCTGAGCACATGGGCCAGGATGCTTCCGGAGCCAGCGCCGGAGAATCGGTGAGCAGTGCTGGGGTTTGTTTTACTGCCCATGGGCTTGTCACCCTAGGGAGGAACGCAGGGCGACTAGACATATGAATGGGGATCCCTGTTAGAACTTGCTTAGCACACGGAGGTCTCAGGATCCACTACTGAATGCCAGGGTTTCCTGGACCCGCCTTCGGTGGTCCCAGACCCAAGGCTGGGGGCATTCCATGTGGGGGCACCCAGGTTTCTAGTCTAGAGCTGGGAACGCCCTTCATCTGCACTGTCCAGCACGGTAGCCGTTCATCACATGGGCTACAAGGGAGGTGGAGGAACTGGGTTTGTTTGTTTTTAAGATTCTAATTAAATTTATATAAGCACCTGTTGCCACTGGCTACCCTATTGGACAGGGCAATTCTATATAATAATGATTATAATGATAATAGTTATGTTCTTATAATTTTCTTTTTTAGATTTTTAAACAAGCACAGACTTACAGAAAAGTTGAAGTATAATAAGAGGGTTTTTTTTTCTAATTTTTTTAAGCCTCGTGAACAGGCTGCCAATCTGATTTTCCCCAACCTTCAGACTCTTCACTGAGCTTCCCACAAATAACCACAATGTAACTGTCAAAATCAGGACATTTCATCACAGCACCAAATAATCCTCAGGCCTCATTCACCAAATGTCCCAACAGCATCTTTCAGAGCAGAGGTCCAGTTCAGGTCACGTGTCACCTTTAGTCCTAATCTCTCCTTGACTTTGATGACCTGGTGCTCTGAGAGGTCACAGGCCGTGTTGTGGAATATCCCTCGGTTTGCATCTGCCAGGGGTTTCCTCATGATGCACTTTGGGTTCCCATCCTTTGTCAAAGGTGTCTCAGAAGGCTGCAGGTTCTCCTGGTGTCCTATCAGGTGGCACCTGATTTCACTTTGTCCCACTTACCAGTGATCTCAGTATGGATCGCTTGACAAAAAAAAAAAGGGCCATCCTTCTCTGTAAAGCACCCTTTACCCCTTCACATTTTTAAAAAACTGCGTGGGATGGTGCTTTTTTTGTTTGTTTCAAATGGGAGGGGAAAATCACAACAGATTAGCACCAGTTTTTTTTTTTAGGACTTCTTAGTTCTCTCAGCAATGTGTACGGGCATTGCTCATCTTTTGTCAGATTCATCCCTAACTATTTTGCTTTTTCCAGTTGCTTGTTACTACCCTGTACAGAGAAATACAACTGATTTTTGTGTTTGGTCTTTTATTTGTCAACCTTGCTAAGTGCCCTTGTTAGTTCTAATAGCATTTCTTGTAGAACCCATAGGATTTTTTAAAGATGACCTTCCTGTCTGTGAATAAAGGCAGCTTAATTTCATTTGCAACCTGGATTTTCTCTATTTCTTTTTCTTGCCTGATTACACAGACTAGACCCTGCAGTATAATGCTGAGGGGAAGTGGTGAGAGCGGACGTCCTTGTCTTCTCGTTCCAGCTGTTAGAGGGGGGGCTTTTAGTCTTAAGTATGATGGTGGCTGTGGGTTTCTATAATGCCTTTTGTCAGGTTCCTTCTGTTCCTAGTTCTTTTTGTTTCTTTTTTAACTTTTTTTAATCATGAAAGGCTGTTGGCTTTGTCAAAGGCAACGCCTGTGTCTATTAAGATGATTGTATGTTTTTTCTTTTTTAGTTTGGTAATTTGGTGGTTACATTGATTGGTTTTCAATATTAAAGTAAATCTGCATTCTGAGATAAACATGGAGAGGATACTTTGAGGCCATGGAATGCCCCATTCTTCATTAAATTTTCAGTTCATTCATATACTAGCTTCTATCTATGGATTCATGATTTCCCATTTCATTTGCTGGATTAGAATCATTACTGTCATTTATACTGAGGTTCAAATCGTCCCCAGTTTGGCCAGCGAGAGCCCATTTAAATTGGCCTTGTGTCCTTCTGACACACACACACACACGTCATTCTTTCTTTCCTTGTTTTTGACTGCCATCATTCTTTGAGCACTTTCTTGCTGTCTGGCACAAACTCCCCTGCACCAGAATCAGACATTCCCCAGGAGCTGGTTGCTTTTCATGGAAAATAGAATGTAGAAGTTAAGATTTGGGTGTTCGGTGTTCTGAGTGCCACTGGGGATTCACTGTCCCCAGGCCCTCGCAGTACACAGCACACACACACATGGAGCTCACATCAACACCTCTCTAACTCCAAGCCACTGCAGGGTCCTCCCGGTTCTCAACCCTTCCGTATTTGTAATTCTGTTTGCAACAGTGAGAATCCTGGTCCTCATTATCCTTAATACATTTATTAATTTGATCCATCCCCTGGATGCAAACTACACTGCACTTTCCCAGCCCCTAGTGACCCTCCTCACGCCACTTCTCATCAGGCAGGAGCTGGGCTTTCAACTCCGGGCTTCTGTGATGTCACTATGGGTCTGAATGCTTCCAAATTCATTTCTAGAGTCGGCATCATCTGAGAAGGTCCAGCCCAAACTTGAACCTGCTGTTGGCGGGCCATGTGACTGTCAGGCAGTCTTAGCTTTGTGAGGCTGCTTCCCCTGCAGATAACAGACCCGTCTCTGCCAGCAGAGGTGTTGTACGGGGTCATTGTCTGCTGGTGCTAATAGTCACCAGTTCATCATCAACGATGATTATTGCCAACAATACCTGCAAGAATCTATTTTAAAGCTAAAATGGAGCCAGGCATTCTTATCAAAGGAAAATATTTTCCTTTCAAAATATTCTTAAAGTGTTATGGTTTGACGAAGAAACTGCCCTCTTGGGAGACCCTTGCCGCTTTGCAGCGTCCTTTTGTAAAGGGAATGCCCAGAGATGGTACTCACCATCCATGGGGAGATAAGCATTTGGGAGTAAAGAAGCCCATGTCCGACACAGACCTGTGCCTCAGCGTTTACACTTGCTACAGATCTAGACAGTCAGAGACCACTCCTGGATGCCTCGTGGGGTAGGGGTAGATGGTTTCCCGTTTGACCATTTGCAAAGGCCAGATAACCTTTATGTCTAAATGACTTTCTCCTGCTTTGCTGTTCTTGCTGTAGACGAAATCCCACGAAGAGCTCCAGCAGAAGGCTTTTCCTTTGGGGGCACAAGACCACCTCAGACTGAGCCAGGGGAGCAGCATCTCACCCCTGGGCTCCAATGAGCCAGGTACCCGGCACCTGCCAGGGCTGCACTACCCACGCGATGAGCTCCTGCCTGTCCCCTTCTGCGCCAGGGGATGGCACGCATTGGCCACCTGTTATCTAGTTTCCTGTTCAGCTGTGAGCCTAAAAGCAAAAATATTTCTGGCAACTATGGGTAACATTTATGAGCATTTACTCTTTTATCTCATTTAATGTTTACACTAACCTGATGAGATAGGAACCATTCTCCATTTCACAACGTCCCTAAGAGTCATGAAATAACCTGGACTGAAAGCGGATGACGGCCCCACCCAGGGCCCCCTGACCATGCCTCACTGCCTCCCAGCATCCCAGAAGGGACAGCCCTGCAAACGTGCATCTGTCTGCTGAGTTTCCAAGGCTGTCCCAGCACAGCCCTCCTTTCCACTGGGCCCTGGGCCCTAGCGCTGTGCACATGGGAAAGCAGGCGGACTTTCCTCCTGCACGCACACCGAGTCCACCGACAGCCCGGCTAGCAGAGCCTCCCGCCTCTCCCAGGGGCATGAGGACAGCACCCAGCTAGGGGAGGTACACAGAGGGGCAGGACCGCTCCAGCTGGGGCAGGTGGGAAGGCTGAAACCAGAGCCTCACTGATACTGCTTTTCAGGCTTATCAGCTGTTTCCCACTTAGAAAACAGCCAGCCCAGTCCAGAAGCAAGAAACCACTTTTCTGGCCACTCTTTAAAAGTATCTATAAACTATATTGCCTTCTTGTCTACCTCTAAAATGCAATCCTTTATAGAGAACAAGTTGAATCACCAACAGAAGATCCATGAACATAAGACCCTGTAACCAGCACTTCCGAATGCTTTTCCATCAGGCTGCAGGGTTGGCTGACGACTCCCCCAGAGTGGTATTATCAGCATCTGCTAAATCCCCAGTGATGCCTGCTGTCCCCCCAGGCGCCCCCCCGGAGGAGCCCGATGCCCACCCCAGGGAGGCAGCTGTGCCCGTGTTCCTGGACAGGATCCAGCAGTCAAGCCCGGCCGAGGACCGGGTGGCGGACAGGGTGGAGTCTGAAGGGAGTGAGGAAGCTCAGGAAGACGGATCCCGGCTGGTGGTTTTGGACCCGGACCACGTAAGAGCAGATTCCCAGGTTTTGCATTTCCCTGCACAGGTGAAGTGACTTAGAGATGCGCTCTGGCCTACTGCGTAGGCCCTGCTCTGCCCTCTGCCTCCTGGCCCTCCCCCAAACGCTGCGCCGTCTCGCGGGCTCACTCACGGCCCTGCTGCTTTGTAAAGCAAGGCTCCCTTTGGGCCATACCCCCGAGGTCCGCATTTCTTGGCCTCTGCCCTGCTGACGTCTGGGCCAGATGCCCTCCTCAGGGGCCGGTCCTGGGCGCTGGAGGAGGATAACGCATCCCTGGCCTCCACCCACCGGATGCCAGTAGTTCCCCTTAGTTGTGACAGCCAGAGACATCTCCGGACATTGCCAGGCGTTGGGTGTTGGATGGGGGCAAAACCGCGCCCACCGGACATTGCCAGGCGTTGGGTGTTGGATGGGGGCAAAACCGCGCCCACCTGAGAGCCACTGCCCTGAGTGTACCCACCTGGTTATGAATCCCTCTGCCCCACCCGTCTGGCAGGTGGGGAAGGCAGATCTTGATTGGATGAACCCCGCTGGGACAGCTGGGTCTCCAGCACTGTGGGAGGATTGGGGGCTGAGCGCTCCTCCGGGGCTGGCAGGTCAGGAGCTGCTCATCAGCCCCCTCGGGCCCCCGTGGGACAACGAGGCCTATGTCCAGGCGGAGAATCCCGAGCAGAGGCGGGAGGCACCCGGCACAGAGGCCGTCCCTGCCGCCCCAGGGACAGCCGTGGGTGGGACCTCCGGCTGGACGGGCAGGCCTGTAACCGGATGTGTTTGCACTGTTCTAGCCCCTGATGATGAGATTCCAGGCCGCCCTGAAGAACTACCTTGGCCGGCAGATAGAGAAGCTGCACCTGGAGCTCCAGGAGCTGGTGCGCCCCGGGTAGGGCAGCCTTCCCCCGCCACGTGCCCGCCCGCGCTCCGCATGACCCGGCCTCTCTCTCCGGTGCAGGGCGTGGCCGCCAAGCAAAGCCGCGTCCAGAGGCAGGAGCTGGGCGTGCATCTCTACGGGGTCCAGCAGCACCTGGCCCGCCTGCAGATGCAGCTCGAGAAGTGCCACGACCGCCACTCCACCGTGGCGCGCGCGCGGCGGCAAAAGGAGGAGGAGCTGCAGGGCGCGCGCGCGCTCCACACCGAGACCCGCGCGGCTGTGGACACCGAGCGCAAGAAGCGTAAGGCGCCCCCTCGAGCCCTGGCGCCCCGGAGGGGCGTGCCGCGTGCCATCCTGGCCCCGAGAGCTATCGCGGCCTAGTGGGGCACCCCTGCGTGCCATTGCGACCCGGTGGGGCAGCCCGCATGCCATCTCGGCCTAATGGGGCATCCCTTCCTGCCACCACCACCTAGTGGGGCACCCTGTGCACCATCGTGACCCGGTGGGTGGCGGTCCCTCATGCCATCATGGCTCCGAGTGCCATCTCGGCTTAGCGGGGCATCCCTTTGTGCCAACACCACCCAGTGGGGCATCCCCGCAGACCTTCGCATTCCAGAGGCGCATCCCCACGTATTGTTGAGACCCGGTGGGGTGCCCCCCATAGAGTAAAGCAAGATGTGCCCTGTCCTAGGGGTTCCAGGCTTCTCAGGGAGGGAAGGCAGAAAACTCTTAAAAGGTCCTGGGTAGGCAGAGAGGCAGAGCTGGAGGCTGACTGACTGTGGGGAAACCCGGGCAAACGGGTTGGGGCTGGGGGGCAACGGTGGTTCAGAGGTAGGCGTGTCTAGAAGCCCAGCCAAGAGGGGAGTGTGCCTGGGCTCTGGTGGCAGACTGGGGGGAAATCGGGTGGCTTTGGACCAGATGACCAGATGAGACAGCAGGGCCATGACCCGCGCCGCACTCCATTCCTGGGGAAACACACCCCTGCACAGAGCAGAGGTCGTGGGTCACAGGGAACAGTGGCTTCCTCAAGACACTGCAGATTATTTTAGTCTTTGTACTGTTAGGTTTCCAAGTTCATCAACTCCGTGTCACTGTTGCCGTGGGGAAGGTGACCTAACAGAATTGGAGGGGAGCAGTCACATGAATAGCCCAACCGTGGCTGGAAAGGAATGGGGCCCTAAGAAAGGCAGGAGAGTTTTCAGATTGCAGAGTGGGGGTAAGTGCCCATTAATTAAGCACCTCCCCCTGATTACCTCCAAATTAACCGAAGACACCAAAAAGAGAAGAGTGTGACATTAACCCTGAGAAAGAGCCGCACCCTCCAGATTTAATAGAATGTAGACCAACCTGAAAGAGGACACGGTCTGCCACCCCCAGCCCCACCCCCTCCACTCACGGGAGAGAGTGCCCACCAGCAGCCCTCCGGGGAGGCTCTTCTGGAAAAATCCCAACAGCTTCATGGCCTTTGTGTCCTTCCTGGAGGTCACCAGGGAACAGGATCAGAACCTGTTTGACCAAGCACAGCATCTCCCTTTCAGCACTAACGGATTCAGGCAACTGTGCCAGTCCTGCCCACCAGCTCCCGCCACTGCACTGTCCCCTAGGTGACGCATGGGGCTTGACCACTGGAGAGCACCCACTGCAGCCCGCCTCACCTGGGAGGGAGGTGACACCCACCAGTACCACCTCGACACGTCAGAATGTGGGTCATGAGCGGCAGTCCACAGACGGCCGAGGGCACGGCTGGACAGACAGCAGACACCTGCACAGACACGGCCGGACTCCACACCCCGAGGAGAGCGTGAGCCTGCACCAGTTGCTATCCTGCATGAAAGTTTAGAGGACGTCGTGTCAGTGAAATGAGAGCAACATATTAGGGAAAAGGATGCTTGGAAGTTAAAAATATAATCATCACTGTAAAAAAGGCATTAACCAAATAGACAAATCAACCCTGCTGAAACCTGAACTTGTTAACTAAAAGACCAGTGTGAGGAAATCCCCCCAGAATTCAGAACATAAGCGCAAAGCGCGGGACATTCTGAGAAGGAGATAAAAGCCCTGGGTGAGAGATCTGGGAAAGTCAGTATCCGTGGGGTTTTGCCAATACCCCTGGACAGAAACAGGAGACGGGGGGCATTACCAGTGGCCTTGGAGGAAAACATTTGCAGGAGGTCAGGAAGGCAAGCCTTCAGATGTAAAGATTCCTGGAGGGCCAGACAGTTAGAGGAAAAAATAAGCACGCCTAGACAAAGCTGGTGAGATGTTTAAGACCCAGAGGTAAAGGACAACAGTTATAGGAGTATCTGCAGGACAAAACCAGGTTCCGGCAGGAGGAGAGTGGCCGGCCAGCCCAGGGTGGTTCTTCAGTTCTGATCTCGACCCCCTGCACCTCATAGGAACCTGCAGGGAGCTGCAAGTCCCCTGGGGCCCAGCACAGCCCAGATTTCCAATCTGTTTGTTCTGGGAAAGGCTGGGCATCTTTCGTTTTTTGTATTATTATTTTTTAAACCTTCCAGGTGATTCTAATGTGCATCCAGGGCTGAGAATCATAAATCTTAAATATAAATGACAGTGTAGCGATGGCTTCAGAGTTTAAGGGAAATGGATAAAAAAGAATCCAACCTACATGGAAATTACAAACTATTTAGGAATTAATGACAAAGAGAGTCCACGTACCAAAATCTCTGGGGGCAGCCCAAAATGCTCAGATTAAACCCACGACCTTGTTTAGTTGTATCTACGTTTCCATTAACACAATTGAAAATAAAACATTTTATTCAAGAAGCTAAAAAAGGGCAAATAAACCAAAAGAAGTAGGAAGAGGATATTAATAAAGTTGAAAAGCAGAAAACAAAAAATCGAAAATACATCGACCTGGTAGATGAACACTTCAAGTTTGAAATAACCAATAATCTTAATTAACCACTGGCATGTCGGACAAGGAATGAAAAGGATGTAACACAAGTAACAGTATGGGGATTGAGGATAGTCCAGAGAAACCACCTTTCATTTCAAGAAAGCCGTGCATTGCGCTGATTTCATCACTGAAGAGATTGAAAATGTCAAAAATATATTTTCCCTAAAAGCACTAGTATTTCAAGATTTTACAATACAGTCCTACTAACTCCAAAAGAAACAGACATACCCCCTGTTAGTCAGCCAGCCAGTGGGTGAGAAGCTTGGGAAACTTCCCAGGCTTGTTTCACAGTACTTAGTGGAACCTTCACTGCAAAAGCTGGCAACGCACAAAAACAGAACTGGAACGCGGTCCCGCTTACGAGGTGTGAAAATCCTAAATAAAATATTAGCAAATTGGGTTCGGCAATCTTTAAATGAAAAGAAAAACACCTGTGTTCAAAGAAAACAGAAGGGTTTACTTCAGGAGCAATTTAAAATGAGGACATCTACTAATTCAAGGAATTACACTGATAAGTTAAAAGGAGACTAAACAGAAAAGAAAGATTTTCTGGGTGGATGCCAAATGGGTGATTGATGAGACTCATCGTTCATCCTAAGCTAGGGTAGAAAAGAAGTTCTTCATAAGTATTTATCAGAAACAAGAAAATTTTGCTCAGGAAAAAGCGCCAGAGAAATGACAGTTAAAATGAGGAGTAATATAGGGATGCCTGTTGGCACGCTGTCCGCACACGCGGTCTCAGGGGCTCCAAATGCAAGATAGATGAGGTACGGGTTTTGCATACAAAATGACAAAATTCTCATTCTTTCCCAATGGTATGATTGTTTACCTTGAAGATTCAAGATTACTGGTGAAAAAAAGCTAACAGATCCATTAGGCAGCTGAGGACCAAGTCTATGGTTTCCTTCTATACCAGTAACATCAGTTAGGAAATATAATTTTTTAAAAATCTCATCCATGATGGCTATAACAACCATGTAATACCTAGGAATAAATCTAACAAGGAGCGAGATTATCTGAAAAAAAACAATAAAATTTTACAAAACAATGCAAGACAAATTTAAATAAATACAGTTCCCATGTTACCTGATGGAAAGATGCACAGTATAGAAGTGTGCTTGCTCTGTGTGAATAAATCATTCAGCACAAACTCCACTTGAAATCCACAACTGGATGTTTTGGGTGAACTTAAATTTATTTAGCTTGTTTTTACTCATTTTCAAGAAGAATCATGCAAAATTCAAGAGCTTTGGAGTGTAAAGTCTCCCCCTGCCCGGCTCCCAGTCCAACAGAGGCGCCTGTGGTGAAGGCTCTTGTGAGCTCTTTTAAAGGTATTTTCACATAGACAAGCAAAGGTCCAAGGGTGCATGTATAAATACACTTTCTTTTTTTTTTAATGCATGTAGCTGCATGTTCCCCCTGCCACACTGTCCCTTATTTACTTTCACAAATGTCCGCTGGAGATGAGTCCCTATCAGTGAACAAAAAGCTCTCCATTCTCCACGCATTTTTAAAGTTCCCTTGGAAGACTAAATGCCAAAGAATATCCAAGAGAATTTTGAAAAGGAAAGTTGTCCTATCAGGTATCAACACGGTATGAGGCTGTAGCAGTAAAAACAGAATGGCAGTGGGGGAGAAACGGGCAAATGGTGATGGCGCGCAGCAGTCCCCGGACCTTGGGTTTAGCTCTTTACTGCAAACAAACGCACAGGTTGCATTTTAAATCACTGTTGTGTTTTTTTTCTGTTTTGGCCATCTGAAAATAAATACAAAGACCCCTATTCAACGCCATACAAAAACAAGTTCCGAGGTCAGCAAAGGCCTCAGAGCATGAGAAAACTATGTAAGGTCATTTTATTTTTGTACAATCTCGGAGTGAGGAAGATCTTACAAGTGTGACATGAAGTATATGGAAGCCAGAGAGGAGGAGTTTGGTTATAAAACAACATAAAACTTACCTGTCAGGAAGCATGTTTATCATGTTCAAAGGCAAACACAATTTAGGGAGAAAAACTTCTGAAACATCTTTGGCAACCTCCTGTATTCTGCTCCACTTTCCCATTGCTGTGTGTCAGAGCGCCCCAAGCCCGTCTATACGCGTTTCTGCGCGCCTGGCTGGGTTCTCTGCTTGGACATCACAAAACCGGAGTCAAGTGCTGATCGACTGAGTTACAGGAAGATCTGGGGAGTCCGCTTCCAGGGCTATTCCCGTCCCTGGCGAATCCAGCTCCTGGCAGCTGAGGCCCTGCTTCCTCGCTGCCATCAGCAGGGGCTGCTCTCCCGTCCCCTGAGGCCCCTGCGTCGTCAAGCCGTGGAGAGTCCCCCCACCCTCATCCAGTCCCACTCACCCTGTGAGTCTCTGATTTCCTCTTTTGCCACCAGCTGGAGAAGAAGGCTCTGCTTTTAGAGGGCTCATCTGCTCAGCTCAGGCCGACCTGTAACTTCCCTGTTGTCTTGTAATGTTAAATGATCACAGGAGTAAAACCAGGGGCCAAGTTGACGGGCACCATCTTTAAATTCTGCCTGCCTTGTCTTTACACCCAAAGAGCCCTTAGAAGTCAATCAGTGAGCGACAAACATCGGCAGAAACATGGCCTATGACAGGAGCAGGCCTTTCGGGGAAGGGAGAAAGCTGGTCCTTAAAACAAAACAGACTTCACTTCACTTATATTAAAATAATACATAATAGTGACTTTTGGTTACTCAACCAACAAAGAAAAGCTGGGTGAGTGCATGGCTCCTGAGGCAGGTCCGCAAGCTCCTGCCCAGTCCAGGTGGGGCTGCATCCGTCAGCTCCCAGCTCCGTCCCAAAGCGCTACAGGCCAGGCAGCTCCCACAAGAGGAGGTTGTTTTTCTTACAGGTCTGGAGGCTGGAAGTTCCGGAGCCAGGTGTGGGCATGGTTGTTCCTCTGAGGCCTCCCTCCTTGGCACGGGGACACCTTCTTTCCCTGGGTCCCCTGTGTGTCTGTGACTCCGTCTCCTCCTCTTACAAGGACACAGTCACATTGGGTCAGGACCCACCCTGACCTCATTTCACATAAGCTGCCCCTGGAAGACCCTCTCTCCGCCCAGCGACCGCTCCAGTCCCCGCCCCCATATTCTTACCCACACAGGAGCGAGACTTCTCTTGCATTAGAATTTTTTTACCATCATCTTGGTTGTAAAAAAAAAAACTGTTTTCAAGTTTAAGCTACATCCTTTAAGAACACCTGGGTCAGCACAACGTTCACCCAGCAGCCTTCAGATCTGTAGACTGGTTTTCTGCTTGGATCTATCCACTGAAAGAGGGCCGCGCTATGCCAGTGAGCCGACAGTCATCGACAGGCTAGCTCCCTACGTAAACTGGGGCTCTAGCTCTGCAAATGAATCTCTTGTGAGTTTTGTTATTAGGAGTCAATTCCTCAGGATGTGGTCTCTGGGCGCCCAGACTGAACTCCGTTGTCTGACGCGGAGTTGGGGTGGCGGCAGACAGTCCTCCTGCCTCTGGCCTGCACCCCACATGCCATCATGGGGTGGGGCGTCAGCCCACCCTCAGGCTGGTATCCTCCTAGGAGAGTTAGGACTCTACCCAGGACTGCAAACCTCTCCATGTAAGAAATCCGTGAATTAACTGGAGCCTGTGAGCAGACACTTCGCTGTTATCCTCGGACACAGGCTTGCAGCTGTGGGCACAGGTGGCATGTAGCTTCATCTCTCTGGTTAGGTGGTAAGGTCACTGACGGCAAAGGCCGGTCTTTAGTTTGACAGCAGTTTCCCAGCTCACCCTGAACAGCAGGAGGGGTGCTGTTTCCTGGGGTTTCAGGCCAAACAAGAGCCTGTGGGTGACACAGGACTGGCCCCCCACTTCTCCACAGTGGCAGCTCTGCAAACGGAGATGGAGCGCCTGGCCCTGCAACTCTTCTTCGTGCAGAACATAGACCAAGACGTGCGTGACGACATCCTCGTGATGAAGCAAGTAGTGAAAAAATCTGAAGTGGAGCGGACGCGGGCTGAGGCACAGAAGAGGAGACAGGTATTCTGCAAATTCCCCGCAATGTGAGGGCCCCTAGGCCTTGGCTTTTCCAAAGGCGCTTAGCTGCACTTCCTGCCTGATCCTGCAGCCGGGCGAGGCCGTGGCTGGCCTGGAACCGCTGACCAGGACTGCCCTGGTGGGCATGGTCCCTGAGTGCCTGTCGCCTCATTCCACAGGACTTGCATGTGGACCAGCTCACCACCCGAGCCAACCAGCTGGAGGAGCAGATCGCCCTGCTTGAGGCCCAGTACAGTGCCCAGGCTGAGGACACCCGGATTCTCAGGAAGGCAGTGAGTGAGGTAAGGGCCACACCATAGTGGCCGCCATGCGGTGCCAGACAGCATCCCTGCACAGCTCCACCCAGCCCTGTGTCTCCGTAAGCATCCCAGAGCATCAGCTGACCCCCGGTGGGGACACGGGAGGTAGTCGCCCACTCACTATGGCTGGTATTGTTATCTCACCTGTCTTGCCAATGGGTTTCAGCCCTGGACAAGTTCACTATGGATTCAATGTGACCAAAGAAATAACAGTAGAATATTCTTGGGGTGAAAGGATTTATACCCAACTTTATTTCCTGGTGGCAGGTCAGTCACTAGAATCCCATCTACTCAGAGCGAGTCGGCATGCAGCAAGCCAGTCTCTGCCTCTGGGCCCCTCTGTCTGCACAGCCGTCCTCTGGGCCTCTCTGCACAGTTGTCCCACAAGGCTGTCCTCTGGGCCTCCATTCTCAGTACTGCCACCACTCCAGCCTCTGCTCTGCTCTCCTGCAGCCTTGCAGCCCTGCCAGTGTGTCACCCAGGGCACTGGGCAGGGCTCTTTATATAGAGTCAATAACGACATATTGCCCACATGTGTAGTGAGCTAGCCAACCAGGGCCAGGTGGGAATCCTGGCCACGGGAACCTTCACTTTATCCACACCACTGCAGCCGGTAGCAGACTGGACAGCTTCCCGGGAGGGCTGAGGACACTCTGAGGATTCCCAGCCTGGGGCAGCCAGCTGAACTCAGGGGTTTCCTGAGACGTGGGACTTCCTGTGCTAAAACCCGGGAGAGTCCTGGGCAGGGGATGGAGGGTCACCCCAGCATCGCCACACCAAATACTAAATACTGTACAGCTTGGAGGCTAAAATGGTTTGTTCCTGGAATTAGAGATAGACAGGAAGGCCACAGGAGTCATGAGGGCCCAGAAGCAAGCCAACATTTATAAAACTTTGGGTAGATTATAAATCCATGGAGATGGTGTGAATTTAGCACCCAGTGGTGGAGCGACATTTGGTTAATCATCTGGGGAAAAGAATGAAATCTGTTCCTCATACCAGACATTAAAATAAATTCTAGCTGGGATCAAGCATTTAAATAGGGAAAATGTACCAGGAGAAAATAAAAGAATATGTCCAAAATCCCGGGCTGTAGAGGGCTTCCTGAGGATGCCACCAGCAGCAGACACTTCCAAGGGAAAGAAAAGACTGGCGGAGTACAGGACGCACCCTGGGGCAGCTGAGGGACCCGCCAGCAGGACAGAAGGACGGGCTTCCCGCAGGAGCCAGGGGCAGTGTGAAGAGGCCTGGGAAGACAGTAAGCAGCAGCCCGTGTGTCTCCACGCCGTGCCGACCAAGGGCACACACGTGGCGCCAGGAAGTCCCTTTTTGTGCCCTCTGCCTTCCTCTGCACCAGTCTCTGCCAGGGCAGACTGCCCCCATTTATTCATATGCCTTCCTGCACCCAGAACAGCAGGGGCTGGAGCAGGCGCCGTAGAATCAGTGAATGAACAAATGAGGACCAAGAATAGTAAAAGGACCCGCTGGCCTCCTCCTGCCGGCTTGGCAAAGATGAGCTGCAGCAGAGAGAGTTCCCATACCCACAGGGAAGATGCCCGCTGGTCTTTACCAGGGTTTTTGTTTAAAGATGATGTGGTAGCACGAATGGGGATGGAAGCTCCCTCCGCATCCCAAAGCATCACCACCTGGGCTTCATTCCAAGGGAAATGCTAAAGGTGCACACAGGTAAAGCTTGCACGCATCACAGACTCCCGCAGACGAATAGGCTCAGCAGGGCACTGCATTGTGCATAATAGCAGAGGTGCTATTGTTTAAACCAAGACGGCCTTGTTTAAACCAACTATGACATACCTGTGTAGGGCAGGACTGCCCACCAGTAGGAGAAATATTTGCTGACGTGGAAGCCCATTCATGGTATCCTAACTTTTAATTCTAGGTGACAAAATAATATGTAGAATATGATTCCATAAAAACACACGTGCACACACACACACACACACACACACACACAGGAAGATAGCAGCAGGATGTTGATATCATAAGCTCTTAAGTAGTGGGATTATTGGTACTTACTTTCTGTTTTGCTAATTTGCAAAGAAGGAAACACTTTTTTTTTAATGGGAAGGGTGTTCAAAACATTTAAAGACTGAATTCAGCTGTGATCTTTGCATCTCAACCCACACGCTGGTCAGCGGGCTCTTCCGCAACAGCCTGGGGGCCACGGGAAGGTGCCCGCCTCTGGCTGACTGGCTCAGCCCAGGGGGAGCCCAGGAGTTAGGGTGCCTGCCACCCGAGCTGGGTCTGCAGCCAGCCACCCCACCGCGTTCCCCAGGCGACCCTGAGTGAAGGCTCACACGAGTGTTTGGTGTGTCTTTAGAGCCGTATTTATGTCATGTTTGTTTTTCATTGGTTCATGATAAAGGCCAGGGACAGGGGAAGGAAGGTGATTCCAGAAAGTTTGGGATCTCGGACCTCCTTTTGGGGCTTCAAGCATAGTGAAATGTACCTTGACTCTGCCCTGCAGGCCTGCACGGAAATAGACGCCATCCACATGGAGAAAAGGCGCGTCCTGCAGCAGTGGGCCACCAGCCTCACGGGCATGAGGCTTCGCGACGAGGCTCACAGGACCATCCAGGAGACCCTCAGGTAGGGCCTGAGATGCATGGGTACGTGGGGTCGGCGGGGGTGCAGACTACTTGGCTCCCGCTCCCTCCCAGGTGAGCACCGAGCACCTGTCCTGCGGCGTCTCCCAGGACCGGGGGGCACCTGCAGCCCTGCAGCCTGGTGTCCATCCTGGAAGCTCCTGATTGTCCACCAGGATCTCGGTGTTTCCGAAGCCCTGCCGAGCTTTCTGCAGCACCGGGAGCAGCAAAGCTTTCAGGCCCAGATTCCTGGGAGGATCGGGAAGCAGGGAGGGCAAGAGAGGGGGCGGGGCATCTGTCTCTGGGAGGCAAGGGTGAGCCTGATTGCAGTTTCACCACCTGTGGGCAGAAACGCCATCCCTTTGAGATTGCTCTGCCAGGGCTGCGTTCCGACTGGAATCCAGTTTAGTGCCCCCTCCCCACAAAGGGAAGGAAGAAGCCCCCTCCTCGAGTCCCCTTCTGTCACTCGGGCAAAGGATCGCCGTGCGGAGTGGGTAGGGTGCTCGAGACGGGGGCTTCCTGGCACGGCGCCCCCCGGGGGCACTTGGCCCACCTGTATCGCTGAGCTCTGTCCGCTCCCGCGTGGTCTCTGGTAGCTGTACAGCCGGGAAGACGTTTCCTTTTGGTCCCGTGACTTAGAAGCCGAAGGCCACGCACACGCACCGCGGTCTCGTGCTAGGCACACACGGTTCTGTGCTGCGCTCTCTCTGCCTTTTCACCAACAGTGTGTCCAGGGAGAGCTTCCCAAACCACAGTATAAAGACGGCTCCTCCCTCCCCTTTCAGGGCAGAGCATCCCGCTGGGCCGCTTCTGGTGGGGAGGTTCCCTCCTGCCCAGGCCGGACGTTACCTGCGCTCCTTTTCCACCATGTTGCCAACGCACCATGTCCAGGATCGTGACATTTACATGATGCTGTGCTTACATTCCCCACCAGCCTAGGCGTTTGGGGACGTGCATGTGCAGGTCTGACAGGCATCACCCAGTGAGGCTGTGACATCACTCCCCACGGCGGTGTTCCCAAGTCCCAGGACAGTTCAGTGGGCTTCCACGCCTTTGGGTTGTGCCAATCTGATCGATGAAAAACACGACATTGCGTTTTTAGAATATACATGCGTGGAATGTTCAGCAAATATTTTAGCAAAACACACACGTGTAACAGGGCGTCTGGTTCTAGGTCAGCTGACCTATCAGACCTGGAGGCATGAGGCCCACCTTTTCATGGGAACTGTGAGTGACAATTGCAGAGATGTGCCATCTGTGTCCAGATGGGTGTGAAGAAGGGAATCTAGGACAGTTTAACAGAAGGTCAGGGCTTTGCCAGAATCACTTATGACTCCCAGTCCAGTCCAGCACCAAACCCCAAATGCCGACTCACGGTGCGTAGACCATTTTAGAGAACGAACAAAAGGGTGATGTTCCTGACTGACGGCTGGGACGTGGGACACAAGGCCAGCACCCTGGTGCTGTCTGGACATGGCAGGGTCCTTCACTGGACGGGGTTCCCGGGGACCAGGCCCATCGTCTTCGAAGCTGGCATCATGATGCCAAGAATGCCTCTGTGCCCTTGGGGTTAGTGTGCAGGAATCAGATTTGCCAGAGGCTGACATAAAGGACACTGCCAGTTTATTCATGTCCACCACAAGATGTAGGCACCAAAGGACCAGGGCTCCCTGCCTGGACTAGCAGGTTCCTACCTGTGGGAAAGAACACAGCCTGTGCTGGCCAGGGCGCTGCTCAGGGAAGGTAGAGGCGCCTGGCGGTCTGCTCACGCAGGAGGAGGTGCCCCAAGGCCCCCCTGGGAGCCCCCTCTGTGCCCCTCCTGCTGTGGTGACCCTTTCCCATTACTCACCCGCCCCTCCTCCCTTCTGATGCCCATGAGATTTTTCCCAGTGAGGTAATACCTTCCGTTAGTTTCTGGCCAAATCCTTCATTTTCTCCTTTTTTAATTTCCTTGCACGTCTCTTCATCTTATGTCAGTTCTACAGTTTAGAGAATCCAGCGTGCCGGTTCTTGGGCCGGGGGGCACCGTAAGTTGCTCCCATGTGTCTCGTTCATGATGAGCAAGGTTGGCTGCAGGCCGGTGCACCTGCTGACTGTTGCCGTCTCGGCTGTTTGCAGGGGCACCGCGTGCGGTCCCAGAGATGCAGGGGAACCTTGACACGCGGTTGGGTTTCAGGCTGGTCCAGAGCTCCCGGCACAAGAAAGCAGAAACGCTGGCCTCAACACCCTCTAGACTCCTTTTCCTTACATCCTGACGAGGGCAGAGACAGCCCTCTGGGGCAGTTCCCTTCAGCGTGGAGGGCTGGGGCAGCCTGCCTGGCCGAGCAAGGGAGACCAGGATGAGCGTCTACAGTCCCCAGCAGGGAGCTCCTCATCCGCAGGGCCTTCAACAGGGTCAGAGGTGAATTCAGAGCAAGACAGTAATAGCGTGTGATCTGGCCGCACTCTTCCCGTGTGGCAGGCCCTGCCCCGCTTGGTCTGGCATGGCCCCTCCCAGTGGGGGCTCTCTCACCACCCACATTTGACAGACGAGGAGGGAGAAGAAGGAGGCAGTGCGGAGTGCACTGGCATGGACACCACCGCCGCCACCCCCGGGGGCCTCCCTCAGGCCTGGGGCCTGGCCGGTGGCACCCATCACTGCCACGGATGCATGCCACCCAGGAGACCCAGCATAGTGCAAGGGCAGAGAGCACCCTGTTAGTAATGTGTCCCCAGACAAGGGTGCATGGGCGAGGCCCTTTGGGATTGCTCGCATGGCACACTGTCCTGTCCCTCCCTTCCACTCGGGGAGGCCAGATGACCATCCTTCCACAGGCTCCACAAGGCAGGGGGCTCATGCCGTTGGTCAGCCCCTAGCGAAGCCAGCGTGTGCCCTCTAGACAGACAGGTCCCCCACACACAGACACTTTAAAGGCCAAGGCCATCCCGCAATGTCAGTGACAAAGTCAGATCCAAAGTGGGTCCCGACCACAGGTGAGTACCCACAGCTGAGACTGAATTAACACCAAGAGTCAGGGATTCAAAGGAAATGGGCCATTTCATGTGAAACATCTCAAAACAAGCCAGAAACCACAAAGACGGTGCTGTGCTTGGGGGGTCCTCAGGGATATGGCGGCAAAGGGTCCCTGGAGCCCCATTATCTGCCTCTGTCTTACTTCCTGACAGGAAATGTGTGGGGCAGATGGATCTCAGCGTGAGCCAGGAGCCCCTGTGCCCCCAGCGCTGATCCGTCACCCAGCTGCCTCCAGATCCTAAGCGGGGTCCCTCTGAACCCCCTGGGGGCTCAGGCTGCCCTCTAGAACCCGCCAGGGTCTGTTTTGTGTATTTTCAGTCGGCATCTGTTAATCAAGGAAGTTTTTAAAGTGTGTTTTTTTTTTAATGATTTTTATCAAAGTTTAGTGATCACATTACAGGAAATTTGAAAACCAGAGAAAAGGATTTAAAAATACCAACCGTCTTTCTCCTCTGGTGGCAGTGACAGTTTGTGAGCTTTCTGGGCACACGCAGGTGTGTTTTCCCACCCAAGCACATGTTACACCAGAGTGTTCACACTCCTGTCATGCAATTTGGTAACTGTATCTTTTTAAAATTGGACATCTTATTTTTACTGTCAAATTTTAGACATCTATAAGGCTGCTGCTTCCTAAAAAAGGAAAATGAGTAACTTTCTCAGGTTAAGTCAGGTTTATCGAGGATAATTTATGTACAAATTCATTATGTACAAGTTACCTTTTCAGCGCGCAGTTCCTGCAGGCGGACAGAAGCAGGTAACCTTTATCCACAGGGGATGTCGGGCACTGCCCCCAGCCCCCAGGCAAACGCTGGCCTGCTTTCTGCCCTGGTAGGTCTTTCGTTTCCAGAATGTCACGTCAGTGGGGGCTCACACAGAGGGGGCTCTTCTCATCTGCCTCCTCTTCCTCCTCGTGATGCTCCGGAGTTCTGCCCTGGTGCTGCAGGATCGCCCCCTGGCTCCCCCAGATTGCTGGACAGTGATCCCCTGCGTGGGGACATCGGAATGCCTTTATCCAGTCACCAGCTGATGGGCATGCCGGTTGTTTCCAGTTTGGGGAAATCCCGAATAAAGCCTATGTGGCCGTCTGTGCTGGTCTGGGTGCAGACAAGTTTCCATTTCCCCCCCGGCAAATTCCCAGGTCGGGGGTTGGGGGGGTTGCTGAGAAGTAGATATTTCACTTTACTGCAAACTGCCACAGAGTTTTCCAAAGTGGCTTGTTCCATTTTGCCTTCCCGCCAGCAGCATACACGATTCCGTTACTGCCCGTCTTCATCAGCTCTTGGTATTGTCACTCATTTTAATTTTAGCCATTAAATGCAGCCCTTGGGAGGCACGTCGTGGTATCACACTAGGGTTTGAGCCCGCATTTCCCTCCTGAGTAACGGTATTGAGCTCCTTTGCATGCGCTTATTTGCCGTCCATGTGTCGTCTTCCGTAAAGTGTCTTTTGCTCATTAAAGTGAGTGGTTTCTCTTACGATTGAGTTATGAGAGTTCTTCATGTATCCTGGACACAAACCCTTTATCAGATGTGTGTTCTGGAAATATTTTCTCCTGGTCAGTGGCCTGTCTTCTCAGTCGCTCAACAGTGTCTTTTGAAGAGCAGAAGTTTTAAATTTTTATAAAGTCCAATTAATTTTTTTCCATAGCTCATTCATGCTTTTTATGTCCTCTCTGAGAAATCTCTGCCTGACCCAGGGTCGTAAGTTTCTCTCCCGTGTTGTCTGCTGAAGTTTTATGACTGTAGCTCTCCATGGGCATGTGAGCCATTTCAAGGTGATTTTGTTATGGTGTGAAGCTGAGGTCCCGCCTCTTCTTGCACACCTGTCTCCAGTTATCCCAGCACTGCTGTTGAAGACCACCCTCTCTTTGTGGCACCCCGCCATCAAAAACCGGTGGCACCTTTGTCAAAAAACAGCTGGTCCCATGCATGTGCCCGTGTGGGTCTCTCTTCTGTTCCGATGGTGATTTGTCCACTTCCGCCAGGAAGCCACAGCTTTATAGGAACTTAGAGTCAGACGGTGGAAGTCTTTGTTCTTCTTTCACAAAATTATTTTGGCTATTCTCAGTTCTTTGGATTTCCGCATACATTTTAGAATGAGGTTGTCAGTCATGAAGAAAAATGCCTAGTGGGTTGTGATCAGAACTGCATCAAGTCGATAACTGTTTGGTGAAACCGACACCTTAACAGTACAGAATCTCCTGCCATATGGACGTGGCATACCTCCCCAGTACCCTTTTTAAAATTTGTACATGTGTTTATTGCTCCACTGGTGAAATCAGGAAAAAAGAACAGAAAAGTAGAAAGGTCCTAATTGTGTATCAAAGAGGACAATTAAATTATGGCACATTCATCACTTAGGATACCAAATGTTTTTTCGCAAAACCTCCATGCCGTTTTCCATAGTGGCTGCCCCAACTTACATTCCCACCAGCAGTGTAGGAGGGCCTCCTTTTCTCCACATCCTCGCCGACACTTGTTATTTCCTGTCTTTTGGATGGTGGCCATTCTGACTGGTGTGAGGTGATACCTCAGTGTGGTTTTTTATTTGCATTTGTGTGTGATGTGGAGCATCTGATGATTGGTGATGTGGAGCATCTTCTCATGTGCTTGTTGGCCATGTGTATGTCTCCTTTGGAAAAATGTCTATTCAGGTCCCCTGCTCATTTTTAATCAGATTATTTGTGTTTTTGGTGTTGAGTTGTATGAGTTCTTTATATAGTTTGGATATTAGCCCCTTATCAGATAAATTATTTGCAAATGTCTCCTCCCATTTCCTAGGCTTCCTCTTTGTATCGTTGATGGTCTCTTTCACTGTGCAGAAGAGAAAGTCATGTTCAAAGCACAGCAGGACATCTCAGAATGAAAGGGGAAAATCGCCTCACACACTAAAGTGTAAACTCCTTTTTCCAGTATCTATACTTCTAACTTGATGTAAATTACAGGTATTTCCATGGCCAGGATGTGGAGGGGGCAACAATAGAGTCTGAAGTGACACCCACCGGTGTTTCCCCGGCCGTGGGGCAGGCCACTCACAGGTTCTGCGGGAGAACAGCTTCCTTTCCAGGACTGTCGTCGTGGCTAAGGAGGACGGGCGGGCGCTTTGAGACGCACTGGCTTCCTTCCCCTTCCATCTCCCATGATCATAATCTCAAAGACTTTCAGACTTGGACTTGAAATGGGGAATAGTACTACTAATACCCTAGAAAAAGTCAAGATTTGGCTACTATTACGAGGGGCAGTTTCCTAACTGATTTCTCCCCATTCGGTGAGCTTCCTCCAAGTGGGGTACAACCACGGGCACTGGTGCTCTCACATCCTGGCTTTATTCTCTCAATTTCGGCAGCGAATGCCAGCATCAGATCAGGTCCATGGACAGTGAGATCCAGGCCTGTAAGAAGTCCATCACGAAGGAGGAGGAGAAGAACGAGAAGCTGGCGAGCGTCCTGAACCGGGCAGAGACGGAAGCCAGCCTGACGCAGAGACTGACCACCCAGTGTCTGGCCCAGCAGGAGGCCCTGGAGAATGAGCTCAACACCTACCGGCTCACCCTGCAGGACACAGAGGACGCGCTGGGCAGGGCCCTCGGGGTACGGCCAGCCCCCTCCCAGCAGGGCGTGCCCCGCGGCCCCCAGAGCAGCATCCACCTCTGACTCTTTCTCTGCAGGAATACACGGCCACGGTGGCCGAACTGCAGGCTGCGCACCAGAACGTCCAGCACGAGCTGGAGCTGCGGAGGAAGATGGACGCCTCCATCGTGGAGAAGCTGCAGGAGCACATGACCTCCGACAGGATGACCAAGCACTTCCACCAGCTCATCCTGAAGCTCCGGAAGGAAAAGACCGACCTGGTGTGTCCCCTCCGCACGTTGCGTGTGGGGTGGGGGCCCTCGGGGACAGGGTGGCAGGAACGAGAGGGCCTGCGCATGTCTCCTCACTCTTCCTTTGTTTCTAGCAGGAAAGACATTGCCCTTTATTGCAGAAATCCTGGAAATTTAAAAAGGCGTAAAGAGGGGAGGAAGACATCGTAACCCCGCCATCCAGAGAAAATCTCTCCTAAAATTTTGATGTATTTCCTTCTGGGAATTTTTCTAAACACACACGCTCATCTTTACACATGCAACCGAATGCATGCACACACACGAACACACGCACATCCGCATCCCCATGCACACCAGGGCCAACACACTCACACGTGCACACACCCAAACATGCACACTCGTGCAGACACAAAACTGAACACACACGTGCACACACACCTTAAACAACATGGGACTCAATTATGAGTTTTAAGTCTATTTCAACCCATGTTTCATTAATTCTACTGAAATATGACACAGAAGTACACAGATAATTATAGGAGTCAATGAATTTTTCACTGCTTATATACATATAGTGTTTTACCTTTTGGCCGTATTTGCTATAACAGTTTTCATTAAGTGTTCTTCAAAAATCTACATTTTCATTTCTGCATAACATTTCATCATACAAATGCACATATTTCATTTAACAGTTCCCTGTTACACACTTCATGTTGTTTCTGGGTTTTAAATACTCGGCCCTGAACGTGCTTGTACACCTTTGTCCCCACTTTTGAGGATAAATTGCTGCTCAGAAACCCTGGGCCAAAGGGTAGGAGACTTTAAATGGATTGTGGGGCTTCCCGAGCCTCTGCCTGCCGAGGTCCTGGAGTATGAACTGACCTTCCCAGGGTGGGGGTCCCCTCTGCCCCCTTGGGCCCCCCTGTGCTGTCCGAGCTGTGGTCAGGGCCCTGTGTCCTCTGAAAAGCAGCCTCTCACTTGAATAGTTGCTTCTTTGTCTCTCCTCGTGGGTGATGCCCTCTGGGGGGACCCTGTGGAGGCCACTGCAGCCTCTGGAGTCCAGCGGAGGGCAGTAAGGAGCCCTCCAGCTAACTGTCTACTACCACCGCCCCAGGTGCGAGCCCAGCTCCTGGAAGGCGGCGCTTTCTAGGAACTGCTCAAACCCCCCTGGGATGGTAGCAGGCGGGGAAGGAGTATCTGAGACAAGGAGCAGAGACTGTGGGTGGACGGGATCATCTGGAGCCGGGGTCCACACAATTCACGGGCAGTGCTGACGTCCCAGGGGGAGGCCAGGGTGGTCTCAGCAGGAACAGGCAGCTGGGGCGGTGTTCTGGCTGGTCTGACTGGTGACAGGAAGGGGTCTTAGGGACAGAAGCCCCCTCGTGTGGTGAGTGCTGGGCAGAGAGGAAGGCAGGGTGATCCCAGGTGAGCTTGGCAGAGAGGTGGCATACCCTGAGCTGGGAGGGGCCCCCGCTCACAGGGAGCTGGGTGACTTGACATGCTGGGAGCTTCTGGTGGGCAGGGTCTGGCTTTAAACCTAGGGATGGTGGGTGCCCTGCAGAGTCACCCACAGTGGCGGGTCAGAGAGAGCTCGAGGGACAGGGCCAGCTAGGGCCACGGAGGGGAGGAGCCGAGCCGAGCCTGGGGGGCCGTGAATGCTGAGGATGGCAGGGCCACCTGTGGCGAGGGGCTGGTGGGAGGGTCAGGCAGCGCCAGCCTGGGGAAAAGGACCCTGTCCCCAGCGTGAGCCTGATCCCCACAAATATCCTTATATAATATCCTTAAATAATAAACCGTCTTCACAGGAAAGGATCCACCAAGTTAAATCTCTTCTGAGGCAAGAGAAGAGGCGGGGGTGGGCTGGTCAGGCCTGCAGGGTGGCAGGCGGGCCCTGCGGGTCCTCCGCGGTTCTACCTGGGCAGAAGCCCCCGCCCAAAACCCAGGGCTGGCGAGTAGCCCCAGGGTCCTGACCTTCCCGTTGGGTGGTGGGTGGCCCGCCAGTGGCATATTCTTTTTCCAGGACTATGTCCAGCTTTTCAGTAAAATGTAAGAACATTTTTCCCATCAAATATAAGAGGTCGTCATGAAGTTTTGCCAGAGCGTTACTTGAATAGGAACACTGACACCAGTTTCAGGCCCAAAGGGATGGCATCTCAGCTCTCTTCAAAGCTACCAACATCAAGAGCAGTACAGACGCTCAGTTAGCGGTGTGGCCGTGAGTGGGTGCTGACAGCTCTGACGTGCATACAGATATGACAGAGGATTGCACAGCCGGTAACAGTGGTGTGACATGGGAACGCAACACAACATTTACCTAAAAAAAGGCGGCTCACAAGCCTACATTGTAGAGTGTGGTCCTGTTTTCCATTTCTGTGGGGAGGAAGGGGGTTTCTAAAGACAGAAGGAAGGTTAGTGATGGTGGCAAACTGTGTGGCCGAATGGCACGATTGAAGTGTTCCTGTGTGATTCACATTTCCCCACAATGTGTGCCATTTGTTTCGTGAGAAGAAACAGTGTCATCTTTCTTTTGTGTGAGAAGCCACCACTACGGTTCCAGAAAGTAGGTCCTCTGACAGGGCTTTGAGATGGAGAGAAAACCAACCTCCTCCTCTCCCTGTGGTATTTTGGGATTTAACCAGATAAACATCCAGGCATTCAAGGAAACAATAAGCCAGCCAGCTTGTTTGAAGCCCAAATGTTCAGACATGTTTCCTTTTGCCAATTCAGGTGAACCGTCTTTCCAAAATCGATGGTGACATTGCTCAGACCACCCTGGATATCACAAACACCACCTGCAGGCTGGACATGCATCAGAAGACACTGGCTGAGCTGGATGACGACATGAAAAAAGTCAGCGACCTCATCGCCAACAGTGAGAACGAAATCTCCAGGCACACAATCCTGATTGAGAGAAAGCAAGGCCTCATTAACTTTTCCAACAAGCAGCTGGAGCAGATGGTTTCTGAGCTGGGGGTAAGATCCCAGGGCCAGGAAGGCCACTTCTAGTCGATACTTATGCCTGGCCATTTCAAGAACTTGCCCTGAGAAATGAGCCCACAGAGAACACAACCATTCCCTTCCCCACCCATTTGCAGGTGAAATGGCTCGTGTGCGGAATGCTCTAAGTCAGGGCCTTCTGCAAACCCCCTCTCAAGAGCCCAGTAGTAAATATTTCAGGCGTTGCAGGCTAGATGGTCTCTATCGAAAGGTGTCACCCCTGGTGCAGTGGCAAGAAAGCCACCACAGGCCACGGTGAGTGGATGGGTGTGGCCATGTGCAGTGACCCTTATTTACGGCCCTTAAAACTTGAATTCTATAGAACTTTCACCTGGCATGAGACTTTCTTCCTCTTTTGATTCTGTGCCCGCCCTTGGGCCATAAAGACAGGCAGCAGGCAGGACGGACCCAATGACCCACTGATCCACTGACCCACTGCGCTAAGTGTGGTGGGCTCAGGAGCTTGAGGCTTGAAGTCCAACATGTCAGTCTGGATACCTGTGCCCCAGGGACCTACCACAGGCCTCCTGTGACAGTCTGCTGTTAAAAGACAACTTGCAAAACCACTTTGGGTGGTGGAGGCCCCCCTGACCCTGCCCTCACCCCCATAGGGCTGTGGCAGGGTGGGGCCGTCTCCCACAGTGGGTCCCCGGCCTGTGGCCTGGGCCCTCAGGGGCAGGAACCCAGTGATGGACCCTGGTGCCTCCAGGTAAAAATTCCTCAGTCCTCCTACCGACGCGTGGTGTCAGGGGCCCCAGCCCCCCGCAGCCCACGCAGGACACAGGCCTCTGGGAACAAGGAGCCTCATTCTGCTCTTCGGCGGATACCACCCTCAGGGAGAAGAAGTGGGGCCGCTGGGGCTTGAGGTCAAAAGGCTGACCAAGCTGATCGAGGAACACAGCACCAGTGTGATTCGGGCCCAGGTGACGTGGCTCCGCCTACAGCAGGAGGTGGTGCAGGCCACGCAGCAGCGCGAGGAGCAGCTGGCCTCCCTGGGCACACTCAAGAAGGAGGCCCACGTCCTGGAGCAGAAGAAGCTCCGCATAGAAAGTAAGTGACCCCACAGCTCCCGGGGAGAGGGCCACTGCCCTGGGCAGAGCATCGCTCTGTGGAGCACCCCGCTTCACCTCCCAAGGCCCTTAGAATGATCCACAGCAATGCTCACGTCACATTTTGCAAACAACTGTTGTCCTGACAGAAGCATGGAAAAAACTGAGTTTAGGTTCACGGACTGCAGAGTGGTCCCAGAGCAGGAGCGTGGACGTTCCCGGGGAGCGCAGCCAGCACACGCTGGCCTCCTGCTCAGGGAGAGAGTGACTCCTGGGGCCCCAAAGTCGTAGCTGCAGGGAGAGGATCTTTCCTCCTCTCCAGCTGGACTTAAGAGGACTGTCCCTCGGGGGCTCCCAGCTCGTCCCAGGCCGCATCTAAACCCTAAGGGTGTCCGGCGTGCCAGGCTGTCCAGTGGGGAGGCAGGCACCCTCCCCGCTGCCATGCACCCCAATGACCACCCGTTAAAGCATCCAGGTCTATTCAGTCCCACCTGGTCCCCTGCCAGGGACCCAGGCAGACCAGCTGGGCCGTGCGGACCCATGGGCAGTGCCTGTGGCCTGGCCATTCCACCCAGACACCTTGTGCACGTTTCCCCCCAGAGCCGTGCTGCCCTGGGGGTGCTCAAACCCGTCTGTCGGAGGTTAGGGCGGCTGTTCTCAGCTCCCACGCCTGGGTTTGGGGTGGGGAGGGGTGGGGACCCCCATGGGGCTGCCTTTCCTGGAGTCTCTGTATCTGTCCCTGCCTCTGAGGAACCCGAGTGTCCTGGGGGAGGGCAGCTTGCTGGCCTTCATCACACCACCCGCCTGCTGGCTGTCCACACATGGAGGTCCTTTCAGTTCCGTGGAGGGCCAGGATTTGGACCGCTTCCCTCTCCTCTGGTCCAGCAGGGCACCGAGAAGGATAGTGAGGCGGGAGGGGAGCCGAAGGGAGGGACCCTGCCACTCTCGGGGGCCCAGGCTTCTGGCGGGTGAGGACTGAGGGCCTGTGGCCCTGCTCTGCCGCAGACAAGATAGAGCAGGAGAAGAAGGAGCAGAAGGAGGTCGAGCGGCACATGAGGGGCCTGGACAACGACCTGAAGAGGCTCAACGTTCTGGTGGGCAGAAGTCGGAGCAGCTCTGAGGAGCTGAGACACGACAACCTGGTGACCGAGAAGGAGTTCCTGCGCTCACTCAAGGTCGGGCGGGGGGTCCATGGGGGGGGGGGGGGGGCATGTGTCGGGGAAGCAGGCCCAGGGGTGCTGGGGCAGAGGGAATGGGGGCACAGGGGGCTGGGGGGGCGCCCTGCAGAGGCTGCCCGCCCACAGCCGCTGGCGCTCTGTATGCAGGCCTCTGAGAGGGAGACCATCGAGATGCAGGAGAAGCTGAGCCAGCTTGGTGAGGAGAAGGCGGCCACCCTGAACCGCCTGGTGGAGGCTGAGTGAGTCCAGGGCTGCGCGGCTCCCCGAGGGCAGGTGGCTGGGACCACAGGGCCCCCGGACAGCAGAAGGTCCCCATGGGGTTCCGGTATCCTGCCCTCTCCCCAAGCCAGTTTTTGCTGGAAATTCAGTGTCTTTCTTGGGCTAAACTTTTGAAAAATTACAGTGTTTCTGTAATGCTGGCAGGTGCCTGATCCTAAGAGCAATCCACACCCAACTGTAAGCATTTTACACGGTAGCAATGACTGCACGGTGAGCAGAATCACACCCAATTCCAACTCTCTTCTTTATCAGAAAACCACGTGTGTGTCCATTTTCTCATTTGCGTTTTTTCACAAAAATTGGATTATTCTCTCTGCTCCCCTTTGAAGCCATCTCTTGCTTTTCCGTGGCTCTCCCACGTGACGTGCACGTGGATGGTCCGGGTGGAAGGGTCGCTGAGCAGGCCCTGTGCGGAGGTATCAGAGTTGACGTCGTGTGCCCTGGAGGCACCGAGCAGCAAAGGGCTCATCCATTCCTTGTAGTCTGAAAGAATCTACACGTAAAACCATGTGGGCCTGATGCTTCTGAGGGTCTGTCACTCCCTCCTGGCTGCTACACCACCACAGGCTGGGGGCTTATCAACAACAGACACTTATTGCTCACAGCCCTGGAGCCTGGAGTCTGAGTTCAAGGTGCCGGCCTCTGGGGTGAGGGTCCTCTTTTGGGTGCAGGTGTCTGCCTGTGCCCTCAGTGGATGGAAAGGGGCTAGGCAGCCGCAGGGTCCCTTTTATAAGGGCACTAATCCCATTCACGAGGCTCCATCCTCATGACCTATCGCCTCCAAACACATCTCCACATGTCAGGTTAGGCTGCCGCAGGGGCCTAGGTCCTTGCTAATGTTTTAATAGCTTTTGGTTACGGTCTATTCGGGCTCTTATGTCATCTTCTATCATCTGTATTTACTTTCCTCAGTTCCTCTGAAGGTTTCATGTCCTGCTTTGTCAACCCACCTCTCTACACCAGAGGCTTGGCAAACCTTTTCTGTGAAGGGCCAGATGGGGAATATTTTTGGCTTTTTGAGAAGCCTTACAGTCTCTGTGGAAGCCATTCAACCCTGCAGCCACGGCTCATAAGCTGCTGTGGACAATACATTAGCAAATGGGTGTGGCTGTGTTCTGATAAAACTTTACTGATAGATGCTGGAATTTGAATTTTGCAATCTGCGTTTCCGTACTCAGTCTTTGTAATCTGCTGTGCATTCCACACTCGCGGCACATCTCAGTTAGGAATCACCTGCGCTGACACAGGGCATAGCCACGTGTGGCCAGGGCACACGCAGCAGAGGTCAGGCCGACCCTGGCAGCCAGTCGGCTGCACCAGTACCTGCAGGCCCAGCTCCCTCCTGCCGTGCTCGGCACCCTCCCGCCCTGGCAGACCAGATGGCCACCCCTGCCCCCACCCCGGGTGCCAGTAAGTGGGCTTTCCCCTGATGCAGTGGGTGCCTGTGGGGTCCAGCCTGTGAGTGCCCCCTGCTCCCCGCCTCGCACTGGGTGCTGGACACAGGGGCCGCAGGCAGGCTCCCCTCAGGAGCACTGGGCAGGTGCTGGCCGGCTGCCCGCTGTTCCCGAGCACTGTGCTGGGGAGCATGGAGAGGAGGGGAGGGAGGGAGCAGCAGAAGGAGAAACCAGCACCCGCCCTCCACCCACGGTTTGCCTCCACTGGAACCCAGGAGGCTCCAGGCGGCTCTGGGCTCCAGGGCGGGCAGCCCCTCTGCTCTGGGCTGGGTGGGCTGGTGGGACCTTGAGAGGACGTCAGGCCCAGAGGCTGAGGTTGAGCCCCTGGGCCCAGCCGGGAGAAGTCCATTTCTAGTGAACAGCCAAGCCTGTGCTCTGTGTGTTGATACTTAAAGACGCCACCTGCCGAGCCAGGGTGACCCCTCACAGACCGGAAGGTGGAGGCCCCCACAGCCCACCAGACCCGACTTCAGACACCCGCTGTGCTGCCCTGAGCCCACCCTGTACCCAGCACTGCGAGGAGGTTCTGTTTTGACCCAAGTTTCAACCTCCCCGCTGGGGGTTCCCATTCTGGAGCAAGTCCCAGAAGCACGAGGAAGAAATCTCCTCAATTTCTCCAGCTCTTACACTGTCTCCTACCTTTAAAGACACCAGATCATGCTTTGGGAGAAAAAAATCCAACTGGCAAAAGAGATGCGCGCCTCGGTGGATTCTGGGACCAGCCAGACGGAGATCAGAGCCATGAAGGCTGAGATCCACAGGATGAAGGTGGGTGGGAGGGGGTGGCACAGAGGGCAGGGTGGGGGCGCCTGGTCACGTTGGGGCCGGCCTGGGTCAGCTCTGGCCTTTGTGGGATCCACACAGGCCACGCTGGCCAGCAGCATGGACGCGGTTCCCAGGGGACAGTGAGGGTCGTCCAGCCTTTGCTCTTCTGGCACTGCAACAATCAGGGGCCCCCAGGATGCACACAGCTGTGTGTGTGACACTCGACGCGACACCGTTTTAGCCTTGCTCCAGCAGCCAGTGCCCTCTGACACATTTCAGGGCTGGCTGTGTCCCCCGAATCTCACGACCCACCAGCGAGATGCATCCCACTTGGCTGGACAGAATCTCACTCAGTAAAGGGCCAAAGACACCCCCTTTCCCTTGGGGCCATGTGTCCTCACCACTGTCATCTTTGGCTGGTTTTCATCATCTTAAAAAGGCCTGGTAATTGAATCCCAGCCTATCATGGAGCCCAAGGTTCAGGCCTTACGGATACAAATAGAAGCGGGTAATAAATACAACACAACACCACTTCTACGGTGCCGTTTTCAGTAACAGCCCCTCTGGCTGAGTTAGGGAAGAATTCTGGTCACCTGCATTTGCTACTGGTAAGCTTAAAAACCCTCCCTCTAAGTGACTTCTCAAACCATAGAAGACATGCCAGTTGGCTGCAGCAGGTCACCCCCCGCCCCTCTGCTGGCAGACCCGGGGTCCCTCTCCCTCCCCCAGGTTGTTGGTGATTTTATTCCTTAACGAAAATAGGATCTGTACATACAACTTAGCAACTCACTTAAAAACAATAATATGGACATTAATGTATTCTTTAATAGCTACAGAATATAGTTTGGATATATCGCAATTTATTGAAACATTCCCAGGTTGATGAAAATGCAGGTGGCTGTTTTGTCAATGTAAACGTTATAGTAACACCCTTACTACTAGTGTGTGTGGTTTCTGTGGGCTAGATCCCCAGAAATTGAACTACTGGGTCAAAGAGTATGCAAATTCTTGACTATACAAGTCCGACGCATTTCTTTTCCTGAGAGTACTGTGTCCCCACAGCCCCAGCAGTCCTGGGTGTTATCCCAAAACCAGCCCTCATTTTTAAATTGAAGTATTAGTTGAGTAAAAACTCACCCTTTGTGGTACGCAGTCCTGAGTTTTGACAGACTTACAATCATGCAGCCACGACCACTTCCTGGCAGGAATTATTTCCCCCTTCCCCACATCCCCCCGCATCCCTGTGTCAGCCCTCCCGCACCCCAGTCCCCACCAGTGCCACGCGGTTCCCGTTCCTGGGGTTTCGGCTCTTCCAGAAGGGTGCATACATACATCTCCGCATGAAGCATTTTGAGACCAGCTTTTCTCACTTGCCATGCGATTGCATTTGCGACTCGTATTGGCCACGTCCAGTGAACCCCTCGGTTCGTGGTGGGCCGTGTCGGTGAAGCCTCTGAGAAATCTTCGCCTAGCCCAAGGCCACAAAGATTTTCTCTTATGTTTCCTTCTAGAAGCTTCATACCTTTAGGCTCTCCATGAAAGTCCATGGCCTGTTTTAAGTTGATTTTTGTATTTGGTTCCGGTGGTGACTGGGGTTAATTTCGTATCAGATGTCCTGCTGTTTCAGCCCCACTTAGTGGAAACACTATCCTTTGCCCCCTGAATGCCGCCATGCCCTGGTGGAAACCAGCTGACTGCATCTGCATGAGTCTGTTTCTCTGCTGTGCTCCGTGATCCTCGTGCCTGACCCACCCTGAATCCCACACTGTCTTGATTTCTGGAGTTCCATACTTATGTGGTGTCCCCAACATTGTTCTTTTCCAAAATTGTTTTGTCTATTCTGTATCTTTTGCCTTTCCATAAAAATTTGAGAATCTGCTCGTCAATTTCTACAGAGGTCCCTGCTGGGATCATGACTGGGATTGCCCTGAATCTGCAGAGCCGGTTAAGGAGAACTGACACCTCCACATCACTGGGTTTTCTAACCCAGGAGCTCTAATGCATTGCTCTCCATTTACTTAGGTCTTGTTTGACTTCTCAGTGTTTCTCATTTTCAGCATCCGGATCTTACACACGTTTTGTTAGACTTATGCCTAAGTATTTCCTGTTTTCTGGTGCTATTGTAAATGGCCATTTTTAATTTCCTGTTTCCAATTCCTCATTGTTAGTATGCAGAAACACAATGGGCTTCGTATATTGGCTTTGTTTCTGTGATTTTGTTAAACGCACTCATTTGTTTATCAGTTTTAGAGTACCTGACTATCCACCAGTGAAAATGGATTTCTCAGCATTATGTGAATTTGGTTGCTGGCTTACCAGTGGGGCACTGAGCAGCATGTGTGTGTATGTGTACTGGCATTTACTCAATTTCTTACTACTGTTTTCTTATTTGTGAATTTTAGGAGCTCATTGCATTGCGGGGTCAGTAGCCGCTGTCTAAGTGCCCATTCTGGGTGCTTCTCTCTAGCCGTTTGCCAGTACGCTGACCTTTGCTCTGTGTGGGTCCTTCTGCACTTAGAATGCTCCAGCATTCACACTGTGCAGTCTCTACCTTTTTATGCATGGCTTCTGGGCTTCTTGTATTGCTCAAGAAGGTCAGTGCTGCTCGAAGTTGCACAAATCTACTCCTAAGTTCTTTTCAATTGTTTGCACATACTTAGATCTTGACTCCATCTGGGATTTATCTTTGGTTATGGTGTGAGATAGAGGTCCATGTCCATCTTCTCTCAGCTGGGGAGGGAGTTCCAGCAATAGCCTGCATGAAAACAGTGCTCTCTCGCCGAACTGAGGGCCGCATGGATCACAGAAGCTGTGGTCATCCCGGGCCTCTGCTCGGTGCGACCATCACTTTGACAAGCTGTGCGCCAATGCACAGAATCTGGTTATTGTCACTGGTCCATTTCAAACTGGCTGGGCTAGGCCTTCCACCACCAGTCTGAACTTAACTTGGGGAGTCTTGCCTGTTTTTCCTTTTTTATTTTAAATCAACTTTATGGAGATATGACTCACATACAATAACACGTACTTTAAATGGCCAGTGCAATGAGTTTTGACACAGGTACATGTCTAGGCAACCACCACCGCCATAGAGACATAGAACGCCTACACTCCAGAAAGTTCTCTCGAGCTTTACCATCGATCTCCCACTACAACCCAATCCCCAGCCCAGATTCCACAGACCCTGCATGTTACCATCTCACAAAACCATGGTGCCTTTATCCCCGCTCAGCAATTAAGCTTGGTACAGTATGGTCAGCTGGGCCACGAACTCCAACCAGACTCCCCCATTCTTTTGGCTAATGTCCCCTCTGCTCCAGAGCCCAGTCCCAGGCTGGACACCACAGCCCTCCGCCCCCAACCTCCCTTGCCCCCCTCAATTCCTGCGTGTCCTGAGGTACGTGTCCTTATTCTGACCAGTAGACAACGCCTCCCAGCACCCCCATCTGTGAACCCAGGTCAGGCACGGGCAGCTGCTGAAGCAGCAGGAGAGGAGGATCCGCGACATGGAGCTGGCTGTCGCCCGCAGAGAGACCATCTCGACCCGGGCTGAGGGCCAGTGCAAGCTGGGCGAGAAACTGCTCACCCGGACAGACTTCCACTACAAGCAGATAGAGCTTCAGAGAAAAATCAGAGAGACCCACAAGGTAGGGGAGCTGTGGGACACAGGCTGGTGTCTCCGCAAGCACTCGGTCACCCTGTCCCGCAGCCAGCTCGCCATGAATGCCTCCCACGCTACTCCCGCCACGGCCCCTGCCTCTGCCCCCACCCTGGACTGGAGTCAGCTGCAGGAGACGGAAGTGACAGTGGGCATCTGGGCGGAGGGGATGGCAACCTAACAAGCCAGCCCGCTCTTATGCTGGGGACGAAAGCTGCTGCCCCTCCATGGGAGCCCCCGCCCCTCATGCTGGTCCTGGGCAGAGATGCAGTGGCTGCTGGCCGCCCCTGAGGTCTGCAGGTGCTTCCCAGGTACCCGCCCACTCTGCTGCGCCGGCCTTCCTCCGGGAGCTTGCCTTGGGTTTGACAGAAGACCCACCCTGCGAGCTCAGGGCTGCACTGGCCGCAGGTCAGCCCTCCCCGCGAAAGAGGAGGGCATCAGAAGCATGGTGACGGGAGTGAGCCCGGGTCCCGGACCCCCGGGGTGCTGGGGATGGGCTGATGGGAACTTGGAGAGCACCCACTTAAGCCCCATCCCAGGCCACTTTGATGGAGCAGGTGGTATGGCCCTTCTCATCTCTGCCAACCTCATGGCGACGGAGCCCAGGGATGCCTCCTGAAGCAAGGGTCCCATTGAGACTCTGCAGAGGGAACCCCACCCTGCTGCCAGCCATCTGCACTCCCACCCTCTCCAGTCCACGTCCCCAGCCCGTAAGGCCTGGGCTCCTGCCCCCACCCTTGGCACAAAGCCGTCCAGCTGCCCCTGGTCCCCCTGCCCTTGCAGGAGGACAACCCCCATAACTGCCCAGGCACCCCATTTCTTTCTCCAACCCATGCCTGCCTTCGGGCAGCAGTCTGCAGGTCAGAGTTCCCGAGAGGCAAGGACTCTCTCCATCCTTTGGGGATCCTCCCTGGACGGTGCACGTGGAAGGCTCTCGGCAGGTCCTTCCAGGCCGACTCTTTCCTGCCCGCCGAATCACCAGGAGACAGGGTCCCAGGATGATGCCGTCTTTCTCCTAGGCTACCGAGGAGTGCACCAAGGCCATCGCAGAACTGGAAGAAACTCAAAAATGCGTAAGCAGCTCCCTCCTGGAGAAGCAGGGACAGCTGTCAGCGATGCAGTCTGATGCCGACGAGCTCGGGGCCAACCTGGACCGGCTCGTGGCCCTCAAGAGACAGGTAGGCCAGTTGCCAGGGCCCCAGGGCCACAGAGCCGGGCAGTGGGGTCTGCGCCTTGCAGCTGCAGTCGGCAAGTCCTCAGGCAGGCCTTCTCCCCACCCGGCGAAGCCCAGGCTGGTCACAGCAGTGGGCTGTGACCGTCTCTTAATCTCTATTACCTAAAAATCTACAACAACACATAATGGTGTCTCCATCTTTTACGGGCCGGGCATTGTCCTGGGTGCTGGGGCTACAGAGTAGGACACAAACGATGATGGTCCCTGCCCTCCTGGAGGTCACTTTCTCGGGGCCAGAGGACAGGCAATCAAAGATGGATACCGGATGTCAGATGGGGGTAGATACTCTGGTGGGGACTAAAGCAGAGGAGGGGGTGCCGGGGAGCGATGGGGACCGCACTGCCAGGTAGGCAGGCCCAGGAAGGTCACGTGGGGGAAACGACGTTTGAACCAAGACCTGGAGGCTGCGAGGGAGCCTCGGGTGGAGGGCACAGCTGGAGGCTGAGGCCAGCAGGGTGGACGCAAGGGCGGAGAGGGCCCCCCACCCTGAGCTCCGCCCCGGGCTCTTCTCTCAGGGACGCAGGAGACAGTGGGGTTGGGAGCTGAGGGGAGGCCTGGGTGCCGCAGGACCACTCCGGCTCTGATGAGGACATAGGGCACCTGCTTGGGCCATGAAGGTACCTAAGGAGGACAGTGATGCCCAGACCAGGGCGGGAGCCACGAGGCCAGTGAGAAGCCATCAGATTCTGCACGGGATTTCAAGGTCTCCCCAGTGGAACTTACTCGACTGGATGTGGTGTGGGCAGGAGAGAGGGCCAACGGGACTTCGGGGTCTGGGCCTGATCCGAAGAGACCCGGCAGCTGTGGGAAGTGTGCGGCCCACCCCCCTTCCCCCCAGCACGTGGCAGGGGTCAAATGTCTCTCAGATAATGGAGGAAGGAAAAGGCTCCACCCTGCCTATCAGCCTCTCCCACTCGATTTGGGGAACCTTTGCCTGCAGCATTTCATGGAGTCCAAGTTTCGGGGGGGAGCCCGTGTGTGTCCTTTTTTAAATTTGCATAGCCTGACGCGGTGTCTCCTGATCCACCCAGAACCTTTCCCAGCTCGTGACCCTGCAGACGCGCGTGAAGCACCTCCAGGCTGTGAAGGACGGGAGGTACGTGCTCCTGTTCCGCTCCAGGGAGTCGCTGCTGGCGGAGCAGCAGCGCCTGGATGACCGGCTGGCCGCCATCGGCACCATCCTGGAGCGCGTGAGGGTCGGGTATCCCCAGTTCCAGGAGGCCCTGCTCAAGGTCAGCCAGACAATTGCCAACAAACTGGAGTCCTCTGGGTCCTCCTAGGGAGCCTGTACCCCACCTTCCAAGGCTGCCTTGTGGGGGAGATAATACAGTTTTGTATGTTATCAGGGACTTGGAATCTTTTTGTGTCACCGAAAGCCATGTCTGCTCTCAGAGAACGGTGCTGTCCGAGAGCTGTCAGTAAGCCAGCACTGCAGGAACTTTTTTAGCCACCCAGCAGCTCAGTCAAGTCAAATCCCAGCATTTCCTCTGAGTCCACCATTTGCGCTGGGGGTACAAACCTCTATTCCCACAGAAACTTGGGTTTGTGGAGGCTCCCACTTCCCACATGTGAGTGGTCACTAGGGAACAACGTGTCTCCTCGTGACGGTACACTGGGTCCAGTTCAGAACCTTGGGTGAGTAAGGGACCCCCAAAAAGCCAGAGTATGACGGCAAGCCTGGCCTCTGCCTCTGCGGGGTGCACTGAACACCCGCCTCCCACCTCGTTATCAGCAGCTTTCCTGTTCCCACCTGGGATAGTCAGCCCCTTCTCCTGCCGCTCCCCGTCTGGGTTAAATCCAGATTCACGGCTTGCAGGAGAAAGTCCAGGGGGGTGTGAACCCAGGGGCTGGTATTTGGAAGCTGGGACCACTGAAATAAAACCGTGCGCATGTGTAAATACCGGGACCGCCTCCTGGGTCTGCCCGCTTGTGGCCCCTCCATCGTCCCCCCGGCGCCCCTCCCACACCTGATTCCTGAGCACCTGCTACCTTGTGGCCTCTCTGCAGAGCAAGGAAAACTGACCCACCAAATAATTTCACTTTCAGACTTTTCAGCAGAAAAATAAAAGTTGTTTTCTGAACATGGAAGAAAGGCGAATTTATTCTGAAACATTTCATAAATACAAAAGCCATAAAGCAGTGGGGACCCCGAGTCCCCGCAACCCGGGCACCGTGGTGCCCACCTTGCTGGGCCCCTTCCAGGGTTTCCTGCGGTGCCGCCGCGTGGCAGGTTCGCGCCGGGTTCCGCTTTCCTGTTTGACTTGGAAAAGCTGGCTCACCTTAACGTACGCGTTTCCCCCCGGCAGGAAAGGCTGCCTGCGACTGTCATGTGACGTCTTGACAACAGCCGGCTTTGCGGGCTCTGACAGTGTTTTCCTTTACGGAGCGCGGCTCAGCGCCGGGCGACTGTGAACACGGGCGCGTCCTCCAGGCTGGGTCTGCGATCAGGGAGCCGGCAGCCGGAGGCGAGGGCGGGGCAGGGCGCTGCCGCGGGGGGCGTCGCCTCCCCACCCAGGCGGCAAACGGCGCGGGGCAAGCGCAGGCCGCGCCTCTCTCCCCGGCAGCTCCCCGCCGCGGCGCCACCAGGGGGCGCGCCCCCCCGCCCATGGCGCCTGCGCGGGCTGCCTGTCACGTGGCTGCCTCCGGCCTCTGCGCTGCGCGCCTCCCCGGGTCTGCGCTGCGGCCGTGCGCGCGTGCGCGGAGGTGAGCGCCGGGAGGGCTGGGTCCGCGGTGCCCCCAGCGCAGCCCCTACGGCGAGGCTGGTCGGATCGGGGCAGCCGTGACGCCCGCGGTGGATGGATCGATGGGTGGACCGGCGGTCTGCGGTCAGGGTCCGCGCGCGGGGACAGCCCGACGGGGACCAGGGGCGCCCACGGCTCTCGGTGGCTGCCCCCTGTGTGGTTGGGGAAGGCTGTGCTTCACACGGGGGAAACTGAGGCACCGGAAGCTAACGACACCGGCGTCCCGGCGGGGAGCTGGGCTGTTCCCACCGGGCGCGACAGGCTCTCTGGTCAGCAGACCGCTGGGCCGCCTGACCTTCAGCTCTTCCCCATTTGCTCGCTAACTGCCCAGCCCTGCCGTGCAGGCCCCCGGTTCTAGGCTCTCTTCCCCCTTTGTCCGAGAAGCGGAGTCCGCGCAGGGTGGTGCGGCCCCCCAGCCCCAGCCACCCCCGTGCCCTCTGAGCTCTGCGCAGGAGGCCCGAGTCCTCCGATCACAGGGTGTCCTGTGTCTGCCAGGGTCAGGTGGGGCTGGGACGCATCCCGCTATAAAAACGTCTGCCCCAGTCCTGCTCACAGCTGCTAAAAGCCCTGGACTGGGGGTGATGATGGCCTTTATAGGCTACACCTGGCTCTCTCGTGGCAGGGGCCTCTAGAGAGCTTCGGGGTGGGCGCTGGGGAGCGCAGAGGCTGGACCCGGTAATCACCGGTGGCCAGAGATTCAGTCCATCCTGCCTTAAACCAGTTGGGGTTTGGAGAGGCCCCTGCTGGGGAACATTGCGGTGGAGGGAGGCATCATGCCGGCCAGGTACCCTGCCCTCTGGCTTGGTTCTGTGAGTTGTAGCCAATTATTTAATCTGGGAGGCGGGGGGCAAATCCTCCAATATGAGCCGGTTGGTCACAGTTGTTGGTGACAACCTGGGACTTGGCGACCGGCTTCTGAAGTTTGAGTTGTCATGTGGGGCTGAGCCTTACTTAACCTGTGGGGTCCCGGGAGCTCGTGTCAGCGATAATTCGAATTGCTGGACACCCAGCTGGTGTCCAGTCAGTTACTGTGGGAAAAAATCCCACACATTTGAGGTCAGCAGTGTTGTGAATAAAAAGTTGGGTCTTGCACCTAATTCACCAGTGGCCCCCAGGACTGAAATGTTCCAGGTGGGCTGTGTGTGTCTGTGATGGCCCCAGGCTCCCCTGCGCCCAGGCCCACTCCCACCGGCTGTGTGGCTTTTTCCCAGTATTTGCATGTGTCTGAGACCTCCCTCCACAGGGAGCTTCCTTGACGGAGGGTTCAGCCGCTGTGCCCTGACACCCATGGGGGCATCTGCTCCCGGCCTGTGACCCTAGGGCAGGCCGCTTCCGGGAGGCCCTGACCCTCTGACGGCCAAGGAGGACCCCCTGAGCCCTGTGACCTTGCCAAACCTCCCCTGGCCTGCAGGAACTCCTGGACCCTACCACCTCCATGAGCCAGCCTTCCCTGGCAACCTCCCTGTTTTCTCTCAAACAGATAAAAGGGCTCCCCTAATACAGGCCTTTGCATCGAGCCCACACTGTCTGCCGCTCAGAGGAGGAGCACGCACTCCCAGTCCGCCCCAATGGTCAAAACTGAACAGCCCTGCCTGATCTTACAGAACTGGGGCTTACTCTGCTGCTGTGACCTCCTGTCCACTCGTCAGCCTACCACATTGGCCTTTGTGTCCTTAAATCATTTTCATAGATACTCTAACTGCATTCATCCGTAATATTTCGGAAGATGTCACGGTGCACAGTACTCTGCAGCCTCTGAATTGGGGCTTTTCTCTCCTTGCACTTTTTCCTCCGTCCCTCACATCTGTCTTACGAGTACGGGGACTGCGTCCATCCCCATCTGCTCTGCTTCCTCATCGGACCCCACCTCAGCCCTGGGCACTGCTGGGCCCACTTGTCACAAGCCCATGTCTGGAAGCTGCTTTGCAAGTCCCAGCCGCTCCCTCCATCCTTCCCCTGAGCCTGGTTCTTCTCTCAGCAGGCCGCCAGGACCCGCAGGTGCCACCGGCCATGGACGTGAGGTGGCTGCCCTGCTCCCGCCCCCTGCTCGGGGTCTGCGCCCTCCTCTCCTTGGTCACCGCTGCCCTCCTGGGGCACGTCCTGCTGCACACTATCTCGGTGGTTCCCCGGGAGCTGCACTGTTTCTCCCCAGAACCCGAGGGGATTCACCGAGCTCGTCAGCAGGGATCCGGCAGCCCAGGACTCCGGCCCACCCCAGGGCACCGTGGCAATCCCAGAGCAACACCCACACAGTGTGATGTGTCCCCGGACAGCCGCTTCGACTGTGCCCCAGACAGGGCCATCACCCGGGAGCAGTGTGAAGCCCGGGGCTGCTGCTATGTGCCTGCCAGGCAGTGGCCTCAGGGTTCCCGGATGGGGCAGCCCTGGTGCTTCTTCCCACCCAGCTACCCGAGTTACAGGCTGGAGAACCTGAGCACCACAGACACGGGCTACACGGCAACCCTGACCCGAGCCACTCCCACCCTCTTCCCCAAGGACATCCTGACCCTGCGGCTGGACGTGCTGGTGGAGACTGAGAGCCGACTGCACTTCACGGTGGGCGGGCCATGCCAGGCTCCTGCCAGCCAGCCTGGGTCTGACGTATTCCCTGCTGTGTCCTAGCCCGGAACAGTGTCTGGCACATAGCAGGTGCCCAGGAAAAACTTGTGGATGGAATTAGCAGGGATGCAAAGCTGAGAGGGCCAAGGTGCACGATGCACTGTGGCCCTGTTACTTTCACGGTGGTTCATAATTGCCACCCTTCACTGAGTCGCTCCTGTGTGCCAGCCTGGAGCAGGACACCCTGGTTATGCCTCCCATTCCCCCGTGGCCGCATGCCAGGCAGAGCCACATTGCCAGATTCAGCAAATAGAAATACAGGATGCCTAATACATTTGAATTCCAGACAACCAAGGAAAAGTTCATTTTTTTAGTGTACGTCCCATGCAGCATCTGAGACATACTAAAAAATATTTGTCATCTGAAATTCAGATTTACTGGGTGTTCTGTATTGTTCCTGGCAAAGCACAGTAGTGTGGTTCTCTTGGCTCTGTACGTGAGGAAACGGGCTCTGGAAGGCTGACCTAACTGCCCACACTTGCCCCTCACTAGGGCTGAGCGGAACCGTGGTCCTGACGGGGAGGAAGAGGTGGGGAGGGACGGCTGAGGGCCACTGATGGCCCATGACACCACCGTCTCTCATCTCTAGATCAAAGATCCTGTCAACAAGCGCTACGAAGTACCCTTGGAGACCCCGCATGTCCGCAGCCAGGCACCGTCCCCACTCTACAGCGTGGAGTTCTCCAAGGAACCCTTTGGGGTGGTCGTGCGCCGGAAGCTGGGCGGACGGGTGCTGTGAGTGCTGGACAAATCATTTTGACCCCATTGTCCCTGACCACACTGCCCCTCCGGCCTCCTCTCTGCTCCTGGCCTGCCCAGGCCCCGGTGCTCCCTGTCGCCTCTGCCAGGAGCCCTCCAGATCTGCCCCCTTCTCCTGCCTGGGTCTCCCAGAGCCCCTCTCCTATGTCCAGCCCAGGAAGCCCAGCCAGGGGCCTTCCCCCAGGGGACACTGGCTGTGGCTGGAGACATTGTTGGTCGCCACCACTGGGGTGGTGTGCTCCTGGCAACCTCGGAGTGGAGCCCAGGGTTGCTGCTCAACACCCCACGACGCCCCTGCAGAGAGTCAGCACTGCCCTGGCCAAGGCCAGCTCCAGGCCAACACGGCCCCACCCCCGCCGGGTGGCACCCTGTGGCTTGCTGTACTTCTATTCATTTATCAAATGCTGCAGATGGCTTATTACACTGCAATTACCAACGTGGCTGATCCCCATAATGATTCTTACTGGTGCTCCTATTGTCCCCACTTCACCAACGGGGAAACTGAGGCACAGAGGCGCGGGCGGCTTGCTGGCAAGTGACAGCCAGGGCCCCAGCATCCTGAGGCTGTGCTGCTGCTGGCCATTCTCTGTTCCGTGTCCCTCCAGGGCCCATGTCCCCCACGGGATCTGTGGTTTGAATCACTGTCCCTGCTGCCATCTGCCCGCGACAGGGAGGTCACTCGGCCAGCTCTCTGTAGGTCACACTCTTGCCCCAAGAGAAGTATTGCCCTCGCCTCCCCTCCAGGCATTGGATGCCCCGAGGCATCCTGGAATCCACTTAAGACTCAGATGTCATGGCTGTGACTCCGAGTGTCCAGCGCATCCCCTCCTCCAGGGGACAGACCTGTGGGCCAGCGTGCGGCCTCCCAGCCATCGGATGGAGCAGGGCCTGCCCCCTCGAGGGTCAGCTGCTCTGCCCTGACGCTGGGTCATGAAAGCACACTTTCCCTCGAATGCACTTTGCACTTCACCCACACGGCCCCATGTAAACATGTGCTCCAGGCCCATAGGGCCCCTGTCTGTCACTGAATGAGGTCCCTTGGGCTAGCCTTCATCTCAAGAGGGCTCTCCTTCTGAAATCCCTTTCTGGCCCATTCATTTTTCAGCTGTGCATTATCAGCCTGCTCCCAGGGCTGACCCAGGAGGAGAGGCAGTGAGCAAATCCATATAAGTACAGTGTCAGGAATAATAATGCTAAGAAAGTTCTAGAAACAGGCTATGCAGATGCAGAGGGCCAGGGAAAGCCTCTCTGAGAAGCTGACCTTTGAGCAGAGATCTTAGAGAAGTCTTTTAAAGGATTTTAAGAGATTCGGTCTTGGAAACACACATCACACACAGATAAGTGGGGTCTTATCTGGGGCAGGATTCTGTGAAATTAGCATCATTATGTGTTGTGTGTGGAGAGGGTCCTGTCCATGGTTTTGCCTTGCTCTTAACCCATGTGACCTCGAGGGACCCTGGCGTGCTTGGCTGGACAGCGCCATGACGCTGAGCTGGGCCTGGGCCGGGGTCTAGAGCAGTGTGGCCCTTGCTGGAGGGGCTTGGGCCACAGCTCCTAGGCCTGGAAGGTCTTCAGCTGGTGTTTGTAGGGTGCTTCACCTCTGCTGCTGGGGCTTCTCCATGGCATGACCCACCTGTGGCCAGGGCTCACGGGGTGGCCACCTCTGGAGGCCCATCTGGGGTGATGAGCGCTTGGCCAGGCAGCTCCCCTTCCCTGGACATGTCCTGGGTGCTCCCCATGCCCCTGCCAGGCACCCCAGGGTTGCTGGGCCCCACTGCCTGACCTGTCCCGAGGTCAGTATGTCCCAGAGCTGGCCAGACTGCAGCAGCCTGAGCCCAGGGACTCCCTGGGGGGTTCATCTCAGGTTGCACTGGCCACTGAGGATTTGAGGCTGCCTGGTCTCTTCCTGGCAGGCTGAACACGACAGTGGCCCCCCTGTTCTTCGCTGACCAGTTTCTGCAGCTGTCCACGTCCCTGCCGACACAGCACATCACGGGCCTCGCCGAGCACCTCAGCCCCCTGATGCTCAGCACCAACTGGACCAAGGTCACACTCTGGAACCGGGACATCGCCCCCACGGTAATGGGCAGCCTGGGCGGCCCTGGGACCTGAGGAGCAACATGGTGAGGAGCTAAGTGCCATGTCCCCCATGCCCCAGCCTGACGTGAACCTGTATGGATCCCACCCCTTCTACCTGGCACTGGAGGACGGTGGGTCAGCTCACGGCGTCCTCCTGCTGAACAGCAATGCCATGGGTAAGCGAGCAGCTGGTTGCCTCCAGCCAGTTCGGCTTCTGAGCCCCAGGCCAGGGCCTTCCCTGGGGGCGGCCATGTCTGCCTCCTCCATGGAGGGGGCAGCTGCTCTCTGACCTGACCTGGCAGCCAGGAGCAGAGGACAGGACGGTGGGCAGGGATTGGGCCTTGTTTGCTTTTCCAAGAAATGAGACCACGGGGTTGTGGCCTCTGACAGCCGTGCCCTTTGATGCCCCTAAAGTGGACTCTGGGGCTCCTGCTCTGAAGGCAGGCAGAGGCCAGATGGGAGTCCCGGGGCCCAGCTGCTCAGCATCTCTGTGCCCTCCAGCGTCCTCAGTGGTGCTCAGGGTAACTGTCTCCAGGCCCCGAAGCAGGCTGATCCCAGGCTCCCTGTGGAAGACCCCCTCTCCAGGGATGGCTTGGCCCGTCGTGAGGTGCCAAGGGCCTGGAGGTGGGGGTGGGTATCTGTGCCTGAGCCCAGGGCTGCTTCCCCCAGACGTGGTCCTGCAGCCGAGCCCGGCCCTCAGCTGGAGGTCAATAGGCGGGATCCTGGACGTGTACGTCTTCTTGGGCCCGGAGCCCAAGAGCGTGGTGCAGCAGTACCTGGACGTCGTGGGTAGGCCTGCTCCTGGCCCCTCCTGCCCCTGCCCCTCGCCCCCAACTCACAGAGCGCTTGGCTCATAGGCTCCCCATTCATGCCGCCATACTGGGGCCTGGGCTTCCACCTGTGCCGCTGGGGCTACCCCTCCACGGCCATCACCCGCCAGGTCGTGGAGAACATGACCAGGGCCCACTTCCCCCTGGTGAGTGCAGGGGAAGGTTGAGCCCAGCAGGCGGGGCGGGCAGGCCGGGGCGGGGCGGGGGCGGCCCCCGGCCACCTGCAGCGCACCTGTGCTGTGGCAGGACGTCCAGTGGAATGACCTGGACTACATGGACGCCAGGAGGGACTTCACCTTCAACAAGGACGGCTTCGGAGACTTCCCGGCCATGGTGCAGGAGCTCCACCGGGGTGGCCGGCAGTACGTGATGATCATGGTGAGTGCCTCCCCCTCCTGTGCCGCCGGAGCCTGGCGGCCCCTCTCCCAGGACATTTCCTGAGGGCTTTTGATAGGGAGGCAGTGTCAGATCCGCCGACCTGGCTCCTGCCGTGCAGTGATGTCCCCGGGAACCTCCGTGTGGGGCCCAGGATTGTTCAGGTTGTAAGTTAAAGCAAGGGGCAGTCAGCTGCCATCACGCAGTGCCGGGGGGCCGGGTGGACCTGCGTGCAGGGGCAGGGAGAACGGCGGTGGCTGCGTGTCCATCCTGGCCCTGCCTCCCGCAGGTCCGCTATCTCATGGGAAGGACAGGACTCTGAGTGGCCCGGCACAAGACACACTCCCTCTGGGCCAGTCCCCACGGGCAGTGGGCTGGGGCAGGCGGAGGAGGCGGCGGCAGGGAGGACTGAGCTGAAGGGTTGCCACCAGGGACGCCCCTCAGCAGAGGAACTTTGCTGAGAGGTTTGGAACGGTGCTGATGCTGGCCATTGCCATCGCCCAGGGCCCTCCGAGGGCAGTGAGCACCAGCGGACACTCAGAGCAGGGGGGGCAGACACAGACCTTTTTCACTGTAATGAAAGAAATGCTCACCATTGAACACTCTCCAGTTTCTAGAACTCACAAAGCAAAGGTAGAATCTACGTCCAGGCACCCCACCCCCCTTGCCAGCTGGTCCAGCCTCGCAGACCAACGTCCTGCCTTGGTCCCTCGTGTGGAGAGCGTCTTCCCGTTTCCCCAGCAACGGGCGTGTGGCTTTGGGGCATTTCCTTCTCCTGACCAGTTTCTTTCCCCCACAGGATCCTGCCATCAGCAGCTCTGGCCCTGCCGGCAGCTACAGACCCTATGATGAGGGTCTGCGGAGGGGGGTTTTCATCACCAACGACACTGGGCAGCCGCTGATTGGGAAGGTAGGGCAGCGTTCTGGGGGCAAGGGGTGAGAAAGCAGGGGCCCCCGGTCAGTGGGGCAGGAAGCTGCTCAGGAAGAGGGTGGGTTTCAGAAATCATCACATCCAGAAGAACATAAAGGGTGGTGGTCACAGGTTGGGGGTGACAGTGGCCCCGGACAAGGAAGACCATCTCCAGGCCTTCTGTGGGGCCTCCTGACTTCAAGGGCAGGGGCCCAGCCCAGGCACAAACTCTGCAGACCCTCGGTGAGGCCCCCGGGGGGCTTCCGGACAGTCCTGAAGCCTTCCCAGGGACGACTGGCAGAGTCCCAACCTCGGGAAGCCCAGAGGAAGGGGCCAGGCCGAGGGGAGGCTGGGACAGGCTCCCAGGAGCGGGGATGTGCAACTTCATTCCAGAGCCTTTGAGAGTGGGGCCTCGGAAGAATCCACCCTGGGGTCCCTCACCGATGCTCCTCACCACAGCAGCCCACCCACCCCTGGTACGGGAGTGAGCCTGCAGCTCTAGGGGGGCCTCCATGCCGTCTCTGGGGGCCTGGTCTCCCCTGTGGCCTCTCATCCAGGTGTGGCCTGGACCCACTGCCTTCCCTGACTTCACCAACCCTGAAGCCCTTGAGTGGTGGCAGGACATGGTGGCCGAGTTCCACGCCCAGGTGCCCTTCGATGGCATGTGGATTGTGAGTTCCCGTGGCCTTGGGGACCGGCCCCTCCCCCTACACGAGGCAGGGTGCCCACTGCCGGGGCCTCCTTGCAGGACATGAACGAGCCATCCAACTTTGTCAGGGGCTCTGTGGACGGCTGCCCCGACAGCGACCTGGAGAACCCACCCTATGTGCCAGGTGAGCTCCCCCCTCAGCCCCACCACTCAGATCAGGGACTTGTCCCTGTGTTGGGAGACTCGAAGCTGTCCCTTCCGAGGAGCCGATGGGCACAGCCAGCCTGGGAAAGTGGGGGAACCCCAAGAGTAAGGTTTAGGCGAGAGAGACGCCAGCCAGGGCGCGAGACCAGGGCATGTGCAGCCAAGCACGGCCCTTCAGAGGGAGGGCATTTCAGGCTTAGGCAAACGGACAGGGAAGTGCTTGAAATGGGTCAGGAGCAGCTGCGTGTATGGTCTGGGGTCTGCAGAGGCCAGCCTTCAGCATCCCCTGGGCCTGTCCTTGGAAAAGTCTCTGTCCAGGGACCCACCCAAGCTCTGAGGTGTGCCGAGCAGGGGAGCTTGGTGGCCCACGGGGGGAGGTCAGTGAGCACCAGTGGACTCTCAGAGCAGGGGGGGCAGACACAGACCTTTTTTATTGTGATGGAAGAAATGCTCACCGTAGAACACTCTCCAATCTCTAGAACCCATAAAGCAAAGGTAGAACCTACGTCCAGGCACCCCCCATCCCCTGACCAGCTGGTCCAGCCTCGCAGGCCAATGTGCAGCCTCCCCTTGCCTCAGTCCCCTGTGTCGAGGGCATTTCCCCACCCCCGCCCCCGGCACGGTCCTCTGTACCCCCCGGGGCAGCTTCAGGGTGTGCCTCCTGGGCCGAGACGGGGAGTCCCCACCCTGAGAAGGGCTCCTGGGATGTGGGGGGCCAGCCTTCCAGGTGGAGGCGCTATGGAAGCAGCCTCTCTGTCTTCCAGGGGTGGTCGGCGGGACCCTCCAGGCAGCCACCATCTGTGCCTCCAGCCACCAGTTCCTGTCCACTCACTACAACCTGCACAATCTGTACGGCCTGAGCGAAGCCTCTGCCTCCCACAGGTGAGGGCCCCCAGGGCTGGGCTGGCCAGGGCCCCTGATCTGCGAGCCTGGCGCACACCCGTCCTCCCTGCCACAGGCTCGTTTTCTGGGGTGGGTGGGTGGCCCAGGCACAGCCGAGTGCCCAGCGTACGGCTGCTCGCCCCCAGCTCTGCCTCCCTGCCACACGACCAGACCCTTGGGCCCGGCAAGGTGCCGGCGGCGCTGGCAGGCAGTGGTGGCATTGCTGGGGGACCCTGCCCCACACAGCACCTGTCTCCCTGCTCTACCCAGGGCCCTGGTGAAGGTTCGGGGCACCCGCCCCTTCGTCATCTCCCGCTCAACCTTCTCCGGCCACGGCCGATATGCCGGCCACTGGACCGGGGATGTGTGGAGCAGCTGGGAGCAGCTCTCCTACTCCGTGCCCGGTGAGAGCGCCTGTCGGGGGGAACTGCTCAGGGGAGGTTTGCGCTGAGCTGGGTGCTAGGCTCGGCTCGGCTGAGATGCTGCTGCAGTGACGTGGAGCCTGCCACCCCTGTGCACCCACGCGCCGGCACGGCCAGCTCACTTGGGGCAGCCCTCTCCCGAGTGAGCCCATCTCTGCTTTGCCCCAGCTGCCACCTGCAAAGCCATCAGATTCTGTCCCTTCTGGTGCCCACACCCTGAGCTGCAGGAAACCGCACCTGAGCTCGGCCTGCAGGGCATCTAACCCGCTCTGGAGTCTGCGCCGGGCTCTGCAGTGCAACGGGGAGTGTGACTTGGGTTCCTGGAGCTCAGTGGGGGCTCGGGACTCCTGGGGAGGGGGTTGGGGCAGCCCCAGAGTCACCACGTGGGCAGCCTTCAGCAAACCCCCAGCCTGGAAGTGCTTTGATGGTTGTGGGCCCGCTTCTGTGTGGGATGCATCTGCAACCCTCAACTGCAGGGACGTCCAGCGAGCCAAGCTTTGGGAGAGCAGGCCCTTCCTTCTCCAAGAAGCCGCTCCAGTTTTCATCCTGTAGCAGGTGTGGCAGGCAGGCACCTCGAGAGCAGGGTCCCTGGCATGGCCCCAGTTCTTGGGTCGTGGTTCTGGGTGAGCCGACTACCTGGCGGAGGTTGTGCAGCTCCCAGGACCTGCTACCACCAGACAAGAGTTCCCCGCGGCCCCCAGCTGGCCCCGTCCTGCCACTTGGCTCCCACGCCGGGGCCCTGGCTCCTGAGGAGACCCGGGGCAGAGGGGCCGGCCCAGTGCATCCTCCTGTCCTGCCAAGCAGTTGGGGGTTGGTGCTGGACCGAGATGGCCGGGAACCTGTCTGACCTCTTGGCAGCTCAGGGGACTCTGACCCCAGTAGCCTGCTGCCACTGGGTGCCTAAAACTACCAAACTCGTTCTCTCTCAGCCCCAGGGACTAGGGGCCCTGGCGGCAGGGCTGTGCTGCCTGAGCCCGGGAAGAACCCTTCCTGCTCCCTCCGGCTCCTGGGGGCTGCCGGCCGGCTGAGGCACTGCTGGGCGGGTGGGGCCCGCACACCATCTCTGCCTGTCATCTGGTGGCCTTCTCGGTCCCCATCGCTACTCAGCATCTCCCTCCCATTAGGTCTCCAGTCATACTGGACTAGGACCCACCCAACCTGACCGACTCTGCAAAGACCCTATTTCCAGATGGGTTCACACTGGCAGATGCGGGGATTGAGACACAGTTCAACCCTAATGGGCTAGTGTTAGGAAGCAGCCCCCAGGTGTGGATTGTCCTGCTGACCGTGCATGGCAGGTGCAAAGGCCTGCACCGTTGGGGCAGGTGGGAGGGCCGTTAGGAGGGACCCTCGCCTCGGGCCAGCTTGGCAGACGTGTCTCTTGGGCTCCTTGGTCCCGAACTGGTCCTGCTCTGACAGCCTGAGGCCCAGTTTGAGTCTCTCCTTCCAGAAATCCTGCTGTTCAACCTGCTGGGGGTGCCCCTAGTCGGGGCCGACATCTGCGGTTTCCTGGGCAACACATCGGAGGAGCTGTGTGTGCGCTGGACCCAGCTGGGGGCCTTCTACCCCTTCATGCGGAACCACAACGACCGTGGCAGCCTGGTAGGGCAGCAGAGCGGGGCAGGTTCCGCCCTGGGAACCCTGGTCCCGACAGTTTCTGTGCCAGGGGCCTCCTCTGCTTCCTCTGCCTCTCACCGCAGCCTCAGGAGCCATACAGGTTCAGCGAGACGGCGCAGCAGGCCATGAGGAAGGCCTTCACCCTGCGCTACGCACTGCTGCCCCACCTCTACACGCTGTTCCACGGGGCCCACGTCAGGGGCGAGACCGTGGCCCGGCCCCTCTTCCTGGAGTGAGTGGCATGGGTCAGGGAGCAATGTCCTACGGGTGCCCAGTGACACCAGGGTGGCCCCACCTGTGCAGGGGTTCCCCAGGAACTGAGCGAGAGAGCAGGCTGCAGGGGAGACGAGGCCAAAACCTGGGCCCTCCCTACCAGGTGCCTCCTGAAGCCCAGTTAGGTTCCAGCTCAGGGCTCGGGTACTGGAAGTTCAGAAAAACCCAGGATGAAGAACATGGGGGGACCAGGCTGGCAGATGGCAAAGCAAGTTATAAACCTGTTGTGGCTGCTCTGTGATCAATCTCAAGGGAAAGGCCTTCAAAAGAAACCCCCAGATTCCCCCAGTAGGACAGTACACAGAAGGTCCCACGTGACGTAATGGCGTCTTGAATCAGTGGGTTAGAGGAGGATTCTCAAGAAGGTGATCAGTTAGCAACTTGCAAAAATCAGTGCATGCTCCCCTCACACCATGAAAACCTAGTAATCCCACAGGAAAACAAGGGGATGTTCCTCAGTGTTCCAGCAGGAGAGCTTTTCTAAGCATCAAAAGCACAAAGCAAAGAGGAGGTTTAATTTAGGGAAAAAAAATATTCTGAACATAGGCAAAACAGTATTAAAACTGCTCTGTAGAGGTAAACAAGCTGGAAAAGACACTGTCAGTAAGGTGACAAATAGTTGTTCTCCGGAATATATAAAACCTCAGGCCTGCTGGTGAGACCGACACTAAGAACAGTAGGTAAGTAGCTAGGAGCCCAGCTGACACCTGGCCCGGGCCTGGACGCCCAGTCCCACTCCTGCCACCACTGCTCACCCAGGAGCTCGGCTCCTTTCTGAGCCTCTTGGGGACCCTCGGGCACGCTGACTGCAGAGGTCAGCACGCGCTGTGCTTGTGTGTGAAGGTTCCCCGAGGACCGCCGCACCTGGACCGTGGACCGCCAGCTCCTGTGGGGGGAGGCCCTGCTCATCACCCCGGTGCTGGAGGCCGGGAAGGTGGAAGTGACCGGCTACTTCCCCGCCGGCACATGGTTCGACCTGCAGACGGTGAGTCGCAGACCCTGAGAGCGAGAGGATGGGCACTGCACAGCGGCCCGCCCTCCCGAGCTGGCTGTGGGCTGGGCCGGAGGAAGGCCACCTGGTCGTCGAGGCCCAAGCACACGTGGGCCCTCCTCGCCTGGCGCTCCGCATGCATCTCCCCTGCCATCCTGGCAGTAACGCATCTTCCACATGAGGAAACTGAGGCCTGAGTGGCCAGCATGCCGGGGTCCATAGCCTCGCTGCTGCAGAGCTGAACCAGAACCATCCTCCCTCCGTGTCCTGCCCCACCCGAGCCCTGGGTCAGGGCCTCCCCACCACGCGGCCAGGTCTCCGCCTCTGAGGTCACACTGGCTGGTCTGCTGGGCCCCCTGGGTCCTTGGCTCATGATGACAGCTTGGCCCTGGCACAGCCCAGGACGCCTTGTGATGGGACATCTTCCTCCAGGTGCCAGTAGAGGCTCATGGCAGCCTCCCACCCCCACCTCCTGTACCCCTCACGCCTGCCATCCACAGCAAGGGGCAGTGGGTGACACTGCCAGCCTCTCTGGACACCATCAACCTCCACCTCCGGGCTGGCCACATCATCCCCCTGCAGGTACCTGGGCTGGGCGACTGAGCCTGTTGTGCAGCTCAGGGGCTGCCAGACCCTACATGGCCTCTGTGCAATTGGGGGCCCCCTCCAGAACCCCAGGCAGCTGTGATGGTGTCTGAGGGCTGAGGAAGAACCGGACCAGGGAGGGCCACTCAGAATACATCCTGCCGTGACCTGTGGCCAGGCCCTGCGGTGGGAGGCCTGCCTTGTGGCCCTTTTCAGAAAACAGTCAGTCCACCTGTACACATCTGTGAGCGTAGCGTGTCCCTCAGGTGTCTGCCAGGCCAGGGCAGTCCCCATGGGCACACAGCCCCATGCAGGCAGCACAGCCCTGTCCCAGCCTAGTGTTCGTCCTGCCCTAAGTCTGGAGGCCTCAGCCAGGCTGACGTGGGCCCCGCCTTTGCAGGGCCCTGGCCTCACAACCACAGAATCCCGCAAGCAGCCCATGGCCCTGGTCGTGGCCCTGCCCGCGAGTGGGGAGGCCCAAGGGGAGCTGTTCTGGGATGACGGGGAGAGCCTGGGGGTGCTGGAGCGTGGGGCCTACACGCACGTCATCTTCCGGGCCCAGAATGTGAGTCCTGGGACCGGTCCATGGTGGTGGGAGGCCAATGGGGCCACCTGTCCTGGGTCACCCCAAGTGAAGAGCAGAGCCTGGGGGCCTTCCTGCCTAGCCGGAGCCCCGTGCCCCCTGCCAGGCGGGCTGGCACCCTAAGGGTTTGCCCAGGGGCGTGGTACCCACCTGCCCTTTTGCGGAGGGGCTTCCTGCCCTGAGCCATGTGCTGACACCTCCGGTTCCGTCTGTCTCCCTCTGCTCGGGCCAGAACACCATTGTGAATGAGCTGGTGCACATGAGCAGTGAGGGGGCCAGCCTGCAGCTGAGCAAGGTGACCATCCTGGGGGTGGTCCCAGCCCCCCAGCAGGTCCTGTCCAATGGCATTCCTGTCTCCAACTTCACCTACAGCCCTGACACCGAGGCAAGGAGCCCACAGTCAGGGCCAGAGGGCTGGTCCCCAGGATGGGTGAGGGGTGGTGCCGAAGACCCGGTGCTGAGCTGGGCCTTATGCGGGGCGGTGCCTGGGGGAGTGGGGAGGGCTGGCCCCCAGCGGTTGTGTCTGCCCTCTGCCTGTGTCTGTTTATGGTGGTGGGCTGTGTTTAAACAGCAGCTTGCTTCCAAAGCCAAGTAAGGCTGCCAGTGCAAGAGGCCTGCCCTCCCGGGTCAGCAGGGATGGGACAGGGCGAGTAGCCTCCGGGCCAGGCAGGCCCTGTGTCCCCCACCTCATGTCCCCTCTGTGGAATGCCGAACCCTTGGGGTCTTGCCTCTGTGGCAGTTGTTGGGTGGTCAGGTTCTCCCCTCTGCCCCCCAGGCCCTGGGCATCCCTGTCTGGCTGACAATGGGGCAGCAGTTCCTCATCAGCTGGTCCTGACCGGTGTGCTCATGCTGCCCAGGAGGCCCCTCCCAGAGGCCCAGCACCTGTGCACGCTCATCCAGGTGGGTGGGTCTTGGGGTCGGGAGCACTTAGCCCACATTGCTGGGCACCGACCTCCCTCCTGGACTCTGAGGTCCTGGGGGGCCACCCTGTGTCTGCAATGTCACGCTGGAAGCCTGCCACCAGCCGCTGTCACTGGAATGCGTGACGTCAGCCGCCAGCAGCTGCCTGTCAGTGACGGCAGAGGTGGTGGTGCTGGGGATCGGATGCTGTACTTGCCGAGGCCACACCCAACTGCTTCCTGGGCATCTGCCCCCGCCAGCGGCACGGCTGTCCACCCGTCTGTCGAGAGTGGGCCTGGGGAGCTCTGGAGAATTCTCAAGACCTGGGGGAGCCCTTAACCATTAAATGCAAATGTTTCTAATAAAAGGGTCTTTGCATTCAGGCTTCTGCTGGTCCTTGTGGATTCAGGGCAGGGAGGATGTCCCCAAGGCGGCTATACCCTCATGGTGGCACATCGCTGCGCTGCCTCCCTCCTGTCACCTCCCGTCCCCACATCACATCACCTCCCATCCGGTCACCTACCATCCCCACATCACCTCCCATCTGCTCATCCCCCTTCACCTTATGTCCCCACATTGCCTCCGGCCCCACATCACCTCCTGTACCCACATCACATCACCTCCCATGCCATCACCTCCTATCCAGTATCACATTTTCTAGAATTTTATGTAAATGGAATCATTCAGCAGGTCATGTCTAATACTACCCAACAGTTTGAGATTCACCCATGTGTGCCAACACCTTGTCCTTTTTGTTGCCAAATTGTCTCCCACTGTATAGATATGCCACGATTTGTTTATTGACTTTTAATGGACATCAGGATTGTTTTCTATTTCTGTCTATTATGAATAAAGCTGTGAGGAGCAGCACAGACAAGCCTTTGGGTGGGTTTTCATTTCTCTTGTGCAAGTACCAAGGGGTGTGTGTCAGGTCGTGTGGTGGTGGTTGGGGGGCAGGAGGCGCAGGGCGTGTTTCAGGAAACCGCGCCCGCATCCGACCAGCTGTGAGGACAACGGGTGCCCCCCCCCAGCACACCGTGCTGGCCTCTCCGATTCCAGCCACTCCAGTAAGTGTGGGTCTCACTGCGGTTCTCATCTGCACGTCCCTAATGACTAACAGTGTGTACCTGTCACCCATAAATCTTTGGTGATGTGCCTGTTTAAATCTTGTGCCCATTTTTTACTTTGCTTTCGTATGTTCACTGTTTTTCTATCATTACTGTAACAAATCACTGCAAACTCAAAGGCTTAAAATAACACGATTTTATCAGCTGTAGGCCCACAGTTTGACATGGGACTCACCAGGGTGGCCACCTCTGTGGAAGGTCCACAGGAGAACCCATTTCCTTGCTCATGCAGGTTGCGGGCACGGTCGCCTCACAAGTGTACAAGCCTGACGTCCACTTCCCGGCTGGCCAGATGCCTTCTGGGCTTCTAGAGGTGGCTCCGGTTCTCGGCTGGTGGCCCCTTCATCTCCCAGTCCAGCAACAGCGGGTCGAGCCCCTCTCGTGCCTGAGGCCTGCGGCCTCCTGCACACCGCGCTCTGGCTGACTGCGGCCCAGCCACTGCGGCCCAGGCCTCGCCTATCAAGGGCTCACGTGATCAGACTGGGTCCATCTGGATAACCCAGAGTAATCTCATGCCAAAATCTTCACCACTTCTACAAAGTCCCTCTTGCCATTTATTGTGACAGTCACAGGTTCTAGGGGTTAGGACATGGGTACATTTGAGGACCATTATTCTGACCACATGGAAGTTCTCTGTACCAAGTTGCAAGTCCTTTGTCAGGTACACGCTTTATATAGATTTTCCTCCAGGCTGTGGTGGTTGCCTTTTTACTTCCATTAACAATGTCTTTTGAAGAGAAAAAGGGTTTAATTTTGAGTCTAATTTAGAATTATCTATTGGCCTTCAGAAGAAATCTTTGCTAAATCCAAGGCCACTTTTCTCCTGTCCTAGAAATTTCGCAATTTTAGCTCTTCCATTTCAGCTCAGTGTCTGTATTAGACATGAATTAACAGCCAAGGTCCTTTTCTTTATTGCCTATGGCGATCCAACCGTCGGGCACCATTTGTTAAAAACATTATCCTTTCCCCCTTTAACTGCCTCAGTCCCTTTGTTGAAAATCCTTTGCCTACAAACCTGTGGTCCTTGTCTAGACACCCTGCTGAGTACAGACCCACATGTCAACCTTGGTGCCAAGACCAGGCTCTGTTACTGTGGCTCGGCGCTTCCTATGGGGCAGCTGTACCCCCACTTTGCTTTTTCAAAGTTGTTTTGGCTGTGCTAGTTCCTTTGTACTTCCATATAAATTTTATTGTCAACTTTTACCAAAAAGAAAGACTTGGTATTTTGAATTGGAATCCATCAGATTCGGGAGAATTGACAGCACCCACCCTCCTGGTCCATCGGTACAGAACCTCTCCGCTGCACCGCTCTGTGGTCTTTGGTGCAGGGCTTGCTCATCTTTTCCCAACTTTAACCCCGAGTACTCGTATATTTGGTGCTCCTGCAATGGTGTTTTGGATTTCCTTTCCAAGCGTTCATTGCTAGCACACTGGAACACGAGTGACCCTTTAAGACTGACCTTGTGTATCGCTACCTTTCCTGACTGTACGAGTCATAGCGGCTTTGTTGTGGATTCCTTAGGATTTTCTACATAAAGGATCGTATAAATGACATAAAGACTTCCTTTCCAATTAGATGCCTTTTAGTTCTTTTTCTTGCCTTATTGCACTGCCCGGACTCACAGCCTGATGTGGAATGGAAGTGACAAGGACACTGGCCCTTTATTCTGAGAGCTCCAACTGTAACCGTGGGCCAGCTGACTTCTCCTTGAAGTTTTATCAGGTTTTGCTTCCTGTATTTCTTGTATTCTGAAGCATCAGTAGGTGCAGGGACATTTAGGATTGTCACATCCTTTAGACAAATCACTTTCGTGAACGACCCTCTCTACCCCTGGTCAACTGCTGTGACGTCTACTCTCCGATGCTGACAGAGCCCTCCGAGTTCACTCGGATCGTGTCCTGTGGTGTGTTTTCCTTTGCTTGTTACTTGTGCCACACATTTCCTGTAGGCAGTGCACTGTCATGTCACTTTATGCCTCAGCCCAATGTCTCCCCTAACTGAATTTCACTGGGCTTTCCCCTTGCTTGCGCCCTCGGTAACTACAACCTTAGAGGGTGTTAGGTTCCCCGCCTGACTGTTAGTTGAGATGTAGCTCACATACCATACGAGTCACTACTTTCAAAGTACAATTCAGTGTGTTTGGTCCCTTCACAGAGCTGTGAGCCACCGCCTCTACTTCCTGAACATCATCATTCCCACAAAGAAACCCTGTGCCTGTCAACGCTTGCTCCCCAAACCCCTCGGCCCCTGCAAAACTGCCACCTGCCTTCTGTCTCTGTGGATTTGCCTGTTTGGGATGTTTCATATAAACGAATCCCCTACTGTGGCCAGTCCCTTGCTTCTCCCAAGGCCCAGCCACCTCCTAAGAACTCTCATCCCCTTGTGTCAACGCGGACGTCCTGTCCACTCCCGAGCCCCCAGTGGTGAGCACACGCTGCCTTTCCCGGAGCTGCGGATGCCGTCCATGCCCCTGAACACTCTGCATCCCAGATCACTGCCTACTGCCTCTGGCCAACACTCCTCAGGGGAGGTCACACGCTCATCTCACCACTCCTGCTGCCCAAGAGCCAGGCTACTTCCAGAAAACCCCTACCCACTGACGCCACCCACGTGGATGTTTCCCACACCCTCACCAACATCTAGGGTAGCGCTTCCCAAGCCTTTGAGAATCACATAGCACTCCTGAACCCCCACAAAGCTGAACATTTTCAGACTACTTGCACACTGTGCCGCGCTTTCCTAGACAGTGCTAGAGCCAAGCTCCTCGGGCCTCTAGCCTTCTGGCCTGTTTCCTGCTGGCTCCACCCACCCACCCACCCACCGTGGCCCAGTGCTCATTAAGCCAGGGCAGTTCCAACTGGGATGGATTCCTTCCTTCCAGTTATTTGCCCAGGCCTCCTCATCCTGCCCATCTGCACCTGGGCACACAGACCCAGGGCCAACCCAGAGAGTCCTCACAGCCTCTGAGCTCCCATTCCCCACCCCCTCACCCGTCCCTAAGAAATGGGACCAGGGCCAGAGGGGGCTGTTTCCTCTCGCCTACTGCCTTCCCGGCTGGAGAGGGAGCACAGTGGTACATGGCCAGGGCTGTGGGGTCACCCCCTTTGCTTCTGTTGAGCTAAGCACCCAAAACACATCGTGCCTGAGTCTCCATTTTCACCCTTTCTTGGGGACTCACAGGGGAAGTTCCTTTCATAAACTACACAATCTCAGATGCCTTGAGTTAGAATCACCTGATGAACTTTAACCAAGCTCCCCCAAAACCTGGAAATATAGACAGTCATCTCAACCATACGGAGGGACCCCGGGGAAGCCAGGCAGCTTTCTCCCTCTATTTTGCCATTTTAAAGATCAGAAAACAGTGAAATGCCTACCCAAGATTACACAGCAAGTCACTAGAAAAGCTGGTGACACCTTAAGAAATATAAATTAGGGTTTATGGGAAAAGTTTATAAGTTTAATGAAAAAAACTTAAAGCAATGCATTATTTACATGAGGGTAAGAAAAAGTGGCAGAGCCCCGGAGCTTGCTGTGGGGTGCTGGGAGTCCACACCACCCCTTTACACAGAAAGGGCCCCGAATACTCCCCAAGGGGGGCACACGTACACGGTGCCCAGTTGCTCTTCAGTGTGCCAGGTTCTTCAAATCAGATCAGCAACTGGAGGCGAAGGAAGATACACGGTAAGGAACAATACAAACAAAATGAAAATCTGCAAACTTAACAAGAGGCTCACAAGACATAAAAGGGAAAAAAGAAGCGCACTAAACGGGCCTGGGATGCTTCTACGCAACCAGAATGCTACAGGGGGCTGTTTTCTCACCGTTCATCGGCATCTCGTCGATCTGCGTGGAGTAGTACTGCTCGATGTCCCGGAGGATGCGGATGTCATCGTTCTTCACGAAATTAATGGCCACGCCCTTTCGGCCATACCGGCCCGACCGTCCAATTCTTCAGGCAGAGAGCAAAACCATCTTAGTAAGTATGGCAAAGGCGATGGCAGTGAATCCATCAAGAGTGAAGCCAATGAAAAGGCTGCCCTCATACCTGTGTATGTACAGTTCTCTGTTATTTGGCAGGTCGTAGTTAATGATCAGGGACACCTGAGGGACATCCAGCCCCCTGGCCCAGACATCTGTTGAAATGAGCACGCGGCTGCAAAAAGGAAAGGATTTCAGGCAATCACCTTGGTCAAAGAAGTTCAAGACTGGCTGAGGGTCCAAAAGACACCAAGGCACTCCTCATGCTGGTCCCTCTGCCAGACTGAAGTGTTGGCAACAGTACCAAAAAGAGCCTCTCAGAGGGGCGTCAGGTGTGCTTACTCAGGTCTGGGTGCTACCTGATGAAAACACTTCAGCTACCTGCTGTTCCAGGGTCTTTCACTTGCTTAGAGCCAGTCACTTACACCCTCGAGCCACAGCTTAGGAACAGTAGCCTTATGATTTTAGTGCCATGAAGAATAAATAAACAGTTACCAAAATAAGTAGCACGGAAACATCCAGGAGGAAAGTAAAAGGAATTGCAGATGGGATGTAATAGGTAAAACGCACTTATGGAGGCAATTTAAACCACACACGTCAATGTCGATATTAAACAAAACTGGGCTGAAAGCTCCAATCCAGACAGTGATTATCATCAGACTAAAAGAAAAACAAAACCAAAGCCAACTATTCGCTGTTTGCATGAAACACATGTGATGCTCAAGGCTCCAGAGAGGATGTGAGGAGCACACAGGGTGCAGGTGTGCTGCCCCAGGTGAGCTGGGACTTAGCAACAGAACGCAGTGCCACAGGTAACCACAGACAGTCCGTGATGAAAGTAAACCCCCTAGAAATACATTAATTCTAAGTCCATACGCACAGTCTCAGGGACATTTAAAGCAATAGCTGACAGAACCTCGAAGACCCTCAACCACAATGCCCTCGATACTGATGAAAGAGTTTTTCAAAAAAGGTCAGATGCAGACGTTTTGAAAAACACAATTAGTAACTGACATCAAAGGGGCGCACCCAGGAGGTGCTGTGGCAATGAGCTCAGTCCTCGCCCTGTTCAAGCACACGCACCAGCTGTCAAATGACCGTGTTAAGCTGCGAAGCAAGTCTGAGGACCCATCCAAGGAAAACAATCACAAAGCATGCTCTCTGACCAGTGCAACTAAGCTAAAAACCAATTACAAAAAACCAAATGTCTACTTGGAAACGAAGGAACGCACTTCTAGGTAAAGCAGCCCACCCACCCAGGAAGGCCAGCTGTCCCCTCAACATGACCCGTCGCACCAGCAGTGGGTCCCCCCTTACTGGGAGGTCATCTGGCCGCCAGACATGGACCGGCACCACCAGCAAAGAGGCAGCCAGCAGGGCCAAGTCCGGTGCAGAGTGCAGCCGACCCACCTGGCGCCAGAGCGGAACTCCTTCATGATGGACTCGCGCTCCTTCTGAGGCATGTCTCCGTGCATCGATGAGACAGTGAAGTTGGCTTCTCTCATTTTCTCTGTCAACCAGTCAACCTGTAAATCACAGGGCAGATGCTACTTAAGCTCCCAAACCAAATCAGAGATTGTCGAGACCTTACTTCAGTCGCTTGTGAACCCAACATGAACACGGGTAAAGCAAGCACTCCTAAAACTCAAGACTAATCTTCACTCAGCATGTAGAGGAATTCATTTTTCTCAGCAAATATTGGGGCAAGAATCCCCTTAATCTGTTCCATGTAAATTTCTTTTTTTTTTTTTTTTTTTTAAAAAAAGGCCATGTATCACTATTGTCTTTTGAAATTTAAATCTGAATCTTCCTTGGAACATGGCCCCCTCCTCCTGTCTCCAAGAAAGCGGCCTGAGTTCTGGGCGACGCCTGCAGCCGGCACCCCCAGAACTGCTGAGCCCCAAGGCCCAGGGGCCAGACAGCCAGCCTGCGGCTGAGGCACCAGCGCCGACACCTGCCCAGTTTCCCTGGCTGCACTCCTTGTTCATGGACTGAGTGCAGTGGCCTCCGCGCTCGAGGGCAGGGCTGGACAGTAGCCACGGGCCCCGTGTGCCCACACAGAAGGCCAAAGGCACGTGCTGCTGGCCCTTTACAAGAGTCCGAGCGACGTTCCGGGCCGGCTGCGCACCTTCCTCTTGGTGTTGCAGAAGATGACCGCCTGGGTGATGGTCAGCGTGTCGTACAGGTCGCACAGGGTGTCGAACTTCCACTCCTCCCTCTCCACGGCCACGAAGAACTGCTTGATGCCCTCCAGCGTCAGCTCGTCGCTGGGGAACGAAGGCAGGCCCGTTCACGCACCTTCCAGCCACTACTGAGGGTGTACACAGGCCGGGCACGGTCCCAGGCGCCAGCCTGCCCTGCAGCCCTGTGAGGCCGGTCACCCGACCCCTGCCCTCCCCGCCAGCCACGTCCGCCTGAAGTCACGGCTCCAGTGCACGGACCCACGTCCTGACCAGCTGACTCCCAAAACACTGATGCAGAAATACTACTGGCTCACTCCTACACGTGGAAGCACTGGGTCATAGAGGGATGCACACGTGAAAGCTGGCTTTTCAAAAAGAATTTTTGAATTTTAAAACCCAAATACTATCCAGGTTTTGTGTTTTAATACCACTCGAGAAGCAGGGAGCTCTTACCGTTTCACCAAGATGCGGATGGGGTCCGTCATGAACTTGTTGGTCATCTCCAGGATTTCGTGGGGCAGCGTGGCACTGATGAGCACCACCTGCGTGGCTGGGGGCAGGTACCTGTACACATCGTAAATCTGCTCCTTGAAACCTGGGAGGAGGGGCAGGACACACAGGGAATTCTCAAGGCCGCACACCTCGAACAGAAGGCGCACATCAAACGTTCCCAGTACGACGCAGTCCTGGCCAGAAGGTGCGATTTCACAGGCGACCTAAGCAGAGCTGGACCGAATCCGTGCATCCCCTCTCCCTGCCCCACCCCGGCGTGCTCTGGGGACCACGGCCCTACCCCGGGAGTCCTGCAGGCCACAGGCAAAAGCTGCCCACGACTTCAGACACCTGCAGGTGGTCACAGCCTAGTTCCAGCTGCTGAGCCCTTTGCAATTTGCATCCACTGGAGCCGCATCTGTCACATTTTAAGAAAATCCAAAGATCTGGATTTTTTTCAAAACAATCTACCACATATATCAAAGTCATTATGTTGTACACCTAGAACCAATATAATGTTTTACGTCAGTTATACTTCAGGAGAAAACCTTCCCAATAATGCAACTAATTTACACCATTTCCTGTGGTGCAGGCTGAATAAGACATGTCCCCGGGCAGGACCTGGCTCACAGGTCACCACACCACAACCTTGCCAGGCCCAGGCAGGAGGGGGTTAGGAGGCGAGCGTGTGGGAATGCCCACTGCTGGGGCCCAGCCTCCGAGGGCTCACGAACTGACAGCGAAGTTCTGGCTGCACAGACCATGGGGCCCAGGAGCCTGCAGTTCTTGTAGGTCCCCAGGTGATGTGGATGCTGCTGGTGTGGCCGTGTCAGTGTGAGAGCTGGAGCCCTTCGGGACAGGAGCACGAAGAGCCACCCACAACCAACAGCTTCCCCAGACAAAGGAACTGAGCACTCGCGGTGACCACCTGTAACTTAACTGCAGAGCAGGGCCTTGGGGTATGAGGCCCCTGGCAGAGTCCTGGTGGAGGGCAGCTCCTCCGGACAGCATCAGCCCCAGGCACCTCACACACCTGCTCAGGAAAGCGCCCAAAAAGAGCCCCGCTCTGCTACTGGTCACTGCTGAAAAGCAGGGTACCACCTCAGACCCCTCGGCCCAGAGCCTACGGAGACGACCCACCCAAGCCCCTGGCATGGAGGTGGAGGCACGGCGGGCGATGCGGCCAGACACTGCTCTCAGCTCTTGCACAGGTGTAACCGGGCTCCCGAACTCAAGGTGACCCGTCACGAAGCATCGCCAGGCACCCTGCTAAAAGGACGATGCCATCACTCAGGGTCCTCACACACCGGCCCTCGGGCACTTGGTAAGAACACAGGGAAAGCCTGCAATGTGTACACCTCAGTCCCAGGAACTCAGCTTGAAGAAATAACCGGTGGAAGAGTATCAACAGCCTAGACAACCAATAAACTAGTATAATTACAGAACCTCTCGACGGCAGAGCACCCTGCTCACACCCGCTTCAGCCAGCACCAGGCATCTCTGCACGCATCTCAACTCCACTTCGGCACCTGTGCTGCGCGATCAGCAGGGCTCTGTCAGCTGCGGCTGAGATGCTATTCTGGCTGCGGTCTCGTAAACCACGAGCTTTGTGTACATAATCACCCTCAGGATATAACTGTTCTTTTCCACAAAGAAAACCCACTTATGTTCACAGCATTTTCATCAACTCCACGTTTCATTTTACACTGTGGAAATCTAACAGTTATGTCAGTGGAAAACTAGTTCTTTGTTATTCATACCTTTATTCAGCATTTCATCAGCCTCATCCAAAACCAACATCTTGATAGCTCGTGTCCTCAAACTTCTGCGACGAATCATATCTATTAAGTCAGATTTGAAATCATTAGGCCTCAGGCCATGAAGAAAGAGCCAGCCATCTCAACCAGTTTTCAGAGCACTTCAAAGACCTCATCTCCACTTCTTCCAAGTTATCCACATGCAAAAATCCACCCTGCAGCAGAGCAAATTGGAAATGGCCCTAGGCTGTTTCTACCAACTTCCTGTAAATACTACTTGCAGCAGATTTTGGAGAAAAGCACTTACCGAAGACACGCCCAGGTGTGCCGGCAACAACGTGCTGCCCGTAGTCCAGCTTCCTGATGTCCTCCCCCACGTTGGTGCCCCCGATGCACGCATGGCACTGGACATTCATGTAGTCACCCAAAGCAAGCAGGCCCTGAATTAAAACACAGGTTCACGTCCAGGGCCTGCTCGAGCCCACCTTCATGTCAGAAACACCTGAGCCTCCCTAAGTGGAGAGCATTTCTACTCCAATCTAAGATGACCACCAAGTACTATTTATGCCATTATTTATACCGTAAAACTACAAAAAGCTCAATTCTCCTTCTCTGCCCTTTCCTGCACCAAAACAAAGTCAGCTTTGCTGGTTTCTTATTACAAATGCAATACATGTTAACTACAGAGAAATCTTTTAAATACATGAAATTGTAATTCTACCCCCTCAGAGACAACAGTAACATTTCAATATATCCTTCAACAGTGTTTATAATATATAAGAACAAAGTAGTTACAATTGTTTTCAGTAAAATTGATTTTTGTTGAAAAATTACAATTCTAAGAGCAAAAAAAAATTGGAGTCATACAAGCTACACTGACACGGACTCAGTACAAACCAGCAGGTTATATAACACATATTTATGGCAAAATGAGAGGAATGAAAAAAACTGAAGGAAACTGAAAAGCAGGATTAGATCAAACCACCCAATCGGGTCACGGCTGAGAGCCCCCCCACCCCCCACCCCGCCCCGCTGCCAGGGCTCCGCCCCTCCACGCGCCTCACCTTCTGTATCTGCACCGCCAGTTCTCTCGTTGGAGCCAAAATCAGAGCTTGGGTTTCACGAACCTGGTAAAATGGTATGTCAGAAAATAGAGAACCCTCAGTATTTTCAAGGAAGACTGCCTAATTCAGACTCAATCTACTCTGAATATTATCTCACATTAACCATACGTCTGGTATCTAACAGAGAAAAGTGAACCAGCACTAATGGTAGTATACTAGTCAGGTTCTTGTTTGCAGACCAGAATTTCCACTAGCTTAAAAATCTCCCAGTTTAAATAAAGAGGTATGCAGGGCTGGGTATCAGCTCAGACGCTAGTGTGCAATTAAGAGTCTCTTAAAAATTTTTGTTGAGTCAGTACAACTGCAGACGTTTAAAAATATACTTTTTGAACACTGCAGGTACAGAAGAAAAGGGTGTGTTTCTCGGTACTAAAGAAAGGCTTGTTTGAAGAGCAGCAAACTACCTGAATATCCAAACACTGGAGAACAGAGATACTGAAGGTGGCTGTTTTGCCTGTTCCAGACTGAGATCTGTGAAAGGAAACACAAACGGGAGTTAGGGGTACAGGCTGCACGCCTCCCCTCTCATTCCTGTAACCCCTACGCGCAGCAGTGCCCCGAGGGGGCGGGCTTCTTCCAAACAGACTGCACTCCCCCACCCCAACAACAGATCAGCCACGTCTTAACTGCAAGGGGGAGGGGCTCAGGCACCACGTCACAACTTCTACAACACAGGTGATAGGCCACTGGATGGCTTTTCTATCAGGGGATGATCCAACAGGTGTTACAAGGGCCAGAGAAAAACAGATTTGTTCTTATATGACTATCATTCTTTTCTATGATTTTGGACTAAAACCATCTGCCAAAAAGAGTTTGTGGGTTTTTTTTTGGTAAATGAGTCTTTAAAAATTAGGCAATTTGGAAATCGGGACTAAAGCTATTCAAAAAGTATTACACACAATTCCACATGCCAGCTGACAGGTAAGTTAAGCTGGCTATAAAATGAAAGCTTTCCAGAGTAGAGGACACAAAAATAAAGATGAACAAAACACCCCACAGCTCAAGTCAAGGAAAGAGTTGGTAAGGAATGTATGAGAACTGAGAGAAGCAGCCAGTGCAAAGGACTTCCCAGGGGCTGCTGCACTAGCCAGCATCTGGGCCCTGCTCTGGAAGCACACTTACTGAGCAATGACGTCTCTCCCTTTAATTATCTGCTTGATAGCTCGCTGTTGGATTGCAGATGGTTTTTCAAAACCTGTAAAGAGAAACAGAAAAATCAGCTCTAACCACCTGGATGGCATGTTTACAACCACACACTGGGAGCTCCTGGGGATAGAGATGCATCTTTTTTTAACCCGCCATTCCTACCCCACCTAACCCAATGTCCAACATACTAAGCTCTCAAAACACAGCTGCTGAATGAATTGGGCTGAAGTGAATTTTTACAACTAACATGGGATCTTTTTTGTACAAAATAAGACAAAAGTCTCTGTAAAAGGGACACCACTGCAAAATATAGAGCCCCCAGTTATGTTTTAAAAAAATGTTAATGGTGATGCTCCTGAGAATGAGTGGGGAGGCTCACCTGTTACTCCAATTGCTTCTGTATTATTTGACTATATTACAATAACCTGCATTGTTTTTTTATGTTACTTTTTAAATAGAAAAAAGGGAAATCCAGTAACTCTGTTGCTGCCACTGTTTCCCATCAGCGGTAAGTCTGCAAGCTCTTCCTGTTGTCTACAGCTGCCTGGGGGTCTCTGCAGGGTGTCCTGTGCTGCACTCTTTTCTGAATCAATGCTCCTGAGTGGCTGCACCTCCCCACCTCTTGCTCAGGATTCCCAAGGTATGAGGCTACTCTGAAAGAGTCAAAGTATGTTGCAAGTAAACAAACAAAACTTTACATGCAAAAATGTATTTCAATTATCTTTGGTAGTCTTTTAAAATGTAGTATAATTTTCCAACCGACACAAAAGGAAATGCAACAGATGATTCATACCCCTCATGACAGCCAAGCACGTGGACGGGAAACTAAAAAGTGTTTTTGGCAGGGATGCCTTGGGTGCCAACAGGCAGGCAGGGCTGTCAGCCTCTCGAGGCCGGGCAGCAATGCTCATTATCACTCCCATCCCCTCACCAATTCTCTGTGCTCTGAACTGCCAGGACATCACAGACTGCTGGACAACAGACGTCCCAGTCCCAGGCATTAAGTACAGACACTGATGGCTCCCATCTGCAACCTATACCCGACCTCTTCCCAGGCTCCCACTTAGACAACTGCCTCCCCAACATCTCCAATGGAGGCTTCAAAGGCCCCTCAAGCACCCCACCACCAAGACAGAGCTCCCGACTTGACCTTTCTCCAGTGCTCCCCACCTAAGCAATGGCAACAACATCCCGCACCTGGCTGCTCACAGCACCCAGGACTCACAAATCCTCTCTCCTCTACAGCTCACATCCAACGGTCAGCACCAGCCCTGTGAGTACTCCAGCTCGAGACCGCCTCTCTCCCCTGGACCGGAACAAAAGCCTCCTACTGCATCTCCCTGCCTCCTGCCCTCGCCTCACCTCCGGACCCCCAGGATAACCACTGCAACTGACCACGAATCTGAGGTCACTTTCCTGATTAAAACCCAATTCTTTGCAGGATCTGGCCCTGGCTCCCTCTCCTAACTCCCACGACAGGAGTCCTCTCTTTCGCTGGAATGCACCCGGCTCGTGGTGGTGGGGCCCTGGCGCCAGCTGCTCCCTCTGCCCAGTTCTACCGGTCCTCTTAAAATGGGCTCCTTAATCCAGATCCCAGGTCAAACGTCAGTCCCTCGTCTGCCTGCTCTCCTATTTTAACTTTCTCCTCCCCCAGTCGCACTCCACTCGGTTATCGCTTTATTTTCTTCACAGCCATCATACTGCCTGAAACAACCTTGGCTGGAGCCGCCTTCTCCCCGATGTAACAAGCTCCTTAGGGCACGAGCCTGTCCGGTTCAGAGCCGGCCTCCCAGTGCCTGGGTCAGCCCACGTCCCTCACACCTGGGAGGGAGACTTCCGAGTCCCCGGGCGACTCCGCACGCTCGCTGCACCCGGAGCGGTGCTCTGAACCGGGTCCGGCCCGGGGCTCACGGTCTCGGCTCTCACCCCCCGCCCGTGGCCCGCGCCCACCGACCGTAGGCGTAGATGCCGCGCAGCAGGTCCTCCCGCAGGCCCATAGTGTCGAAAGTGGGGGTCACGTCCACCTCCTCGCTGGTCTCGAATTCCACTTTGGTCATGTCTTCCTCTTTGAGCAGCCGCTTCCTCGCCGAGCCCGAGGTCGCCATCGTGGCGGTGGCCGCCATGATCCCGAGTCGCCCGAACGCGGAGAGCGCGCCGCGGCGGAAAGCGGAAGCAGGGCCGCGCGCCGCGGTCGCCGCCAGGAACTGACGCCACTACGCGCGCGTACGTGAACGTGGGTGCGCGCGTGTGCGCGCGAACCAGCGTGCGTCTGGGCCGCTACCCAGGAGCGCGCTCAGGGAAAGGGGCACGGGAGCCAGCCGCAGGAAGCGGGCGGTGCTGCTGCTGCTATCGCGCGATGTGAGCTCCCTCGGGATTTCGCGAGGGGTGGGCCCCGCCCGTCCATATAAAAGTAGGCGCCGCGGCCTTTCTGAGTGGAGCTGCTGCAGTTTTCCTGTCGTAGGTGTGTCGTCCATCCTGAGTTTGGGGCAGGGCCTAGTCCAGCGCTTGCCGCCCTCGTGCTCTGGAGGCTGGCCGAATCACCGCTGGGCCGCAGCGTGCGGACGCCGGCGGCAGGCGGGCGGCCCCTTCTCCGGACTCAGCGACCACACGGGGCTTGCGGTATCGATCAGATACCGAGGATCTATACAGCCGAATTTCCTCAGGCCCCCTGCACCGAGGCTTAGCCGGTGCCCTCGGCCGCACGCTCGATTTTGAATTTGGCCGGGCCGGCCTGTGAGGTGTGCAGGGAGAGAGTGCGGGCGAGCTCAGTAATCACGTGGATTGTGTGTGCAGGTGGTACAGTTTAGGCTCGCGGAGCTAAGAAACGTGCTAATCTCACCTGTTCCTTTTGCTTCCTAAACTATAGCTACTAGAAACATTTCAATTCTGGATGGCATTCCTCCTGGGCGGGTCAGTGTAAAAAACCTGCTAGAACGTGGGAGAGAAAACAGGAGCACCGACCTTAACAAGTCCCGGTATCGGCCAGGAGGGAAGGGAATGATCGCACCCGAAGTGCGGAGGTGGTAATTGCCTCTACTGCACTTGTTCACATTTTTAATCTTCCTCCTGATCCACGTAGACTTGTCTTTTGTCTTCACGCTACCGTGACATACTGTGCCAATACCTGGCGATGTCCCCTTCATTGTGTCTGAGTACACATCTTAAAAGCCTCTTCCTTTTGTTTGAGAATAACAAACTTTTTATGCCAGAGTCCATGAAAATTAAGATCTGGTAGCAGGGAGGCCGGTGCAGTCTGGTGGGCAGTGCTCTTGGGGAAGCAATAGGGAGCCATGGAGACTTGGTCACTGCTCAGCGTTAGTCTAATCAGGTGGAATGACACCCTCCCCAAGATAGAGCCCATGTGGGAGATGAGATGGAGAAGACATGGCCCTGTGCCTAAACACAAGGCGCAGGCCCCCCACCCACCCTGGCCACTCAAGCCTCATTGATAGTGTAAACACACTCCAGAGAACTTGGGCTGGAAGTGGGTCAAGAGATCGCAGGAGAGCTGGCTTTTCACCATAGGAGAGAGTGCTCTGGGCAGTTGCAAGTGAGACAGAGACCGTGGGTGTAGTCAGAGCAGGGTGAGGGCCTCCAGGAAAAACAAGGCAGGGTATTTGCAGTCAGAGCCATGTAACCACATGCAAGGAAACCCCCTACTAAAACTCTGTGTTAAACTTTCAGCTCTAGATCATTCCTCAGTGAGATCAGTTGGTGTACCCCAGATAAAGAAGAGTAGCACATGTTTATTTTATGCTAAACATTTATAATCATGTGTAAGTTTCACTTTAACATGCTAAAAGGCCCAGGCCTACGTGTTGTCTTTCCTCCTTCAGATCTGATGAAGTGATTTTGCAAACTGGGCAACTAATTCAGCATGCAAGCCCAGACATAACACAGTAAAAGGCAAGAAGGATTACAACTTAAAAGACTGCACTTAACTTACTCTTTAGCAAACAATGCCTCAGCCCACCTTGGGGTCAGGCTGAGCAGGTGGCCTTGTTTCATATGCCCCCAGACCAAGATGCTGGTATCTCAGGGAGAAATCAACAGAGCAGGAGGTTACTTGTATCAAGTTAATTGTAAATATTCTGGGACCACTTAATAAGTCCACACCCCTAAGCTTTTTTCATGTTCTCGAAAAATCCTCATCTGCCTATAAAACCCCTAGAAAATGCACCACCCCGGACTCTCTTGTCCCCTCCTGGCAGAAGCCAGGAGCTCTGTCCTGTCACTTTATCTCTAAATAAAAGCCTGTACCCTGCTCTGCTACCTTGAGTGTTTGTGAAGCTCATTCTTTGGCTTCGTGAACAAGAACCCTGGCATCACAAGGATAAGAGCTCTGAAGAGCAGAGGTTTTTCCTGTTCAAATATAGTGCCAGTTTTCACCAGGCCTACACAATGTTCACCAAAAGTCTTACAGTGTCAGTGAGGTCCAAAATGATTTTGCTTTATTATCTGTAGACAAATGTAATCTCGTCTGTCCGTGTGGTGAGAACATGTCTTAGTTACTTGGCCTGTTCATCCAAGTATTTGCTCAGTGTAGCGCTGCTGTGCTGGGCTTAAGCAGCTACTTACAAAGCAATTGACAGCCCAGCTTGGACATCAATACACAGTCCCACTGCTTAAATGTCCAGAGTAATGTTTAAATGTCTTATCAGAACCTCAATTACAATTCTGACTAGAAGATGCAAACATCTAGAAAGACTAAAGCCCATCCCGGTAAGTTAAAAGTGGGGGCTGTGAGTTCCCTAAACAGTGGACCTAACACTTTCACTTGTGGGGCACCTGCCTGCAATTTTTCACTGAAATTTCAGAAAGGGTTTAGAGATTTTGATGAATTCACTCAAGATAATAATGACATTATGTTGAAAAACATAGAAGACCTTCGGAATTGCCTACCTGTAGAAACCATGCTTTCTTCAGAACATTTAGCCCTCCAAAAAATAACAGCAGCAGCCAGAACCCACAGTCCCCGTGGATGCCTTCCTTTATGATGAAGATGTTATTGATACAGTATGTGAGGAAGGAAAAATGAGCAGAAGCTACCGTATGGTGGGCGGTTCACACCCGGCGGCACCTTTAGGGTTTATTTCTCATTCCTTCTCATGGAATTGAAGTTCGTTTCCCATCCTGTGCTCCCTGATCTGTCGGGAAAGGCCTTGGTGGACGCTGGCTCCAGGCTGGGCACGGTTCTTTGTGGGGGTTATCTTCACAGTTTAGCATTGCAGCTATATGGAGTAGGATTGAATGGAGACTTTTGCCAGTTGCAGGAAATGGTCATTAAAAAATACAAGTTCACTGACAGAATGAATAAAGGTGCTTCATGCAGACATCTGACCCCAGGGTTCACTTCTGCAAAATGCTGATATTATTATAATGAATAATGTCTTCGAATATTGTCTTGATGAGGCAGAACAGGCCAGAGCCTGGGAATGTATCAGCCATAATGTAAGGAAACCAAGATCATTATTAGAAACAGTACCAAGTCTTGAAGATTCTCAAGACTTCAGGTCAATATACAGTTGTCTGCCTGAGTTGAAGAAGTAGCACTGAACTATGGTGTATACCCAGAAAAGGATATTGACAGGGAAGCTCTTGAACAAATTCATTTATATAAGATTCTATAGCACTATAATAGTCTCAGTATAATGTTTTGTTGAGTATATTACAAAATAATGAAAAAGAAACATAACCCCAGTACCCTAGGACATATTTTTTCTGTATATTCTTTTCTAGTCTTGGTACATATGTTTACATATTTGTAAATAGTTGCTTATGTAAGTATACATATATAGTTATGTATATATGTAGTGTGTGAATACACAGATATATCCAACTTTGATTTGTGTGATTAATCAATTAAAAATTTATCTGAAAAAAAACCCACTCCATGTATATGGCTCATCACACCTAGGCCCTGCATCCCAGGGTTCCCAGTCAGGGGACCCACCCATCATGTTCGGGTGCAACACCCTGCCTCCTACACCTCGATTTCCACACCCTTTGTATTTGGGGGAGGGAAGTTATCTCACCTGATTAGACTGATCTCAAGGAGGTCATGGGCGAGAGGGCGTGAGGAGCACAGGACAGTATACTGGATGTCTGGGAGCTCCCTGGGTGCATGCTGGAGTGGCGGGGGACCCAGGAACAGCTCCACAGGCTGCATCCCAGGGGCTGGCCTGCCCCTTTCCTGGTTCCCATGTGGGGCTAAGAGTGGAGACATCAGGGTGGCTCATTTTATCCAGGGAAGAGGTTTGGGTGGAGTGGTGCTGGAATGGGCTGGGCTGGGTTCCCATGAGTCATCACCACAGGAGTTAATGTCCTGGGCCCGAAGGGCCATCCCCAAAGATAAGCTTCCTATTGGCAGTCCCCGCCCATCACCACGTCATAGCAGGTAAATACCATTCCTTTCCACATGTTAGAGGCCCTGTTCAATCCCACCTGGCCATGGTGGGGCACCTCACTAAGCTCCTGAGCCCACAGAGCTGGACCCCAGGCCTGCACAGCTGTCATCCTTCATGGGGCAGGAACTGTGCACTGAGCATCTCCAGTCAGGTGCTGGACCAGTTGGTGAACAGAACAGAACAAAACACAAACTAAAAAGTAATTGCAAGTTTTATAATTACTGTGATGCAAAAGAAATGAGGTAAGTGGAAAAGAGTGAGTGGGTTGTGATCTCCTAGATGGCGAAGGGAAGGTGTCACATGAGTTATTAGAGGAGGTGGCCTAGCAACAGCCCACCGAGGAGTGTTCCAGGAACAAGGGGCCATGAATGCAAAGCCCCCAGGCCTGCAGGGAGTGGTGTCGGGGTACAAAAGGCCAGATGGTTGTATTGTGAATGGGGGTAAGTGTGGAAATGGGAGAAGATGGCCAGATCACAAAAGGTCTTACAGACTATGAAATGGAGTTTAAATACATCACGGTTGCCTTAGGAGCCGCTTCAGGGTGGTCTTTCTTTTCAGGGAGAGGAATTGTAATAAACAGTTTAGAAAGATGACGTGGCTGCAGTCGAAGGTCCAGAAGTTGGAGTGACGGCTGGAGAGCCCCGCTGGAGCCATGGCGGGGGCTGCTGGAGCCCCAGAGTGGAGGTGCTAAGAGGAGCCTTGGGAGGGAATCTGGGCAGGGCTGATGTCGGAAGGACGGGCTGTTCGGGTTCCAGAGGAAGAACGACTCCTGGGTTTCTGACGTGAGCCTCCGGGAGGGCGCCGTCATGAGATGGGGAAGCCATGGGGCAACACTGTTGTAATGCCTTGGGGGCCAAATCAACAGACCCAACAAATACATGTACACCGTGCCCAGGGCAGCAGGATTCACAGTAGCCAAAAGGTGGGACCAGGCTGCCCATCAGCACATGGAGGGGCGAACACAGTGCGGTCTAGCTGTACAATGCCATTCAGCCTTTGCACCACGCTAAAGAAGCCAGACACAAAGGCCACGTGTGTGTGATTGCGTTTATGTCAAATGTGTAGCTAAGCAAATCCATAGACACAGAAAGTAGAATCGCAGTTGCCAGGGGCTGAGAGTAGGAGCCGCTTAATGGGCACAAGGTTTCCTCTGAAGGTTTCCACAAGGTTTATCTGAAATGATAAAAATATTCTGCAACAAGAGAAGAGGTGATGGTTGTATGGCATTGTGATTATACTAAATGCCACTAAATTGTTCACTTTTAAATTGCTAATTTTATGTCGAATGAATTTCACTTCAATAACAAAATAACGTTTTAATAGATCTGATTTAGCTGGATTAAATTTGAGATACCCAGACATCCAGTGGACTTGTCAGAGGGCAGCTGCCAATGGACGTGTGAAAAACAATAGGGAACAGCTGGTTTCACCGGCTCCTGTGGAAGGAGCCGCTTCCTGCTCTCCCCGGCCCATTCCCACACTGGTGTGGCCAGAGGTGGGTGTGGGGTCGGGCTGCCAACCAGCTCGGCCTGTGGAGGCCAGCCTCAGAGCTGCACCCAGCCCCACCCTGACCGCCGGCTCAGCCCTCTGGCTTGGCGGCAGAGGTCCTGTTTGGAGTGTCTTGGGGGCCCAGGCCCCGTTCACAGTGACCCGGTAATTAATACACACAGACTGTTATGGCTGCCACCACGGGGCATGGTCACCAGGTGGTGCACGCACGTGCGCACGCGCCCCCACCGCCTTGGGAGTTTCTCTGGGAGATGCTCTCAGTTAAGCCAGGTTACCAGGAATACCGCTTCACTGACCCTGGAGGTGTGTGTGTCGCTGCAGTCCTGTGCACAGGGAATCACTGTCACTCACAGGCCTTTGTGGGGTGGGGGCTTCCTCGGCTCTGTGCCGCTAGCTCTGCACGTTTGTGTTCTTAGCCGCGGAGGCTTAGAGGGCCCCAGCCGCCTTCAGCACTCTGCCTCTTTTACTTGGGATGGTGGCATTTCTTCAAGTTTTTTTATGACCATCTAGAATTCTCCATGCGCCAGGCACAGAGGTGCTTTCTCACCTTGAGGCGGGTGCCACCACTAGCCTCGCTGGAGGGGAAGGAAAGCTGAAGCTTAGGCGTTTAAATGCCCTTTCCAAGAGGGCGGCAGGGCCCCGGCTCTGGTCTGAGAGCTGGTGCCTGCTCTGCCCCCAGTGGCTGCAGCCTGCTGGCCCTCGCTCGCCGGGAGGAGATTTTGGGTGGCCCTGTGACCTTGGAGACCCACCTTTTTCCATCAGGATAATAATCTTTAAGGTCCTCTGTACTCAGATGGCATGGAGCCATGAATTTCCTTCTTTCCTGACTGGTACCTGCATCTTTGGGAACCAGGCACCCAACCAGTGTTTATCTGTTCACCCAAGCATCAGTGTCCCAGGGGTGGGGACACAGCAGAGGACAAGAAAACAAGGTTCCTTGTCCTCTGGAGGTGACAGGCTCCTTCTGGGGAGGCAGGCAAGAAACCAACAAGAAATTAAAATACATCGTTATCTCAGGGAGCAGCGAGGCCCATGAGTAAACTTTCTCCAAAAACATTGAGAAATGGCCGACAAACCTCCAAAACAGATGGAGGGGTGCAGAGGGGCCGGGAGCCCAGGGACTCACGCAGCCCCCGGGGACAGAACCGGGGGACGGTCTCACGGCTTCTCCCCACTACTTCCCCATCTCAAGACAAACTCAGGAGGAAGCACGGGGAGGTCAGGGGAGCACCCCAGACTGCCCCACGACTTCCCCTTCCTCTCAGCAGAGGTGCGGGGCGACCCTCCTTGGGGGTGGGGGGACCCATGCCGATCAGACCAAAATGAAACAGGGAGAGGGCAATGGAGAGCCGGGTGGGAAGGCTACAATTTTAAACAGAATGACCTGGAAAGGCTGCTCAGGGAAGGTGGCCCTGAGGGAAGTCCTGAAGGAGGCGAAGGGAAGAGCATTCCAGGCAGATGAGCCACAGGGCAGAGGAGCCGGGCTGGTGAGGGGGCCTGCGGGCGGGTGGGCAGGGGCGGTGAGGCCCGCAAGCTCCGGTATGCAGGGCCTCACGCGCGGGCACGGCGGGGACTTGAGGACCTGTAGGCCAACCTCATGCCCAACAAGCCGCACTGCCTGCAGTGCTGAGGGCTGGCGTGGGGGCGTGGCAGGGGCAGCCAGGAGGCACTGCGGAGGTCCAGGGAGGTGATGACCGGGCACAGCGAGGCAAGTGGTGAGAGGTGACCGATTCTGGATACATCCTAACCCAGGGGATCCAGTGCTTTCATCTAAATCGAAGTAAGAGTTATCAAACGTGGACTGTAGGTGGGCCCACTGGAATTGTTTCGGTTCTTCCCATCACTGGTCCCGGGAACCAAAGCAGAGCCCCAGCACCTGCCCTCCCCTCCGCAGGGTTCTTCTGACGGGTTTGTCAGCATTCACAAAGGGGAAGAGGTTCCCTCTGCCCCGAGATCGCCCCCGTCCTCGGTCGCCGCTGTCTGTGGGTGGTCCCCTGGCTCTCCCAGACCAGCTCGGGAAGGACTCTGCACACACGTCCCCCCTGCTGTGGGACCATCTGGGCGCCTCAGGGCCGCGTGGGGTTCCCATGGGAGGCAGTGCTCCTGCCGGCAGGGCCCCACCGACGTGCCTGTCAAACCTGCTCCGCGGCTGCTGCCCGGGAGCCTGTGGCACAGGCAGTCCTCACTTCTCCAGGACCAGGAAGGCAGGAGTGTCCGCAGGAGGGCAGGTCAGCCCCGCAGGGCAGGGTGGCCAGCCAGGAATGGGGTCTGGGAGCCGTCCGCTTCTCCATGGCATGGCGGCTCACAGCCTCCCTAGCTTTCCCTCCTCATCCACTCCTGTTCCGGGGCCCTGCCCGTGCTTGTGGACAGGTGGATGCGCGCCTTCTCCTCCCCTGCTTCACAGGCAAGAGGCGCCCCTGAGCCTTGGAGGGGAGGAGGGTGCTCAGTGGGGCAGAGAGAGGATGTGAGGCTCTCTCCGGAGCTGTGGAGGGTTAGAAGACTTACAGAGTCTAAGACACCCTTCAGAATCTCGGGGCTAAATTTCCTTCCCTGTGAGGACCAGCCCCTATTTAAATTGGGACTGAGTTGCACAGGAATTCCCACATTCTTTATTGCCACTTGGGGATCCACTGCAAGCTACCTCACTGCATGGAGGATGGACTAGAGCGACCCCTGGGCTGGCCCCCCTTGCACCCAGACCCCATCGAGGCCCAGGGCCCAGGAGCAGGGCAGCTGGCATGCTCTGGAGCGTTCTGGGGAGCCCTCTGTCTTCAGCGGCCCTGGTAAGGCAGCCTGTGGCTTGAGTTCACTCTGATGGGAGGGAGCCCTGCGCCATTCCGGGGAGAGCTGGGGTCAGATGGGTCCCACGCTCACCACGCAGGAGGGTCCTCACATCAGCATGGGCCCCCAGGATGGTCACCTCCCACCTGTGCCAAGAGGCAGTGGGAGTCAGAGGGCATTCTGGATGCTTGCGACGATCTCCCCAGACTTCCCCCAGAGTTTATTTGTCTTGAGATGGGCAAGTAGTGGGGAGAATCCTTGAATCCTCCTCCCGGGGCCCTCCACACCGCTTTTATCTTGGGGTTTTTCTGCCACTTTTCAAAGTTTTTGGCAGAAAGTTACTTACTTTCCAACCTTTCCCCATTTTGTGCTTTTTAGAAGTTTATTTTAACAATTTCTGGTTCTTTCTGTGAGGCACTCGGGGAGATTCTGTGAGTCTGCTTCATTCAGAATCTTTACCATGTGGACTGATTTTATATGTTGAATTTGATCCAGCATCTTTGAGCTGGACCTGGTGGGGGGCAGCTCACTCACACCGGTGCCACCTAAGAAGGCTCAGGAGGTACCCCCAGCTGCCTCTGTACAGGCGGCAAGGCATTCCTGGGGTGGCAGGGTCATCTGAGGGGGGCAGGGAGTGTGGACTGAGGACGTGCAGGGCTTGGGAAAGAGGAGGTCAGCAGGGAGCACACAGCCTCCTCTCAGCTCCTCCAGGGTGGAGGACGGGAGCGTGGCTGGAGCACTGGGTGGTCAGGGTGCTGCAGGCCAGCCTGGGCTAAAACAAAGAAGGAAGAACAGGGGAGGCTGGTGTCCTGTATGCGGAGGGGCACCAGCACTGGGGTCACAGAGGCAGGGGCAGGCCGCGTCCCCGAGGGAACCTCGTCACCTCCCTCCTCTGCATCCTGGCAGGGAGTGGTCCCTGTGAGCCCTGAGATCTTTTTATTGAAAAAAACAACATATTTGAGCTATAATTCATGCACTATACAATTCACCCATTTAAGGTAGACAATTTAGCAGTTTTTCGTATATTCACAGATATGTGCAACCATCACCCTTTAGAACATTTTCATGACCTTAAAGGAAATTTACCTGGACTCTTTAGCCACCACCCCCAGGCCCACCTCCCCAAGCCCTAACAGCCACTCATCTGCTCCAGTCTCCATGCATGTGCCTGCCCTGGATTTCCATAAATGGAACCATGCAACGTGTGGCCTTTGGTGTCTGGCTTCTTTGCCTGAGCATCATGTTTTTGAGGTCCGTCCATGGTGAAACACGCATGAGGGCTTGCTTGTCTTATGGCTGCATAGCAGTCCGTCCTGTGAGTGCACCATCTCTGTTTATCCATTTGCTGATGGACACTTGGGTTGTTTCCACCTTTCGGCGACTGTGAATCTCACTGCTGTGAACATACATGGGCAAGGCTCCAGAACCTTTGCAGCTGTGCCACCAGGCCAGGAGGAAGAGCTGGTTCCCATATAGACAAATCCTGGGGAAAGACCCTCTGGCTGAGGCCAGATGTCCTTGTCTAGGCCCTGGTGCTGGGCACACGAGATATTGTTGCTTCCAAATGGACAGGCAGGGTCTGGGCAAACAGACGATGACCTCCACCAGGCAAGGCCAGACCGGGCACAGAAGGGCACAGAAGGGGTTGACCAGCTGGCAGCCTTGGCCATGGAGGCCCAGAGGCTGAGCCATTCCTCAGTGGTCACAGTGACAGCTCATCTGAACTGCAGCCCTGTCCTGGCTCCCAGGGCTACTAGCCTGGCAGCTACAGAGAAGGTGGATCCTGTTTCGCACCCTACCTCCCCCCAGGCCTCCCAGGGCTTGACATGCCCACCCACCCCTCAGTGCTAAGGAGTAGGTGCTTCTTCCCCCGTGGGTACTTGAGAGAGAACTACGCAGAAGGACAGTGGTTGTCACAGAGGAGCCATTGGCTGAGCCAGGAATTCAGGCCTAAATTAGACATTGGGGACCCGGAGACCCGTTGGCCACACACAGCAGGGCCAGCCTCATGGGTGCAGCCTGGGCTCAGGGTCCTGGGCCTGGTTTAATGCTTTGCCACCTCTGTCTTGACCTTCTAAATACTCCTTAAACAAGGTGTCCATATTTTCGCTTGTGCTGGGCTCCGTAGGTCATACAGATGTCCCTGATGCGGGGTGGAAGGTCATCCTGATTCAGAGAGTCAGACTCCACTGATGTAAACTTCTTCGGGGTAGAGATCCCAGGATGGGGTGAGCCTTCCACTCAAGTGTGTGGGTGACAGCTCACCCTTGGAGGTGGGTGGGCACCCCAGGACCGGCACCAGGGTCCAAATCCCCTTTGCTCCTGTCGCTGGTTTCCCGGGGCTTCCATAATAAACAGTCAGCCGCAAACCAGGCAGCCTAAAACAACCTCACTTTACTTGCTCACGGTTCTGGAGGCCAGAAGTCCTGAATCAAGGTGCCAGCCGGGCTGGTCTCCCCCTGAAGGCCTAGAGGAGGTTCTGTTCCATGCACTCCTCTGAGCTTCGGCTGTGCTGGCGACCCTCAGCTAGGGTGAACGTCACTCCCGCCTCTGCCTCAGTGGTCATGTGGCCTTCTCCCTGTGTGTCTGTCTCTGGGTCTCTTCTTATAAGGACACCGGTCATAGTGGATTTAAGGCTCATCCCAAGGACCTCATCTTAACTTGATGATATCTGCAATGACCCTATTTCCAAATGGGGTCACATTCGAAGGTACTCAGGGTTAGGACTTCAACATGTCTTGGGCAGGGAGCATGATTCAGCCCATAAAACCCTGATTCATGCCCAGCTGTTGCCCTGAGGAAAGCAGGAGTGAGCTGCCAAAGGGCAGCAAGGCGGGACGCCTACCCTGGGCATGGCTCCTCATTCCCCTCACCCAGGAAGACCCCAGAGCCCCTTCCCATCCACGTCCGTGCCCAGCAGGTCCCTGCCTCAGGGTTAAGGAGACTTGGGGGAAAGGTGCCCATGGGCTCTGACCCTGGGGCGAGGGTCCCAGAGGGTGACTGCCACACCTGCCAGCTCTCCTCGGTGCCCGAGGGTTCAAACCCCGCTTCCTCCTAGGAACCTGTTTCCAAGCCCTGCGGAAGCCTTTACAGTCACTCCAGTTACTGAGAAAACCACTGGAGTCAAAGGTCTGTCAGAGTTCCTGGATCAGTTTGTCTTTTTTTTCTCATTGTGTTAGTCTTTGGTGCCTGAACTTTGAATTTTGGAGCAAGTCACTTGGCCTGAAAGAACTGCCAGGCTCTCTTGGCACTGCTTTGGCAGGCTCCCCCCTCCCAGCCCCATCCCGCCCAGCAGCCTGCCGAGAAAGGAGCCGGAGCCGGTGGCAGCGCCACGCCTGGCCACGGAGGGGCCGCCAGATCCCATCCCAGTGGGAGGAGCTCCTGCAGAAACAAGTGTGAGCGTCTGTCGGTGAGTGCGGGCTGTGGGCGGGGCTCCCCGTGTGGATCGTCGGGGGGCCTTCACGGCAGCAGGTTCCAACCACCGGTTCCCATTCTCCTTAGTTTGCCAGCATTGATTTGCTCTGGTTTTCCAGCATTTGTAGTGTACAGACCTCTTCAGGAGGCTTCAGCGCCAGCTCATCATTCCAAAAGAAAAGAACCAAGTGAGGGATTCGCGGGCCCGAGCACACTCCCACCCGCGCTCAAGGGGACGCAGAAGGACGGTCACTACCGTGCTGTGCGATGGAGAGTAGAAATGACACTGTGCCATCCACGGGGCTCCCAGCAGTCAGCTGTGGTTTATTCATGACCGAGTCCAGAAGCAGTGGAAATAGAAAGGCACGTGTATACGGCCTACATATCAGCTGCTTGTGTCTAGAAGACACACCTGAAAAACATGTTGCACGTGGTGCCATGTCCAGTATGGTACTGTTCATGTAAAGTTGGAGTGAACAGTGAGGATCTGTGTGTGTAAAGGCAAATAAAGTTTGCAGAGAGCTGTGCAGCGGTGCCATGTATGGTTTGCGGATGCCATGCACAGTTCCCGGATGAGTCCAGGCCTTCACATTCGTCCTGGGGCGGGGTCCCCGAGTCTTCAGTCACCCTCACCACCAGGGAGCCTTTTCAGACATCCTGTCCCTAATTGCCCTGCCAAGAAATATTAATATCACAGGTATCCGGTATGTCTATGTACAGTGTGCGTTACTCAATTAAGAGTAAGAACTTTTGCTCAAAAACCACGTTTCCGCTGAGGGCTGTGTCACCCCTGTTGAGAATGCACGGTCTAGACACCTCTAGCAAGCCTGTTGCAGCCAACGGCAGCTTCCTCTGCTGTGACTGCAGATCCAGTTCCCCGAAGCTAAAGGAAGCCGAGTTCTTGCTCTGCTCGAGATGGAGAAATTCATATCAGCCGTAAGGATGGATGGTCCCTGCCTGCTGGTCACGTGACACCAGGGCCAGGAGGGTGTCATCGCCCTCTCCAAATGGGCCACTTGCTTCCCTGCCAGTGACATGGGAGAGGGAGTCGGATGGAAAGGCCTCTCCGGCCGGAAGCCAAGTCACAGTTCCCGCCCTCCTTCCAGGGTCCTCGGCCTCTGGCATGGCAGAGCCGAGCAGCACGGACTCCACGCTGATGGCCCTGGACGAGGAGGAGCTGTGGGAGATGATGGAAGACCACCGCTACAGGATCGTGCACAGCATCTGCCCCAGCCGCCTCACGCCCTGCCTATGCCAGGCGAAGGTGCTGGGCCGGCTGGACGAGGAGGAGGTGCTGCACAGCCCCAGGTTCACCCACACGGCCATGCGCGTCGGTAAGGACTGCAGGCCATGGGCCTTTCCTGCCGAGCACGTCCAGCGCAGGTGGTGCCACCCAGCCGTGTGCAGGCAGGGAACGCAGGCAAGGGATCCCAGTCCCAGACGTGGGGCCACTCAGTGGTTTCCTGGGGCCGTAGCCAGTGACCCCACACCAGGGCTTAATGCTTTGCCACCTCTGTCTTGACCTTCTAAATACTCTCACAGTCTGCAATCTGCCGTCAAGGCATGGGCGGAGCCAAGCTCCTTCTGGAGGCTCCAGAGAGAGGATCGCTGCCCCTTCCAGCCTCTGAGGGTGGCAGGCAGTGCTTGCTTGTGGCTGTGTCCCCCACCCCCACCCCAACTCTCCTCTGTTGCCACGTGGTCCCTTCTCTGTGGCTCCTCCTCTTCTGTCCCCTTGAAGGGCATGTGTTGTTGGGCTTGGGGCCCACCTGCAGAGGCCCGGCTGCTCTCATCTCAAGACCCTGACCATTGTTACATCTATCTGCAAAGACCCTTTTTCCCAATAAGGTCCCATTGACGGTTTCCAGGTGGACTTACCTTCTGGGTGTGGAGCCACAATTCAACCCAGGTGTCTTTGGTGCTGACGCTGATGTTCTCAGCAGCTGTGTTTATTCATCCAAAAACAGGAAAGCTAATAGCTCTGCAGGTTCTAGGAGAACTGTTCGTGAGATGCTTACCTCAAAGCCTGGGCCATAGAAAGCGGGCAATAAGAGGTTGCTATTAAATGATACTATTTGTGCCTGTTGCCTTAGGAACCTCAAACACAGGAGGAATGGAGGCAGCCTAGTAATTCAAGCTGAGAGCAATGGGATCTGGGTGAGCCTGGAGGGCCCCAAGGCTCTCTGGGACCCCGGCCCTGGGGCACTGATGTTCGCTTTTTTCCTCCCATGTGCTTTGTACACACGTCGGCGCGTGTCCACCAACACGCCAGGGAGGTCTTGAGAGCAAAGATCATTTTCCTTAGTCTTTTATCCCCAACTCTCAGCACTTGGGTCCTAGTAGTTGTTCAATAAATACAAGCCTTGCCCCTTTCAAGATCCTTCACATCTTGAGACTGACTGTATCTTGTGACTTAGAGGCACCCACAGGAGCAGCTGTGTTTATTCATCCAAAAACAGGAAAGCTAATAGCTTTGCCCAGCAGGTGAAGGGCAGCCATCCCCGGGGTCCTGGGGAACAGCTTTCACCTGCTGACTCCCTGCTGTGCAGGGATTCCCACCAGCCCGCCAGTGCCTTGTTAGCAGACTGATTTCTCCCGAGGGCACTTGCTGGATTTGCTGAAGACTAGAGGAAAGAATGGGGCCATCGCCTTCCTGGAGAGCCTGAAGTTCCACAACCCTGACGTCTACACCCTGGTCACTGGGCCGCAGCCTGACATGGACTTCAGCAAATTCAGTGGTGAGAGCTGGGTGTCTGATGGGGGGCTGGCGTGGGCGTCCTCGGAGCTTCAGGTCCCTAGTGCCCGTGTGCTGTTCCAGACATTTCCCTGATCCCTCCAGGAAGAGGTTCCTGTCCCTGGCCCCCAGCACTCTGAGGGTGAGGAGACCTCCCACTACCTTAGCAGGGTGGGTAGGATTCTAAAAGAAAAGGTCTGTGTCTGATTATCAAGCACCAAGAGGAGATCCCCCCTCCAGGAGGCATGGAATCTGCATCTGAGAGGCACAAGCTAAGGGGAAGTAGGCTCTTGTCGTAGGAGAGCTCCTGAGAAGGCTTTTTACCCTCCTGGGTGACCTGTGATTGAAACCAAGGGGAAGCCTCACTCCCAGGGTGCTCTGGCTCTCATGGGGGCCCGAAGACAGTCCCCTGCCAGAGGGGAAAAGGTGTGGAGCCCACAGCCTTCTGTGCAGTTGCTCAGCCAGCCAAGGAAAGGTGTACGCCCGGCTTGGTGGGAGAGAAGGCTGTTTGCGTTAATTCAATAGTTTTAGGCTTCCCTGGAGGGGCAGTTGAAAGATTTAGATATTCTTAGGAGCAGGACAGATATCACTCAAAGCTTTGGATAAGAAAACTTTTCTGCTTATTTGGCATCACGGTCCGTATTTATGCTTTTTAGACATCTGTTATACAGATTCATATTCGGTGGCGTGTTTTCTTAGGATGACATTAAAATGAGTTAATATCAAGCACGTCTTGGCTGATGGGCAGGGATTGGGTCTGAACAGCAGGGTCCCACAAAGAAGATGAAAGCAGGTAATCTTTGTACCAAAATCAACAGTCACACTATTTATTTAACCAAAATATCGAGGCTGGCTGAGCCTAGAAACTTTGAAGGAAGCCCACAGATTAGGGTGGGAGGTCCTGCTTGTGAGTCTGAGCACAGGAGGCAAAGCCCCAGAGGCCAAGGAGTGAGAAGCGGGGCAGCAGTGCCAGGGCCCACCGCCTCTCCCCCACAGGGCTCATGGAGACGTCCAAGTGGACCGAGTGCCTGGCAGGGGCCATCGGCAGCCTGCAGGAGGAGCTGAGCCAGGAGAAGGGGCAGAAGGAGGCGCTGCTGCAGCAGTGCCGGCTGCTGAAGGAGCGCCTGGGGCAGGCCGAGGCCCGGGCCGAGAGCCTGTGCCAGCTGGAGGCCGACCACGGCCGCACGAAGCGCGAGGCCAGCGCCCACTTCCACGAGGCGCTGAAGCTGAAGGACGAGATGCTCAGTCTCTCGCTGCACTACAGCAACACGCTGCGGGAGAAGGGGCTGGCCACCACACGCTGCTGCGGCCTGCGGGAGGAGGTACTCAGATGCCTGCCCTGCCCGCGGCAGGAGGCCCGCCCCGCCCCCGCTGCTTGCCACGCCGTGCCTTTGCACCCGCTGCACCTCCTCCCTGCCCCAGGCTCGGGCACCCCTGCAGATAACTGATGCTTTACCTCCACCCCCAGCACCACCACCTCCAGCCTACATGGCAGTGAGCCAGCCCTGCCCTGTAACTGCCCTTGGACTGGCCGGGGAGGGCTGCCCCGCCTGCATCTGTGGGCAGGTCCTTCCTTCAGTGGAAACGTTCTTCCTTCTCTGCTTGGCCCCGGTCCGGGAGTGCATGTCTGACCCACCCTGACACCCAGGCCCCCTGGGTTCACCTTGCAGGGAAAGTCCGTGCTCCCCAGGGATGCCACACCCAGACCGAGACAGGCACGAGTCTCTCTTGGGCCACTATCCAGCAGGATGGAGGCCAGTGGGACTTGGCAGAGTAGTTTCCAGAGGGCCACAGCCCTGGACATGCCGCCCACTGGGCAGGTGGTGGCACAAATTTGAACTCAGATTGCCAGTGTGTCTGAACAGACTGTGTCCTGCATTCCCAGGCATCTCTGCCCCATCGGACTCGACTTTTTTCTGTCTTTGGACTCACCAGTTTTCATGAATCCTAAGTCCCCTATCTGAGGTATTTAGCAGAATATGGAAAGGCAGAGAAGCCGGGGAGTGGGCTGGAGATTACTCGCTGGCCATTCATCGCTGGGGGCTGGTGACCTAGTTTCAGGCCAGAGATTGAAAAGCTTGTTGTCAGGGCCCCTTGTTCTACTCCCTGGGACCCAGCCCAGTCAGTTAACTGCACACCTCATCTATAGAATAAAGCTGAAACGCCTTTCTTCTCCCACAGGAATCGAGATATTCAAACCCTTTATGGATTTTGAGGTCTCGGGGGAGGGAACAGCACCATCCTTAGGGACAAGGGGGAGGGCACGCCAGGCTTCTGGTCTGGTGGACACCCAGCATTTACTCCCTCCCCCCATCTCCTGCTCCCCGCAGTTGTACCTGATGAAGCGGGAGAGGAAATCTTCCTCCTGTGAGCAGAACGCCGGCAAGCACTCCCTGAAGGCGGCCAGCGCTCCGGAGCCCAGGGAGCAGGAGCTGAGCCGGCTGAAGGAGAATGAGAAGCCGCGATCGCTGACCTTCAGCCTGGTAGGTCCTGGCGCCTGCGACCGGGGCAGCTCCCGCGGCTGGCAGGCAGCCGGGGCTTCTTGGGAGTCAGCCTGGGGCAGGTGGTTGGGCCAAGGTGTAGCCAAGACCTGGGTGCGATGAACTCCAGTGACTCGGCCTGCCTCTTTGCCCAGCTACAGGTGTCGGCAGATTTGGCAGCTGTTGGACACGCCTTAGAACGTACCCCTCAGCGTGACTGCTGCCATGTTATTTGGGGTGGATTATTAGCTTTAAAGTTATATGGTGGGAGGAACCCCTTGACTGAAAAATATTCTGCCGTCCTGTCCACATGTGCATGGGAGAGTGGGGAGTTGTAGGAAGCCGGGGAACAGGTGCCCCTGGGGTGGTGCCAGCCCTTGTCTTCTCCTTCCTGAGCCATTGCTGCAGTAGACATTCCTGGGCTGCAGGGTGGGCCGCACGCTGCCTGGATTGAGCCCCAGCCATATACCCCTTCCTGAGAGGTGAGGGAGAGGAGGGGGGGCCCTAAGGTTGGTGCTGGCAGATCTGCGGACAGACAGGCTGAAACTGCCTAAGGAGGACCTGCTCTCTGGAGAGGCTTCTACTTCCTCTACGTCTCCCCCACCCCACAGAAGCAGGACTGAAAGGCTTTTCCCATTTTGATTGCTGACCTTGCCAGTTTGCCGGCCTAATGAACAGAGATGGGGCTAAGCCGGTGCACACCCCTCTCCGGACGAGTGATGGGGCTGCTTCCCAGGAGCAGGCCGTTGGGGAGGTGGGGGCCCCTGCCCTGACCTCTCTTTGCACCAGGCAGAGAAGGACATCCTCGAGCAGGACCTGGGCGAGGCCCTGGAGAGCAGGCAGGAGCTGGTGGGCCGCCTGCAGTCCCTGAGGGAGCGGGCCGTGGCCGTGGAGAGGCAGCGAAAGCAGGTGAGCGTCCTGGCCGGGGCCGGGGCTGGGGCTGCACAGTCGGGAGACAGCTTCTTAAACCACTGAGCTTCAACCAGCTCTGCTTAACTGCTGTGTTCATTCATTCCTTCGTCGAAGCTACATTGAGTCCAAGACAGGAGGTCGTGGCTGGTTTGTGCAGTGGCGAGAAAGTGGGGCTCAGGCAAACACAGCGCAGTTCAAGTGCCCAGGGTCCTGGGGTGAGAGCTGGGCTCTACTTAGTTGTTACAAAAGACAAGGGAGGAACATGGAGGAAGGAGATGACAAAGAGCACAAGGCAGCATGGAGGGAGGTGTTCGTGTCTCGGGACATGGAAGAGACAAGACAGAGTCACACACGCAGCACCCATGTGCAGTCTGATTACTCAGCTTGAACGTAACCAGCACGGTGACCCGACAGACACACCTTGAGATGTAGCGCTTACCAAGCATGAATTCACCTTATTTCACCCCAGAACCACCTCCCTCTCTGTCCCTGAGGTTCTCCCACCCAACCCTGTCCTCAGCCTGACCCTCAGCTGCTGACCTTCATGGGCTCTGTCTGTCCACCTCTGTCCAGTACTGGGAAGAGAAGGAGCACACCCTGCTCCAGTTCCAGAAAACGAAGGTGGACTGCGAGATCTACAAGGAGAAGATGGGCACCCTGCAGAGTCAGGTGGTCGAGCTGCAGAAGGAGAGGGACCAGGTACCCGGGACGGCGAGGGTGCGTGCCAGGCTGAGGGGCTCGGGGGAACAGAGTGCTGGCCACGGCCGAGTCTCGGCCCAGGAAGCCCCTGGACCCTGCTTCTCTGGGTGCAGCCAAGGGCTGGCTGGCAGAGTCACAGCACTTGCTCAACCTCAGTGGCAGCTGGTCCAGGTTTGGGTCTCTCTTCTGGGTCCACTCGAGGGCTGTTGCCCCTGTGTGTCACCTCCCTTTCTCTTTGGCACAAGATGTTCGCATGGACCCCACATATCGGATGTTCTGAAAACTGTAAATGAATATAAGTGCGTATCTCAGAATGAGCTTGTGTTGGGCTCACACTGGATGAGTCCCTTGTAAACACAGACGAGAAACAAGTGGCTTTCTCAGGCCAGGGCTCCATGTCCTCGGCCCGGCCTCTCATGCCCCGGCGTCACTAAGTCCTGGCCCACAGGCCTACTCCTCCAGAGATGCAGCCCGGGTGGAGATCTCTCAGAATCTGGCAGAGAAGGACGCCCTCCACAGGAAGGTATTCGAGCTGATGGATGAAGTCTGCCAACTGCGCCAACGGCTCCACAGGTTGCAGGCTGAGTCACAGCCAGGGGTGAGTGCCTCCTGCCCACATGCAGGGTGATGGGTACAGGGGGTGGGCACCAGCCCAGCAGCCTGGTTTAACGCATCCGCCATGTAGGTTCCCTGGAGCAGGCTGTGCTGTCGAAGGTGCAGGACAGGGCAAACTGAGTGTGTGTCTGCTCCTCCTTTTAGGATAACATTATGCAAATCAGGAAGGGGTAGCTCAGCAGACGGTTCTGGAGCCTGTAGAGTGTGATGGTCAATGAGGCTCTGGACATCCCGGTGGCGGGCAAGACCTTTCACAGGCACCAGGGACCTGCATGAGGCATCAGCAGACCCTCCCCTCCTCACGCAGGGGCCCCCAGCCCATCCTCCCTCCACCCTCCCCACATCAGCCAAAATACACATGCGTAGAGAAAAAGGCTGATGGACAAACTGAGCAAAACTAACAGTACTGTTGGAGTGCAGGAAGGTGGGCGCATTTTATTTTCATCTCTAATCAGTTGTTTTCTCCCTAATATTCTGTGTGTATATATATACAGTAATAGAGCATGTGTTGTTTATACAACCAGTAAGGAACATATATCCTCTAAAGAAATGAAACACACCCAAGCCGGTGGCTTTTCATCTCCTCGGGGGGTTGGCTCCTGTGATGCCGGGCCCAGGCTCGGAGGAGGGACGTGACTGTTTTGCCCAGAAGCTGATGAGGGGAAACTGCCCAGGAGTGGTGACTTGGTGGAAACCCCAGGGGAGACTCTCTGGAGTTAACCAGCCCCAGGGGCGTCCTTGGACAAGCAGGAAGCCGGCACCACGGAGCTCTGTCCGAAGGGGAAGCAGGGGCTCGTGCGCATGTTTGCCATCGGCCCACGGGAGGACAGCGACTGCGGCTGCCTCGGCCCCGCGGAGGCACAGCCGGTGCCGGCTCCACTCCTGGGGCCTGACCAGGTGCGCCCTCATCTTCCGGGACAGAGGGGGGCTGGCCCCCTGGGTGACAGAGTGCTTACTGAGTGAGCAAAGAGCTACATTCAGACCTGCACTGCGCACCTGGCTATGCTCAGCACCTGGTGCAGTCGGCCGACGGCACAGGGCCCTCGCCGGCCATAAGCTTGGCCGCTCTGGGCCTCGGTGGCTTTGTATGTAAAGTGGGACAGCACTACCCACCATGTGCATTCACCACAAGAACTAAGTGAGGTGGCCAACAGCGTGCCCGGCACACAGCGGGCGCTCAGTTAATGCAACCTCGTGGTGCGCTCCTCCCTCCACCTTGTCTGCCCTCACAGGGCTGTGGCTTGTTGCTATCGTTCCCCTGATGGAGTGGGAGGTGTCATGGGGTTCCCGTGAGCCCCGAGCCGGCCTGGGCCCTGTCCTTCTCCAGCCCCAGCTCTGGGCTGACCTGAGAGCCACGTCCAGCCGCGAGCTGGTGGACAGCTTCCGCTCCAGCAGCCCAGTGCCTCCCAGCCAGCAGTCACTGTACAAGCGGGTCGCAGAGGACTTCCAGGAAGACCCCCGCTCGTTCAGGTACAGAGGGACTGGCAGTGGCGTCTGGATGACTCGGGTTCCCAGCGGCTCGTGGGGGACACTGACCCAGGGCCTCGTGGATGCGTGGGAGCTCAGGGACGATGCAGCCTGAGCTGTCTTCTGCTTTGCAGCAGCTTCCAGAAATCCTGGAGGTAGACCCGGGAGCCTCCACAGGAACCAGCGCGGGCAACGCAGACCTGGATTATGAGATCATAGACGAAGCAGGTGAGTGGCCCGCACCCTGAACCTCTGCAGCCGCCATCTCCCCTGGGCTGAGCGGGGCCAGCAGAGCTGGGAGGGGAAGCAAGGACAGGGATCTTCCCGGAGGCAGGTGAGCTATCCAGGCATAGGGTAAACACAAACGTTCTGGCCCTGGCCCTCCTTGCCCCCATCCACCACCCGCAGGCCTTCAGTGATGTCAGGAGACACTTGGCTTATGTCCCGAGGCACCTGCCTGGGGCATCTCTCCTCCTGGGTGTCGACCCCTGAAGACTTTCTGTTGCTCCTGTGGCTTGTTCCCCTTATGTGTGACTTAACTGGTACTCTCTCCTCCCAAGCCATGGGCCGCTCACGGACAGCCTCCTCACCTTGTCCACCCTCTGCATCTGTCCCCAGTCTGGGCCTAGCACACAGTAGGTGCTTAGCACCCCATCTGGAATTCACCCCATAGCCACGGGGTGGGGGGCACTCACCCCACGCTGTTCCTCACAGAGGCCCCTTTAGGGTGGGGTGGCACAAGGCTTTCTATGGTCAGGTACCCAGAAACCTTGCCCCTTGAGAGATCGATGGTGTCTTTATTTATAATAGTGACCCACTGAGGGGCGCTCCCAAGGTGCACCCTACCTGGATCTGGATCCTGAGTGGGGAGGAGTCCTTTCCTTCTGTCACGATTCTGTGTGATGTCCTCTTTATACGCTTCCAGTGGAACTGACCTCAGTTACATCAGGAGTCTAACTCATTTGGCTTTGACTGTAATCTTGAGTAGATTTGCTGTGAGCTGGGCACAGGCTGCCTGTAGCAGGCAACTGTTGACCCTCTGCGGGCTCTCCGGTTCTCATGGGCAGTCCACCAGTGAGAAGGGCAGCACCCACCTCGGGAAGGCTGATGCCTAGCTGGAGGTCATCTGCTTGGAGAGCCCCTGAGGACATCTAGTCCTAGGACTGTTGACTCTGAGGCCTGCCACTGCCAACTGGGCAGCAATGTGGCCCAGGATGAGCAAGAGGCCAACTGCCATGCCTGTGACTGCTGCCATGCAGAAATGCAGGTCCTTGCAGAAATGCGGGTCCACATAGAAACAGAAATGCAGCTCCTAGTTATATCCGACTTGATTTTTCAAGTGAAGCCATAAACAAGACTCTAGTTTCCCTGTCCTGTAAAATGTTGGAAACTCACTCCAACACCACCAAAGGGCATGATGTAAGTCACACCCTGGTAGCTGCAGCTTTCCACCAGCTACTCCTGTTTGGGGATAAAATCAAGGTTCTGAGTATTGAGGAAGGGAGGAGGCAGAGCCTCAGCAAAGCACACAGAACGGCTAGGGGGAGCCTGAGGCTGAGGCGAGGTGCGGGTGAGCTGAAGCTTTGTCAGGAGGGGCACTGGGCAGCCTTGGGGGCTACCTGGCTTGGCATCTGAACCCTCGGCTTCCACCCAGACCTTCCTGAGTCTGAGAGCCACCTGCAGCCATCCTCCGGGGATCTCGCCTTGTCGACCAGGTGAGCGGCGGGCAGGGCTGGGCCCGGGGCCAGCAGGTGGCAGGGCAGACAGGATGGTGTGTGGAGCAACACTGTTGGGAGGGCACAGCCTTTCCCAGGATGGGGTTATGTCAGGGGAAGGAGAATGCCAAAATGCTGGGCCACACGGAGCAGGCCCTGCCCGACCTCCTGCCGCAGGTGGCTCTTGGGCTCCGTCACCTCCCTTCCTGCCGCAGCATCCCGGTGCGGAGGAGGCCGGCGTGCAAGATCCTGAGCCAGGTGGTGGTGCTGGCCTTCCAGGGGGACGCGCTGCTGGAGCAGATAAGCGTCATCGGCGGAAACCTCACGGGCATCTTCATTCACCGGGTCACCCCAGGCTCGGCAGCAGACGAGATGGCCTTGTGCCTGGGCACCCAGATCGTGATGGTGAGTGTGGTGCCGGCCCCAGGATCCTCTCGGGGTGGGGTCACGATGGGAGCAGGTAACCCAGGCAGCCGGGGCTCCTCCTGGGTGTCGAGCAGACACTGCAGCTGTTCAGAGCAGAGAGCACACTGACCCCGAGGCCCTGCCCCATCTCCCACCCTGACCTCCGGAACTCCGGCAGGTGGGCCTCCGGCTGACCGCCGTCTGGGAAGGCTTAGGGGTGCTGCAGCGCTGACCGGGGGCCTTCAGACCAGCCGCAGGCCTGTTCTGATGAGGGGGGGAGGGGGAGGCCTTTTCTTTTTTATTGCGATGATTGTCACTTTGTGCGTGTGTGGCACAATACACATTCCGTAAAATTTGCGATTTTAACCATTGGGGGCATAAAAATTTTTTTTTCTTGTAAAATATTAACTTGTAAAAAACATAAATGTGCCTTTAACTAATTATTATTAGTTGAACACATGCACAAGGAGGTGTCTTTGATGCAGCCCAAGCAGAACTAATACACTTCAGACTTTTTAAAAATAGCAAGAAATTAACAAAACAGGAGTCACCACATTCTTGAGGCTGGCCTTTCTCCCGGAAGGAGACTGGGGAAAGGTGGGTGCAGGGCATGAAGGCAAGTGCCGGGAGGGGGCCTGTGCCCCACTCAGGAGCCCCCAGCGCCCATGGCTTCTCCCTCGCTGTCCGCGTGCCAAGCCACGTTCACGTGTCTCGGTGACTGAAGGGAGTTTCTTGTCCACTGCACACAACACGAGCCCTTCCTCACGTCCCTGGCAGCCCTCTGCAGAGTCTCAGTCATAGGCTTACATTGTAGCTAAAGCAAAAGCACCCCCTTATGATATTTGGGGGTACAGTCCAGACGCCTGAATGGGGCCGATTCAGTTCTAGCACTGTTGAAAACACATCTTCATTTTTTTCTCATTATAAAAATATCTACTCTCCTAAACTTACAACACAGGGAAGGAGCGCAGAGCCTGTGAGAGCCTGCAGGGTGGGGTTGCCATGGCCTCTAGTGGTTGGGGGCCAGAGATGCTGCTCAGCTCCCTGTGGGGCTCAGGACAGCCCGCCCCCCAAAAATACAGAGTGACCCAGCCCCAAATGTCAATAGTCCCCAGCTGGGAACCCCTAATGTAGAGTGCCCCAGAATGGAGCACTCCTTAGAACAGTAGAAACTCAGTCTTCACAGAGATCTCAGCACATGGCACGTCGGGGGGCGACTGCACTTGACTCTCGAATGGGAGTGTGCGTGGCTTGAAGGAGCCCCATCTGACTGTCCCGACACAGGGCCATGACAAAGGCTCTCCCGGGCTGTGGGGGTGCCTGGCGGGGGGCAGGCGGGGCCTGCTGTAGGGTAGCCCGTGCTCAGACTGTGGCCACAGATCCTGGCCCAAAGAGCCGGCCCTTGTGATTTGCCAGGTGGACTGTGAGGCAACAGAGCCCTTGTTCAAGGCCGTCCTGGAGGGCACAACCCTGGAGCAGGCTGTCGGGCTTCTCCGGAGGGTGAAGGGCTTCTGCTGCTTGTCTGTGAGGGTCAACACGGAAGGTACACTCCCCCCTCCCACCCACTCCCGTGAGGCCGCCTCTCGAGACTTGCTCAGCCACCCGGTCCCACCTCCGTGAGCCCTCGGGTGCCAACGCCTGATGGCCCACCCCTGAGCCAGGCTGCGCCTGCAGAGGCCTCAGGGGCCTCCAAGGACCTCCCACCCACTGACACCAGACCAGAACGGCACCCAAGACTTTGGGAAAGCGTCGTTCTCTCCCACTTCCACATTCTGGAACCTTCCTAATGTGGGATCTTGGTTCCCATCTTACTGTCCTCATTTTCTCCTTGATCAGTTTACAAGAAGCTAGTCCAGGACTTGGAGGCCAAAGTGGCCACCTCAGGGGACTCCTTCTACATCCGGGTCAACCTGGCCATGGAGGGGCAGGCAGAGGGCGAGCTGCAGGTGCACTGCGATGACATCCTGCATGGCACCGACACCATGTTCCAGGGCTGCAGCTGCTGGCATGCCTGCCACGTCGGCCCGTATAGCACCCAGGGCTCCCAGCATGGCACCATCCCCAACTACGCCCAGTGAGTAGCCGTCCTGGGCCCCTACAGCTCTCTGGGAGACCGGGGAGCTGCAGAGGGTATCGCCTGGCCTCCTGCCCAGGAGGGAGATGGTCTTCTGAAGGTTTTCCCCCTGCCCAGGAGTAGAGGGTGGGGGTGGTGAGATGCCCCAACATGCCACCCACCAAGTTCCTCTATGGGGAAGGAATGGGACGCAGAGCATTCTAAAGCATTCAGGACCAGAGATTCTCAGCCTCAGTACTGTTGACACGTGGGGCTGGCATGCTTTGTCCTGGGCACGCAGGACATTGAGCAGCACCCTTGGCCTTCACCCACTGGATGCCAGTAGTCCCCCCCTGCTCCCTTGCGATGACAGCAAAAATGTCTCCAGACATTGTCAAGTGTCCCCTGGGGGCAGGGGGCCCAATCATCCTGGTGTGTCCAGGACTGTCTCTTCAGCACAGAGAGTCCCACATCTCGGGGAACCCCTTAGTCCTGGGCTGAGACAGTGGGTCACCTCCCTACAAACCCCTGCTGAGAACCATGTTCTAGATCAACTGTTGTGCACATGGCAAGGGTGTCTCGTGGGGCACCCTCCCTAGGCTCACTGCAAATCTGGGTCACCCGGAGAGGAGGCTTAGCAGGTGCAGGGAGGGCATGAGAGTCTGTATTTCTCAGCGATGCCTGGCTAAAGTCCAAGCCCACACGGGGGTTAGGGGGTTCTGGAGTGGAGGCCACAGCCCAGGCTCACACTGAGTCGACCACCTGGGTCCCACCTCAAAACAATCCGATTGGCATCTTCAGGGTGGGCTGAGGCTCTGCAGTTTTTTAAAAGCCCTAGGGGACTTGTGGCCGCCTGGGTGCGGAAGCACTACCTGGGGCCACGGGGTGTTCTGGAGCGCGGGAGGCAGCTCCCTTCCCCTGCCAGCCCTCCTAGCAGTGGCGTTGGGGCCGTGCTCCTCACAGGGCCCAGCAGCTGCTCATCGGCCTCATCCAGGACATGGCTCAGCAGAGTGCCATCACCCGCAAGGTGAGGCGGGGAGCGCAGGTCCTGGGTGCGGTCCATCCCGTTTGGGGGGCTCTCTCCCAGCTCATGCTGTCCCAGGGAGGATCCTAGCCGCACCTGGGGTGGGCTGGAAGAGGGCAGGCATGGGCAGGGGGTGTCGCTGAGGGGCATGACCCACATGTGTCTCCCCCGTTGCCCCCTCACCTGGGTCTGTATACAGAACCCAGCCTGCAGCGGCTCTAAGTGTGCAAATATGTCACATATGCTCTCCCTGTATGTGACCAGTACCCCCCAACCCATTTGCTTGTCCATCTGCTCCCCATCTTTCCTCCCTCTGAGGTTCCCCAACGCACAATGCTCAGCTGTCCCAGAGCAGGGCGCCAGCAGCACCTCTGGATGGCAGGGCCTGGGCACAGGAGCCCCACTCCTTCCTGCTACCTACTCACAGCCCACCCTCAACACGGACGCCCTGCTCGAGGGCTCTACCTGACCGCCCTCCACTGCCTCCCTTCTTCGGGGCCTGACCTGAAGGTCCAGTGGGGGCAGGTGCCTGTGTGAGGCTGGACAGACCCCCCTGCGTGCCCTCTGCCCCTCCAACAGGCTTCCAGGGGGCTCCACAGACTGGTGCACCTTGTCAGCATGGACAGGAGCAAGGCCAGCCCTCAGTGCTCGTCCTTTGATGGGGGCCGGTGGAACCCCGGCAGGCCAGAAGGTGAGGGGCGGAGCTGGCTCCGCGCAGTGAGGGCCCCTGGGGAGCTGCTGCTTGGTCAGCTGGGCCCAGGAAGCACCCGTTTAGGCCAGAACCTGCTGGAGCATCGCGGCTGACGTCTGCAGGCCTTTTTGGGAGCACTTAACACACACATCTTTCATTTCCTTTCAACCCCTACTGCTGCCAGTGTAATTGGCCCCAGACAGTCCAATACCATTGGGACAACTGCATGGACAGCCCCGGCTGCTGCACAGACGGACACGGTGCCCAGGGTGGAGGGCTGCTCAACAGCCCGCTGAGCTGACAGATGGGGCTGTGGCAGCCCAGCCCTGGCCATTCAAGGCTCCTCTCTCCACAGAGCCCCCCGCCATGTGCTTCTGGGCCAAGAGCTGCCTCACCCTGGTGCCCTACACCCTGGTGCACCCCCACAGGCCCAGCCGGCCCCGGCCCGTGCTCCTCACACCCTGGCTGGTTGGGAAGGTCCTGAGCGAGAAGCTCTGCCTCCTCCATGGGTTTAAGAAGTGTCCGGCAGGTATGTTCTCACCTGCCTGCAGGAGACAGTGTAGGGCCTGGGCAGAGAACAGGGCTCAGGTGGCTGTGTGCATGTATGTCCCGGGGCTGTGTGACAAATCACCACAAACTGGGGGCTCAGGATGACTGAGATTTACTCTCTCCCCATGTGGAGGCCAGAGGTCTGAGGTCCGGTGTCTGCCGGCCGTACCCCGCCCAGTGGCTCTGAGGGAGAGCCCTCCTACCTCTCCAGGGGCTGGTGCTGCCCGCAGTCCTAGTGTTCCTTGGCCTGTGGCCGCCTCCCTCCCATCTGTGTCCTCCTCTCGTGGACTTCTAGAAGGACCGGCCGTTGGATTTAGGGCCACCCTGCTGCAGTATGCCCTCATCGTACCCAGTCGCATCTGCAAAGACACTATGTGCAATTAGGTCACATTCTGAGGCTCCAGGTGGATGTGAATTTGGGGAGCCCTGTTTATCCCATGCAGTTACTGCTGGCAAGTCGGCTGTACTGACCGGGGCAGACCCACATGGGTTGTACCCACCCACCTACCAAATGTCACTCCACAATCATGGAGACAAACGGGCTGGTGGAACCCTTGGTCTCATTGGACAGGGTGTGCGTACCTGTGCAGCAGGAAAGGTGGTTCCGAGATTGGAGTCGGGAGTGAGGTGTTTGTGGGCACTTGTGGGCACCCACCTATCACTAGGTGATGCTGTGAAGGAAGTGGGTGGTGGCCTGAGGGTAAGTAGGGCTCTGTCCTACCTGCTTGGAGTTCGGAGGGACTAGAGGAAAGCAAGTGTTTCTGGGCAGCTCCTCTAACGAGCACCTGTGTGACAGGCTCCGTGTAGGGAGCCAGGGACGGGGGGATGGGGGACGGGGGGATGGGGGACGGGGCCCACCCATCCTTTTCCAGAGACAGGCATGTAAAGCCGTGGCAGGCTGACAGGGGTGTGCTCCACAAGCGCCCAGACTGGGATGCATTCTTTGGAGAGGGGAGAGCGTGGGAGCGGGGATCTGACAGGCAGGCAGGCAGGGGTCTGAGACAGGACGAGGCAGCCCAGGCTGCGGGAGCAGCACACAAAGGCTGGAAGGCCAGCAGGCCCGGACCCCTTCCGGGAGGTACCCATTCACGCTGGTGGCATGCAGCTTTACGTATTGGGCAAGGAGCCAGTGAGGGAGGTCAGGCTTAGTCCTTGGGCGCCCGTTCTGGAAGGAGACCAGAGGACAGATGGCAAAGGGCTTGGCTCAGGGTTCAGGTGAGCTGAAGGCCGCCAGAACCCGTGGGGCCAAGGTGGCGGTGGCCAGGCAGCACGGGGGGTGGAGGGAGATGAGAGGGGGGCTGCCAGGAGCTGGGGGTCTGACTTGGAAGGGTGGTGGTCAGCCCGAGAAACTAGGAAGAACAGCAAGGTGGGGACGTGATTAACAGCGCACGTAGGGGAAGGGCTCCTGGCCTCGGCACTGTGACGTCCAGTGGGGCTGGGTCACTCTGCTGTGCGGGCTGTTCTGTGGGTTGTCAGATGTGATTGGCATCCCTGGACTTGGCCCACTATGTGCCAGGGGCACCCCCACCCCCGGGGTGCCACAGCCACCAGACAGTGCCAAGTGTTCCTTGGGGCAAATTGCCCTTGGCTGGGAACCACAGATTGTAAGGACCTAAGGGACTAACAGGTTTAAGTTGCTCTCACCTGAGGCTTGGGGAAGTGGTGGGGAGGGTTCATTCATCCACGTCCCTCCTCCCTCCCAGCCACCCTCATCCGGGCGTTGACTGAGCACCTGCTGTCCAGGGGTGTAAGGTCAATGTGCAGAACACAGACTCTTCTGAGTGGGAGGGGCTGGGTCAGGTGTATGAAGAAGACACCCTGGAAGAGCTGCCCCAGGGCTGGCAAGGGTCCATGAGGCAGGGGAGTGGGGGTAGCTTGGGGATCCCTCAGGACCCAATGCAATTGGGTGACATCCTGTTCACTGTCACCTTCAGAATACTTGAGCCAAGAGGAGTACAATGTCTCCAGGCAGAAAGGGGACATCATCCAGGAGAAGGAGGCATCTGGTGGCCGCTACTGGGTGACCCGCCGAGCCGTGGAGTCTCTCATAGACAAGGTAAGGGGCGGGGCTGGCAGCTATGCTGAGGACTGGGGGACTGCATTTCCACAGGAGGGTGGTAGCACGAGGCAGGAAGGGCTGACCTTGAAATCAGGACGCTTGCTGCTAACCTGCAAGGCCCCCAGCAGACACCCCTCAACGCTCCTCTGCTACAAGCTGCAGCCCTCCTTGTCCCTTCTGGGCTGCGCGTGGGCTCCACCACTTGCCCAGGCCGAAGATCCCGACTCCCTGCCCTGCCCCCTCCAGAACACCCACGCCCTCTTGGACATCCGGCTGCACAGCCGTCCACACCCTGCACAGGATGGAGATCTTCCCCATCGTCATCCACATCTCCATCACCGAGAAGGCAGCAAAGAAACTCAAGTAGGCGTGCCCCCAGGGGCTTCCAGTGGGGTGTGAACTGGCCCCAGGCTCCGAGCCTCGCCCCTGGAGTGTCACGGGCAGTTCCCCAACTTCTGGGACAAAGGTCCTGCTGCCCTCACCGGCCCCACCCAGGAGCAGCCTGGGGGACAGTTGGGCAAAAACCTAGAACCTGCTTTAACTTGAGTAAGGCCATGTTTACTGGGGCTTATGCAGTCAGAGCCCACCCACGTTAGGTGAGGACAGATGCCAAAAGACAGTGTTTAGTAGTGATCTCCTGCTGCCCCTTTTATAATTTACAACTGAGGGTGGCAACGAGCCTCCATCCCCCTGTGTGATGTCGTTGCCCTCAGGCCCCTGGAAGCGGGGCTGCCTACATCTGCGAGCACTTGAACTTGCACCTGTGCAGCCAGCCCCCTAGAGTTCTGGGCCCATTGCCCCGAGTCCTGGGCTCTGCAGGGCAGCCGGTGCTTCTCACTCTAAGCCCGTCCTCCTCTCTGGCCTGTGCAGGAAGGCCCTGCAGCCGCTCGGCACCTCGGAGGAGCAGCTTCTGGACGCGGGCAGGCAGGAGGAGGGCGGGCTGGACAAAGTGCCCTGTCTCTACCGCTGTCTGACCCCTGACAGCTGGAGTGACCTCGACTCCCCGCTTGGCTGCGTCCGCGTGGCCACTGCAGACGAGCAGAAGAAGGTGGTGTGGACAGAGCAGAGCCCCTGCTAACCACGCCCTGCACCTCCCTCCCAGGGCTGTGGGGATCCCGGCACCCATTAACACAGTCCTGCCCTTTGAGGTCAGGGCCTGGCCAGCACAGCTTTATGGGAGCTCGCTACGCAAGCCCAGCTCTCTCACCCTCCCACCCCGTGCAGGCCATAAACAGGCTTTTGAACCATCTGCTCATGTTTCTATGTAAACCTTCTCTGCCTCTCGCCAAGACTTCGCATTTCTCATGGTCTGAACCTGAGGCCCCGAGAAGTCTCCCCGATGGGGGCATCTCCTGCGCCTCCCAGAGCTCAGGAGTGGCTGGTGTCTTCAGCTGCCTACCGGTCTGACCTGAGTCACTGCACTTCACTTTCACATTTCAGTGTCAAAGGGCTCATTCTAAACCCACTGAGGCCACAGGCTGGTGGCCCCAGTGCCCCCAAGGTCAGTGTCACCCTGCCTCTGGCAGAGTCATGCCTCAGTAACTCTAGTTTACAGGGACTGGCATGTGAACCAGTGAATAGTTTCCCAACAACTGAACAGTTATCTTCAGTGGTCTGCGCCTGATGGCCACCATGCCTGGCCCAGGGACCCAGGAGGGTGTCCTGACAGCAGTGCCCCTGGAAGCTGCTCTAGAATTCTGGTTAGTGTTACTATAAATATATTTCACTTAAAATAAAAAGCTTTTACAGAGCTCTGGCCTATGCCTCTCTCCCCACACACCCAGGAGATGATGGGAGAGGGAAGGATGGGGTTGCCCAGCCACTTGAGGGAGAACGCCCTCCCTGCCCCCGGTTTCCCTAGGCCGAGCTTCTGCTCTGTGGCAGGCAGAGGGGGGCAGTTCCGGAGCACTCTACAAGCAATGTCTGTGCCACAGACACCAGCGTTCAGCCAAGCAGAACTAGCCCAGGCCAGAGTTCGGGAGAGCCTCACCCCTGGACGTTTGCACAGAGGGTGAGTTCTGCCCGCACAGACCACAGGATGACACTCGTGAAGGGAGCCTGCCATGACCCAGAGGCCTCGTGGAAACACAGCCTGGGGGTCGGGTGCTTGACCCCCATGGGGCAAAGCAAAGGAAGCAAAACAGGCCTGAGATGGTTCAAAGCTTTCCTCAAGACCAGCGGTGGATTAAGCCGGACACCGTGCTCGCACGGACAGTGAGGCCTGGACCTGCCCACCGCCGCCCGCTTGACTGGTGGGAGCCCCATCTCCTCTTGGGTGAAGGCCCAGGAACAACTGCGGGTTCCAAAGAATGAAGAGGGTCTCAAGCCCTAGGTCCCAGTCCCTTCCATCCGCAGGTCCCCAACCCAACTCAGAAAACAAGACCCCTTGTCCACACCATCCTCACCTGGTGTGGGCTGGGAATCCGCCCCATCCCAGGGTCTCCTACAACTCCTGTGCTGGGACGCGGCTCAGACACAGGTCAGCAGGGTCCCCGAACACGGGGGTGGGGGTGGGGGAAGGGCCAGGGCACACGCCCTGCTCACCCCTCAGGCGGGATGCGGAGGCAGGGGCTGTGGGCTGTGCCCCTCGTGCCCCATCAGCGGAAATGGCTGGGAGTCGGGGCCTAGGCCTGGGGAGGCGCACATGCCCAGCGGCCCTCACAGCTCATTGTGGAGCGGCCGGCACTGTGGGGAGGGCTTGTCCTCCAGGACGCCGTCAGGAGCACACACCCAGGGGTCATGCGTCTCCCACTGCCACTCGGCCAGCCGGGCCTGAAGCAGCTGCAGCACCTGTGCGTAGCGCGGGTCAGCGGCCAGGTTCCGGGTCTCCCACGGGTCCCGGCCCCTGTCATAGAGCTCCCAGCGCTCCCGGTAGTAATAGTGACGGAGGTCCTTGTACCAGCCGGTGGGCCGGCCGGCCACGGTGCGATTCAGGAGGTCCTGAAAGGTCGGCGACACGTAGAGGTCCTGGTCGATGGGGAAGGGCATCCTGAAGCCCAGGTTGTGCACGAGGCGGAAGCCCTGGTGGTACACCGAGCGCATGGGGTAAGCCATGGTGACTTCGTGGTGGCTCTGGCTGCCAAAGACGGTGGTCCAGAGGGGCTCTGCTTCCAGCGCCGGCAGGAGGGACCGGCCAGTGAGCTCAACGGTCTTTGAGCCAAAGATGGTGTAGCTGGGGTAGGGGATGGAGAACCAATCCAAGACGGTGGGCGTGAGGTCTGGAAGGGAGGCAGCATCTTAGCACGGTGGGCACCCCAGGACACCAGCCCCGCGTCCCAGGGCTGAGGCCAAGCCATCTGGGAAGCTGGTGGGCCACCTAGCACGAGACATGACACCAACAGGGAGCTGCACGCACCCAACCCCTGGCATGCAGCCCCTCCCTCTGGGCCCCGCTGCCTCTGATGGTGTAACAAGGCCCCAGCGTGGCGGCCGTCAGCATCCTCCTAAATGCCGTGGACCAGTGAGGAAGCTCATTCCTCTTCTGTGTCATGGCCACAGCTCTCCTCGACTTATGTTTTGGGGCCAAATGGAGAGATGGGTTCCAGTCCGCAGGAGCCCGACTGTGCAAAGAGCGGGGTTCCCCGGCACCTGCAGCAGCACCTGGGCACTTGTTAGAAATGCAAATTCTCAGGCCCCACCCCCAGATCCACTGAGTCAGGCACCCTGGGGGTGCAGCCTGCAATTTGAATTGTAAAAAGCAGTCCAGGTGCCTGGCTCTCACCAGTAGGCTGGTGGGAAAGTCCTGAAGGCAGCAAGACCCAGTCTAGAATCCCGGGTGGGAGCTGATAAGCCATGTGACCCTGGGCACTTACCTCGCTGCTAGTTTCTGCATCTGCAGACGGGGTGGCCACCCCTCACCCACATAATGCAGTAGGTGCGGCACTGACTGGGCGTAGCTGAGCTCTTGCTCGTGCCCCTCGCCTGTAAGCACCAGAGGCATACCTAGGAGGCTCACGGAGGCCTCGCTGACCTGGCCCTGGCGCTGCGGGTGCTCCGGGGATGACACCAGCAAGGGCTCGGCGGTGCCCGGCCAGTACAGGTTGGTCCTGCCACTGGGGAAGGGGATCCCATTGTCTGATGTGAAGATCACCAGGGTGTCATTCAGGACACCTGCTCCACGCAGCTCCTGGAGCACGAGTCCAATGCCTGCAGGGTGCAGAGGGGGGAGAGCAGAGCTCAGCCTCGGCCATGGAGGCGTGAGAATGTGGGTGAACTCACCTGGCCACTGGGCCTGTCACGTCCCCAGACCACCTCTGCTGTCCTTCCCACCAGCCCAGGCCTCTCACCCAACACTGCCAAGTGCCCCAGCCTGAAGCAGGGCCTGCATGGCCGAGGCCTTTGCTTTCCCGTTAGGGACACCGGCCATCTCTTGGCACTTCCATGGCACCCCTGTGCAGCTGCTACCAGCCATGTGCTGGTTTCTGTGTTTGGTGGAACCTCATGTCTGCCCCATGGAGCTAACAGAGTCTTGGGCGGGGTCCAGAGACAGGATTGCCTCTACACCCAGCCCCTTCCCAGCTCACCATGAACGAGTGGCATCAACACTTCCTACAGCACACTGAATGGTGGTCCCCCCATAAGGCATGTCCAACCAGAACCTGGGAACTGGATCTTTGCAGACTTAATAATCAGGGCTCCCAAGATGCAGTCATCTTGAAGTACCCAGGTGAACCCTGAATCCAATGACTCGTGTCCTCACAAGGAGGGCCTGGGCCCCCAGGGCTGCAGCAGGCAGGAAGGACTCTGCACTAGAGCCTCCGAGGGAGTACAGCCCTGTCCGCACCGCGGTTTCAGACTTCCTGGGATGGGGGCCCAGGCCGTGGCCCATCCCACCACTTGGGCAACTGGAACCCACCTTGGTCCATTCGGCTGATGGTGGTGTACTGAGTGGCCAGGTCAGCTCGGGCCGCTGGGGTGTCAGGGACAAAGTAAGGCACCTGGGGGACAGGTGGGTGGGAAGGCAAGGTTAGAGCAGATAGGTTGGAGGACAGGACAAGGCGGACGACCCCTGAACTGGGGTAGGAGATGGAGGTGTGCCTCTCTCCCAAGACCTGAAATCGTCTTCCTTCTGTTGACTGGATCAGCCCAGAAGCCACCGGGATGTTTCTGGATACACCACTCGTGCATTTACACCCTCTCTGCCAGCCCCTCAGACAGGGACCCGGACCCCAGAGGTCAGAGGGTCTCCTTTCATGCTCAATCACACATCTGGAATCAGGGCTGTAAGTCCGCAGGAGGGTCCGGCCCCCGACTGAAGTGGGGGAGGGGCAGGCAGGCATCCTGGAGACATGGTAAGGGGCCCTCCTACCAGCACATCCTGGGGGTTGTAGGTCTTGGGGGTCCAGTCTGGGATCCACCCCATGCCACTCTCCCCATTGCCAAACTTCTCGCAGAAGGCCCCATACTGGGGCTGGGAGTGCCCGCAGCGGTGGGGGTCATGGAAGGCGACATAGAGGAAGAAGGGCCTGCAGGGGCGGTGGGGGTGGGGCTGAGCTCAGCAGTTGGCACACCACCTAGCTTCCTACCCAGGAAGCCCCATTCTGTAGGAGGAAACTCCCCACTCGGCTCTGCCTGCTCCCCTAGAACTGAAGTCCCCCCATTATCTTCACTGCCTCAGTTTCCCCATGTTCCCTTCCACTCTGACTACTGATAACTTCAGTATCTGGCGTTCTCCCCCCCACCCGACTCTGCTGCTGGGGACTCTAAAGACTAGTCTCTGGGATGTGCGCCGTGCGTGGACTGCCCGGAGGCCTGGTAGCACTCGGGAGGTTGTGGGGGGCCTCCCCGCACCTGTCATCCAGAGACTGCAGGAATTTCCGGACCAGCAGCTTAATCCTAGTGATGTTCCGCCCCACCTGGAGCACAGAGCCGTTCTCTTCCGTGTAGGCAAAGTCGAACGGGTACACCGTTTCGGGTCCCACGTGCTTCTTTCCAATGATGCCTGGAGGTGGGGAGATGGTCTCATGTAGTCTTCTGCTCCTCTCTGCTCCCTTCCCCACCCCAAGCCTCTCCAAGGGCAGCCCCGGGCCTTGTTCTCATGGACCCTCAGCCCAGGCAGGAGGCCCAGGTCCTTGGGAACAAGTGCTCAGAGCAGCCGTGGGGCTGAGGGGGGCCCACGACAAGGCCCCGCCCCTCCGGGGCTGGGAGGCCAAGTGCCGTACTGTCCCGGTTGTGGCACGCAGCCTCTACCTGTGCGAATGCCGGCGCGGCCCAGCAACAGTGGGAGGCTCTGTACCCCGTCGAAGGAGCTGAAGTGGTGGATGTCCTGGTGCAGGCCATACATGCCGTTCTGATGCTGGGGCAGAGACGCTGTGAGCCCAGGCACTGCCTGGCAGCCAGGGTCCCGCCCTGCCTGCTCCCATTCATACCCTGGCTCCTGAACCCCACTGTTCTCAGGTCCCTGATTTAGACTCATGTGGCCAGCACCCAGGGGGGTTCTCTCCGCCTCTCCCTCCATGCTGGACTGAGACGGGCCTGCTGGTCCCTCCCGTGAGACAGCAGCAGGTAGTGTGAGACTGGGACACGTACACCAAAATCAGGGTGGTTTTCCTAACCTTTGTGCCTATCTGTACTTACCAATCTTTCTATTAAGAGCACACGTCATGGGGGAAAAGTTAGCAGTTGGCATCTCTTCACTAACTAGGTTTTTCTATAGTGTAAAAGAAATCACTGTCCATGCTGAACTCCAATCAGAAAACAGCGACAAAAGCTCTCTATTCCTGCAGGAGACATGCACAGACCAACCTCCCTCTCTCTGTGGGCCTTCACTTGGCTCAGTCCCTCAGATGGGGGCCCACAGAGCAGAGCACCTCCCCGTAAGGGAAGGGCAGCAGATAGCACATCACGAGTGCCCTGTATACCCACGTCTGTCTGTAGCAGCATTATTCACAACAGGCAAGACTAGATGCAACCCAGTGCCCACCAGCAGATGGCCACAGGTAAAATGGGCTCTATCCGTACAAGGGCATACGACTCAGCATCGAAAAGGAAACACATGCTGCTGTAAGGCTGTGACACAGGTGATCCTGAAGGACCCGTGCTCCGTGAAATAAGCCAAGCACAAAAGGACAAGTACTTGTGCGAGGTGCCCAGAGTAGCCAAATCATAGAGATAGCAGATGGAGATTGCCAGGGGCTGGGGGGCTGGAGTGCTAGTGTTTAGTGGGCACAGTGCTTGGTTTGCGAAGATGAAAAAGTTCTGGAGATGGAAGGTGACAGGTGCGCAATGTTAATGCACCTGGTACCCCTGAGATGCACACTCTTCAAAATGGTGAACATTATGTTACGTATATCTTAGCACAATGAAAACAAGGAGAGTGCCTTAAACAGCAGCAATTACCCTCACAAGAGCTCCTGGGACAACATCACAGGGGGTAACACTGGGCAAGTGAGTGCCAGGCACCTTGCTGTGTGCTTTACATATAAAGTACTAACTTGGCCAGTCCCATAATATGCCCACTTCCCAGGTGAGGAGATCGAGGCATTACATAGGCATGATTTGCTCACAGTCACACAGAGCAGTGAGGCCAGGGCTCACAGGTGGGTACTTGGGGCCCCCAGCCCACACTTGGACCACTGGGCTGGGGTGGGGGAAGGTGGGCGAATCCCCAAGGGAGACCAGGGAGGGCTTCCCTGCAGCAGAGCTGTCAGGGGCACACCCTCCCCATGCCCTTCCCTTGCCCCCCTCACCTGGGGCAGGCCGGTGAGGAGGCTGGCCCGGCTGGGAGAGCAGCTGCTGACAGAGGTGAAGGCACTGCGGAAGGTCAGGCTGCGGCGGGCCAAGGCGTCCAGGTGAGGGGTGCTGATGGCACTGTTGTTGTAAGCACCGCTCTCAAAGCCTCCATCGTCCGCTGAGGCGGGCAGGAGAGAGGCCACGGTGGGCTGGGCTCAGGAGGGAGGGACCCCTGGGGTCCTGCCACAGTGCCCTGGGCCAGCGATGCCAGGTGATTGTGATACCCAGATGGACATAACACCCAGGGCGTGTGACATTCAGCAGGCATGATACCTGGGTGGGAATGCTCCCAGGCATGCATGAAAACCCAGTGAGCAGGCAGGCATGGAACTTGGGGTGTGGGGGGGGGGCAGGTGAGCGGGCAGGCGAGGTTGACCAGTAGGCAGGAGCCCGCCCCTCAGTAGACAGCTGTTTATGTTACAATTAGCTGGAGGGCCTCGCTGGTGACCACAAAGCTAATCACAAAGTGTGAATCTGGCAGAGGGCCAGACCTCAAAAGAGGAAAGAATCAGGTTGCCCTGTGATAGGCTCTGGTTGCCCAAGGCGGAAGTCTCGTGAGCGGCAGGGTGTTGGAGGAACTTGGGATCGGGGAGAGGGCAGGTGGGTAGTGGGGCTGCGCCCCTCGGCCAGGAGGAGAGCTGAGCCACAGCGCTCCGGGGCTGAAGGGAGCAGGGCAAACTCAGACGGCTACCACCGCTGGAGAGAAGAGGAGAACCCCAAAGCGCCCTGACCGCGTCTCTGGGGACATGGGCACCAGCCGCTCTTCGGCATCCCCTCTGGGATCTGTGGACCCGAGTTCCGGGAAGCCGCCCAGCTTCGCGAGCTGGGGGATCAGCAGGGTTATTCTTGGTTGCTCTGGGCGCGGGGTGGGGGTGGGGGTGTGCAGGATCAAACCCGGGACACTGCGGGGTGCTGAACGACGGGGACCCCTACAGACCCCGCGGTGGCGACGTCGCCCCTGCCTCCCACTCCAAAGAGCCGGCCACGAAGAGTTGAGGCAGCAAAGAGGAGAGACGGGGAGGACATGGCAGGGGGGGAGTGGGGAGGGCTGCAGGGCACACGGGTCGGCGCTGGCCGCTGGGGAAGCAGCGTGGGGGGGGGCGCACTCACCGAGGATCAGCAGCACGTTCCGGGAGCGCGCCCGGTGCGCGCAGCAGAGCCCCAGGACGAGCAACACCACCCAGCAGGCCGAACCCCGGCGGCGCATGGCGGCGGATGGCAGCGGCTCTCGGTCCGGCCCCGCCCCGGTCACGTGCGCGCGAGGCCCCGCCCTCCGCTCGCCTCCCGTTGCGGTTCCTCCGGACCCGTCGGAGACGTCGGGAAACCCCGAGCTGCGGCGCAGGTTGAGCCCGCGGGGCGGTAGGCCGGGGGCCCGGGGCGGCGCGGAAGAGCGGCCGGGGAGCGGCCAGGGCGGCCGACGCGAGGGGCGGTGCCTCCCGCAGGACCCCTCCCCAGCAGGTCCCAAGGCTCTCGGTCTTGCTGGCACCGGCGGGCCGCGGACCGTCAGCCACCATCAGACCCCAGGGCCCCGCCACACATCGGGGGCGGGGGGGGGGGTTCTGCACAGAGCAGCCCCGCCGGGGCCGGGGGTGGGGGCTGGCCCGGGCCGGCCCTGCGCACACGGGGCACCGGGACCCTAGAGGCTGCTGCGCACCCTAGTTAATGAGGCTCCTCTGACGTTCTCTCCAAACCCGCTAGAACCCTGGGGCTCCTCTGGGACGTGAATGCCACAGGTGGGGGCGGGGGTTCGACGCGGCCGCGGGTTGCAGACGCCCAGCGCCTCAGTCCGCCGTAGTGGGCGGAGCCCGCTTGGTGCGCCCTCGGGAAGCCCCGCGCCGCACACCCACCCTGCGCACCGGCCGTTGCCTCCTCTCTTAGACCAGCAAGGGGAACACTTAACCCGTCTGGCTCAAACCCGCACCCCGTAACCCTGGACCCCCCGCCCTATTGCTGGGCTGTCCGAATCTCGGACTCTGACTGCTGCTCTGCGTTGCCCCCATGCCCATCTCAGGCATGCCCTCGTCTGTGAAGGCGCTGGGTCCGGCGAGGCCCTCCGGTACCAGTATGGGCCCCCAGGCCCGCTGCTGCTCGCCTGCGGCCCTGCAGAGGAGGCTGCCCATCCTGGCCTGGCTACCTGACTACTCCCTGCAGTGGCTGAAGATGGACTTTATCGCTGGCCTCTCGGTGGGGCTCACAGTCATTCCGCAGGCGTTGGCCTATGCTGAGGTGGCTGGACTCCCGCCCCAGGTGAGATGTCTGCCGCCACTGCCAGCCGCATCCCCTTCACAGGGCAGGACCCCACTCCAGGCCTCCCGCCCGGAAGCAGAGTACAAATGCATAGTATCCTCTCCAGGCAAGCACAGCACCCAGAGCTCCAGCCCCGGGAGACCCAAGAAGCCTTACTTTATGTCTGGAGCATGTGACTGCCTTTGGGCAGACACGCCCTTGTAACTTTCCTTGTCCCTCGTGTCACGTGCAGCACCCAGCTAGTTCTGCATTGCCTCATGAGGCCAGTGAGATGACCCCCGGCAGCCTTACGGCTCGCAGACTCACGTACACACACGCACACCGGCTTCGGCTGGGAGTCCCCGAGTGCAGGGCAGGTGCAGGTCCACAACTGTGGATAATAGAGGGAAGCGATTTGCCCTGCCTGCCTAGGGTGGTGTGCCCAGGGCTCGCGGGGGGCACCAGACGTCCCTGTGCCCAGACGCCCGCAGCAGGGGCACCGTGGGCATGCCGCGTGCCTCCCTGGCACTTACGGTGCTCTCCCCCACAGTATGGCCTCTACTCTGCCTTCATGGGGTGCTTCGTGTATTTCTTCCTGGGCACCTCCCGGGACGTGACGCTGGGCCCCACGGCCATCATGTCCCTGCTCGTCTCCTTCTACACCTTCCACGCCCCCGCCTATGCTGTGCTTCTGGCCTTCCTGTCGGGCTGCATCCAGTTGGCCATGGGGTTCCTGCACTTGGGTAAGACTCCCGGGCCTTCCTGCTGCTGTGTAGAGTTTGGGGGCAGCTCCTGGGGCACTGAGGCACCCACCTCCTGGGGATGCCCCTGCCGTTAGCATTTCCTCTTTGCATTCCAGGGGCTATGCGTGTGTGTAGGGGGGTGGAGGGGGCCTTCAGTCCTACCCCATTCTACTTAGGGGCCAGGACATGAGGAGAAGTGCTGGTGCCTCAGACCCTAGCCCTCCCTCTCCTGCTCTCCAGACCAGCCTAATAAAGGCATGCTGCCCCCCAGTCCCTTAGCCCCAAATCCACCCGTACCACCTCTCCCTGCACACATCCACCCATGGCCCCTGGGTCTGGGCAGGGTTGAGACCAGCTTGGTATTCCCTTTGGCTGGCCAGGGTTCCTGCTGGACTTCATCTCCTGCCCGGTCATTAAAGGTTTCACCTCTGCCGCTACCATCACCATTGGCTTTGGGCAGATCAAGGTAGGCCATCTGTGGGCATCGGGGCACCTGCTGGGTAGCAGGACCACAGCCGGGCCCTGGTACATGTGGGCCAGGTGCTGTCTTGCTAGTCCACAGCTTGGAGCCCCTGGGGCTTGTTACATGGGTCTGCATTAATAAAATGACCCCTTTGGGTAAATGCTGAGTGACGGTGAGGTTCTACACCAGGTAATTCAGGGGACCGGTGATGACAGCCCCTGCTCTGGGCAGTTTGTAGACCAGTGCGCTTGGCTCTCCTCACCAACTGGTGCCCTTGTGCTGCCTTTTCTGCACACTCAGCCAGCAGGCCCTCACGAGTCAAGGGTATCCTACCAAAATGTCGACAAGCAGATGCGTCCCTGTGTGAACTTAGCTAGATAATTTCATTTTTGTGTTTTGCCCAAATTTCTGTTTAATATATTTCACGTGTCATGCTGCCTTGTTACTATTTAAAACATCAGCAAGCAGTGCTAGACCCTGTCATCATGTGTGATCTAAGGATGTTCCTTTACTCTCTTTCACGGTTTAAGCCCCTGGAGGGCCGGAGCTGCTCTGCTGGCGGCTGCTGCCCCCCCGCAGCGCTTTGGTTGGCGTGAAGTCGGAGCGGGCTCAGCTGGGTGTGCAGAATGGGGCCGAGGCGGATCGTGCAGATGAGGCCGTGGGGCCCTGGGTGGCAGCCGAGGCCCCTGCCTGGTGACCCGGTGTCACCCCCTGGCCTCGCCAAGGCCTGGTTCCCACCAGCACGTGTGGTCCAGGCTGGCAGGGGGCAGTAGGGGGCGCTTGTTGCCGTCTTACTGTATCCTGGGTACTGGGTGAAACACCCGCAGCTCCCCAGGAGGCAGGTGTATGGTTTTCTCCACTCAGAAAGGTGTGGGCAAACCGATCTGTGTATCACGTGTGCCCTGTGTCGGGGTAAGTTTGGCAAATGCCATTTTGTAGGGTGGTCTGTCCCTTATTCTGGAAACAAAACCCTTCATTTTTAGTGCCAAAAATGTTCTTTCACGTAGGATGGTCCGCCGTAGAGCATAGAGGATAGATTCTTTCAGTCTGCGCACGTGGGGACCCTAGGGTCCCCAAGACTTTAAAAAGCCTTGACTCGTTCGCGAGCCCCCAGGCGGGGCGGGGTCCTCCCGACCTGCTCCTGCTCCCGCCCACCTGCGTCCCTCCTGGGTCCGGCTGTGCGCGCCCCTGGGGTCCTCGGAGCCTCACGGCCCGGGGACGGAGTCTGGCCCTCGACTTCCCGCCCCCACACTGCCCACTGGGTCTCAAGCGGGGTGAAGAGCTAAAGCACACGGGGGCGGACCCCCGGGATTGTGGTGGGAGGCCCTGGCGCCGCGAGTCTCCCGCACCAGTTCCCGGAGGCCCGAAGCCCAGGCGGCCCCTCCTCAGCTCTGCGGGACTTTTCCCTGGGCAGAGGCGGTGCCGGGTGGGGGTGGGGGTGCCTCCGGGCGGAGAACGCGTCCTTGGGCTGGCCCGGGGCAGGGGCGCGAACCCGGGCGGCGGGGCCTCAGACCGCGGACCCTGAATAGGGCTCCGTCCAGCCGGTCTCCCTGCTTTGAGATCCCCGGGCTGGTTTGCCTCAGAAATGAGAACAATTCGCAGTCCTGCCATTGACTCCAAGCACTTTCCCTGGAGGGTAACTTTGATCCCCTGCGTTCGGGCTGTGGGAATGGGCAGGTGGTCCCCGGGGGAGCCGGGGAGGTGCCCCAGGAAGGGCCCTCGTGTGACTGGGGACTCTGGGGCGGGCGGAGACGCAGCGGACAGGGCTCCAGGCCTCACTCGGGGAAGGACGTCTAATTGAACCCCCCTGTTGGAACAGAACCTCCTGGGGCTGCAGAACATCCCGAGGCAGTTTTTCCTGCAAGTGTACCACACCTTCCGGAACATCGGAGAGACCAGGTAGCCTGCTGGCCTTGGGTTCTGCCCCCAGATAAGGAGGCGCTTCCCTGCAGACCCCCTCTCCCGGCCCCTCCGCATTGCCACGGCTGCCAACCCCCGATCCCGACCCGCGTGGCATTTACTCCAGTCCTCCAGGGCCTTGCTGTTCCAGCAAGTTCACCACCGTAGCTGGTTAGAAACGCAGACCCAGGCACCCCAGGCCTGATCAGTAGGATTTACCGGGAGTCCGGGTGGTCTGTGTGCCCGGTGAGGTGTGAGGTCTGCGTGGGCAACCTGAGAGCAGGTCACCTGCCCTTGCGCTGAGCTTTCCTGGGTGTGATAGTCTGAGGATGCCACGCAGAGGAAGAGCAGGCAGTCCCCTTCTCAGAAGTTCATAGTTCGTAGTTCAGTGAGGAAGAGAGAACTCGGGGAAAGCAGAGGTACACAGAACGTGCAGGTGCCCCAGGGACTGCTGGCAGGCAGAGAGGTGATAGTGGCTACGCAGCTGGTCGTGGGGTTCCCTCCCAGATGGAGGGTCCCTCCCAGAGGGCGGGCAGGTTAAAGAGACAAACAGGAGATCCTCGTGGCAGAACTGAGCCAGCAGCCAGGACTCTGGCTGGGGGAGCAGGAGGAGGAGATGACCTGGGGCAGCTGCCCAGTGGGAGCAGTGCTGAGGTGGGGGTGGAGGGAGGCGTGAGGCTGAGGGCCCCTGGGGCTGAACTCACCCGAAGCCAGGGGCTCCCTTCCCACCTCTGACCTGTAGATAAGGGAGGAGACACCATGAGTTGTTGAAGACCTGAAAGGACCAGCCAGGGGGCTCATAGCTCAAGAACAGTGCCTAGAAGGCACTTCTGGTTTTTATGGAATAAATGAACTTACAATGAACTCAAACATCATTATCTGGCCTTGAGTCTAGCCCAAGGTCGGGACGTTTCTCAAGGATACCAAAACTGTGTGAAGGTGGCTCCGAGCCATGAGAACTGCTTTGGTTCTCATCACTCAGTCCTTGATTACACATCAACAGAGTGGGTGGGAAAAACAATCAAGGCATGTGTGCTTATACATTTGATTTCTACCTTACTTGAATTATGTATTAACCCCATCAATCCCACACTCCCTGGCCCGGGACATGGAGCCCACGCGGGTCATACTCCTGGGGATCAGCAGAATTGGAGACGGACCAGTCAAAGGGCATCACAGGCTGTCAGAAGGGAACCGTTTGGAATGGCTGAGGCACCTGTAGCCCACAGAGACGTGTGACTGAAAACGTGAGCTAGTAGCCCTTCTGCTGCTGTGATCTGGGCCTCAACGCCCAGACCTGTGCAGGCCTGTGGACTTGCTGGGCTTCTTATAAAGCTTTGAACTAGAACAGGGATGCAGATTTCTTAGGGAACAGTGGAAAGCGCAGCCAAGAGAAAGCTTACCAGCAGAAGCGGTAGCCCCTGGGCAGTGACCAGCATCTGTCTGCAGGGCGGGCGACGCCACGCTGGGGCTGGTCTGCATGGTGCTGCTGCTGGTGCTGAAGCTGATGCATGACCACGTGCCTCCTGTCCACCCTGAGATGCCCCCCGGCGTGCGGCTCAGCCATGGGCTGGTTTGGACTGCCACAACAGGTGAGGGCTCTAGCTGAGGACCAGCTCCACAGCCATCCTGTGTGCACCTCGGGAGCCATAGGTCCCATCTCTGGGAATTCTCGTGTCACCAATCTGGGTGTAACTTGGGCCCTGGGATCTTTAAAACGTGCTGGGTGGTTCTCACACGGAGCCCGGGCCAAGAACACCGATTTGCAGCAGTGTTCTCAACCAGGGATGATTTTGTGCCCTAGGGGACACTTGGCAATGTCTGGAGACATTTTTGGTTGACACTAGGGCAAGGCTGTTACTGGCATCCAGAGGCCAAGGATGCCACTCAACATCCTGCAATGCGCAACTTGCCATGGCAAAGGATGACCAGGCCCAAAATGTCAGCAGTGCCAAGGTTGAGAAACCCTGGCTGTTCCCTGGGAGAGAAAACAAATTCCACCGATGTCAACTGGTTCTGTTTTAGTTGTGCACTTGCTAGGAGTAAACATTTTGCTGTGCTCACGGAATCACCAGGTTGAGTCACAGTTAACGGAAGGGTCCTTGAAGGAAGGCTGAGGTAAAGGCTGCAAGGGGAGGAGGTAGTGTGGCCCTCAGCTGGTTGAAGGGCCATCTCTCCGGAGCTGGAACCCTTTCCTCAGAGGTGCCGTGACTGCGCTGCCAGGAGGTGACACCCAGAGAGGAAGGCAGGCCGGGGAAAGCAAGGAAGCGTGGGTGCTCCTGGGCCTTCTCAGAGCTGGCGGGGCAATGGAAATCAGCCCGCACTTGGCCTGCTCTTTGGCAGCCGTGAAATCCATCCAGCTTTAGGAGGGACAGGGTGGCAGGATTTGGCCCTTGAGCCTCTTCTAGCTGCTCAGGCTGGACCCCGTCCCTAGAGTTGCCCACCAGACCGTGTTCTGCAGCCGTGACTCAATGCTGCAAGCTCTGTAGCATGGAAGAGCCCTGGGTGTGTAGTGCTCTACAGCACCTGGCTTCGCCGTCCACCTGGCAGGTGACCTTGCATGTCACTCACCAAAACTTCCGAGCTTTATTTCAGCTGTCTTCAGTGAAAACAGCTCAATGCTCTGTTCTCTGCAACCTCGCCACTCAAGATCCTCAGGCCAGAAGCCTGGACAACCCTGTGAGGTGCCCCAAATGCAGCCTCTCGGGCCCCACCCAGTTCTGGCTCAGGATCCTCGTGTTAACATGCCCACCAGGGGAACTGTAGGCACGCAGAAGTCTGAGGAGCCCTGTAGGGTTCTCGGGCTGCTCTCTCCTCTCTCTGCAGTCTCACCTTCAGAAATGAGCTGCTGAGCTCTCCACTGTTGTTTTTTAAGTTGTTGTTTAAGCTTGTATTAGAGCTGTGTGAGGCCAGGTCGATCTGTGGCTGCACCTTTTGTGTTTATTTCACAGTTTGCACCTCCTCTGATCCCCAGGGCAACCTTGTGAGGCAGAACGGTTGTCGTTTCTCCCCTTTTGCAGATGGAAAAGTGGAGCCTTGTGGAGGTTGAATGAGTTCTGATGTGACAGATGATGATTTATGCTTTATAAAACACTTCACGTCATTACTGCCTTTGATTCCTGACAGTCTTGAGGATGGCGAGATTTTCCCCATTTTGCCAATGAGGAAAATGAGGCTCTGAAAAGTAAAACAGACAAACCAAATGAGGCTTCTCGGGGCCACACACCTAGGAAGGGGCTAAGTGAGGACTTGCTCCCAGGTTATCCACCTTTCTCCCTGGTCAGTTGATCTAGAAGCATGTCGATTTTATTGATCTTCTCACTGACCCAACTTTTGAGATTTTCATTAACCTCTCTATTGCTTTTATTTTCCAGGTCTTTGATTTCTGCTCTCATCTCAGTTATTTTCTTTCTTCTGTTTATTTTGGGTTTACTTTTTCTTTCTTTTAAAATTCTTAAGGTAGAACCTGAAGGCTTTGAGACTTTCACTTATTCTAATATAAATGGTTAATGCTATAAATTTTCCTCTCAGCACTATATAAGCTGCGTCCCACAATATTGGTATGTGGTGTTTTCATCTTCATTTAGTTACGTATACTTTCTGATTTCCGTTTTGACTTTTCCTTTGACTCATGGATCATTTAGAAGTGGTTTATTTGATTTCTCCTTTGAACAATGGGCTACTGAGGAGTTACTATAGTGTTTCCAAATATTTGGGAATTTCCCAGTTAGTATTTTGCTGTTGATTTCTAATTTAATTCCATTGTGGTCAGAGAACATACTTTGTATGTACCTACACATACAGGGTTATAATTTTCTTTTGAAATGACCCACTTTATCCCTGGTCATAGTCTTTGCTCTGAAATCTACTTTGTCTGATATTAATGGAGCTATTCCGGCTTTCTTTTGATTATTACTAGCATATATTTTTTCATTCTTTTATTTTTAACCTGTTTAACCTGTTTGTGTCTTTATGTTTAAAGTGTGTTTTTTTGTGGGAAGTTTATAGATGGGTTTTGTTTTTTAAATCCAATCCCTGACTTTTAATTGGGGTCAATAGGTTAACATGGTTATTGATATGTTTGGCTTTAGATCTACCAGATGGCTCCTCATTGCCTACTTGTCTCATTTGTTCTTTGTTCCCTTTTCCCTCTGTACCTTCTTTTGAATTGTGTGCTTTTTTATGATTTTTTATTTCCTTTATTGTCTTATTGGGTATAACTGCTGTGTGTGTGTGGCCTTTTGTTTTTATTTGTTAGGGGTTGCATTAGGGTTTACAACATCTTATCTCACTGCAGTAATACTGTTTCATGTTGATGTAAGAACCTTATGGCACGATAAGAATACTTCCGTTTCTCCCTTCCCAGCCTTTGTACTGCTGTTGTCATGTATATTTCTTTCAACATTTATTGTAAATGCCACAATAATCAGTATCGTCCCTCTTTAAACATGCAATTTCTTTTAAAGAGATAAAAATATAAGAGCAAAGTCTTCTATATCTACGTACATCATCACTCTGGTTCTCTTCGTTCCTTTGTAGTCCCAGATTTCTATGTGTATCATTTTCCTTCTGCCTGAAGGGCGTCCTTCATTGTTCCTTGTAGGGCAGTGCTGCTGCCGATGAATTCTTTTAGCTTCTGTATATCTGGAAGAGTCTTTATTTGCTTTCACTTTTGGATAGTTTTGCTGGATATAGGATTCTAGACAGGTTTTTTTCCCCTCCTTCTGTACTCATAACAAGAAGTGCTGTCATTCTTTGTTCCTCTACATATGACCTTTTTGTCTAGCTACTTTTAAGATATTCTCTTTATCACTGGTTTTCGGCAATTTGATTATGATGTATCTTGGTGAATTTTTTTTTTATGTTTCTTGTGCTTGGGATTCATTTGGGCTTTTTTGGATATGTGGGCTTACAGTTTTCATCAAATTTGGAAAAATACCCAGCCATTATTTCTTCAAATCCTTGTACTGTCCCTCCATGCCATTCCATGAACTTTGACTGTGGACCCTAACACACCTGTACTAGGCCACCCGAAATTGTTCTGCAGCTGCTGACGCTCTGTACAATCTCTGTTTTCTCCAGGTGTTTTATTTTGCATAACTTCTGTTGCTACAGCTTCAAGTTCACTAGTCTTTTCATCTACAGTACTAATCTGTTTTTAACCCCACCCAGTCTCAATGTTATGGTTTTCATTTCTAGAAGTTCACTTTGGGGAATAGGCATGTATGCTGCTGTTCCATTTATTTTGTATAGTTTTCAGTTTTAGTTGTTTTGGCAGTAGGCTGAGCCTGCAGTGTTACTCTATCTTCAAAGCAGAATCATCCCAGGACATCTGATCTCAAAGTGTCTTTTCAGCTATTCCATTGGCTGTACAGTCCCTGGCCACCGATAGGCAACATGCACACTTGGCCCCATGTGTCACTCCTCATCTGTCCCATTGTCATGCGTTTTCTATGGTGCCACATGGTTGCGTGTGTCTGCTGGAGTGTAAGGGGTTGTAGCTGGGGTGGGGTCTTCTTCCTCCTGAGGTGCATTTACCCAGTTACCCAGAGGGGCCAGGTCTCACCAGTGGTCTCTCCCTCCATCTGCCCCAGCTCGCAATGCCCTGGTGGTCTCCTTTGCTGCCCTGGTTGCATACTCCTTCGAGGTGACCGGATACCAACCTTTCGTTCTAACTGGGGAGATAGTCAAGGGGCTTCCTCCAGTCCAGACCCCTCCCTTCTCAGTGACCACTGCCAATGGGACAGCCTCCTTCACCGAGATGGTAAAGGTGAGTAGAGATGGGGAGTCAGGCAAGCTTGGCTGAGCTGTAGTGGTCTCTGGGCCTAGTTCTGTACCCCTAATGTACCTGCTTAGTGATGGGGAGCTCTGAGGTCAGCTAGGACCCCTGGCTCTGCACCAAGGGTCAGCTCTGGGTGCAGGGACAGGCATGGAAGAGTTCCAGATTGGGCACAACCTCAGTGGATACCACATTTTTTTCTCTGCCCTGTGCCCAGGGTGCCCCCCCACTGCAGACACTGGCAGAGCAGGAGTCTGCTGTGCTCTGCCGCCTGCTCCTTGTATGACGGGGAGATGCTTCTTCCTTGCATGTGTGAGCTCACAGCCGTGCAGCTGCAGTGTGCTTGCTCTGCTGCCTGGGCAGACCCTTCCCCTCCTCCCCCAGAGGTCGCTCACTGCCCCTCTCTCCTCTCGCAGGGCATGGGGGCTGGGCTGGCCGTGGTGCCCCTGATGGGTCTCCTGGAGAGCATCGCGGTGGCTAAATCCTTTGGTAGGTGCCCACCCCCACCCTCTGCCTCCGCATCTTATTCTGGAGCTCCACCTGCCTTGCCTGCCTGCTTTCTTGCTTTCTTTTATCTGATTTTGTTAAAATTAAATTTTTATCCACATAATACATACTCATGTTTTTAAAAAAAAATGTATAGTAAAAATGGATTTACAAGATTAATGATACCAAAATTTAAAAAAAAAAGAATTTACAATAAAGAACCCCATGCAGTGGTGGCTGGCAGTGTTTGACAGCCTGCGTCTGCAGGAATAGCCCTGGCCAACTGCACCTTCTGTGATGTGAGCACCCCCCACCCCAACCCTGCTGATTTCACGCTGACCATGGAGTTTGAAGTTCACGTTGGGAGGGGATGGGCAGTGGCTGCCACTGCCGTACAGGTACAGGTAGCCAGCCACACTGGTTATGGTACAAGAAATTAGGAAGCAATGAGTTTTAAGTAGTATCTTTGTTAGTAGGTGTTACTGGGATACAGTCTTGCTCATCTATTATATAGTATATATACATATAAATACTTATGTGATATTTATGTATATCATACACATACACACATAACTATATACATGATATGCATATCATACGTGTATATACAAGACACCTGTTAGCATGGCTGCTTTGTGTCGCAATGGCACATTGAATAGTTGCTACAGAGAGTGTGCCCCGGAGACTAAAATATTTATACAGTCAGGCCCTTTCCAGAAAAGTGTGCCAACCTCTGTCCTAGACTCATGCCCCTCCCATAGATTCCCCCAAATCTCTGTCCACTCATCTCTGGGCTGGCCACATCTGTGACTTCTAGTCTTCTCAACTTGTAATCAGACAAGCTTTCAGTTTAAAACTTTTCCCCTTATTATAAAAGCAACACATGTTTGTCACAAGAGGTTGAAAGTGCAGAAATGTATAAAGAAGGAGCAGGTCAGTGTAACCCCTGCACCACCCCAGACCCGTCTGTTCACACTTGCCTGCTCATTGTGTGCACACAGGCACACACACATACACTCTAGCACGTGTGTATGTATTTTCTGTCTATTTGTAGACTAGTTACAAAACATAGGCAATGCTGTGAATAGAAATTTCTACCACTTTTTTCATCTCAGGAACTTTTTCCTAATGATATGTATCTAGTGACAGTGTTTCTATTGCCTGTTCTCTTTAGCTTCTCAAAATAATTACCGCATCGACACCAACCAGGAGCTGCTGGCCATCGGTAAGACTCCAGCGGGGGCTCTCAGGGGGCCTGCGTGTGCCCCTCTGCATCTCACGTGAGCCTTGCCATGGTGGCTGTGATGAGGGGCCAGGAGCAGGTGGCCCTGAGCTGGGCCCATTTGAAATACGAGCGTGGCCTCCTCAAGTCTCCAGGCGGTCCATTACATCACGAGGGGTAGGGAGCTGACATCTGCTGTCCATTCTGACTGAAGCTTATTGAGTACCTGCTGTGTGCCAGACCCTGAGGTCTGCAGCCTGGTTTTGTGCCAAGGAACATGCCTGGAGTGTTCCACCTCAGGGTCAGATGGCAGAAGAATGTGGCCAGGTAGAAACCCAAGGGCCTGCTGATGATGCAGAATCTTGACTGCCTTTGCCGCACCTTGTGGCCCCGTCCAGGCCAGGCGGGTGGGTCAGCGACGTCTCACGTGGGCCCCAGGCCGCCTGACTGGGTGGAGCCTGCCTGCCATCAGCACTTGTCTTAGGCTTTTCCTCTGGGAATCCGGCCTTGGTGGCCCCCGCTGAGACCATGGCAGGAACCTGACATTTGGTTATCATTGCTTCTCATTTTGTGGATGCCAGGCCTTCCTGCCCTGTGAGGCAGGCGCAGGTCCACCCGGGCAGCACGCTGGGCTCCTTCCCAGAGGGTCTGCCAGGAGCCTCCACCTGGCTATTCCATGGTAGCATTTTGGACCTGAGCCACTGGGTTCCTTGACAGCAAAGGGTGTGGGGACCCAGGATGGGTTACAGGAATGTTGGGGCCACTCCTGTCTGAGCCCATGGTGGAGGGGGCATGGCCTGTTGGTGGCCTCATTGGTTGCGAGAGTTGGGGTCAGCTGGGAATCACTCAGTCCCAAGCAGAAAAAAGCCACAGGCTTCCCCACGCTTCACTAGCAAACGTTCCAAAGGGAGCTCTCCGGCTGCTCATTCCTGTTTCTGCAAATAGCACAGAATTTCTCTCCTGAAGATGTGGGGCGTTCCGGGGCACAACCCAGACAGAAGCAGCAAGCAAGGGACTGTCATGAAGCCGATGCTATTAAGGTGGACGTGCTGACCGCACAGGCTGCTGACTCCTTGATATAAGAGACACCAGGTCACTTTCAGCAAGTGCACAGCAAGAGACCAACCTGTTCCCCCCTAGAACACTGCCGCTAGTACAGTCCCCCGCCACTGGCTTCTCACCGAGGAGCCAGGACTCTGACCCAAGTATCGTGGAGCTGGCATGGGGACTTGGGGTGACCGTGTGTGGTCAGCACATGGCCTTTGCCGTGCCTGCTGATGTCTGGCCCCGCTCTTGGACGTGAGCTGGGCTCTGGGACTCCGGAGAGCTTGGCTCTGAGTGGGCCCCACCCTGAACTGTCTCAGAGCAGGTGTTGATCCTGTGGTCCTGCTCTGGGTTTTACAGAGTGGGGGAGACCAAGGGCTTTGGGAAGGCCCCACTGGTGCGGATGCTGGCAGGCCACCTGTGATAAATGTGGGCTGTCTCTCTGTTAGTAGGTCCAGCCAGGCTCGGGGCATGGATTCCGACCAGTGTAGGTTAACAGTGTCACCTGGGGAAGACAGTTTACTGGCCAAAACATTCTGCCCCTCACACTGAGTGTGCATCTCCCGGGAGTGTGGGTTTGAAGGGTCAGGTGGAGTGCAGCGTGCGGGTGGCCAACTTCCCCGGCACCGGGCATCTGGGTGCACCGCCTCACCCGGCCATCGCTGCCGCCGGGCAGAGGGGGTTCCTCTCGTGTCTGACTCCCACGGGCAAGGCTGGGATCAGAGTTACTTAAAGCTAGAATCAACCCCAGTGAACTTGGCAAAGATCGTGGTTCGGCTTTTCCTTCTCTGAGAGAGACGCGCAGGTGCAGGGCACCCCCGGCTCCTCCCACCTCGTCTCCCTTTCTCTCCATCTCATGCTCCGTCACCCGGATAACCTTCCCTTCTGTGCCCTCCCAGGCCTGACCAACATGCTGGGCTCCCTCGTCTCTTCCTACCCTGTCACAGGCAGCTTCGGACGGTGAGTGTCCGCATCTTTTCCTTCTTCTGCTTTGGGGTCCCGGCCAGGGCAGAGGGTCCTGGTCCAGCTCAAAGAGCCCACAGGCCCCCCGCCCAGCCATTGCCCACCCGCATGGCCGGCAGCATCCAGGAGTGGGCTGGCTCCGCTTCCCGGCGCCTGGTTTTCTCACACCAGTCAAGGCACTGTGGTTCAGTCCTGACCATTCCCGCACATCCCCATGCTCCGCCATCCTGGTGCCGGGCCAGTCCCTCCAGCAGCTCTGCCTGAGGGGCTCGGGCTCCCTGGGGCTGTGGCCGTGGGCGCTCAGAGAGCAGGGGCAGATGGGAGAGCGAGGAAAGGGGGCACCAGCCGTAAGGCCAAGCCCCCTAACCCTCACCCAGCCCCGTCCGAGCGCCGGGCCTTCCCACACCCCAACCCAGCACGTCCGAGGGGCGCCCATCCTCTGTGCCTCAGTGTCCTCGCCTGTGAGGTGGGAGTCCTGGCGGAGCCAACCTCAGAGCCATGGGAGGATTAAGTGAGGAGCATGTGTAGTGCCAGGGCCTAGTGGGCACTGTGCTGATGTCCTGTGAAATGACATTTCCAGGGAAAGACAGGTGGGCACTGGTCATGCTTAGCGGCTGTAGGGGGGCATAAACCAGGCAGGGTCCGATACACGGAGGAAATCAGCATGGTGCCTTAGCGGTGCTGGGGTGGCAGAGGGAAATGTGGGCTGAGGGCAGGTTTGGCAAAGAAAGTATTTCCTGGGATTTGGGTCTGAATGCATTTTCCAAATGGGCAAAATGAAAAAGGAACATTGAAAATAAAAACAGCAAAATTAACTTCTAGTTCCACCACCCAGGGAAACCTCACCGTTAGGATGTGGGCATCTCTCCTCTCCGACTTCTTTCTCTTTGTGTGGACTTACATGCACGTGTGCGTCTGTGTATCTCCATGTACGACGTGTATGTGTATATGTGAGGGGGATTCCTCCTATCAGGATTCCCACGTTCCTGGTGGAGTCTGTTGTGGGGGGCGTTTTAGCTGCTGGAGCTGCCATGGCGGCACAGAGCAGGCCTTCAAGATTTGCTGTCTTGTGCTGGTGGCTGAGCCCAGGTCCGGGGCCGGCAGGGCTGGTTTCCCCGGAGGCCTCCCTTCTTGGCTCGCAGATGGCGGCCCTCTCGCTGTGTCCCCACCTGGCCTGCCTTCCGTATGTCCAAAATTCCTCTCCTTTTAAGGACACCAGTCAGATTGGATGAGGGCCCAACTCTAACGGCCTTGTTTTAACTTAATTTTTTAAAAATTTGTGATAGCAATATAGTGTTTCTGTGTTGCCATTACAAGCAGGAGACCCTGGGGTGGTGACAGGATCCTGGTGGGTCATGGCTGAGCAGTGTGTGACTGTCCAAGGTGCTCCAGTGGCGCCGTGAAAGCTAGGCTCTGATTGGGTGAGCACATGTCTAAGAACAGCAGAGAGAGAAAGACGTCAGACTGAGGGCGGAAGAAGCCTATGGTCCTTGTGTGCCAGCGACCCCGGGCTGGTGGTACTGCCAGGTTGAGTGTGTTTGTCTTGATCACCTCTTTGAAGGCCCTCTGTCCATGGGTGGCCACGTCCCGAGGGCCCGGGGGTGAAGGCTTCAGCGTGTGGCTTTGGGGGACACAGGGCAGCCCGTAACTAGGAGTAGGGTTTTACGGATCCTCTGTTGGCTGTTGGGTTTCCAAGCAGGCCTCTCTCAGATGCGCTGATGGGATGTCTTGGGTTTACCTAGACAGTCCAGGAAGTGCCCCTTTGGTGAGAGGACCCCGAAGTTCTTCAGTGCTCCTAAGCCTGTCCACAAGGTGCTGGCATCAGCAGCCCAAGGTTCCCTCACCAGTGCCCCCCATCCCTGGAGACTGGCTGCGGCTGTGTGGACTGTCACCTCCCAGCCCTCCCCGAGTCCCAACAGCCACTAACAGGTCCCCGTGTTGCCTTCCAGGACAGCTGTGAATGCCCAGTCGGGGGTGTGCACCCCAGCGGGCGGCCTGGTGACAGGTGAGCACCCACACCGTCCCCTCATCGCCGCAGCAGTAAGGTGGTGCCAGGATGCAGTCAGTGCTGGCATGGCAGGGCCCTTCGCTCACCGGGGGGTGGGGGTGGTCAGGGCAGCAGGGCCATAGGTCACCCAGGACCCCGGCCCCACAGGCGTCCTCGTGCTGCTGTCGCTGGACTACCTGACCTCGCTCTTCTACTACATCCCCAAGTCCGCCCTGGCCGCCGTCATTATCATGGCCGTGGCCCCCCTGTTCGACGCCAGGATTGTCCAGACGCTGTGGCGTGTGGCGCGTGCGTATGCCCCGTCTGTTGAGAGGCCGTTGGTGAGGCCCCCACCCTCTTCCAGGAGCCTCACTGGCAGGCTGGAGCCGGGAGGTTGGCCTGGTTCTGGGAGCCATCGCTGCCGGATGCGGTCAGGGCTGCCGGGAAGAGGGCTTCCTTCAGCCCCTCGGCCTTGCGGAGCACCCTGGACCAGGTCCACATGGTGCTGACTAGTCTGCGCCTCCCAGAGGGCAGGGGCCAGCTGGGCCCGCAGGTCTCCAGGCAGCTCAGCCCAGGCAGGGAGGGATTTCGTGCCTCTGGCACGTCACGGGGCTGGCGTGGCCTGTCAGCAGTGCCAGCCCCTGGGTCTCCAGGTGGAGGTCCCTTGTGGGGTGCCTGGGGGCTGTGACATCTTTACCCATTGCATGAAGCCAGGAGCTGTCCTGCTGGTCAGCAGGGACTCGGGGTAGCCCTGCAACCAGACCCCCTCTCTCCCAGGGCTGGACGTGCTTCCCCTCTGTGTGACATTCCTGCTGTGTTTCTGGGAGATGCAGTACGGCATCCTGGCTGGGGCCCTGGTGTCCACCCTGATTCTCCTGCACTCCGTGGCCAGACCCAGGATGCAGGTACCAGCCCATCCGTCCTCCTTGGGAGTGGCGTCTGCTGGCCTTGGGGCCTGGTAAGGCACAGTGAGCCAGAGGCAGGACCCCGTGGCTGCACTCGGTCTTGCGTTGTTTTGGTGTGACTGTGGCCCGTGGCACTGCCAAGGACTGTCCACCTTGCCAATGGGAGTAATCTGTTGTCGTGAGGCACAGAGTTCTCACGCAGAGTGTGGGGCCGCGGGGGGCCCTGCCAGCTGTGCACCCCCCTGTGCCTTGGGCCTGGCGTGGAGCCGTCTGCCTGTGTGGAGCAAGCCTTGCAGAGCTGACCCGTTGGACTTGCCTCCAGGACTCACTGGCTTCCCCCATTCCGTGGTGTCCCCAGGTGTCAGAGGGGCCAGTACTGGTCCTGCAGCCGGCTGGCGGCCTGCACTTCCCCACGGTTGAGGTCCTCCGGGAGGCGATACTAAGTCGGGCTCTAGCAGGTACACGGGCCGGGACAAGGTGGGCCGCAGCACCCCGAGCAGCCACCACCCTCTGTGCACCTCATCCTGCCCTTGGGTCCAGGAGGTGTCTGGGTCCAGTGGGTACCCGCTGTCTGCGTGCATGGGTGGCTGGTCCCCAACATTTGTCCCTAAGGAACAAATGGTCTTTCCTGCAGGGTGTTGGTATTTGGGGGAGAAAAGGGGCCTGTTCTCTAACCAAAACTGCCGCTGTACCCAAACAGCTTTTGTCTCGGGTCCTGCCAGCACCCCCAGCACGCACCAGCGCGCACACACATGCACACGATGGGCTCTCAGTGGCCTTGCTCTACCCCGAGCCTCTGGCCAGGGCCTCCTCCAACCACAGCCCCATGTGACCAGCTTGCACCTTTCTCCCCAGCGGCGCCCCCACGCTGCGCAATCCTGGAGTGCACGCATGTCTGCAGCATCGACTACACTGTGGTGCTGGGGCTCGGGGAGCTCCTGGAGGACTTCCACAGGCAGGGCGTCACCCTCGCCTTCGTCGGCCTGCAGGTGGGCGTCCCACGGGGCACTCGGCCGGGGTCATTCACTCTCAACCAGCCAGTGAGGTTGGTACTGTCATCGTCCCCACGTCAGGATGACAACACCGAGGCCAGAAGCTGAGTCGCATGCCCAGGGTCCCGCAGGAAGCAGGGCGCCCGGGCTCCCATCTTGGGGTGTCTGGCTCCAGAGATTGCCGCTCTCTGTGTCGTGCTCACAGGGCATGAGCCCTCCTTCGTGTCCTTCAGAGAGTATTCATTTAAAAATCATTCCTCGTACGGCATTTTCTGGAGGCCCGGCTTCCTCTCTCCATTTCCCTGAGGGGAGGTGGAGTCCTTCCTGGTTGCAGTGAAGCCAGGGACCGCGCCGGGCCACCTGTCCGCGTGTGCTGCAGCGGGCGTGTCCCCGCCTGAAAGTAAAGTTTGTTGCACAGGTTCCTGTCCTCCGGGTCCTGCTGTCCGCTGACCTGAAGGGCGCCCAGTACTTTACCTCGCTGGAAGAAGCAGGTGGGTGCAGGTATTTGAGAGATCTGAGGCAGCCTGCGTGCCCACACCCCCTGGGGCCAGGACAGGAACTCTGGGAAGCGGGAGGGCCGGACACTCAAGTCCTGGAGTGGGGGCGATGCGTGCGGCAGGGGGCACATAGTCAGGACCCTCTCGCTCTGGGGTTTTATTCTTGTGGGGTGGGGGCAGTGTGTGTCCAGCTGAGGTACAGTTTACACAGAGTGAAATGCACAGACCATAAAGGTGCATTTGAGTTCTGGCAGGTGGATAAGGCCAGGTGTGCACCCATCAGGGTGTAAAACATTTCCATCATTTCAGAAAGTTCCCTGAGTCCCTCTTCAGTGACACCCCCTGTCCACCCAATTGGGAGTAACCACTGTTCTGGTTTCTTCCATCACTGATGACCTTTGACTGTTCTAGAACTTCATACAAACAGGATCATAAAGATTCTGTGTCTGGCTTCTTTGGCTCAACATGGTGTCTGTGAGAAGCATCATGTTGCTAGAAGCAGCTGATCGCAGGAGATGGATGGACGGACTGGCCCTGCCGTACGGTAGAGCCACCCAGGAACAGGGAAGGGGTCGCAGAGCGATGAGTGCCAGCTGGGACCTAGGCGAGGCCTTCCCGGTGCCGGGGACACAGGCCCCAGACTCCCACCTCCCTGTGCACGCGGCCTGGGCCCAGCCTTCAGCCCTGTCCTGTGAACTGACCCCTCCTCACATCCGCTTTCTTACTGCTTGAAACCTCAGGTTTTGTTCTTGTTTTTGTTTCTGTTTTCAGAGAAATGCCTGACCCAAGAACCAGGGACCCAGCCCTACAATATCAGCGAAGATTCTGTCCCAGAACACAAGGTCGCCCTGTTGAGGGCCTAGTTGGGCCATTGATGGGTGTCGATGTTTGGAGGGTCCCCCTGAGGGTTCTTGCCACAGTGATGCTGGACACCATCTGTAATTGCACTGGCCTGAGGGCTCAGGAAGCCTGAGCCGGTGTCCCACAGGAGGAGGGGTCCTCGGGCGACTCACTGGATTCATTCGGGACGACCGAAAAATTACCTCCCTACCGTTCCCTGCGCGTGAACCCCGTTCGGAAGAGTGGTTTGGAGAGAGCCTTCTAGAATGACAGACCCGTGGGAGCAAGCAGGTCCAGGAGAGGGGGGCCTCGCACCCTCGTGCCTTCCTACCTGCGGCGGAGCGAGGGGCCATCCCGGAGGTGGGTTCTGAGCTTGACGGTGGCGTCTGCTGTGGCCGGGAGGAAAGCCACGGTGTGCAAATGACCTGACGTGTCTGTGAGAAATAATTTTGAAGTTTGTATTTTTTAAATTTAAAAAGTAATTGTTTTGGTGTTTTTGTGATATTCATAAATGCTCACTGTAAAAACTATGGCAGCTACAGTGTGCCTGGTGGCAGCTCGGACCCTTCCCCCAGTATCCGTTCACATGGGTGTGTGTTCACAGTCTCACACAAGTGGGCCATTTCATACATGGTGCTCCGTGACCCACATTTCTGTGCAGTTCAGTGCTGTGAATTCTTGTTCTTGAGAAGATAATAGAGAAGACGTGGTTGTTTGTGGCTACATGGTGGTTTTTTCTGTGGGTCACAGCCCCTGCGCGTGGACCTCTGCCTGTGCCCATGGGCTCTAAGTTCACTCCCATGGCATTTAGAGTTAAGCCCTGCATGTGTTGCAGCTGAGGAAGGTGACACTCCTGGACTTCCTTCGGGAAAGAGCTTGCTGTCCAGACAGCCGACTGCGGGACCCCAGGGCCACCCGCGTTCCCGCTGAGCCACGTTCTGCCCGGGGCATCCTGGCCGGTCTGTGAGCCCAGCAAGGGGACCACCCACAAGCCTAAGTCTTTTCCAGATTCAGGTCCCCTGTCTTCCGTCTTTCTCCCTCCATCCCCCACCCAGGGCCGTCCGTTGTGGCCTGTGCTCGCATACCAAACACACCCATTCCTGAACCGAGAGCTCAGCCCACTCACAGAGCCGGGCAAATGGACACACTCACAGCCACCGAAAACCACGCGCCACCCCTGGCTTGGCGCTCCCACTTGGAAATCCAGAGCGTGTCCTGGGAGCAGGTCCAAGGATGTTTATCATGACCTCGTCAGCAATTTCAGAAAATGAAAGCAACCTAAACCCCTCAATTTAGGATCGTCTCGAACGTGAAACAAGCAAACCGTGGCCGGTGTGTGGCATCTGAATGGGGAGGAGCCACATGTATGCACAGACCTGAGTGAAAGGAGCGAGCTGCTCAGTGGTGTCCTTCCTCAAGTGCCCCTTGTGTGAAGACAGCCGTTGACCAACGCCGGGACTGTGTGTGCCCGTTTAGAACAAAGTTCTGGAAGGACGTACAGCCAGCGGCTAAAAGTGATTACTGCTCAGTGTGACAGTGTTTGGGTTGACTTTAACCATATCTTACGGTTTAATTGTTAAAAGAACAATACATTCCTTTGTAATTATGTTATATAATTCAAAATCAACCTATGGTTACATTATAGGTTAATTAAATTTAAATTTAACTTATTATTTACCACACGTTTTTTAAAAAGAGAAAAGGAAGGTATGGTAACTGTCTGGGAGGAGTTTGGAGTTTGGTGTCAGGAAGCTCGGGGCTGGGCTCCGCCATCGTCCCTCCCTGACCAGCCAAGCTCCGGAGCCTCAGGCCATCCACAGGGCGCCGTGTGACGGTGCCCACCCAGCGGGTGAAACCCTCACCCAGTGGCACGGGTGGCGCTTACAACGGACAACCACATAATGACGTTACCAACGCTTGCACAGCCCCAGCCCCCCTGGAGTGTGACTGGAATGTCAGTGGTGGTGTGGGTCAAACTGTGTCCCCCAAAATCATATGCTGATTTCAGTACCTAAGAATGTGTGACCTGTTTGGAAGTAGGGTCATTGTGTTCTTACCGGATGATGGTGGGCCCTGATCGTATGTGCCGAGGCCTTGCAGGGAGAGGAGGTTCAGTACAGACGCGTGTGGGCAGATGGGGCGATCCCCCTACAGACTGAGGGGCGCTGCCAGAGAGCCACCAGGAGCTGGAGGGGCCGCACAGACCTCCCCCAGGGCCTCTGCAGGAACTGCCCTGCTGACACCTTGGCCTCGGACCTGCAGCCCCTCAGCCCATGCTGTCTGTCTGCGCAGGCCGAGCGCACCCACACAGTGTAAGGAGTGTGCGCCCTTTCCAAGCCTGGCCAACAGAAGCGGGGCTCATGCCTCCTCGCCCCTCCCGCTTCCCGGCGGGCTGGCCCGGAGACGATCTGGAGCCCTTGGAGGCCATGTACTGGGAGGGCCCGGCTCCAGTCCACTGGAGGGTCAGAGGGCACCCTGCCGAGCCGCACGCTGTCAGTGCTGCCCCTGGCTGGGAGCTAGCGCAGCTCTGCCCGCCTTCCAGCCACAGCAGATCGTGGGCCCCGACTGCACATGCGGGGGCAGAGTGGCCTGTCCCACAGAAGTCAGCATGGGCCACACATGGGAGCCACATGTGTCATAGTAACATTTCTAGGAGCCGTACTGGAAAAGTAAAAACAGGTGGAATTAGCATGTTTTACTTACCCATTACATCCAGAACACTATCTTTTCAACATGTAATCAGTTTAAAACTTATCAATGAGATCCTCTACACCATTTTCCTCATGAAACCTGTGAGATTGCGGCCCCTCCCCCATGAGCGGCGTGTCTGGTGCGGGTCAGACAGCTCTTCTTAGCTGTGTTGGTGGGGCCGACGCAGGGCAGGCTGTAATGCCAGGGTCCTGTTCCTCCCATGCCCCAGGAATTCCCCCAAAAAGAACAGGGCAGGGGGCACCCCTGTGCCACAGCTCTACCCCACCCCTGCACAGTCTGGGGCTGCCCCGGGGGGGGTGCTCTCGGTGCCCCAGGCCCCAGGTGGCAGCTGCAGGCTCCAGGGCCGGAGGCCTCCTGGAGGGCAGGGCCGCCCTGAGGGTAATGTGGGGAGCCGTGGGCATCTCCATGGGGGCCGGTGTGGGGCAGGGATGACAGTGCCTGCCGTCGAAGTCGAACAGTCCAAAGGGGAGGCGTAGAGCTGAATAAATGTACAACTCACTCCGAGAGGATGCCCCATGTTTGGGCACCTGATGTAGTGTGCCACACATTTTCTTTGGGTGAAATGAGAGAACAAAAAACACAGACAACACAGACAGACAGACAATGGCTGCAGCCCCGATGTGGCGCAGCATCTTTATTTTTACACTGCCTTTCTCGGACCTCAGCCAAGTGCTATACTCATCTTTCCCTTCTCAGTGGGGGGCAGGCCAGAAGCAGGGGCGGTGTTTTCACACATCCTCAAGGTCTCCCTACTTTCAGAGTGAGGAGTCTTGGCTCGTCTTCGAGGACAAGATATATTTTTGTGGGCAGATAACGTCCAAGGACGGCACCGGTTGCTCTCAGGCTGGTGCTTTCCCGGGCTGCGTTCAGACACGGGGGAAGGTGCTTTCCCATTCTGCCTGCAACGTGAGAAGACAAAGGCCGTCCCCAACACAGGGACCACCCTCTGTCTTTGAAAGAAAGTCTACCTAGAGCAGGGCTACCTGGCTGACCTGGAAGTGAACAGAAACCCTTTTTCTGACTGAAGCATAATTATTTTTATAAAATGTCTTCTGTAGATCTGTCTACTCTTTGTCAATTCAGCCCCTGACACTGGCAGACAGCCTGTTTCTCCTCCTTTTAAAATAACGTTAATCCTCTGAAAGGATCTAAGTTTATCTAAGTCACGTGAACCTTTGTGTGATGCCGACAGTTGTGACTTCAGAGGACTTTGGGCGAAGCCCATGTCGGGCCGGTAGAAGGATGAACTGTGTCCTTGTGGGTAAAATTGAGACATTTCTAGAATGTCTTGTCTGGCTTTAGTATATCCGCATATCAATAGGCGTTCAGAGGGTAGAAAGAAGTGTGACTTTAGAGCATTTGCATCTTTCCTCAGGGGTGGAGAAGTTCATCTCCCTATCAGTGGGTAATTACCCGGGCAACAGAGGGCTTATCTGTACCTGAGAGGTGAGGGGGAGGCCGTGTGATTGCTGCTGGAGTAGAGAAGACCGCCTGGGACTGCAGTTTGTGAGCAATAAAACGGGTTTTAAACTTTATTTCTCCCTTTGACTGATTTCAGTTTTTAGAGATATTTTGCCCCGGGATTTCCTTTCCCTGGACTTACAGTCCCCTAGAGAGAGTTCAGTCCTTGCCCCTGGGTACCTGTGACTGTGACCCTACTTGGGGCGGTCTTTGCAGATGCACCAAATTAAGTTCAGGTGAGGTCATCCTGGGCTAGGGTGGGCCCCAAATCCCGCGGCTTGGGGCCTCCAGAAGAGAAGCGGCACCCGTGCACAGGGTGAAGGCCGCCCCAGCAGCCCTCCTCCATCCTGCCCCAACTCCCTAACTAAGGGACCCGGGCAGGTTGCCCAGGCAGATCTTACACAGGCCCGCGCGAGCCCTTTGTGAACAGGCAGCTGAGAGGAGAGGATGCTCGGACCCGAGCCTGTCACTATCTTTAGGGACAAAGCTGGAGGTGGCGCCCCTGAAGCCTCTCCTCCCAGTCCTCTGACTCCCCATTGCCCCGTTCCTCCATCCTGCACTCGGCCTCCTCCTCCACCACCAGTCCTCCATTCTGCTCCAAGCTCAGCCCAGCACGGTGAGCCGCCACTGCCTCAATCCTTGCATTTCAAGAGAAGAGAAGGCTCTTCTCTGTGAGTGTTCAGATGGGCTCCTAACCCCTGGATGTCCGCCCTCTTTGTTCTGTCTTTAATCAGGGTACTTTGTGAGCATTGCCTTGGTGCCCTGGGCTGCTAACCTTTATGGTTTAGTTGTCCTGTGAACTGGACACTTACAGCCACGTTCCCACATCTGGACAGTGTCCGGGACCTCTGCTTTCCTTGGAACACCTGATGACCCACGTCTGTACCTGTCAAAACAGGCTGTCCACGCTGACCATGCCACATCCAGACCTCTCAGAAAACAGGAAGTCCTAGCCTCCTGCCCTGACTTCCCCTTCTGGAGGTCAAGAGTGTTTCTGGTGCCTCTCCGAAAGCCATGCCTGGAAATGGGTGTTACAGCCCCAGCCCCAGGTCAGCCTGGCTAGACTGGATGCTAAGAGACAGGGACCGTGGGCTTAGACAGAACAGGGTGAGGGCCTCTGGAAAGAGCAAGGCAGGGTATTTAGTCAGAGCAATGTGACTACATGCAAACTAATCCCCCTACCAAAACTCTGTGTTAAACATTAAGCTCTAGAGTCATTCTTCAGCGAGATCAGTTAATATTCCCCAGATAAAGAAGAGTAGCACGTGTTTTCATTATGCTAATTTTTGTAATCATGTGTAAGACTCACCTTAGCATGCTAAAGGCCCAGGCCTATGTGCTGTCTTTCCTCCTTCAGACCTGATGAGGTGATTTGCAAACTGGGCAACTAATTTAGCTGCAGGCCCAGCTGTAAACAACATAGTAAAAGGCAGGAAGGATTCCACCTTAAAGATAAGATTGCATTTTAACAACCAGGAAGTTTAAGAAGTAAGATTCTTAACTTACTCTTTAGCAAACAGACAATACCTCAGCCCACCTTGGGGGCTGGGCAGGCGACCTTTTGATATGCTCCTAGACCAAGACACCAGTATCCCAGGGAGAAATCGGAGCAGTACATTTCTTGTGTTGTTAATTTTTAATATTCAGGGACCACTTAACAAGTCCACACCCCTGAGCATTTTATCTGGTTGCCCAAAATCCTCAACTGTCTATAAAACCCCTAAACAACGCATCACCCCGGGCTCTCCTGTCCCTCCCCCTGCCGGGCTCACACCAGGAGCTGCCTGTCTGTCCTCTCACTGTATCTCTCAATAAAAGTGTCCCTGACTTTCCTACCTTGACTGTTTGAACCTAAGTTCATTCTTTGACTCTGCAAACAAGAACCCCGGCATTATAAGGGTGAAGAAAGCTGCGTCAGAGGAGATTTGAGAGTACAGCTGAAGCCTCATTTACCCTGAACCTCAAATGAAGCTGGGGGTCAGTACAGCAACCCCTTCTCGGAAGCCAGATTTCAAAAATCCCTTTACTGTTTTCATTATTCCCCTGAGAGGACCAGGACACAGGAGAGGTGGAGGGGAAATCCCCTGGGGACACTACAGTGGCCTTACAGATCGAAAGACACCTCCCTTCCTGGGGCCTGGTTTCTTGCTGGAAGAATCCTAATTTCTGAGGCTGCGTTGGGTTTCGCAGTCAAAGACACTGCAGCGGACAGGGAAACGTGTTTCCTCAGGCCATGTGACTTAGCTAGGGTGGGCATCCTGACCCTGACAGGCTGTTGTGCTCTGATCCCGCTGCCCGCTCTGCTGGACCCCTCAACAACTCCTTGTTACTTTGGGGACCGGGGCTCTGATGTGCATGCCTGCAGGGTCCACAAGCGGCTGCTCTTCAGGGCCCACACAGGAGGTGCCTCTTGGCCACGAGGGCTGACTGTGTTGCTGACCTGGACGGGTGTCTGGGTTTTGGCTGGCACTGTGCCAGGGACAGCCAAGCTCTGCTGGCAGCGCCTCGCCATGCCCGAACACAGCAGGTGGCATGTGGGAGCAGCATCGGGCTGGGCTCTCCCCTCATTTGCCATTCCTGTTGAGGAACCCCACCTGGAGAATCTTGAGCACTGGGAGTGGCTCTGGGTTCTAGTGGCGACACCTTTCCCTAGGACGCATGAGGGCCAGCCCAGTGCAGTCTGCTCCCTCCCAAACCGGCTGTGTGAAGGGGTCCACCCTGCCCCTCCTGGGCCCCTCCGTACAAGATAAGCTCTCTTGCGTGCGCAAGGTCAGTACAAGGTCAAAGCCACGGCAGTGGATGTAGCCTGGATCCTGCTTAGATCCAGATATACTAGACAGCAGGGGTGGCCAATTTTGTGTGAGTTGGGGTTTGCGGATACAAGTAAATGCAAGATATTACTCCATGGCCTGTGAGAAGTGCCCCCTAAGGAGAGCCTGAGCTCAGACACTGGTGCTGGGATTGAAGGGCGGGGAGAAGCCAGCCCTGCAGGGGGAAGACAGTGTAGGTAGGAGGGGAACCTGTGGGTAAAATTTAACATTTCCCGAATATCTCGCCTGGCTTTGGTGCATTTGCATATCCTCAGGGGTGGAGAGAAGTTCATCTCCACGTCAATGGGTAATTACCTGGGCAAGGAGGGCGTGTCTGAACCTGAGCAGTTAAGGGGAGGGGCTGGCTTGCTTGATGGCTTCTTCCGGAGCAGAGGAGAAAGACGGCCCCGGACTGCAGTTTGTAAGCAATAAGCGGGTTTTAAACTTTATTTCTCCCTTTGACTGATTTCGGTTCTTAGAGGTATTTTGCCCTGGGATTTCCTCTCCCCAGACTTACAGAACGCAAAAAAGATAGAGCTTGCTGTTTGCAACCCAGAGAAAGTACAGCGTGACAGGAGTGAGTGGGGAAGGAGAGGGTGGGAGAGGGAACCCAAGGCCATTTAAATTTTTTCAAATTAGTTTTATTTTGGTAACATTAATCTACAATTACATGAAGGACATTATGTTTACTAGGCGCCCCCCTTCACCAAGCCCCCCCACATACCCATTCACAGTCACTGTCCATCAACATAGTGAGATACTGTAAAATCACTACTTGTCTTCTCTGTGTTGCACAGCCCTCCCCGTCCCCCCCCACACTATACATGTTAATCATAACCAAGGCCATTTAAATTTAATAATGATCATCCGAAGGACATTGAAGCAGAAGAGCCCGTGCCACGAGTGCCCTCAGGCCGTGCTGGTTCGGAGGGGAGAGGATTGTGAAGCGTGATTTGCATCAAACACTTTGCTCGGATCCTGATACCAGCACTTGCAGTTTTTATTATTGTTGTCACTGGTGGAGGTACTATTCCCAGAATCGTGTCTCAGAGGCAATGAGGAATGAAGCCAGCAGACCAGAGTATGGAGTAACCAGCGAAGCTTTTATGGACTGTAAAGAAGGAAACGTCGGGGCTGCAGGGTCTAGGGTTTATAAGCGCAGAAACAGAGAAATTTACGTGATTGGCAGGGGCCTGTTGCTAGGACTGAGCTGGGTTCAAGATTCTCTGTCTCCGTGTCCACTTAGTGAGTGTGGTCTAGTGTGTTTCTCACGGGTTCAAAAGGAAAAACTCCCTTATTTTCAGGCTGATTTTTCCAGGTGGCTAGCGGTTTCTTGTTTATTGGAAGCCTAGGTCCCTCCTGACTGGAACTTACCCGGGCCTTGAGCTCTGTCTGTCTGTGTCCCACTAACACCTGCCTCATTATTATTACCTCTCCAAAGCCCTAGGATGTGGGAGTAGTTTCCTAGAGGAGGACACTGAGGCAGGGAGGGGGTAGGGGCGCAGATGCAGGCTGGGACAGCCTCAGCTATTAGTGACCATGGGAGCGCTGGCCGCTGGCTGGGGAAGCTCTCTTGCCTTTGGCTGCTGTGGTCACTTAGTCGCACAAGCCCCAGATGCAATAGGGCTGGTGGCCTCCACTTCGCACCCGTGTGGCCCGCCTCCTGTCCTCCAGAGCCCTCCCCAGCTGGCCGCTGGCTCCCCGGTGGACCCTGTCCGAGGTGCTGGGTGGCCGGGGCTGGGGAGGACCCGTGCGTGGAGACCACCAAGGCCTACGCGGTCCGCGGCCGGGGGACCTGGGTGCAGACGCAGGCCGGGCCGAAATCGGGCGCTTCCTCCGAGTCCCGCCCCACGCTCGCAGGTGCAGAAGAGGGTTCCCCCTCGGGCCGAGGCCGGATGTAAGGTCCACTGGGGGCGCCAGCATCGGGGGAATTCCGGCCACACCCACGCAAGCCCCGGGCAGGAGGGGCGGGCACCCGGACCCGCGAGAAAAACCACGCGGGCCGGCTGCGCCGCGGGTGCTGCGGGTACGAGCAAGCGTGGCGTGGGCACGGGGGGTGCGGGGGCAGAGCGCGGCGGCGGCGAGCGGGCTGGGCCGGGGTGTCACTTGGCGGAGTGCGGGGCGTAAAGGCGAGCCCGTGGATGCGGGTCACATGCGTGCTAGGGGGTCCCCAGGCGGGGCCTGGGTCTGGGTCGCGGCGGCCCGGTCCAGGCGCGGACCGGGACGGCGCCTGCGCCCCGATGCGCGCGTCCGGCCGCCGCTCCCCCCGGGCCGCCTCTTCCTTCGGCTCCGGGTTTCGGTTTCGCCGCCGGTTCCTGGTGTAGCCCCGCCCTGGCGCTGTGCGGACCCCGCTGTAGGGCCACGGGCAGCTGGTGGGCGCAGGGCGTGGGCAGCGCGCGTCCCCGCGGGGTCCAGCGACCTTGCCCGAGGCGCGGGCGCTGAGGGGCTCCGGGTGGGCTGCGAGCTCCCTGGAAGGGGTGCCGGGACCCGGGGTCTGCGCCTCCAGCCCGCAACCCAGGCGTTCGCTCGAACGAGCTGCAACAGCGAAGTGATGCGAAAAGAGAGCGCATCTTGTTTCCCAGTAACTTTGAGGAGAAGCATCCCTGCCCGCAGAGGCGTGTGGCGGGGCGCGCGGCTCTCCCGGCCCCCGAGCCTGCCGGCGGCCTCTGCACGAATGGCCTCGGGCGCCCCGGGGCGCGGGCGGGGAGGCGGGCGACGAGGAGGGCGGGCCCGGGCGCGGGGAAGGATTTCTTTGGCTGGGGGATGGGCCCGGAGTTGGGCCGGTCCTGTGCTGGGAAAGGGCAAGGGAAAGCCGGGAAGCTGACTCAGTGGCGAGGCGCCCCGTGCCGGCCGGCCTGCCTTAGGCCCTGGAGCAGGGAGAGACAATGGGGGCACTGTAGTGAGGATTTCTGAGCCCCGCTGTGAGTGTTCTGGTCTGTGCGGAGCAGAGCTTGGGAGAGAAGCTACTGGGGGGACCTGAGGCCCGGGACGGGCCCCCCCACGGAGGTGTGAGAGAGAGTGCCCAGACCACGGTGTCGGGATTGCTTCAGGGGGCCAAGGCCGGGCTGCGTTCTGTTGGTGAAGCCAGGGAGCCCCTCACACCGGTTCAGCCCTGCCCTGCACCCAAGCGCTCACCAGCTAGTAGAGACCGAACTGGTGGTGGCAGACTGGCTTGCGTGCCACAGACCGTGAGCGGGGGAGCCAGGGGCCCAGGGTAGGCGGGGCGAGGGAGGACGCAGCCTCCGGCCCATCACTAGGAACCTGACGGCCAGCCCTGTTAGCCTGGGGCTGCTCTGTGCCGGCTGGCCCCTAGGGTTGCTCTGACTCAGCCAGTGGCCGCTGGCATTTCTGTAGGGCTGCTCTGTAGGTGCGGTCCCTGCCTGCCTGCCTCACCTTGTCCTCATGTCACCTGCGAGCCAGGCGCTCTTGTCTCTGAGCCCCTTGGCCAGGACACAGTGGGCAGCCTCACCCTGTGTCATATGTCTCTGCCTGGAGACCCCCCCTCCCCACCTAGTTCTCAGTTGTACCGGCTCCCAGGCCCCCAGTCTTAGCTGGGTGGGGCCAGTGATGGAGAGTTCAGGAGGCCCAGAGGGGCAGGCCTGGTAGGGACAGCAGACGAGGAAGTGGGGGCAGGAGCTATGTGGGGGTGGGGTCAGGAAGGAGAGGGTGGGGAAGGACTTGGGATGAGGACTGGCTCTGAGCCCCTTGCGGGAGCTGCTGGGTTTTGATTAAGCAGGGGAGCCTTAAGAGCTGCTGTGAATTCACTTTCCCGGAAAATGAAAGTGAAGCAGGGCTGTGGTCACATGACAGACAGACGGCGTGGTATATAGCCCTCTGCCTCCGGTCTGCTGCTCTTCCTTCCAGATCTGCAGGGACAGTCTGGCCTTGGGAAGCTCCCTCCCTGGAGGTATGAAGTGTCCTTCGTGCCAGCATGTCTCCAAAGACAAAGCCCCCAAGTTCTGTAGCGAGTGTGGACAGAAGATGTTTCCTGCAGCTCGCGCTCCAGGTAAGGCCGAGGGGGCACTGATGGGCCGGGGCTGAGGGTTGGGTGGAGGGGTGCTCCGGCAGACCAGGCCCCCTTCCTTTCCTGGGGATGGAAACTGGCCAGCAGGCAGCCCAGAACGGCAGCGTGAGGGCTTGTGGCTGAGGAACGCTTTCTAGAGGAAGTGCTTCCGTTAGAACAGTTTTATCTGGTCCTTCGCTGCAGGTGTCTTGCATTTTTGAAAATTTATATTTTATTTCTTAGAACTTAGGGTTCCCTTTCTTTGGAATGGGAAATGTTGGGCTGAGCTGAAGGTTCTTAAAAGATTTCAGAGGATGCTGTACGGAACTGGCCTCCCAGGCGCTGTGGTAGGGCGGGTGGTCCTCTCAGGCTGCACAGGCCCCTTCCTGGTGAGGGGAGGCTGGTTGGTGGGAGGAACCGGCTAGGTTGGGCCTCACCTGCTGACTCCAGCAGTCCTTGATTCTCTTGGTATGCTGGACCTCAGCCTGTCTCCCTGCCCTTCCTGGGACACATGAGGCATGCTCTGACCACAGGACCTTTGCACTGTCAGTTCCCTCTGCCTGGAATACACTTTTCTCAGAAGGCAGCACTGCTCCCTACTTCCTTCCTTTTGGTCTTTGTTCAGCTGTCTTCTCCCACTGGAGGCCCACTGCAACCCCTCCACTGAACGCTGCACCCTGCGCCTCCCACCACTGCCAGCTGCAATTCACCTGGCAGGTTGTCCTGTAACACTTTGACCACAGCAACGTGTGTGTGTGGACGGTGAATGCTGTCAGCACTTGACCTTCTTGCTGTCTACCTTTGGGTCATCTCTCTGGGTGGCTGTGTGTTAGGGGTGAGGTAGAAGTCCCTGTGCATCCATCATTCCTGTTTCTCCTGTGTTTGTATAAGATGCTCCCATTCTAGATTCTTTTATGGATTGCAGAGGGTGTGAAGAGGTGGCTGGCTGTGTTTTGTCACTTTTTGTTTGATTGGTCTTCGTGTGCTGCTAACCCTTTGGGGAGGAAGAAGTCGGACAGTCAGACCTTATGTCTTGGAACACCTGGGACTTGAGGACACAATCTCGGGCACGCTTGGCAGCCGGCTGACCTGGCTGGTTCTCATCACTGAGTGCTTGCCGTCTGGGTGTTGAATCCCGGCCTGGTTGAGCTCCTGGTGTCCAGCTGGAGTTTCCCACCTGCCAGGGCTCCCCACCCTGGTCACTAAAACATCTGCCTGGGTGGGGATCCTTGTGGGGGGAGGCTTTTGAGGCCCCAGAGATGGAAAAAACAACAAAATAAAACCAAATGGTTTAATTGCTATGCGACCATCTCTGTGCTAAGTATTGAGAGAGGAGCTCCCATAAATCCCATTTGTAGATACCAAGAGCGAAGCACAGAGAAGGCAGGTAGTCCTCCCACAGACACACAGCTAACAACTGTGAGGCAGGACTTAACCCCAGGCTGGTAGCTCCGGAGCCTCTGCCCTGGGAGGAAGCGGGGGTTGAGGCCTTGCTGGCCTCAGTGTGAAGGGAGGAAAGGTGGGGTGCTGGCAGCCCCCTGCACCTGTTCTGGAGCGCTGCCCTCCTGGGCTGGGTGCATGAGTGCCTCCAGCCCCGTGGGCTGTGGTCCATAGTGGGGAGTAGGGGTCAGGAAGGTGTTCCACGTGGCCTTGCATGACAAAATTATCATAACTGGGTAAAATTGGGTGGTCCTTGACTGCTGGCCTGGGGGCTTCATTTGAGTCTGGACCTTGTGCCTCCTGGGCACAGAACCTTCGTCCACACATTCATTCTAATAGGAGGGCTCTCTCTCCTCCCCAGCCCTGTTTTGTGTGAGAGGCTTTCACAGGATTGCTGAGGGCAACTGATGTGTTTGCCAGCAAAACAGGAAAAAAACGTGTGTTTTTTTGCAAAATGCCGCTAAGTCTCCTCATACTTGCAGCAGACCCGGTGGTCACCTTCCAGGGCCCTGCCCATCCTGGCAAGTAGGGAGAGTGGGCAGGGCGCAGCTGTCTGCCTCGGCCGTCTGTCTCGGCCAGGTCAGAGGTCACTCCTGGCTGCCAGCCCTTAGCAGGGTATAGGCACTCCCAGGGGACAGCCCGCATGTCCAGGATGCCCGGTGACCCAGCCAGCATGGGGGGCGAGGCCCTGAAAGCTGTAGGGGTGGGCTGGCGTCTGGGTGGCCCTCTTCCCTGTGAGTACAGTGAGCGGGGACAGGGCTTATCTTCGGGGCTAGGGCCCTGTGGGTGTCCCCCCACCTGCTGCTAGGGGAGCAGTGCCCAGGCCCTGGTCACGGTGCAGGGCACACAGTAGGGCTGAGGGCCCGACTGGCTGCTGAAGGCACTGCTGCCTGGCTCTGGGGCTCTGGCCGTGCAGGCTCCATCTCCAAGGGCCAGGTCGTTATCATGTGGCACTCTGCCCCAAGCACACATGGGGTTCTCTCTACTTCCTCATAGCCTGGCTGTGCCTCTATTTCCAGGAATAGAAACTGAAACCGAGATGCTGGGGCTTGGCTGGATCTGCTGAGAGAGCATCTTCTCCTCTCATCCATCTGTAGGGCTGGTTGTGAGCTTAGGTCATCCCAGATGCTGGGCTTTAGAGCCCCTTGGGGGTCTGTGCGGGGTCTGTGGGCCCAGGAGAGCCTCTGTGCACTGCCCAGGGGGGTGCCAGGTCTGGGGGGGCAGCAGGGGGCCACATGGATGAAGGCATGGATTGGGAACGTGTGGGGAATTCCAGGCCTCCCAGAACATAGGTGGAGGGTGCCCAGCTTTGCCAGGGGCGATGCTGGGAAGCAAGGGGTTTATGAGAAAGATTTCAAGGCTGGGACGGAGAAGGCGGAGGAGAGAATCATGGGCTGGCACGCTATGGGCGCTCTGACTCCTTTGCTGGTGTCACCGAGTGAAGTCATTCCAGGACCCATTAACTACTCTAGTTGCACACTGATAGTTTTTTATGGTCTGTACTCAGGTGCTTTAAAACGATTATTGTTTCTGGCCCAGTTCAAAGGTTTTTTTTGTCCAGTTCAAGAGTTCATTACTTAGGATAGTAGAGCCTCAAAATGGGGTGTCTGCTGTTCAAAACCTGTTCCCCTCCCACTCTGCCTGGTGTGCATGCACTGGTGAGCCCCCGGCCTCATGGATCGAGGGTACATTCGCTTTGATTCAGCCACTCATCCAGGGGCAAGGACCAGGGCTTGGAGCACCAGTCCCCAAGGCCTGTCCTGGCCTCTGTGAAGCCCTGGGTGGCAACACAATGCCTGGGTACAAACCCTGTTCCTCCCGTTGCATCCGGGGCCCGAGCATGCCACCTACCTGCCCTTTGGTGGCCGAGTACCTAATGGGTAACGTGCCAAGTGCCCAGTGAGTGCTAGAAAGATTTACTCTTACTGAATCCAACTTGTCTTTTAATTTTGCTGTTCATAGAAACACATGCTGGTGTGAATGACCCACGCATTGCAGGAGGCTATGAGGACTGTCAGGCCCTCTGGCCTTGCCCAACCGCTGCCCGTCAGTCTCCAGGGGATGAACATAGCACGATTAACTGTTTGGCATGTCCCCTTCCAGGTGCCGCCTCTTTGTGGAAATGTGTGTGCACACACGTGTTTCTCTGCGTGGATGGGGTCACGCCTCACAGTCTGCTTTTCTCACCCGTCAGCACCTTGAGGCCTCTAGATAAGGCCACAGCCTGGGCACCTGTGCTTTTCTGCCATTTTGCCATCATGCACTCGGCTGGGATGGGTCCTGGCCCGGGACCTTGCCTCCAGCTGTCTCCGGCTCCCAGGCTGGACCGTTTGTGACAGGAGCCGTCACCCTGCCCGGCTCCCGATGCTGAGTCTGGTTTCCTTTGCACACACACCCTCTCCTGCGTGGGTACAGTGGAGCTTGTCAGTCAGAGTGGCTGGTATCTCCTGGCTCCTTGATCAATAGGGAAGTCAAATATCTTTTCAAGGATTGAGGTCACTTGTAGTTCTTTTTCTCTGAACTGCCTCTACTTCTCTTTTGGGGGGCTTTTTTTTTTAATTTGTATTGATTCTCACAGGCATTGGGGCTGTTTATATTGGAAGTGGCCAGAAACCAGCTTCCCACTTGCTCAGGAGGAATGCAGTACCCCCCCCTAAGTCTAGATGGAGCAGTTCAGGGGTACCCAGGGCTCCTGCTCTGTCCCCAGTGCTCTGCCCCCACGTCCTGACAGCCCTGCTTTGTCCTAAGGCTGCCCGCCCTCCTGGAGGCAGACCGACCGGCCCAGCACTGGCTGCTTGTCGGACCAGGAGGAAGAAGTCATCAGTCAGCAACTTCCTGCCCTTCACTGGGGCCAAGGGAAGTGCCAGGTTCTGATTGGCCAGGCTGATGGGGGTCTGCCCCCCAGCAGAGGCTGGTAGAAGGGAGACTGTCTAGATGCCATTTATCATCACAGTGGCCCGGGGCTGTGGTGCCTTACAGATAAGCTCCCAGCTTCAGTCCTGTGGCTTTCAGGTTGTTGGGGAGGAAGAAATTTTCCTTTATTACTCAAGGTCCTCTGGCTGGTCTAAGAATCAAATTAACACGAGAGATTAACAGGAGAAAATCAAGTTTAATTTTGTACATAAGGGGAATCTACATAAAAAATGAGATTCCAAAAATGGTCAGGCAAGATGAGGCATACACGGTCTGAACTAAGGAGAAGGCAGGCAGTTCACATTTGGTGAACAAAGTTTGCTTGGTGTCTTGCCAGTGGGTTTCAGCCCTGAGCAAGTTCACTGTGGATTCAATGAACCGAGGAAGGACAACGGAGCGTTCTTGGGGTGAAAGCATTTATACCCAACTTTATTCCCACGGTGGCAGGTCAGTCACTAGAATCCCGTCCACTCAGAGCGAGTCTGCAGGCAGCAAGGTGGTCTCTGCCTCTGGGCCCTCTGCCCCCACAGCCCTCTCAGTCTGCCCTCGGCGCTGCCACCACTCCAGCCTCTGCTCTCCTACAGCCGTGCAGCCCAGGGCACTGGGCGGAGCTCTCTATACAGAGTCAGTAACATCGTATTGCCCACACGTGTGTAGTGAGCCAGCCTACCAGGGCCAGGTGAGAATCCTGACCACAGGAACCCTCACTTTATCCACACTGGGACTCCCACAAACAATGGGATGTGGAGCAGAATTTGAGCAAAGGGACTGCCGAATTCTTCCGTCTACACCCGTAGATCACGTTACATAGTGTTGGCTCCTCGGTGGTGGCTCTTCCTGGAGCCAGTCCTCCTCCATCTGAATTGTTTTGTGCAGTTAGGGGGGCAGTCAGAGTTTCGTCCTGAATCTATTGTGCCTTGATTGCTTTTAGCTCAAAATAATCTGCATGTTGAAGTGGTACACCTGGGGGCAATTTCTTCCAAACCCATACAAGGTTTTTTTTTTTTTGTTACTCTGAGTCCTGTTGACAGTCACCAGGGAGAGGTGCCAGTAGGCTTTGTATGTTCCAGCACTCGGGACTCCCAGGGCAATGAGGCCATTGCCTTCCAGGACTTACAGAAGGAAGGGGCAGGGAGAAGAGGAGAGTGCTAGGAGAGGAAAGAGGAAGGGGTTTTGAGGATGTGCCAGAGCTGGGGTGCCAGGTGGGCTTAGGGCCTTGGAGGCTGGGCTGGAGGTGGGAAAATGGAAGTTCCCATGGCCAGGATGCTCACCTGACCCTAATCTACTTGCCCACTGTGCACGTGCAATGATGTAAAACTTGTGCGGTATGTGTTGACAATGAGCCAATATCGTATAAAAGGGGGCAACTGCTTGGTGCTTGCATCCAGGTGGGTCGTGGAAAGTAGATCATGTCAGTGGACGTGATTCTAGCCTTAAACCTGCTGCTGTGAGAGAAAAGCTTGATAAAAGACCTTTTACCCAGCACGTTTTGTTGTTATTTGGTCTCATGGAATCCAGAGTGAACCTGCCTGGAGCCGAAGCCCTCCGGCGCTACAGGAGGGTTCCACGCAGAAAACTGTCTGGAGTGTGTGGAAGGGGCCATTGAGACCCAGGTTTGAAAATAGGGGCCCCCTTGTTAGGCAAGAAAATAGATATGAGCGGGGTGGAAAGAGAATAAGGCCAGTAAGCCCACGAAAAGGGACTCAAAGAGTTAACCAGTTCAACATAAAAGCTCAGACGGCCAGGAGCGACTTGGCCTAGAAGTCTGAGTACTCCCCAGATAAAAGTACCTCAGCGTAGCCTGTGCTTTCGTTGTGTCAAGTAGCACATACCATTGTAAGATTTACTTCAGCACCTGCTCAAAGACACAGCTTATTCAGGAAGAATTCTGTCTTAAAAGTTAAGATTGCATTTTAATCGAACGGATGGTGGCTCAGCCCACCTTGGAGGCAGGGCAGACAGTCTTGATTGATAAGCTTCCAGACAGAAACTGATATCCTGGAAAGGAATCAAAGCAGAAAATTTCTTGTGTTAAGTTAAAAGAAGAAACTTAATGTCTTATCAAAGACGAACATTCTGGGACCATTTGACAGGTCTGCACCTGGCCCTTTGTCGCTTTCCTGAAAATCCTCATCTGCCTATGAAACCCCAGATCTTTCTGGTGTGTACCTCCTTCTGAGGTCGCCCGCACTAAGTGCGTAGCCTTAAAACTTTATCTCACCGTCCAGTGCGCCCCTTCTGGGGGATAGATCACACTCCCCTTTCTCCAAGTGTGCACTTGCTGTCTTTAAATAAAATTTAAACTTTCCAGGGCACCTCTGCTCCCTGAGGTTGCCCGCACTTTTTCTCTCTTTAAGTAACTTTAAGTAAAACTTTCTCTCTGCTTCACTATACTGTGTCTCTGCCCTTCAATTCTTTGTTGCGGCGGGGACAAGAACTGAGGAAAATACACACCGCTCCCCCAGCACCCTGAAGGGCTCAGTTTGGGAGCAGCTACTGCATCAGGTGCTTGTTGCTACATGGATGAGGGCTGTAAAGGGGTGCAGTTCTGGAGGGAGACCAGACCAGCGTGCATGGACCCCACCAGGAGAGGGGCTGGGAAGGGGTGCTGGCCCCTGAGGGGAAAGCAGGAATTGCTTTTGGGAGGGAGGTGGGTTGAGCTCTGTCCTGGAGCCATGGAGTGTGAGGGGCTGCAGAGACACAAGGGCCCGGGCACCCTGCTGACAGGGACATCCGGCTGCTCGCTTTCTGTCTGGGATTCGGCCGTCCCTGGGGGCTGTGCCTGGGATCCAGGGCCCTCGTGCCCGCCTGAGAGCAGGCTGTCGCACGCTCGTCTTCCTCCACCCAGGACAGGAGGGAGGGGAGAGGGGGCACCTGTGGGAGGATCTCAAGTCCCCTCTACCTGTCACCTGCCTGTCCCCGAGGTCTGACCCACATGCTTCTGCCTCTGTAGATCCCGAGAACCACAGCCCCGAGGTGCCACGGCCCCCTGAGGGGGAGATGGAGAGCGGGCAGGAGCTGAAGGAGGAAGGTGCACCTTTCTCAGGCTCTAGTGATCTGGGCTCCAGTGACCTTCAGGAAACTGCGGACGACCTGAGTTCTGGTGCCTCCTGGACCTTCCAACGAGTGAGTGCGCTGCCCTGCTGGTGGGGTCTGCGAGAGCAGCAGTGCCCCTTCCAACCTGCTCTGCCCGGAAGCAGTTCCCTGACGCGGATTTCATCAGTGGGTGAACGAGGTCCCCATATCCCCACGGTGTCCTCCCAGGATGGCCTTATTTCCCTGATGCCCGGTGCCCTCTGCCAGGACTGTTCCCCACCGCCCAGCCCGTGGGCCATGTAGCTGTTGTTCTCTGTGCCTGCCTCATCGCATAGTCTCCGGGTTGCAGCCCCCTGGGGTCGTCACCTGCCTTCTCCTCCCAACAGACTCCTGCTGTGTCACCCCAAAGCTGGGGCTGGGGCGGGGCTGGGGCTGGACTTTTAGCTGCTGCCCTGTGGGTGTCCAGCTCCTCCGGGGGCCTTCTTGCGTTAATGGTGTGGGCCCCAACGTATCTGGAAGCTCAGGATCAGGGTGGGTGCATGGGAAACAGCGCTGGCCCCTAGGCTGGCAGCCACTCCTCAAAGGGAAGGCTGGGCTGGCTTTCGTCTCCTTACAAGGTCAGACCCCAAGGGAGTGTCTCCTGGGACCTAGCCAGGCTGGGGCCCCAGGGAAGGCGAGCAGAGAGTCACTGGGACAGGTCAGGGAGGATCGGGTAGGGGGGGGACTCCCCTGCGCCGACGGTCAGCCCCCAGGTTTCTTGCTGACGCTGGGAGGGTGTTGTCTGTGTCTGGGCTGGGGCTGGTTTCTGGTTCTCAGCTCCTCGCAGTGGCCGGGTTGGGGTGGCAAGTGCTGTAGGTGGCGGGGCCGTGGTCTGTCGTCAGTATGTGGTGTGTGAGAGTGTGTGTGTGTCCTTCCCCTTGGAGAGTGATCCATCCAGAGCTGGGTGGCCAGTTCGGGACCACGTGGGACATGGAGCGTCAAGTCAGGGTAAACTGAAGTGAGTCTCAGGGACACACTGGTTGAAACCACCACCACTGAGCCCAGCAGGATTAGGTCGCTGTGTTCTGAGAACCACCTAAAGCAAAGGACAAAGAACTTTCAGGTTGGCTTCTAAAGAACAGGGCGCGTTTGGGCTGTCAGGGCGTCCAGCGGACTGGAACGGCCAGGCCCCTTCCTACTTGGGTTCCCACAGCCGCTTCCCCACTTGCTGGAAATAAAACAGGATGAGAAAAGATTGTGTCTCAGACTAGAAAGATGAATGAAATAGCAAAGTGACGAAGGCATTTGCCGCCAGAGATGGAGGTGGGTGAGTTCTTGACCTTATCCTGAAAAATAATTCAGAGACATGTGCAATCGGCTTATTCAGCAAAGAGTCTGATACGGCAGTAAATGCACAGACGGGGTGCCGGCGCCCTCAGATAGGGGCGAGGGGTGAGCTTGAGGCATAGGGTTTGAGGATTTATAGGGCCTTTTGGGTAGGGGTCAGCATAAGGCATGATGTATACAGGTGACTCATAATTCCTTTGAAGTTTTGTCTTAAGAATAGGGCTATTTAGGGGACTGTGTTGATCTGGATCTTGAAGTTCTTTACCCACAGTTTCATTACACTTTCGAGGTCTGTCTCCTGTCCTGGTTACAAAGTTACTTAATTGATGAAGGGGCAGGAAAAAGAGGAAGAACAGCCTATAGATTAAATTAATGAATAAAGTGGGTCTTTTTCGCAGGCTAAGTAGATTTTACACTGGCCTGACCCTTGTCCCATGTCCCTGCTTTTCTCAAACCCAGAAAGGCAGGTGTCCTTTGGCCTACTCTTTTACTTCCGTGATTTTATTATAAGGAAATAACCTCAGAAAGGCATCTGAAGGATTAGTGTAGGATTTACTCACAGGCTTAGTCTTCTCTGGCCAGTTACTGGAATCCACCTGAATATTCTGCCATGGGGAACGCCATCAGTAGCATTAGGGCAGAGCGTTCTGTGGCCTTTGACTGTTAGTTTCTCAAAGTTTAATGGTGTGAGGAAATTCTTGAAATCAAATAAACTACATGAAGACAAAGATTTTTTAAAAAAAAAACCCAACAGTGTACAGAAGAGTGATAACAGCAAAAATGGCAGCAACGGGAGCCCCACGGGCTTGTTCCTCCAGAGAAACACTGGAAACACTGACCCAGATTGTAAGAATACATTTGGTGGAAATGCTGGAAAATAGCCCAAGATTTACAGTCACTCAGTGAATCATTTAATGGCAACCCAACCAAGATAGGGGAGCTTCGTGGTGCTTGAACTAGCCCTGCCCGCCCCTCGCTGGCATGCCACCTGGCATGCTGGCAGTCTGCAGGCAGGCAGCCTGCAGTTCCGATGTGGGTTCTGGTTCTGGAGGGAGCGGAGCAGACCTTGTTCCCGGGGAACTGGGTTTGTCTGTTCTGACCTGGTTGGGTTCCCTGTGGGAATCATACAGGGCACACCTTCGTTTGCACCTCCCTTGGAACACTTAGAGGCAGCCAGGCAAAGGGTGTTCCTGGAAAACTTGGCAGGCAATGTAAGTGCCCTGGGGCAGGGGGCAGGGCACAGAGGCTCCACTCATGCCCACGTTTCCTTTAGCAGCGATGGCGTGTCTGGAACTAGGTGGTAGTGGTGGTTACATGGCATTGTGGGGCACTAGATGCCACAGAATTGTGCACTTTAAAATGGTTCATTTTATGTTATGTGATTTTTGCCTCTGTATAAAAAAGAAAGTGTTGTCACAGAAGAGGATTTTTTTTAAAGCCCAAATGCACCCACACCCACACATGGAAGGAAGCCAGAGGGAGGCCCGTGAGCAAACGCGGCAGGGTCGTCTCTGATGAGCTCAGGGGGCGTTTGTGGTCACCCCCAGTCCCTGCAGTGACCCTACGTAATCCAAATGGTCAGAAAATGGAGGTCCTCTGTTGAAGGAGCCTCTAGGTGTGACTGCAATGTCCCATGGTGGAAGGACTGTGCCAGGGAACGAGGGGAAAAAGCCCCGGAACGAGGTGGGCACCCCAGCAGAGGGGAGGTGCCCCGGCCTGTGCTGGCCACTGAGTGAGTGGGCCCTCCGTCCCTCAGTCCTGGCTGGGTGTGCAGGTAGGGGTAGCTCCCCTCCTGTCCTGCCTGCCGCCCAGGTGACCGTCTCTCCCTGGTCTCTTCACTGGGCCCTTTGGTGCCGACCAGGTGCCTCTGCCAATTCTTGCTTCTTTCTTAGAGGCCCAGGACTGGTTCTCCCCGGGGTGGGTTGATAATGCCAACTGACCCTGTGGTTCCCACCTCTCTTCTGCTCCCTTCCAGCCATCAGGTGATGGGAGAGGGACTCCTGGGGCTGAGCAGGCAGGCTTGGGCCTGGGGACCCCCCTGACCCCAGTGTTCTGCCTCTCCCCACCGAGTTCACACCAAGCACCCGATGCCAAGATCCATCCCCCTTCCCCTTCACGCTGCTCTCCCCTGCTTCCCAGCCCTTGGCCCAGCAGCCCTTGGCCTTTTGCCCTCATTGCTTGCCTGAGCGTGGTGCCTGGGAGGCCCAAGTATCCCCCGGGTCCTGGGCTGGCTCAAGAGCTGGCCACCACTTTGTTTGCTGGCCCTCTTGATGGCCTGGGGTACCTTAGTGATCCCCTCTGGGCCTCGCCGTCTGGCCCAGAGAGAGGGCAGGCTGGTGGGAAGAGGAAGTGGGTTCTGGAGTGTTCTCTCCACGGCCCCTCGCTCCCCAGGCCCCCGAGGCCTGGCCTGGCTCTGCCTCTGCTCTTTCCAGGACTGTCTATGCAGCTCCACTGTGTTGGAACCACTAGCCCGAGTCCTGGGATGAGGCCCTGGGGAAGCAGGCCGCAGGCTTGTGTGCAGGGGGAAGTCAGGTGCACCAGCTCTTGCAGGACACTGGGTCTGGCGTGCACCAGTTCTCCTCTGCGGCTTTGCTCTGCCCACTGGCTTGCCCATAGAAGCCCTTCCCTGGGTCCCCTGCACGGGCCCCTCTCCCTGCTGGCCCTGGACCCTGATGGGACTCAGGAGCAGCAGAGGCTGAGCTGGCTCCTTAGGCTGTGCCTGTAGTCGCCTTGCCCTGTCTGCATGGTCATGTTTCAATAGGGACTTGCATCCCAGCTTTCGTAGATGCAGCAGATTGCCTGTCCAATGAGCTGGAGGCAGCTAATTACCCTCTCAGTAAAAGAAGAAAGAAGGCTGCAACCCCAGCTGGGGTCCCTGGCCCCTGCTCTGCAGACCCCAACAGGCACGGCTTGCCTCCTGTTGTGTTTGCATTACTGCTTTGCAGACACTGCACTTTCTACTAACCGAAGGTTTGTGGCCACCCTGTGTCAGTCAAGCGTGTCCATCGGTGCCATTTTTCCAATGGCATTTTCCCCCTTCGTGTCTCTGTATCACACTTTGGGAGTTCCTGCAATATTTCACACTTTTCCATTATTACATTCGGTATGGTGATCTGTGCTCAGTGATATGGCTTACTGAAAGCTCAGGTGAGGGTGAGCATTTTGTAGCAATAGAGTATTTTAAAGGATGCATGTCGTGTTTAGACACAAGGCCACTGCACACTTAACAGACTACAGTACAGTGGAAATGTAACCTTCATCTGCACTGAGAAACTAAGACGTCCACCTGACTCGCGTTGTTTCAATGTTTGCTTAATCGCAGTGGCCTGGAATGGAACCACCATAAATCCGAGGTATGCCTGTACTTTGCATAAATAGTGGGACAGGATGCCTCCCACCATACTGTGCCTGCCGGCTGACCACCCGCAGCCCTGACATCCTAGGAAGGCTGTTGAGTTTTATGCAACAAAAGCTGTTAGAACATCTTCACTTGTTTGGGCTTCTGTAAGATGGAAACCTAATTTGAGGTTTGATTATTTTAACTATTAGAAATATTTGGTTGCAGATAACCGAAAACCCAGCCCATATTACTAATTCATATGTAAGGGTATCTGTCACTCACACAACTGAGAAATCCTCAGGAAGGCTCGATCCGGGCACCTGGATGGTGTCCCAAGTCCAGGTCTCCGTCTGCAAGGCCTTTGCTGAGGTTGAGGTCCTCCTCAGCCTCTCAGCCGCTGCCTCCAGCGCTGTGGGCCTTTCTACTGTGTGTCACACCATGGTCTCCACGGCTATCCAGCTCCTGCTGCGTCGTTCAGGGTACAGAACACCTTTGGTGGCTCTGCAGAAGAAAGAGGGTGTGTCTCTTTCCCAGGGAGGCCTTTCTCAAATCTCATTGGCTCTGGTTGGGTCACATGCCCATCCCTGAACCAATCACAGGATTCAGGGTGATAAACTGGTTGACTTAATCCTACCAGGAACACACGGATGAGAGCAGGGAGACTGGGCGCCGTTTCCGGGAGTCGGAGTGGGTGGGAGCCGGGCAGCCTCCTGCACACAGACCCGGAGGCAGCCCTGAGCTGAGGCCCCGCGCCTTGCGCCTGCAGGACACGCCGAGATTCTTGGACGTGATTTGTCCCATCCGGTCCTCACAATGACGCTGTGCTGGACGGACTCCAGGGTGCAGACGGGGAGCTGCGCGCACTGTGGCTCCGTGATCCACGCAGGGCCACCTGGCCAGTGTGGTCTGTGGCCGGCCGGGCAGGCACTACGCCCGGCTGGGAACCTCTGTGCCCCTGGCCCGGAGGTGCCCGCAGGCCGCTGTGGGCAGGGCTGGCTGCTCGCCTCTCCCCACTTCCCAAGCAAATCCAGGTGCCCGTGCTTCCCACAGGGACGGTCAGTCACCCCTCTCTTCCTCTTGGTGGTGCGCGAGGAGTCTTTGTCCCCTTGGCAGCTGCCAGCTTGTACTTGGGAGGCCGGCACTTGTCCTCAGAAGCAACGAGGTAGGCTGATCACCTGTGCGTCGGCCTGATCTCTCTGGGCCCCGCGCCAGACATCCTCTCTCGCTGCAAAGCCGCGCCTGATGTGTGGAGCGGCCGCCCCGCCGAATCTGTCATCTCAGTGCCACAGAAGAGGAAACCGAAGCTTAGAAGGGGTCAGCTAAGGTCAGCCCCTGCGCCACTGCCAGGAGGCACGGCTCTGGCTGTGGAAGCATGTGCTTCACAGGGTGGCGGGCGCATGCGCCATGTCCTCAGCCCGTCCTTGCTGAACCCACGTGGCAGGCTGAGGCCGCGAGCCCAGGGCAGCTCGCACAGAGCCAGGGGGCCCGTTGGTCTGCCTGCCCAGGCTCAGCCCTTTGTCAGGCAGCTGCACTGCCCCCAGCCGACCAGCCAGGGCTCCTCTCTGAGGTCCCTGTGCAATGCCCCCGCCCCATCCGTCACCCCACACTTGCTGTAGGTGTCTTTTCGGGGCCCCCAGCAGCACCCCCATGTACTCCCGACCCATCACTTGAGTGCGTGAAGGGGACTGGCCTGTGCTGCTGAGTATTGGGAGGGGGGCTCTTTGGTTCGTTTGATGGAAAAATTAATTGATGCTTACTGTAAAATCAGAGGAACATTTCGACCAAAAAAGCCCAAGAATTGGCAAGCTGTTATTTTTTCCTAGTTAATTCTCTCTAGGCAGGAATAGGAATGGCCTTTGTGTGTGCCTTTCAAACTGGAGCAGCATAGCTCCTGAATCAAGGTATAACTGGCATCGAGTGAAGTGCACAGGCTCAGGGCAGAGTCCTCCAGGGTACGCAGTGTGTGCAGCCTCCTGACCCCCACTGGGCCCAGACACGGAGTGCTCCAGTCCCCGAAGGCTCCCCAGCTTTCCTTCCCAGTCAGAAACTGTTCATTAAAATACAAATTTAATTGTTAATCCCACAAAAAAGGATATTTATAACTAGATGCAGGGCTAACAAAGTACATGTGATTCCCCACCATCCAGTGTAAACCTGAATGTATCTAGACCTACCAGGGTCTCCTCCTAGCCGCGCCCTGCCTACTCCTCAACCCACAGGTTGTGACCCCCCATCCTGACATTGTGTCCACCCCATCAGAGGGACATTTAGGGTATATATTCCTGACTCCTGTGGTCTTTAATTTTGCCTTCTGGCAATTATTTGTATCCAGTGCTCAAAACTACAGATGACAGTAATTAGGGATACATATATACATTCATAGAGATGACCAAGCAATAACTCAAGAGGCCAGTGCCATTGAAAGAAGTTTCTCATTATTAAGCGTTCCCAGGAGGAGGGTTGTGCCTCACGGGGTCACCAGCAAAGCACAGGGTGGTGAGCAGGCAGAAGTGGGGAGGGCAAAGTGTGGCCAGAGCCTGCGCTGTGGGGCAAGGAGGCAAGTCTCAGCAAGTTTAGGACAGACTAGTTTGAACAGTCGTGGTGTCCTGGGCTGTAGGGTTGTCCCATACCCGGCCCTGGGTGATGTAGGGCTGGGGGAATATTGGCTCGGAGTGTGAGAGCCAGTAAAGAGGGTGGCGGGGGCACGGGCTCTGGGCTGGTTGGTTTGCGTGTGGAAGGTGTGTTCCCGCAGGAGCCATTTGCTCTGGAGGAATGAGCCAGCCCTGGGAGGGGCAGTCTCTCCAGGCTCAGCAAGGCCTGTAAAATACAGAAAATAAACCAGGATTAATAGCAGAGGCCGTGGCAGGATGAGGGTGGGATAAGGTTGGCAGGCAGTGAGCAGGGGTCTTCCAGCCATGCTTAAGCTTTTGTTCTGGGTGAGCAAGGAAGCTGTGGGAGGCAGCCTCTGGCCCTCGCCCCTTGCGGATGGACAAGACAGGGAATCTCTGTGGAATAGATGAAGCCACCTTCTTGGGCTTTGGTGCCTTTCTGACCCAGCCTGTGCCGTCTTCTCTGGAAGCCTTCTGGGCTTGGAGCCGCCTCTGGGTTCCTGGGGCACCGTGCCTCCATCAGTGCCGCCCACGCTGAAACTGTCTTTTAGTCCATGCCCCACTGAACCATGAGCTTCTTGCTCTTGAACATGTCCTACTTCTCCGTTCCTTGCGTGTGGTGGAGTTCTAGGTTCCTCTGTGGATCAGTGGAGAACCTAGACAAATTGATTAAAGCCAGCCTCGCACTAAAAGGAGATTCTGCAAAGGGCGTTGGGCCGTGTGGTGCTTGTACGCGGCCTTCTGCTGGTCGGACTGTGGTCCTCAGGGGCTGACGTTAGAACCCTCAGGAGAGCGATGGAGGTGCAGGTGCCCTGGCCCAGACCGGCCAGACCAGACTGCGTGGGGCACACGCGTGGCTCCCAGGGGCGGCCTTGGGGATGCACTGGTCCTGCTGTTCACAGCGCCAGCCTGGACCAGCAGAAGCCCCTTGGAGATGCAGGATCTCGGGTCCCCCCTACGTGTGTGGAGTCACCACCTGCTTGTTAGCAGATCTTTAGAAGCTCTGTAGTCTGGAAGGTGGAAAGCTTAGCACTGTAACTGATTTTTCTTAAGCCTCTTTCTTTCTACCACCGTATTAGTGGATGTTGATTGTCAGGCAGGGCAATAGCCCCCCAGCGGTGCTGGAGCTCAGTCCTTGCGGCAGTTTTGCTCAGAATTCTTGGAGGGAACCCAGGCACTGACCCAGAGTGAGGCCAGGCCACCCCATGTGCACACAAACCCCGCACCCTCCCGTGTCCCTCTCCCAGGCGTCTGAACCCAGGCATGGTGGGGGTGGGTGGTGAGTCTGGACCCACATTGGGGCCAGGGATTTACAGGCCACTGGTACCAGGTGAACTGCTCAGTACTCCCCCCGAGAGCTGTGTCCCAAAGTGAGGTAGGGCTCGAGCCCCATGAGGTTCTCAGAGGGTCCTGCCACACCTGCCCCTCACAGCTGTTTCTGATCCCCAAGTCAGGAACTCCTGCCTTTGAGCAAAGATCAGCCCGGCCCAGTGCACCTGCCCCTGTGCAGGGAGCGGCCATTCGGACTTCTGCCCGAGTTTCAGCCTCATCCTTTCCTGTTTTTGTTTCTATGTACATAATTCATGTGAGTGCAGTGCAGGGGTCCCATACATGCTTTCTAACATTCAGAAACCATCCTTGCAGAGATGGTGCCTCAGGAGGAGCTCTGAACGCCCAGCTTTGGTCTGGCAGAACATGGTGCACGGCTCGGCCACTTGTCCCACAAGCCTGCCCGCCACCCGTTTGTTGTCTGTCTTGATGTCATTCTTTCCAAGATAAGAAAAAGGCACACTTAATAGATGTATGGGGGTTTGCTCGGGCTCAGCTTGAGGTACTTCAGAAATTGAAAGGAGATTGGAAGAAAACATGGGTGAGAATATGGTAAATGTCAGAAGTAAAAGTGGTGTCTCTTTTCTGTTTAGAGCAAAAAGAAGAAAAAGAGGAAGAAAAACAATCAGGACACTTCCACTTCCGGAGAGCTGGATTCCCTGTCCTTGCCCCCCTCCAGCCCCAGGAGTCTGAAATCGCTTACAAACCCCGGGTCCCAGAGTGCAGCTCCACCCCAGAGCCAAGCTCAGCAGGAGGGTCTGGCCAGGGTGGCCCCACGCGTGGTCACGACGCCGCTGGGCCGCCCGGCACCCCAGGAGCCGACTCTGGGAGGCGTCCTCCCGGAAGGGAGGGACCGTGGCACCCCCCAACCGGTCAAGGGCAGAGGCCTCCCCCAGAAGGAGGCTGGCCCAAACTCTTCTGCCGGTAAAGGCCGTCCTGGGAAGGAAGACACTGCCTGGGAGCTCCTGCTGCCTGAGTCAAAGGGGGAGGGCTCTGAGCCCGGGAAAGAGGGCCCAGCCAGGGCCCCCGCCTCCAGGGTGAGTGCTTGGGGGCGTGCGAGCAGGGCTGGCCTGCTGTGCTCTCCCTGTCTCCCTGTCTGGGAAGGATGTCCACTGGGACGTGCTTCCTGGGCGGGGGGCTGTGCAAGGGCTGCCCCCCACCCTGATCTGCTGACCTGTCTGGGTTGGTGACAGATGCTGGCCTTAGGCCACTGGGTCCCAGTATTCCTGTCCATCGAGTCCTCTTGCCTCTGATGTCTTGGGGTCTTTATTTCTTCCAGGCAACTGATGCTACAGTCAAGCTGACTGATCTGGTGAACAAGGCTGGAAAAGAAGTTAAAACCAAGACTCAGAAAACAAAGCCTTCACCAACAAGTGTCCCTGCTTCCCAAGAGCACCTCAAGGTAGAGCGTCTCGTTATCTGGGAAGCTGCCTGTCCCTTCCATCTGTCCCTCCGCCGGCTGCTTTGGCCCCGTCCCTTCCTCAACTCCTGATTCAGTGACCGTGTTAGGGGCTGGGGTGCAGCCGTGACTCCTGCCTTCGTGAGCTCACAGTCTAGAGGGGAGAAGACGGACAGCAAAGGCGGGTGTGAGAGGGGCTGGGCAGAGGAGGAGGGTGAGGAGCGTGGTCAGGCGAGGCCTCTCTGGCGGGGGTGGTTGGCAAGCCATGTGGATCTCAGGATGTGTCCTGGGCAAACATGGCTCTTGCAAAGGCCCTGAGGCCGATTTCAGGGAGCTGCAGGGAAGCCAGTGTCCCAGGAGTGAGGAGGAGAAGAGGGGCTGGGGCTGTCCGCGGGGCTGGAGAGAGGGGCCCTTGGGTGAGTGGACCCGAGGGCACTGGAAGGTTCTGTGCAGGGAAGGGATGTGGCCACTCTGGCTTCTGAGAGAAGCACCAGCCCGGGGAGCAGACTGGAGGCTGGTCTTCAAGGCTGGGGTCTGGTTGCTTATTCCAGGAAACTGAAGCAGCCAGGACAGCCATGAGGAGGGAGGAAGCAGGTGCGGATGAGAAAGCGAACCAGGAGGATGCAAAGAAGACAGGAGGGAGTAAGAGAACCCAAACAGCCACCTCCGTGAAAGACAAAGACGGGAAGGATCAAAGAAGCCAGAGAGCCAGTGCATGGAAAGTTGAGAGGTAGGAGGGAGCCAGCCTGCCCCACCGCACCCCCAGGCCAGGGGCAGGAAGAGGGCCACACAGGCCCCAGGGGACATACCCAGGCCGCTGTTCTTGCTCTTTGCGGGAAAGTCAGCTGTCCCAATTCCTTGCTCGGTTGAAATGCTCCAGTCCCTGGGGTGCCGAGGGCAGCACGGGCCTTACAGGACTCAGGACAGAGGCTGTCGTGTCCCAGCAGGCTAACCAGCCCCCTCCTGCCACCGCCCCAAGCCCGCCAGAGCTGGGCAGAGATTGTCCCCCACGCTACGCCCATCTTCCTCACCTGTGGAGGGAGAGATGAGGACGCACAGTCTGTGGGGAGCCTGGTGCTTCTGTACTTTGCTGGGGCGTGTGTTCATGCCCAGTGGAGGAGCAGGGGCCCTGTGCGTGTCTGCGTGTGTGCATGTGTCCATGGATGGGTAGGCAGAGCTAGGTCTCATTGGTGTCTCCTCTGTGGCTTTCCTCCAGCCCCCTGAATCCCGAGGAAGGAATCACAGTGTTTTTCCACGCAATCATTTCCAAACATTTCGAGTTCAACCCCAGCTCCCACCAAGTGTTTGTCAGGGGAGGTGAAGAATTTGGGAAGCCCGAGTGGGACCTCAATGTCTGTGAGATGTACTGCACCAAGTGAGTATGTCCGAGATTGCCAGTGGGGAGCCTGGGCTCTGAAACATTGGAATAAAAATGTTGATCAAGTTGATGACCTCTTTAGACTCTTAGAAAGTAGAGATTTCAAACAGTTATTCCCTATAATGCACTTTTTTGTTATATGTCGCCATGGCCTGTTTTCTGTTGGTTCTGTCTGGAAACCATGTCTCCTTCCAGAAGCATCCTCTTGGTTAGCATCAGTTTATAGCTTTGGGTCTGCATTCCACATGGTATTTGGAAGAACTAAAACTTCCAAGAGGATTTTTGGATAACTGTGTGGAATCCTGTTTATTCACAGAAATTTATGTGAGAACGGGTCCCTCGTTGAAGGCAGCACCATCATTGCCAAGCAGCACTTGGACAAACCCATCCCGTACAAATACATCATCATGCGCAACAAGGACACCGTTGAGTATGAGTTCATCTACGAGTATCAGCACAACGAGAGTGAACCCGTCAACCGCTGTCTGCTTGTGAGGTCTTCCCTGCTGTGCTCAGGAGGTGAGCCGCCGGTGGGCTCCGGGTCACGCTCGGAACGGCAGGTGCCAGGTCTCCGGGGTGGATGCGCCTGGACACCGAAGGTTTCCTCCTTGCTTGGCATGGCCCTGCCCCACCCTTCAGCTCATACACCCGAGTTTGGAAGCATTATTTCGATCAGTTTAATGTAGCTGCTCACTTAGAAGAGGATTTTTAATAAAGGGAGAGGAGAGAAAATGGAGACACTGGGAAGTGAGGGGCTGGGTGGAGGGGCAGTGGTGAGCCTGGGAGCAGGTTCCAGGCCGAGACAGGGCTGGGCTGCTGGGACCCAGGGTGTGTGTGTCTCCAAATGGTGACCGTGAGGGGGACTTCCAAGAGGAGACAGCAGGGGCCCGCCTGCCGTGTGTATTTGATACTTTCTTTCTTTTCCTCTTTCTTGTCTGTATCTAATTTTGTCTTTTTTCTCCATTTCCCATCACTGCCTGCAGCATGTGTGTTCAGTATACGGTCTGTATGGAGTCTTCTTTGGGGGGTTTGCCCAGATCTTTCTTGGCCTAAATATCCACGTGTGCTCGGATAGAATGGATGATGTATTTTGGGGGGACCCAGAAGTTCTGCATGCGTCTATTAGATAAAGTCAATTTAATATGAAAATCCCCTTTTAAAAAAGATTGACCTGTTGACTTCTGAGAGATGGGTTCTGGCCTGTCCCTGAGACCAGCCCCTTCGACTTGGCACTTCTCGGCTTGGGTGTCTTGTCTTGAGCCGCCCTGTCACTAGGGTGACTTTTGGGACTTGGGAGACGGAGCCCGCTTGGGCTGGGCTGGCTCAGGAGTTTAAGCAGGAGGGAGCCGTTCCAGGAAATGATGGGAAGGCCTTCACTGGCTTGCCAAGTGCCAGGGCCACTGCTGGGGCCCAGGTGGGAGATTGGGGACAAGTGTCTGGCAGGCGCTGGGACATTGTGGGTTCAGAGGCATTCTGTGTTTTGCTACATTTAGTGTGGTAGTGGCTTATCTACATTAAGTAAGGAAGCATAGGTTTCATTATTCCCAATAAACAGGTGAGGAGAGAGATGGGTGCCCCCCTCCGCCTCCTGCCATCGCCTCTCGTGGCAGAACGTGACCTCAGTGGCAGGGCTGGTGGGAAGGGGTCCCGGCTCCAGCGCTGTGACAGGGAGACCGGGCTCGGTGACTGTCCATCCGTCTGCCTGCTGGCTGCCCGTGTGGTGCTTTGCCTGAAGCTGGTAGCCAGTGACCACCGTGCCTGCTGCTCTGCAGCCTGCGCACCCGCTCGCCCGCCCACTGCTGTTTTCTGCGGGTCTGTCTCACAGCCGTGTCTCCATGTCTCTGCACTACTGTTTGTTTTTGTTATTCCCTCTGATCATCTTTAACGGGTGGCTGTAACCCCCCCGAGCCTTAATCATGAGTCAGCGAAAGACGTGTACCACCTTATCCTTCCTTTTCCCTTGTTTCCTTGCTGTTTTCTGAACTTTTCCTGACTTTTGGATTTTCTTTCTCTTTTCTCTAGCGGGTTGGAAATTAAACCTTTCATTTCCGTTCTCGTAAATTCTGAAAGACCAAGACCCTGCCCTGCCCTCCTGGGGTGGAGATGGCCCCTGCCCAGGAGCTGGCTGGCACTCCCTGCACCCCGCGGCGCCCGCCTGTCCCAGGCCAGCAGCCCTCCCCTCACCTGGTCTGGCTGGTGTTTCTGCAGAGCGGAGAGACACCGCTGTCCCTGGTGTCAGCCCGTCTGCGGGAGGGATGCAGGGAGCAGGAGCCGCTCGGTGGGGGCGCAGGGGTGGTGCCCGGGCTGAGATGCACACGATGACTCCAGCTGTTCTTGTTGCTGGTGGGGGTGGGGCTGTGCTGCGGCCAGCACTGCCCTGCGTGGAGTGGCCATCACGGCCCTGCCACGAGGAGGCCAGCCTGCCACCGGCCGATTCACCACATGGTGCCCAAGTGCGAGTGAGTGATGCAGCTTCCAGGTGAAGCATGTAACCCCCATGCGGTCACTCCCGGAGGAACTCGTGTGCCAAGTGTGCCGAGCCGTCTAGTTGGACAAAGACACGTTCCAAGTATTTTGAGGCCGGCTGCATCAGGTGACCCTGGGTCTCGCCCCAGGCCGGCGCTGCTCCCCTGCCGATAGGTACCTGCGCGCAGTGAGCTCCGGCCGCCTTCCGGCCGCCACAACTCTGGGTTTTCCTTCCTCTCTTCCCGTACTTGGTTCCTTCCTCCTGTGGTTCGGCCGGTCGGGGGCAGCCTCCGGGCCAGAGCACCCGGGGCTCAGGGGTTTTGATGATCTTACATATGGACGGCTCTTTCTTCCACCCTCAGACTGGCACCAGTATGATGACATCATTTGTATGAGGCCTCCTGGGAAATTTCAGAGATTTGTGGACTATTTCACGGATGGCACCAAGAGAGACGTGGTGCGGGGGAAGAAGATGGCGGCCGCCGTCATGCTGGACGGCATCTTCAGCGTGCTGCAGACCTGGAGCCTCGTCAATCTGAAGAGCTTCTTCGCGCAGTTCGAGCAGTTCTACGCTGTGGTGCGCGTGCCCATGATCTACGAAGGCCGTGCGCGGCCGTGGAGCTCTCTGCAGTACAAGGAAGAGGAGGTACCAGGCTCCTGGGGGCCACCGGCACCTGCCTCTTCCTGCTTCCTTCCTGGCAGTCGGCACCCCCTCCTCTAGAGGCCAGGCTCAGTGGCTGGAGTGCAAATGGGGGCAGGTAGACCCTTTGGGAACCTCCTGCCCTCCCCATTTTCTCCCTCCTAGTTCCGTTCCCACCTCCTCGTCTGAGCCCCCTTTACCCCCGACCCTCACCTGGCCCTACCCCTACCTCGTTGCCTGGCCCCACCCATACTCCCACCCCCACCTCCTCACCCCCCACCGGCCTCGCTTCCTCACCTGGACTGTGGACCCTCCTTACACGTGCACCCTGTGGTAGCGTGGCCCTGGCAGTCTTGAAACAGACTGAGGGTCACTTCTGAGGTGACAGCTGAAGCCTTCATAGCCCTGGGACCTCCCTAGGGCCCCTCGTCCAGGCTGGGGTTCCCGACTGCACCATTGACGGCAGCTCCCAAAGGCCCAGATCGGCTGGGCCTGGGGCGTGGGGGATCTCGGGCTCCGTGAGGGGACGGGGTGGTGGGGCGCCCCTCTGTGGAGCTGCCCCCGCCCTCAGGGGCCTCGTTCCCCGCCCAGCCGACGTGGAGGTGAAGGGGCAGCTCTCACCGCTTCTGACGGCCTCAGCTCTAAGGGTCTGGTGTCTTCCTTCTTTTCTGGGCTCAGGTGAAGAGAAACCTGTGGGAGTATTTGAAGAAGCAAATGGCCCCATTTCTGGACAGACATAGCGACCGTCTGCCTGAGGACTGCCCAGTGAGAAGTGCATTGAGAATGGGCCTCATCGTCCTTTTCTTAGCAGAAAAGCTCAACTACCCCTTATCCGAACACGAGCTGGCCCGGCTGTGTGGCCTCCTCTGCTCGAATGCCGAGTCACCAGATGCCTTTCACGCTGAACTGAGCCACATCCTTGAAACAGGTCAAAGGTATTTTGTGTGTGTGTATGTTAAGAGACTTTATAGCTCTTAATAATTTTTATCTGATTATAAAAGTAAGTGCCTGGCATAGAATGGATGAAACATGCAAGAAATAACAGCCACCCGTAATTTTACCACTCACTGCCATTTCCTCCGGCCATTTTCCTAGCACATGCATTATTTTTAATGCTGTTACATATTCTGCTGAATATCCTGATTTTGAGGAGCTGTGGGGTATCCCCTGGCTCACCCTTGTGTGTGTACATTTGGGGGGCTTACTAACCCCCTCAACCTCCATTTCCTCAGCTGTCAGGCGTTTGCAGTGGGGCTACAGCAAGGGGCTGCTGAGGGGCGCTTTGCAGGGGTGCCGAGGCAGCCCCGCCTCCCATGCCACCACATTTCTCCCTGGCGTGGTCCCGCTGTGCTCGGCCACCCAGCCAGCGGGTGTGAGGGGCTGCTGTGGGCTCACTGCGGGGCCTGTTTCCCTCCAGCTGGCGAAGGTACCTGGTGGACCTGTGCCGGATGTGCGTGGACAGGATGAAGGAGTGCTGGGTGCCCGTCCTGCCTTTGCTGCACCACTGCATGGAGCTGGCCCCCCAGAGGAAGGACTTGGTGCTGCAGCCTGAGGACACCTGGGCAGCCCTCGAAGGAATCCCGTTCTCAGAGTACCGGGAGAAAATACCAGATGGGTACGTTTCATGGCTGCACTCCTGTACATCAATCTCGGAATAGGAGCCATGCTTCCTGGGCTTCCGTGGAGCACTCATACCTGCCTCTAGTGACAGACAGGATGGGTCACATCTTCTAAGATTGCTTCTTTAAACATTTCAAAAAAAAAAAAAACATTTCAGGCATACAAGGAGTATAAAGAACACAAATGTTGTTGCCCTGAAATCCCAGAGAGCATCGCTGTGGCTACCTGGCCACACGAATTTCCAGGGTTTTGTCCAAACGTGGACCTGTGGGTACTTCGTGTGCTTCCAAAACAAACAATAGGTTATTGTTCTCCAACCTGCTTTTTGTCACTTTATAGTATTTTGTGAACAATTTCTTGTCAGTAAATACACACTTATGTCATTACTGTAATGACTGCTTAGTCATTATAATTTATTTTTATTTAGCCAGTTACTGGGCATGTGAATTGTCTCTGCACATTCACTGTGTAAGCATGCTTTTATGAGCATCCTTGTTATTTCCCTGTCCGATTATTTCCTCAAGATAAATTCCTGAGCATATAACTGCCCAGGCCTGGGCTCTGCACCTTGTACCTGCAAACCTCGAGGGGGTGGAGTGCCCAGTACAAAAGCTTTCTTGGGAGGAAGACACAGAAAGTGCCATTCATAAAAGAGAAATGTTAAATCAATACGAAAATTAAATAAAAAACAGATGTGAATTAAATACAGAAAGGTGAGTGCCACCGCTCATCTCCCAGCACGACTTTCCTCATTTAATCTTCTGTTAGAGAAACAGTTCCAGGTCTCTTCTGCACCCCCCTCCCAATCCAATGGGATCTAGCCTGTAGGTTTCTGGGGAGCAGAACAGTGAGCTAAATTATGTTATTGCTTCTTCACTGTTATTGGAACATTTTGAAGCTAAATCCAAACTAAGATTTTCTTACATGATTATATGTATTTTAAATGTCCTTCAGTGATGTGCAAACTGTGTAGAAATTTAGCTGGTGTCTGTCGAGAATGACATCACTAGCTGTGGTCCCCAAGATCCTGTCTTTCAGACAGAAGAGGCCTTTTGCGTGTCATGAACCCTCTGTCCATATGTTTCTTGTATCTTCTACCCCTGCTGTGGCACCCCGCTTTACTGATTTTCCAATTGTCAGCTTTTGGGGTCTCCAGTATAATGTTACAGACTCAGGATAATTCAAAGACTTCCATGGGGCTCACTTAGCCTGGCTGATCCGGGGCACTCACTCACTCATCAAAATGCTTAATTCATAAATTATCACAACCACCATGGAAAACAGTATGGAGGTTTTGAAAAAGTTAAAAGGTATTAAAAAGTTAAACCAGGACTGCCGTATGATCCAGCAATCCCACTGTGGGTGTGTCCCAAAGGGCCATCACTCTGGTAGAGAGAGCTGCACCCCATGCTCCTCGGAGCATTGTTCCCAGTAACAAAGACACGGAAACAACCTAAGTGGCCATTAGTAAAAGATGTGGTTTACATAAAAATGGAATATTTTTTAGCCTTGACAAAGAAGGAAATCCACTGTTTGTGGCAACGGGGATGGACCTTGAGGGTATTACGCTAAGTGGAATTAGTCTGATGGAGAAGACACATACTGTCTGATCTCACATGTGGAATGTAAGAAAGCTGAACTCAGAAACAGCAGAGCGGTGGTCGCCAGGATCTGGGGGTGGGGGTAAAAGAGATGATCAGAGACTATGAACATTGGCTATCAGATGACTAAACTCTGGAATCTAATGTACAGCGTGGTGGCTGTAGCTAATGATCCTATATTATATACTTGAAAGTTGCTAAGAGTAAGTCTGAAATGTGCTCACCACGAAAAAGAAACAGTAGTTACGTGATGGGATGCAGGTGTTAGCTAATGCTGCATTTTGTGTATGAGTGTATCAAACCAATACGTGGTAACCTTAAACTTACACAATGTCATCTGTCAATTATATCTCATCAAAGCTGGGAAACATGCACAATTCTTAGTGAATTCTTTTATTGTGGTAAAATGCACATAGGATTTGCCACAGACCATATGCAGTGAGCAGTGCAGGGCATTAGGCCCACCCGCGAGCTGCGCGCCCACCCTGCCGTCCGTCTCCAGCCTCCCCTTCCCACAGGCTCTGTCTCCCTGATCCTGGCGACCACCCTTCTGCCCTCCGCTGTGAGTCTGAGCGCCCTGGGTGTTTCGCAGAAGTGGAATCCTAAAGTATTTGTCCTGTGCCGGGCTGATCGCCCTCAGCAGTAGGTCCTCAAGGCCTCTCCATTTTGGTGAATCTTTACCGTTTATTTTCCATTTGATTCACTGCTTAGTGTTTAAATTATTTTTAAAGTCTGAACTTTCTAGGCCCCTCCTAACCCTATTTTACTTTACTCGGTCCGAGTTACTGATCTCACTGCCAGCCTTCGCCCCGTTCGTTTTCCTGTGTGCAGGCGGCAGTTGCTTCAGCTTATGGAAAGAAAGAGGCACCTGCTGCATGTGGACAAGTACCTGTTCCGGTCCTGGCTCAGCGTGCTCCCGCTGAGGAGCCTGGTGCCCTACGTGAAGCAGTTCAGCGACTACCTGAGCTGCCGCCCTGCCTGCGTCCTGGACTGTCTGCTGGGCACCTGCTACCGGTTTCAAGGCCTTGAGGAAGTGTCCTACAGAAATGCGGAGGTCCGTCACTCAAATAGCCTTGAGTCCTTAGCAAAAGTGGATCAGAAACTAAATATGCAGAGCCCGTGATTGTTTTTCTCTGAAAATTTGACAGGATGAAGCCCTTAGAAAGAAGAGAACTGGCAGTGGGTGGGGGCAGCCCTCGGGGCTGCTTTACTGTTTCAGTAACTTGAGGTCGGTAAACTGTAGCCATGTGTTATTTGTGACAGTACAAGACAGGATCCGCGTCGCCGTGGGGGTCGCCCCACTTCCTAGCTGTCACCTCTCCTTTCCCATTGGTGGAGGGGGAGAAGTGGTCACATTCTGAATCCTGATGTGTATTGGTAACAGACAGAAGATGGGCACATGAGCACTTACGAAACCTTGCTCACAGACAGAAAAGAATTCATTATTTTACCTTATTTCTGTTGGATGTTTTTCAGTTTTGTTTTTGCCAAGAAGGTGGCATCACGACTCAGTCTTTCCTGTTTTTCTTTCCTTTACTCCTAGGCTATTGAGAATGTGTTAAAGATGCTGTTGAAACTGCTGGATGCTCATCAGGACAGGTGAGTAGAAAGCAAAGCGTCATCTGTCCCTTGCCCACGGTGCCCCTCCGCTGATGAACAGCCTCCCACATTGGCTCTCCGGGTCAGAAGGTCATCCGTGTATGTCCTGCTTCTTTTTTTAAGTCATTAATGTAATCATCCTGTTTTTTTAAGGGAAAATAATAGATATTAGCTGCTAGGATTTTGTTTCTTTCCATCAGGCCTTTTTCTGTGCATTTTTTTCCATTTACTTTGCCATCATACCGCATATTCATGCTTACATCCCACACTCCTTTAAGCTTTAGTCTGCATGCTTTTTCCAAGTCAGGTCAGCTGAAAATAAAAATGAAAGGTGGCTTTACAGAACTATCTGAATTCATTTGCTCCTGCAAATTTGTGTGGCCTCTGACACCCTGAATCAGGGACAGTATACAGAGTACAGGACAACGAAATAGGCCCATGGGGATGACGTGCTTTTGCAGAGTCTGGGGTCACTTCCAGCGTCGCCTTACCTGAATTCCTAGGCTGCTCAGGATGGAGTGGGTGCCAGGTACCCGTTACTGTCAGGCGCCTGTGAGGCCAGGGAGCTCACCTGTGGCTGGGTGTGACGGGGGCACCCCCGGGGCTGCTCTTGTACCTTCAGAGCCTCCTAGCCAGTCAGTAACAGATGTGAGCCCTGGCCGCACAGAGCTCGGAGAAGCAGCATGTTCTAGCATTTCTTTCTCTTTCTCCCACCCTCCCTGTGTCTACCTGAAATTTTTTCAGATTCGTGTAAATCTTTAGTAATATACATCCCTAGCTTTTTTTTTTTTTTCAAATGGGGAACACACTTGAAAAGAGTTTTTAACTTGTTTTTGTTAAAAAAAAAACCCAAAACAGTTCAGACCATGGAGGCAAACTGGAAGGACTTTGCTTCCTTTTTATCTTAGTCACAAGTTCAAGACTGAAATTTTCCAGATGTTAACCTAAATGGGATGAAATACATGCCTTAGTTGTAGGTATTTTAAAGGGAAGGAACGCGTTATGGCTAATGGAAACTTTTCTCATTTCTGCTAAGTTCCTTTGGTGATTTCTCTTTAACTCTTTGCGGGGTAGGATTCTTGAGGAGCCCTTGACAGTCCTACAGTCCTACCTGACTGTGTGTCTGAAACTTCACGAATCTACCTGCAAAATCACAAAAGAGCAGAAGTATTATGAGATGCCTGCCTTATCTGCTGAGATGGTTTGCAGAATTATTAAACTTAAACCTCTAGTGGTAAGTGGAACACACACATATAATAATGTCATACCCAGGATAGGTATGGGGTTTCAAGTAGCCTCAATTCCAAAAGGAGATGGGCTAATTCTGAGATGGCTGGAGTGGCCCAGAGTGGCTGATTCTGTCATCAGATACTTGTGGCGTATCCGCTTGATGCTGGATTCTGTTCTGGGCATCGAGGATATTTTGGTGAACCAGAGGCTGCGCCCTTGCCCTCCTGGGGCTTCCGTTGGAGGGAGGCAGGAAGAGAAGGGAGGCAGGGAAGGAGTTAAAATGTCAGCAGAGAATCACAGAGGACGGGAAGAGGAGCAGAGCGGGTGGTCGGGGTGTCAGGCAAGGCCCCCTGAAATGCTCTTCCTGTTCGCTCTAATTCAGTCCAGTAGCAGAGTGCACACGTTAAGGGACGTGCCAGTGCCTTCCGAGCAGCTGCGTGCCCTCACGCCACCCTCCGCACCAAGCTCTAGGAAGCCCCGCACTCTGTCCCCTAACCCGGCACACCTTCCAGGGTAGCCACCCTTCTGATTTCTGCCATGTAGATTAGCTTCGCCTGTCTTCGAACTTTCTGTGTTTTGCATCTGGCTTTCATCATGTGTCATCACGTCTCCGAGATTCCTCCGCGTCATTCTGTGTATCAGCACTTCGCCCGTGTTTGCTGTGCGCTGTTCACCCACCCGAGCTTATGAGCTTCAGTTATAGGCAGTGTAAGGTTTTCTGTTGGGACCAGCCAGGTATTTGTTAGCCGTATTACAAGTAGGAACTGTGACGTTAGGGATGTAAAATAATTTTAAGTAGAGTATATGTTTCAACTTTATTTCGTTCAGTTGGTCTCCTTTAGAATACCATGGACACATTTTAAAATAAATATTGGTAAAATGGTGGCTTCCTCCTGAAGTGGGTGTCATTTAAACCATCATAAGCAGGTGCCAACGTCCAAATAAACTGTTAAGAAATTCGTTAGTTGTTTAGGGTGTATTTCCTGGCAGAAATCACTGTCTTAAGATTGTTTGGGACCTCATATTAGTGTAATCCACAATGTGGTCAGAACACTGCCCACGCCAGAAAAACAAAGCTTTGTGAAACTGAGGTGAGACACAGGAGAAGCATGAGGAGGTTCCGGAGAGCTTTGGTAGGATGCTGGTGTAAAGGCTGATGGGATTGACAGGCGGCCACATGGGAGGAGACGAGGAGCAGAGGTGAGGGCTCTGGCTTAGATTTCGGGGCTTGGGTTGTTCACTTATGCATCCCTGCCTGGCCCAGTGTGGGCACAGGGGACAGACACTAGATGGAAAAGAGGAGGGTCCTGGCACCAGGACTTGTAGGAGGGGCGCCACCCAGCAGGCACAGTTGTATCTCAGGGCTCAGTGCTAAGCTGGATTGCCAGTAAGATGCCCCGGGAGCAAAGGGCAGGGCCTTCAGAGAGCGCCGGTGTTCCCGCGCCTCAGAGTCAGGGAGGGGGAGCCCGTGTGGGGGGCCTTGGAGTAAGGGCGGCGTAGCTGGAGGAAGCCGAGTTCTAGGGAAGGCTGGATCACAGAGGGCGTGCACACCGGGCCAGAGCTTCTGGATTGTTCTGGAAGGTTCTGTGCCCTTCCCAACCCCTCCCACATGGCTAGCGCTTCCTCATCCTTCAGGGCAGAGCTCCCTGCCACCCTCGCTGGGCACAGCCTCCTCTGTGTGCCTCGAAAATGCCTTGCAGTTTTCCCACTGGCACGCGCCACAGTTTCCACCACAGGCTTGTCCGTCTGTATGTCTGTGCACCGCTGGTCTCCTGCTCCAGCAGGAATGGCGTCTGCTTTGCCACCACATCTCCCAGCCTTGGGGCACATGGTGGTTCTCGGAGCCTCCAGAGGGAGGGAGTGGCACCAGGTCCAGTCATTGTGGGTCCTGACACTTACAGTGTGTGTTGCAGAGAACGCTTGCGTGCGCGCGCGCGCACACACACACACACACACACACACACGCAGGTGTGGGGGCTGGTAAATGTGCTTCTGGTGAGGACGGAGGAAGGAAGGGAGGCAGGCATCACAAGAGCCTGATGCTGGGGAAAGGGATTTTGGGGAGAATAAAGGAGAAGCCGCACCCAAAGACAGCAAGGAGAGCAGGGGCTGGGCTCCCTGAGGCCACAAAGGCCCGCTGGTGTCGGGGGTGCAGGGCTTGCACGGCCCCCTCGCCTGGGTCCTCCGGGCCGCCGGCAGTGCTGCTGGGGGGCCTTTCCCATCCCCTGGAGGAGGTGTGACGGTGTTGCCTCCAGTTGGGCCATGGAGATCCGCCCATCGACAAGGCGGTCTGGTCTGATGCCCCTGGACAGGGTGGCTGAATGTCACATTAATGACCTTGCTTCTCTCCCCATTTCTCCCAAGTCATCCGTGTTCCAAACACTCAGAGGAAATTGAAGTGCTGTAGGCTATGCCGGTGCCAGTGCTGGTGCACGCATGTGCGGCTGCAGGGCCGAAGCCGTTGGCTCTGCAGACCGGTGAGGCAGCCCGCAGCTCCCCGACTGATAATCAGTGTCTCTCTCTCTCCCGCCCTCTCCCTCTCTCCCTGGAGCAGGCCTCTCCCGAAGGGCAGGGAAATGAAATGGGAAAGAAGAATTCAGTAAAAGCAGTCTTCCAAGATACCCTCACCACTACTAGGACTTGGCTCAAGAGGATCTTTAGGAGGGGCATGTTCCAGAACACATATGAGCGTCCTGTCTCATTCGTTTATCATGATGAGATCGAGGTAAGCTCCACCTAGGCAGAGGGGATGCTGAGCAGGGCCGCAGCCAGGGGATCCCACCCTGGATGGTGGTGGCTTCCCCAATGGGGTGGCCCCAGCGGTGCTCAGGCAGCCCAGCCCAGGGACACAATCTCCCCCGGCCTTCCATCCAGCCTCAGAGCAAAGTGGGTGCCCCTCCCTCTGTTTGTGAGGACTTTGAGCCAGCTGCCGGGACACGATTCTAGAAAGAGGAAAGCAACCCAGCCAACAGCCCTCTGACCTCATTTAGCCAGATTTCAATAAGCTGTTGCCTGACAGGGATATGTGAACAGGATAATCACAAAGTCATGCAGATGGAGCTGTGCATGAGCAGAGACAGCTGAGACTCGGGATCTCTCAGACTTAACCTGCCCACAGAAGGGAAGGGGTCGTTAACCCGAATGCCTGGAGCACGGAACCTGAGCGCTCATGCTCAGAGGAACAAAATGCACGTGAATCTTGAGCTTTATTTAGAACCTTGTCTGATGGTGGAATGGATGTAGCAATTCTGGAGTATTGTGCGTGCACTGTAAGGCCAGGCAAATGAGTGCAGTTGGAAGCCAGGGCTCCTTCTGGCTGTGTAGGAGGGAAATGTGGACCAGGGAAGCAGGAACACCCCAGGGATTGGAAGAAGCCAGTGGTCCTCTGCATTTGGGATCCGGAAAGCAGCAGTGACCTTCAGCTCTCTCCACACCAAGTGCCTGGAAGTAGCCTCCCTTTCCCTCCAGCACACAGAGCCCAGCCATGGCTTCTGAGGACCATCCCCACCGAAGGAAGCCTGTGCTTCCGGAATCAACAGCAAGTCCAGGGCTGGGAAGGAAGGGTGGAGCCAGAAGGGAGCAAGTGCCCCAGGACGGATGGCGGCATGTCCCCGGGGCACAGGACTCGCTGCAGTACCGTGTCCTAGGTTAGACCCTGGGAGGCAAAGGGACGCTCGTGAGATCCAGGTAGGCCTGCAGTGTGGTTGGTGGTGATCTGTCAGCCCTGACTTCTTAGCCTTGACAGCTAGGCGCTGCGGCTGTGTGACAGGGTCTAAGCTCCATATGTGGGAGAGCGCTGTGTTGTCTTCACACTATTTCTATAGATGTAAAATTATTCCACGTTTTTAAAGGAAGGTGAAAGAAGCAAGCCTGAAGGGGCTTTGGCTGGCCAAGCCAGGCAATTTGAATATCCAGAAGAGTTGTACCAGGGGTGGATTCAGTTCACTGATATTTTAAACATGTTTACAGAACAAAAAGGGGGAGGGAGGCAAGCCTTTTTTTCTTTTGTAGAAGAAAACTGAGTACTAATGTGTAGAAGAAACCGTTGCGGTAGAAAGTCCTCGTTCTGTAGCACGGTGGTGACAGTGGGCTCGTGAGAGCCAGCCACCGATGCCGCAGTCAGGAGCTAGAAGGTGTCAGAGCAGATAACAGAGTCCCCCCCCCCCAATGCAGATTCCCTCCTAATACAGAGGAGGGACGAGCCCCTGGGCAATGGGGCGATGTGGCGGAGTGGCCAGCCCTGGTGTGGCGAGGACCCCATGCCCTCTTGTCTGAGGGCCAGCAGCATCTCCGACATGTGAGGCAGATGGGGGGAAGGTGCCTGGCCTACACAAAGTACATTTTCAGTGTAGTGCCACTGAATAGTGTTCCCACCAAAAACACTTCATATGACTCTGAGTCGTGGGAGCATTTGGAGACAAGTCAGGAGGGGGGTCGGTGTAAGACAGTGGACTGTGCACAGGGCCCCTCGTGAGCTGTGCTGGGCATGGCGCCTGTGCTCTGGGGGTGTGGCCATGGTGGTAGCGACACCTGCCCAGGTCCCTGGCAGGCCAAGTGACGTGACACCTGCATTGCGCCTCCCAGTGGTTCGGGGGAAGAATGTGGGTCTTTATAGGGAGACTCGAGAACGTGATGGGGAGATAAATGTTTTTGATAGTCACACCTGGGGGATCTGGTGGGAGGTATGTGGTGTTTGCCATTCTTGCAAGTTGTCTGTACATTTGACATTTTTTGGAAAAAACAAACAAACAGGGAAATCTTTTCAGAATAAAAACCAGTTGCACAATGGAAGGACCTAATGGTCGCCTGATGCAGCCAGGGCCCTGCATTTCCTGGGGCTGAAGGCGTTGCCCTGATCGGCACTGACAGGGCTTGCCAGTGACAAGCATCAGGACGCAGGGGTCCTCAGTGCCCAGGGCTCTGGGTCTTACCACAGCCGCCTTTTGTGTAGGATTAGGCTGTGGTACTGACGCATGCATGTTGCAGGTCTGGAGGCGGCTGGTGGAGATGCCCTTCCCCCTGGAGCGCTGGAGGGAGTCCTTGCTGGGGGACATGGAGGGGAGAATCAAACAGGTACCGGCGGGTGGGGTTCTGTTCAGGCGTGGGATAAACCGAAGCACCTGTAACAACCCATAGATGTATGTGAACGGAGCGCTTGAATGGACAGCGCTGCTATGCCGGGGCATGGGGTAAACCTGAGCTGCATTCTGAGCCAACCTTAATAGTTGGATGTTCTGGGATATAGCTGGATACCTGCAGTGAGGCTCTGAGAAGAATAAGGGGACAGGGCCTTGCCGCCAGCAGAATCCCAGGCACAGCCCGGGCAAACCCTCCTTATTCAGGAACTCTGGTTGGCTTCTTGGTGACAGGCACCTCATTAAACCCAGTGACGGGTGGGGAAAATGCAAAAGGGCTCCTCATTTTTAAGCAAGTCCTGTTACTCTAGGAAAATGAGGGTTCTTTTTAAACATGGCATGAGAATTGTATATGTAACTGTTAAATGGATGTTTTTAAGAAAGTGGAAGCGAGGAAAAAGTCACTTATTTTTCAAGATTACATGTTTCCGTGAGCTGCTGTGCAGAGAGGCCTTTTCTGTGAAGTGGGAAGAGAGGTGGTCTGAATTGTAGCCTTTTGGGGCCAATGTAGGGGGTGAAGTACTTGCTCAGCATGGATGTGAAGTTAAAATAATGGCAGGTGAAAGTACAAGGGTGCTTTCATTCTGCAGAGTAGGCACGTGGTGCCCCAAAGCTCTCAACCCTCGTCTCCATCCTGCAGGGGACACCTCTCGCCCAGATCTCTGTCTTCTGCAGCACCCAGTGGGTCTCCGTAGGCCCAGAAGACAGGGTGTCAAAATGCTTTCAGAAGTGTGTCATCGAAGCTGTGAGCTCCGCCTGCCAGGTGAATGCCCCTGCCTTGGGGAACGCTCTTGGATTCATCAGTTAAAGGCTGTTGGCACCTGCTGGTTTGGAGACCCTGCACCGACACAGGGGTCCCCCTCCTAGCCTAGAGGAACGGTTCTGAAATCCAGTTCCCTTGACCCACTCCTAGAAATGCCGCTCAGCTTCCTGCCAGCCCACGTTGTCACAGCCACTCTCACACAACCTTGAATGAAGCAGCCTGGCAGGTTGCACCTAAATACCCCATTATCATCAGTGAGAGTGGATTTGTTTTGTCTGACCACTTGCTTTGCAGGTGTGCAGGAAAGGACTCCAAAGGTCGACAAAGCAGTGTTGGAAGAAAAATGTAGGGAGCTGAAAAGATTTTAACAGTTCATATTGGGCTTTTTTTTTTTCCCTTGAAACGTGGAAAGAGATTCTGTCTCACAGCCGCTTAGGAGTAGCCTTACTCCATGTATGTGTGTGTGTGTGTGAGAGAGAGAGAGAGAGAGAGAGAGAGAGAGATCTTTAGGGTTTTTTTATATATAAGATCATGTCATATGCAAATAGAAATAGTTTTACTTCTTGCTATCCAATCTGGACACCCTTTATTTCTTTTTCTTGCCTGATTACTCAGGCAACACCCTCCACTGCACCGTTGAGTAGAAATGGGGCGAGTGGATGTCCTCGTCTTGTTCCTGATGTTACCAGGAAAGGTTCAGTCTTGAATCACTGAGTCTGATGTTGGCTGTGGGTTTTTACAGATGCCTCAGGTTAGGGAAGTCCCTTCTATTCCTGGTTTGTGGAGTGTGTTCATATTGGATTTTGTGCCGTGCTTTCTCTGCATCTATTGAGGCAGTCCTGTGCTTTTTTCCTATTGATACAATGTATTGCATTACCTGATTTTTAATTTTTTTTATGTTAAACCAACCTTTCATCCTGGGATGAGTCCCACTTGATTGCGGTGCATCATCCTTTTTCTGTGGTGCTGGACAAGTTTCTTCCTTCCCTTCAAATATCAGAAAGCATCTGTACTAAACTACCTTCACTCTGTTTTTTTACTAATTACTAAAACTTTTTCTGAGAACTTTGAGTGTAAAGAAGGAAAACACTTTGTTTTTTTGGTGGAGCATCAGAAGGAGAATTACAGTGGATTTGCAGCCTTTAAAAGAATTACAGTGTAGGAACCCAAAGTACCACATGTATTCATGGCTTGTTCATGATGTACCTGGTGTTTTTCATGATATGAAAGTCTAGGAAAAGGTAAAAACTGGCAGCGAGTCAGAAGGAAAGGGGCTGTGACTTGTGGGTTGTGTTCTGTGTGTATTTGTGTGCATGTGTCCCACATCGTGTCACGTAAGAAGACCGAACACAGGGAGATGGAAATGCCTTAAGAAAAGGTAAAGATTTTACTCTTTTGCTTTTTTTGAGTCCCAGAAGAGTTCCAAAATGCTACTGGGCAAGTAGTTTACTTCCTTTATTCAAAAGCAAACCAATAAAAAATACATCCTAAACTTCTCTCCTTACTTCTAGTCTAATACCAGTATCCTTGAGAGAATCTCCTCCTGTGACTTGTGGAAACTGGGGACCCTTGTGTCTGCTGTGATCACGAAGTCCTGGCCGAGAATCAATGGGGAAGTTGTGGTCACCCTGGATGAGGTCCTAAAACACCTGCTTTTTTGGCCAGACACCAAGCATGTCTTGAAATTGTTTGGTATGTTTATGGGTGTGTGTGGGGAAAATCTGCTCTGTCCACTCGGTGTCCTCCTGCCCCCTGGCGAGGGCGGGCTATTTGACGTGATACTCAGGAAAGGCTGATGTTTGACAAAGGAAGCAGATTGGATGGAGGGACCCAGGAGGGTCCAGGGTACCTTGCAATGTAAATAAGAACCAATACTGAAAATCGTCATCCTTTGAGTACTTGCTGTGCACCTGCCACTATTGCACATAGAGTCCTTGAAATGGTCCCAAACATCCTCCTTAAGATCCCCATTTTTCAGAAGAGGAAACTAAATTGGAGAAGGTAGTGTGACTTAAAGGTCTGGGAGATAAGGATTAAGAACTAAAATTGAAACCCAGGTGTGTCTGGCTCTAACACACACTCTCTCACTCTGAGATGGATGGAAGTGTCCGATCCAGTGTCGGCCCGAACAAGACCTAAGCACTGTCCGATTCTTCTAACTGCACCCCCTATGTCCCCAAGCTCTTTGTGATCAAAGTTGGGGAGACACAGGTGCCGCCCTGAAAGCATCGTATTTAGGTTGACCTGTATGTTGTTAGACATAGAAGGCCCTGGATGTGGACCTGAAAATCCCAGGTTGGATTATTCCGATTCTCAGTTCCGTCAAATCACCGGGCAGCCAAGGAGCAGCTGAGTTCCCACGTGTGGCTGTGGGAGAGAGAATCACATCACTGATGTGGGACTTTTATGTATGTTATTAAAAGCTCCTCACTTGAAAGGTCATATTTGTATTTTCGTATTAATAGAACTTATTTTTAGAGTACTTGTAGTTTCACAGGAAAACTGAGCAGAAAGTACAGAGTTCCCGTATTCACACCTCCCGCCCCTGACACAGTTTCCCCTGTTAATACTGTCTTGCTTTGACGTGGTGCATCTGTTACCCCCGTCTATCCAGGCCTGGTATGTCAGTGATAACTGACGTCTGGAGTTTGCATTAGGGCTCACTCTTGGTGTTGTTCAGCCTACGGGCTTTAACAAGTATGTAATGACGTGTCCACCAGTGTAGTGTCATACAGAGTCGTTTCAGTGCCCTAAAATGCCCTGTGCTCCATCCATTCACCCCTCCTTGCCCCCTCCCCTGCAGTTGTCTTTTCCAGAACGTTATACAGTTGGAAGCATATAGCATGTGGCCTCTTCAGACTGGCCTCTTTGAGCAAATGCATTCGAGGCCCCTTTTAATCGCTTATTTCTTCCTGTCCCTGAGTAACATTGCATCGTGTGGCTGGACCATAGCCTGTTTATCCATTCACCTACTGAAGGATACCTTGGATGCGTCCAAGATTTTGCAATTATGAATAAAGTTGCTGTGTTTGTTTTTAATGGTGCAGATAAATTTGGTCTAATACTGTGCAGCCCTAATATTATGGGGAGATAAATCTCTGGTGGTTCAACTAAGTAGATTTAAAAATTCTACCCTCTAAATTGATGCTCAAATTCACATTCAGAATTTTGCAAGATAGCAGAGCTGCAGGGAGGATCAGGTCGTCCATTGATGCTTCCCTGTTTCCATAATGAAACGGGCCCCACGGGCCGTTCAAGGGCCCTTGCTGGGTGTGAGGGCATCCAGGGGAGGGATCCTCAGCGAGGAGGCATCTGAAGGAGGTCGGTGAAGGTTGAGGGGTCTCAGGTACTGAGGGGGCACGGAGTTTAGAAACCTGAGAAATGTTCTCCTGGCTGGTTTGGCCGTTGGAGAAATCACCTTCGTGAAGGAGGAAGTCAGCGGGCAACAGGTTTGGACAAGGCAGAGGCGGAACCTAGTGGTTCGGGAAGCGCGCGTAGGAACTCAGAGTGCCTTGCAGAACGGCGGCTTGCTGGGAACCCTCCTGCGTAACAGGGACGGGGGGGGCCCGGAAGTGGGGTGCCCATGGTTTTACCTCTGTTCTTAACCTGATCAGGAACCAACAAGACGGTCTTAGCGAACATTACGGAGAACGGCAAGAAGCTGATGGCGGTTGTGGACAATGTGCTTGCAAAAGTCACCGGGGACCTGTTGAGTGGAACGATTTTAGTCGGACAGCTGGAGCTGATCCTGAAGCACATGAATCACTTTCTTGACATCTGGCAATTGCGTGAGTGTCAGGCCAGGATGTGGACTTAACAGTCAGTGAGGGGTTCCAAGGATGAGGTCTGTTTGCCTGTGTGTGTTGTGGGGGTGATGTTTGTCGTCTGTGTGATGAGTGGCTTTCTGGCCAGTAAGTTGCAGAGGTTGGCTTTGCATCCTCAGGAAAATAATGGGAAAATTATACAACGCTGACAAGAATACCTGCTCTGTTTTCATTCCACATTGCTGAGCACGTGGGCCGCTTGAGAACGTGGCTGTGTGTGCGGCTTTATCGCTCTGCGGCCTTGAATGTGGAACGGATTTAAAGGGAGGTGCAAGAAGTGGGTTGCCATGGAAAAGGATATGTTTGTTTGACTGGGTTACATTTTTTATCCCCCCAGAGAGAGAAAGTATTTCACTCCAGGAGAAAAAACATGATATGAAGAAGGTGCTGGATTGGAGAAGGAATGAACTAATATTCCTAATGAGAGAGAAAAGATGCGTTGACAGCCTCCTGAAGATGTGTGGGAAGGTGAAGCACCTGATAAAAGGTGGTATTCTTAGGAATTGAAATAAAATCAAGGGGTGTCTTTAGGGGAGAATGGCCGAGGAGGACACAGTAAAACCTATCGTAATCATGGTGCTGCATCTTGGAGGGGAGGCTTTAGTAATGTGTTCATTTTTAACAAAGTCATGCACTGCTCTCTGGCATTTTCTGCCGTAGCTCTAGATGATGTGTGTAAACATCTGCCCAGCTTTTCAGTTCTGAGTATTCTCCACACGGAAGAGGAGGACGCAGATCTGTGTTTTTCCGAGCTCTGCCCGGCACACATCACCTGTTCAGTCTCCCTTTCCTCCTGATTACATTATGATTTTCATTAGCTCACTAATCAGGGTTTAAGTGATCACAGCTGTGTAAATACACTGTTCTCAACCCAGCCACCAAATAGACCACGATGATTTTGTGTTTCTTGCACGAACTTTGTTTTCTCTAGAATTGAAATTCTTGTCTTGTTCCCATGCTATGTTTTCAGTGCATTTATTTTTAATTTACCAACTGTTTGAATTTCCTTGCAAGGTGATCAGGGTGATCTTTCAGAAGGAATCTCCCCAAACGGGAGGAATGTAGTTCTAGCATCTTCCTTCACCAGCCCAGGGATGTCCTTTTCCCCTCTCCTCGGATTGAACTATTCCCTGGAGCCGTGACTTCCCTCTCTCCCTGCTGAATTTCAGCAGAACATAGCCTCTGTTAATCTCCCTGAGAAAGGGCGATAGGAGGTTCACGTCCTTGCGTTTCTGAAGCCACCTACCCTTGAGTGTGGCTGTTTGGCTCCGTGGGAATCACAGATGGGGAACCCTCTTCCTGTGGGACTTTGGGTGTGTCGGTCCGGAGTCTCTGCAGTGTCACTTTGGAAAGTCAGGAGCAGTTCTAATTTCTGATCCTTTGTAGGCAACATATTTTCTCTCTCTGGAAGCTCTTGAGATCTTTGTGCTCCTGCTATTCTGAAATTTCATCGTGATATGCCTTGGTATGAACCAGTTGTCCACCATTGTGCGTAATCATGTGGGTCTTTCTAATCCGGAAACCCAAGAATTTGTGTTCTGGGAAATGCTCTTGAATTGTTTAACTGTTTTTTTTTCTCTTGCTGGAGTTCACATTAATTGAAGATTGGACCTCCTGGGATGGTTAACTTCCATCATTTTTCTCCCCTACTTTTCATCTCTTTGTTTCTCGCTCTCCTTTCTGAGAAATTTCCTCAGAAATTCCAACCTTTCCGTTAAGTTTTGCATTTCGGTTCTCACATGAGTTTCGTTCACAGGAACTCCTATGACCCTTTTTACTCTCCCGTTCTTGTTCGTGGTTGCTGAACCTTACCTTTCTGAGATTACTGATATTTTTGGTTTAGAGGTTTTCTTCTCTTTTTCTTGCATAGTGTCCTATTTCCTCTGAGTTGCTTTTATCTCGTGGTGCGTTTTAATTCCTGTTCTTCATGTGAAAGACGCCCCAAGTCCCAGCGGTGCACAGTGTGCGCTCAGGGAGTTCTGCGCCGGAGGCACGGCAGACGCAGCCTGCCTCCCCGGGCTGGGACTCCGTGCACCGGGTCTCGGGGGTCCTGTGATTTCCCGCCTCCTAGTTTTACTGCTGTGGACTCCTCCTCCGCTCTCCCTGACCCTGTCAGTTTATGGCTTTTTAAAACTATCTCTACTCAGACACTGGCGTGGGGACTGGGGAGGGAGGGAGAGAAGGCAGGTGCAGTTTTCAAATGGCCATCTGCATGCAGACATCCCAACAACCTTTGTCATGAAAACCGTTGGCCAAGGGGCCGGCCGTGGGGGGATGAGTGGATTCTTACTGAGGAAAATGCCAGCAGGTGTGTTCACCTGAGTTTCCCTAAGAGCAGCGAGTCCAACAAATACCAGGGAAGTAACATAAAATGATGCCCGACTAGAGGTCTGACTTCTGACTTTCTCTTCTGGTTTCAAAAGTGGACTTGGGAGAGATTGCGGCGAGACACTCGGAAGACCTCAGCAGCAAAAGACTAAGTGAGGCCACGACGGTGAGGTCGTCGCTCGCCTCCTCAGACCAGAGGCCCACCACGCATTACAGCCTGAGCCCCCAGGTCGAGGAGATGGCCCGCCAGCTCAGCATGCTCATGGACAGCCATGTCTTCCAGATCTTCTGGGCAGAAGCCGCCAGGGCGCTGAGCGCATCCCAGGAGGAGGAGGAGGAGGCGCAGCCAGCCCTCCAGCCCGGAGACGTGTATCGGCAGTTGTACCGCCCTTGCTTCGAGAGGTTCACGGGTCTGTACCAGGATCTGAAGTCAGGAGAGATCACCTTTGGGGAAGTCGATGCCACCTTCAAAGACTTTGTGGACAGATACAGCCACCTTAGCTACAACCTGCAGATCATGTGCGCCCTGGATCCCAGTGACCCCAGGGACTGGATCACGGAGCGGGTGGAGCAGATCAAGGAATACCACCACCTGCACCAGGCGGTCAGCTCGGCCCAGGTCGTCATGGAAGCCAAGGAGAATCTGGGTCTGACGGGTGACTTCAGTGTTCTCCACACTTTATTAAGCTTTGTAAGTTATCTTCCAGGGACTTCTGGGGCGGAGGTGGGGGTCCTAGCTTGGACTTGCCAGGCACCTGGGCTCCTGGCTTTAAAAGCTGGTTGATGCCTGATACAAGGGCTTTGTTTCCACCTTTGCTTGTAAATGGTACTTGTGCTCCTGGCTAAGGAGAGTTGGGTCTGCGTGAGGATCGAGAAGTTGAGAACACGCGACGATCCCCTTAGTAGTCAGACATTTGTAAGGAGTCATCCGAGCTCACAAGGTCAGAGGGCACAGAAAGGATTCACGCTCTTGGCCGCCCTTGTCCTGGGGCCAGCTGGGCACGGTGCACGGCCAGTCACTTCGCTGAGACCTGGGAGGCGAGTCCTTTGTTCTCTGCTCTCAGGCGAGCATGTAGACGACGTCCTGGCACCTGTACCCCAGGCAGACAGGCAGCGGGCATAAACTTGAGTGCCCAGTGTGGCATCATGCTCCCAGCACTGTGTCTTCACCTGTGAGACAGGAGAGAGAACGGTGCATACAGGCAGGGATGTGTGTAAGTTGCTTCGTGGAATGCCGGGTGCAGAGGCATAGCGGTCACTGCTGACGGGGCGCGGGTGGCAGCGGAGGCCAGAGCATCCATTCAGGATGAGACGCCGGGTGCAGATGTTGGAGGGCAGGGGGTGGCTGCTCAGGCTGGGGTTCCTTGTCTTACAGACAGATGACTTTGAAGACTTTCGCCACCAAAAGCTGGACCGGATCAGCAAGCAGCTCATCTCTGCCAAGAAGCTGCTGCAGGGCATCGACGAGGCCCGGCGCCGGTGCCTGCGGGAGCTGTCCCTCAGGACGGAGTTCATCGGCTGGGTCCGGGAGGCGCTCGGAGGTGCGGCTGCTCCCGGAGCTTCCCAGGGCTGCCCCGAAGCTGACAGGCCGTCCCTCCCCTCGGTCAGCACAGTGCCGGGACAGACGGACGCCGTCTGTGCTCAGGAAACACGGGGCCCTTGTGTCCAGCATGGGCCTCGTTGGCTGTCGGTAGAATTTTCACCACAACAGTATTTCTCCTGTGTGGTGGCAAAGCTGTTTCTTCGGCTGCTTTACTTTTGCCCGCGCTCTGGGCACTTGCTGTGGAGAGCTGGCACCTGGCCCCCGGCTTTAACATCTGGGCGGGGGAATCTGGCAGCGTCCTTCCGGAGTCCTTGCTGGCGCTTTACGTCACGCCTGATACGGCAAGGGCTCGTGAATAGTGTGCGTGCTCCCGGGCCAGTGAGAGCGGGATCTTAAAGATCCTGCCCCTTGTTGCCTTTACCTCCAGTACAAGGTGAGATCTAAGTGCATCGACTCGCCGCTGTTGTGCGCGTCTCTTCTGGCCGAGGGCTTGGCAGCCTTTCAGCAAAATGGCTTAGGCGCTGTGGCACAGTAACTCACAGGGGAGCCAGAGGCGGCGGAGGGGAGGCGGTGGTGCTTTGCGGCAGGGCCATCCCCTCCAGCCTTGCCGCTCCCTGCTGCGGGCTCCTTGACCCACTGTGATGCACACCCCCAATTTGTAATTAGCCCAAAGAGATATATCTCCATTTTCTATAGTTAACATAGTATTTACTGGTTGAGCCTCTTCCATTTTGCATAAGCTGGGGGTATCACATGGATGGATTAAATGAAATAACAGCGCACGAAAGCCCCAGGGGGTGCCTGGATATTGCTGTTGCTCAGAAAGGCTGGGTGCTGGCTACTGGTTTCAACGTAAGCTGCAGAGAAAAGGTGTTCAGATTCTTATTAAAAGCAGAAAGTGGGCAAAACTCTAAAAACCTACCGCATGTCCATTTATAGCTTCGCTAAGGATTCGGGTCCCAGGTCTGTGTGTCACGTCCTCACAAGCACCACGCTCACCTGTGTCCTCTTGCCCCAAGGCATCACTGAGCTGAAGGTGTTCGTGGACCTGGCCTCCATCTCAGCCGGGGAGAACGACATCGACGTGGACCGGGTGGCCTGCTTCCACGATGCCGTGCAGGGCTACTCCCCTCTGCTCTATAAGCTGGACACGAGCGCAGGTTTCGATGAGCTCATGACGCATCTGAAAGAACTGTGGAAGGCTCTGGAAAATGACCAGCACCTGCCCAGTAAACTCGTAAGTTTTGTTTCCCTGTTGCAGGTGAAGCTTACAGATCGCTTGGCCACACCAGAGGCGTGTGGCAGTGATGACGCTTCCGTGCGGCAGGCGTTTAGGCAGCCTTTTAAAAGAAGGTTTGAAAACAGTTCTTCATATGTGGAAATGCTTTCTCTGCCTTGTTATGTTAGGAAGCGCGGTCCAAAATCACAGAGGTGAGAGTAACATCTGTGATGCAAAACACACGTGCAGGAACGTGTAGGGGAGAAGCGTGCTGCGTTCCCAGCAGGCGCTCTGAGTGGTGATGGTACCTGCAACTCAGTTCTGTGTTCTGTTTGGTATTTTCCACGTTTTCCACAGTTGGTCTTGAAATTTTATTTTATCAGAAAAATAAACCCTTCAGTTTAAGTAAGCCAGCTGCACCACGGCCTGCGTAGACCTGTGCTACACACCTTAACTGGGGAGCCGGGATATTGTTGGGACGGCGGGTGCCGTGTGTAGGGGGCGGAGGGACAGACATGGAGAGAGCAGACAGAGGTGTTCCTGTTCCCTCTGCTGGAGGCTCTTGTCCAAATGAGAAGCCACCGTTGCAGTCTCCCCGTGGTGCTTCTGGCTGGACTTGGAGAGCCCTGAGCCTTAGAAGACGAGGCCTCACGGCCCTGCCCTCCTCAGCCCCAGCCCCTGGCCGGGGCCCTGCAGAGTGGCATCTTCCCTCAGAGAACCGGGTTTGTGCCCGTTCGCCCATCCGTGTGTTCTTATGTTCAGACTGGGTGCCTTCACGCGCTGTCCATGGCACCAGGCGTGGTGGGAGTGTGTAGGAGCGTAGGCCAGGCCTCCGCCACGGGGGGCTGTGCCCCGAGCTGGACAAGGGGAGGAGGCGTTTGCCCCCACAGAGGCGGAGGCAGGCGGAGACCGCAGCAGGAAGAGAGCAGGGCTGTCCTCCACCACAGCCTGTTCCTTCCTCTTGTGTCCCGACAGCGTGACTCTGCCAGGAACTTGGAGTGGCTGAAAACAGTGAAGGAGAGTCACGGGTCTGTGGAGCTGTCATCCCTGTCCCTGGCCACAGCGATCAACAATAAAGGCGTCTACGTGATCGAAGCACCCGCAGACGGCCAGAAGGTGAGCCACCCACACCCCGGGCACAGTCTGGAGGGTCTGTCTCCAGAAAGGTGACCTCTCAGTGTGCACCTTCCGCAGATTTCCCCAGACACGGTTCTGCATTTAACCCTTCCCGAGAGCCACGGGGACCAGGAGGAGGTGCGAGACTATTCTTTAGAAGAGCTGAAGGAACTTTTGAACAAACTGATGCTGATGTCAGGCAGGAAGGATCACAACAGCACTGAAGTGGAAGTATTCTCCGAGGTGAGAGCTGCGTTTGCGTCGGTGCTGAGCAGGTGTCGTCTGTGAGGGCTGAGGGCTCTCTGCCGCGTTGCCTGAGAAAGTAAGGACTTGAGTCTGGTCAGATTGCTGGGAATCCTTCTGCTCTTAAATACCTGGCAGGTTCAGCCAGTGGCTGTGCAGAACCGAACCTACATTCACGGCCCCAAGAGATGTCCCTGGCGTGGCAGGCCCATGGGGTCATAGCCTCTTCTTTTTTTTAAAAAAATTTTTTATTAAGGTATTATTGATATACACTCTTATGAAGGTTTCACATGAAAAAACAATGTGGTTACTACATTTACCCATATTATCAAGTCCCCACCCAGACCCCAATGCGGTCACTGTCCATCAGTGCAGCAAGTTGCCAGAGATCCACTATGTGCCTTCTCTGTGCTACACTGTTCTCCCCGTGACCCCCCACACCATGTGTACTGAACATAATGCCCCTCAATCCCTTCTCCCTCCCTCCCCACCTGCCCTCCCACATCCCTCCCCTTTGGTCACCACTTCCTTCTTGGAGGCTGTGAGTCTGCTGGTAAGTAGCCTCTTCTTAAGCTCCATAGACAGAATTGTCAGATAGTTGACAGTAAGGAAGAGATCACCCAGTGGACAGCTCTTAGAAAGAAACTTAAATTGCTTTATTCATTCTGTAAATCAGCAAGAATCCAAAAATATAAAGATTTAGGTAGGTATCCTTTATCAAATCCCAAGCAGCCACGCTGCTAAAGGCTCTCAGTTTATGTAACAGTCTCTGAGCTTTGTTTTGGCCTTTTCTCTTTAAAATTCGCTGGTACTTTAACACGATATCCTTTATAACATATTGCTTCCTGAAGAGGAATTTTCTTTGAGGCTGATTACGTAAATGTAGAAGGAAGGCCTGCATCAGCCTTCTGTGCCCCAGGCCCCACAGTGAGCCAGTGGACGGCACCGTCCCACGTCTGGCAGGTCATGAATCCTTGTGTGAGTCTAGACTGGACACGGCGCCCAAGCCCCTCTGTGACGCCTGTCCCATTCGCATCCTTGCCAGGTGTTCTGCAGCGTGCAGAGGCTCGTCCAGGCCTTTATAGACCTCCACTCTGCTGGGAACATGCTGTTCAGAGCCTGGAAGGCCAGGGTGTCCTGCGCTCCCCAGGACGGCGTCTCCATTCGGATGGACTTCTGCTTGGAGCTGGTGGGCCAGCTCATGGGGAGTGGGCCGGTTGCCCGGCTGCTGGAAGCCCTCTGCTTGCAGATGGAGAAATTCTTGGAGGAGTGGAAGGAATTTGTGGCTGAGAAACGGGCTGCCCACTTCTACCTCAACTACTACACCGCCGAGCAGCTGGTGTATCTGAGCACGGAGCTCAAGAAGCAGGCCCCCAGCGCCGCCGCCCTCACCATGCTGTCCTTCATCAGGGGCAACTGCAGCCCGGGGGACGTGGCCCAGGCCTGCAGCGGACCCGCCAGCGAGGCCACCCGCCAGCGCGAGAGGACGGTGGTGGAGGAGCTGCCGCTACTGCTCTTCTCCGCAGGCAGCCTGGGGGACAAGCTGCAGGTCCTCACACAGCAGTCGCTGGCCTGCATGAGCGCCTTCCTGCCCCACTGCCTGGACCTGGAGGCCTTGGGCTGCGGTCTGGCCCAGCTGGCGAGCATGGGGGGGCCTCCCGTGCAGCGGCAGCTCCCGAAAGGCCTGCAGGCCGGCCAGCCAAACCTCATTGTCTGTGGCCACTCTGAGGTGCTGCCGGCCGCCCTGGCCATCTACATGCACACCCCCGACCAGCCCCTGCCCACCTACGATGAGGTGCTGCTCTGCACCCCAGGAACCACGTTTGAGGAGGTGGCGCTCCTCCTGCACCGCTGCCTGGTGCCAGGCTCCCTGGGGTGCAGGGTCTACAGCCTGCTGTTCGCAGACCTGCTGAGCTACGAGGTGGCCTGCCAGGCCGAGGCGCTCTTCCTGCGTCTGTGCACGAAGTGCCACCGGGAGGACTACCAGCTCCTGATGGTCTGTGACAGCGAGCGGGAGCATAGCTACCTCCCCTCGGCCTTCAGCCGCCACAAAGTCCTTGTGGTCCCCCAGGCGCCCCTCGAGGCCTTCCAGGCCTACCTGGCCCGTCACTACCAGGTCCCAGAGCAGACCCTGTCGGCCGCCGCTGTGTGTCGGGACCGGATGTGCGTTGGGATCGTGGCCTCCGAGAGAGCGGGTGTCGGTAATGACAGCTGCTGGATGGAGGCCCCCGTGGGCCCCAGGGCCCCCTGACGGCCTCCCTGCCAATGGGGGGTGGCTCAAATGGAGCCCTGCGGGCCGTAGGGAGGCTGAGTCTCAGAGGTCTTGTGAGCCACGCCTGTGCTGGAACGGGACACCCTTTCTTGCTCCATTTCTCTCCTCCTCTCGGCTGCTTCTCTGCCATTCCTTCTTTTTAAATCGCTCTGGCCACTTCAGGTTGGTGTGGATCCTGAGAGGAGGAGGAGGGGTGACTGCTTTGTGTGGAGAAGAAACAACGGCTTGTCACCCTTCCAGGGGCTGTCACGACTCCCCTCCTGCTGACCGTGTCCCGTAACAGTGATGCCACCTCTGTGGGGGAGAGCCTGCTTCTCCCGGCACATGGCACGCCCTACGGGGGCTGGCCTGGCCCTCGGACAGCCATCCTTAGTCCCAGGGCACTGGCGAGGCTCGTGGGTGGGGGACAGTGAGGGAATTGGAGGGCTCGGTGGTGTGTCCCTCAATCTGATGCTCCATTGCATCAGTTTTCAATTTTGTACCAAGGGAAGTGACCCGGTTTCTCTTACTGTTAGTCCAGAGCCTGGGCACCTAACATCCATATTTTAATGTTACAGGAAAGTCTCTCTATGTGAAGAGATTGCATGACGAACTGGAAAGAAAGTTTGGTGAGGAGAAAGAGTCTCTGAAAATTATTCGATTGATTGACCCTCAGGTGGATGAAAACCAAGTCCTGGGCTCCCTCCTGCCGTTCCTGGGTGCCCAGTATCAGAGCAGACCCATGATATTCCACTTCGACGTGACCTCTTCAGTGAGTGCGCAAGGATCCCTGCCCCTTCCCACCCCTGCCCTGCGCTCTCCCCCGTGTAAAGAGTTGCTTCTTTCTTCATGTACTGATATTTAGTATCATAGTATCAAATAACACGAGAGCATCCTTGGGTGGAGAGCATGTTTTTTTCTGTGTATTTACAAACCCACACAATTCTGTCTTTAGGTGCAGACTGGAGTTTGGGCATTTCTTTTCAAGCTCCTTATTCTGCAGTATTTAATGGATGTAAATGGGAAAATGTGGCTTCGGAACCCATGCCATTTATATATCATTGAGATCCTAGAAGGGAGCTCAGCGCTGCCAAAGAGATCTTCAAAACTGGTGCGTATCCCAGGGCATCGCCACGTGACCACTGGGCAGGGCCCTCGTGCATGTCTGTGATTCCTGTTTTTGCCTTAGCGAAGCAGGAGAGTGCCAGTGTTAGGAGAGAAGTCAATCTTTAAACTTCCTTTCCAATAATGTCTGATATAAAAATACTCTTTTATTAGTTAACAGTATCTTAAATGTTTTGTTCGATGTGGGATTGCTGCTGTGTGAACAGGGTGCTCTGAAGGCAGTGAATTCAGAGTCTGAGAGAGGCTACCTTACTTAATGCTAAGATGGGAAAAACTTTCATCATATAATTTCTTAGCAGAAGGGAGTTTTATGCACCCACACACACACACCTGATGGAAAGATTTCATTCCAGGTAGTTGGGTAGAAAAGGATTCCTTGTTGAGAATGCAGTTCCCGCAGTGTTTTGACATGGCAACTATAACAACCTATACCAAAAGGAGTCTACAGAAACCACTTTATTAACAGTGGTTTTTCACGAAGGTCCTTTCACTACAGACCGTGTTGGGGGGTAAAGATGCAAAAGCATTTTTTAGGCAAGTCAGTCATAACCGTTTTATTCATGTCTCCCCTTTCCAGAGCACACGTGCCCCCCAGTTCAGTTTTCTCGACATCTTCCCCAAAGTCACCTGCCGGCCTCCCAAAGAAGTGATAGACATGGAGCTGAATCCTGGGAAGAGCTGCAGAGACCCAGGGATGGACCAGAGAGAGTTCTGCAGCGAAACCTTCCAAAGACCTTACCAGTATTTAAAACGGTTCCATCAGAAACAGGACCTAGACATGTTCAGATACAAAGATGGCCTCGTCGAAGGCACCCCCGAGGAATGCCTCCAGCATTTCCTGATTTACTGTGGGATGATAAACCCATCCTGGTCAGAGCTTCGGAACTTTGCCTGCGTCCTGAACCATCAGCTCCGAGATTGCGAGGACTCCGACTTCTGCAACCCGGAGGTTATCAGGGACACGCTGGTGGGCTTCAGGACCTTCGTGGTGGCCTTCATGATCCTGATGGCGAGAGATTTCGCCACACCTACGCTCCAGATGTTGGATGAGAGCCCAGGGAAGCACATGGTCACCATGGATGGGGCCACGGAAGAAGATCTAGCCCCTTTCTCTCTCCGAAAGAGGTGGGAGTCAGAGGCCCATCCCTACGTGTTCTTCAACAGCGACCACACGTGCATGACATTCATAGGCTTCCATTTCCAGCTCAACACGAACGGCAGCCTCGACGCCATCAATCTCTTGAGTCGGGAGGTGATCAAGAAGGAGGTCATGACAGTGGAGCTGTACCAGGCGCTGTTGCTTCAGGGGGTGCCCTTCAATGTTGACTTTGATAAGCTGCCCAGACATGAGAAACTCGAGAAGCTCTGCCTGGCCTTAGGGATCCAGCAGGCCATCGACCCCGATGAAACATACGAGCTGACCACTGACAACATGCTGAAGATCCTCGCCATCGAGATGCGCTTCCGGTGCGGGATCCCCGTCATCGTCATGGGAGAGACCGGCTGCGGGAAAACCAGGCTCATCAAGTTCCTTAGCGACCTGCGGCGAGGGGCTGTCAGGGCCGAAACCATGAAGCTGGTCAAGGTCCACGGAGGAACCACCGCAGACATGATCTACTCCAAAGTCAGGGAGGCAGAGGAACTTGCGCGCTTCAATAAGGACCACTACGAGCTGGACACCATCTTGTTCTTCGATGAAGCCAACACGACGGAGGCCGTAAGCTGCATCAAAGAGGTCCTGTGCGACCGTACGGTGGGCGGCCAGCCTCTGGCCGAGCGCTCTGGCTTGCACATCATAGCGGCCTGCAACCCTTACCGGAAGCACTCGCAGGAGTTGATCTGCCGCTTGGAGTCGGCTGGCCTGGGGTACAGGGTGCGTGCAGAGGAGACGGCGGACCGGCTCGGCTCCATCCCCCTGCGGCAGCTCGTGTACCGGGTCCACGCCCTGCCGTCGAGCCTGATCCCTCTGGTGTGGGACTTCGGGCAGCTGAATGACACGGCAGAGAAGCTCTACATCCAGCAGATCGTGCAGAGGCTGGTGGATTCCGTCGGGATAGAGGAGAACGAGATGCGCGTGATCGCAGACGTGCTCTCCGCCTCCCAGGGCTTCATGCGGGGGAGAGGCGACGAGTGCAGCTTCGTCAGCCTCAGGGACGTGGAGCGCTGCGTCAGGGTGTTCAGGTGGTTCTACGACCACAGCGAGATGCTCTTGTCCAGGCTGGACTCCTTCCTCTGCGAGTCCCCTGTCGGCAAAGGCAGCCTGGAGAGAAACCCTGTCCTCTGGTCTCTGGTGCTGGCCATCGGGGTGTGTTACCACGCCTCTCTAGAAAAGAAGGACTCCTATCGGACAGCCATTTGCAGGTTTCTCCCAGAACCGTATAACGACAGCAAGGTTATCCTGGACGAGATAACTCGAATGCAGGATCTTTTCCTGAGTGGTGTATCTCTGAGGAAAACCATCGCCAAGAACTTGGCCTTGAAGGAGAACGTCTTCATGATGGTCATCTGCATCGAGCTTAAGATTCCTCTCTTCTTGGTGGGGAAGCCCGGCAGCTCCAAATCTCTCGCCAAGACCATCGTGGCGGATGCTATGCAGGGCCAGGCCGCCCACTCGGACCTCTTCCGGAGCCTGAAGCAGGTGCACCTGGTGTCGTTCCAGTGCAGCCCGCACTCCACCCCTCAGGGCATCATAGGCACCTTCAGGCAGTGCGCCCGCTTCCAGCAGGGGAAGGACCTGCAGCAGTATGTGTCCGTGGTGGTGTTAGACGAGGTGGGGCTGGCGGAAGACTCCCCAAAGATGCCGCTGAAGGCCCTGCACCCTCTGCTGGAGGACGGGTGCATCGAGGACAACCCCGACCCCCACAAGAAAGTTGGCTTCATAGGTATTTCCAACTGGGCCCTGGACCCCGCCAAGATGAACCGGGGCATTTTCGTGTCGCGTGGCAGTCCCAGTGAGGAGGAGCTCATAGAGAGCGCCAGGGGCATCTGCTCTTCAGAGCCCCTAGTTCAAGAGAGAGTCCAAGGGTACTTTGCAGCCTTTGCCAAAGCCTATGAGAAGGTGTGTGAGCGCCAGGACAAGGAGTTCTTTGGGCTCCGTGACTACTACAGCCTCATCAAGATGGTCTTTGCCGTGGCCAGAGCTTCTCACGAAGAGCCTTCCCCGCAGGACGTTGCCCAGGCTGTGCTGCGGAACTTCAGTGGCAAAGACGACATCCACGCTCTGGACATTTTCACAGCCAGCTTGCCCGAGGCGAGGTGCTCGGAGGACATCAGCACCTTGCAGCTGATCGAGCAGAACATGTACGGTGACCGTCAGCAGGCGGCTGGCGGGGAGCCGGACGGCACCGAGTCCCGCTACTTGCTGGTGCTCACCAGGAACTACGTGGCCCTGCAGATCCTGCAGCAGGCGTTCTTCGGTGAGGACCAGCAGCCAGAGATCATTTTTGGTTCCAGTTTTCCCAGGGACCAAGAGTACACCCAGATCTGCAGAAACATCAACCGAGTGAAAATCTGCATGGAAACGGGCAAGATGGTGGTGCTGCTCAACCTGCACAGCCTCTACGAGAGCCTGTACGATGCGCTCAATCAGTACTACGTCTACCTCGGGGGTCAGAAGTACGTGGACCTCGGCCTGGGCACCCACCGGGTCAAATGTCGGGTTCACCCGGACTTCCGCCTGGTAGTCATCGAAGAGAAGGATGTTGTCTACAGGCATTTCCCCGTCCCCCTCATCAACCGGCTCGAGAAGCACTATCTGGATATCAACACCGTTTTGGAGAAATGGCAGAAAAATATCGTGGAAGAGCTCAAGATCTGGGTGGACAAGTTCGTAGATGTGAACGCGGGGCGGTTTCTGGGCAGACACAGGTACAGCCCGTCTGACGTCTTCATCGGCTTCCACTCGGATGCCTGTGCCTCCGTGACGCTCCAGGTCACAGAGAGGCTGGACTGCGGGGTGCTGACCCATGACCTCTACCAGAAGGTGTCTGAGGCCGCCAAACTGGGCCTGCTGGCCTGCGCCACGCCGGACGCGGTGGTCCGGCTGAGCGCCTCCTCCCTGGGCCTGTTTGCCGCGCAGTCCCTGTCCCGGGAATACTATCACAGGCAGCATCACAACTCCTTCGCGGACTTCCTGCAGGCCCAGCTGCGCACGCTGGGACCGGGGCGCCACGTCGTCTTCACCGAGGTGATTATCTCTGCAGTGTGGCCGTTTCTCCTTTCACTGAAGGCCCTTGGATCCCCAGTGTCAGGAATTCGAGATGCTTTTCCAGTCAGTGCGTGGGAATCACAGGTGGACATGTGGAGGCTTTTCGGTCTTTAGGTTAAAGTGCAGGAGATCCGATGATTTATAAAAGTTCAGTTTAACCAAGTTTTGCGTGCCTGTTTCTGGGCAGTGCTCTGTGCTGATAGCAACGTTCAGTTCAGCCCAGTAAACAGCACATTGGCGCCCTGCGCTGAGGGCCCTGGGACAGAATCGTCAGCCTGGGGCAGCATGCCGGGAAGGCAGGGGCAGGCTTGTGAAGCAGTGCATCGGCCTCGCACGGTTGCGCTGTCCATGGAGGCAGATGGGAGCCTCCAGGTCAGGAACAGGGTCAGCTGAGATCCCTAAGAGACGAGCCTCAGACTGACCGTGGAAGTGTATGCAGAGGGCCCCTCACACTCTGCAGGAAACTGGGGCTCGGCTATTGCTGGGACTCCAAGGTCACGGTTGCAAGTACCAAAAGGGGGGGAGGTGTCGGGGAGACCGTCGGGAGGCACCGAGTGGCTTGGCCTTCCTGCTGTGGACAGGGGTGGTGGGGAAATGTGTGCTGAGACAGGTCCCACTGCCTGGGAGAGGGGGAGGTAGTCTGGTAAAATACTACCGTAGAAAAGGCGAGCCTGCGGGGAGGCTGCTGTGCTAGGTCAGCTGGGGCAGAGGAGCAGGTGGCGGGGACTGAGGAGTCATGAGGGTGTCCCTGGCAGAGCTGACGACACGCGTGGTTGCCATGGGGGATGGCGGAGTGTGGCGATGGCTCCCTGGGCCCTTCTTTGCCCAGGCGTTTTGTACAAGCAGCCAGTTTTGGGGAGGCAGTGGTAGACTCCACTCGGGAGAGGTTTTGACGTCCTTGTAGCATCCAGGTAGACACAGCTGTCTGCAGCCACATACAGGAATCGGAAGCTCAGGGGTAAGGCCCATCTGGAGGCAGGTTCGGCCACCACGGTAGGAGCGTGCCTGTGAGAGGGCCTGGTTTGCACCGTGTGACGTGATCGGCTACAGAGGAGAGCGGCTAACAGCTGTGGGAAGGGAGAGGCAGCAGAGGCTGGCTCCATCCAAAGGAGAATTGCCAGGAAGCACCGTCAGTGGGGGGCCCTGAGGGGCCATGAGAATTTATGAGGGGCCAAAGCAGGAAGAGACACCGGTGTCCAGGAAGGAGACGCGAACACACCTCCGGTGCCTTTGGATCCTGTGGGTTCTGTTTGCTTCAGCGCCGTCCCGTTTTTAGAAGAGGGTGTGGCTTGGGTCCTTTTCTGTCTGTGTGCCCACCACGTGACGCTGAGCCCATAGGAGCTACTTGCTAAACATCACCGTGTTTCTAGAATCTCAGCCCAGCAGACACGCAGTCTTGCCTGGAATTGGAGCAATAAATTGCATTTCCTGACTTTGCAGATCACCACATTCTCCAGACTGCTAACCAGTTGTGACTGTGAAATCTTAGAATCGGAGATAAAGGGCAGGGCTCTGAAACTCTCCGTCCTGTCGCTGCAGCTGTTCTACACGGAGTACTCCTTCCTCAGGGGAGTCCGGTGAGCCTCCCGGCCCCCCACTGCCGCTCCGTCCCCAGCCCTGACCACTTTGTATCTCATCTGCACAACTACAGTAACCCCTGGCGTCACCAGTGTGGGCGAGCTGAGGACACGGGATCCTGTGCTCCCGTCTGTGTCGTTCCTCTGCCTGAACACTGTTCTCTGAAACCAGCGTCTGTGTATCTCATTAGGAAGCATGTATTGGGCTCTGTCCTTTCTCCAGTGGACTTCCTGCTCACCTTGCAGAGGAGAATCTCTCCTCAATAGTGTTTTCTATGTGTTTTTTGTATTTCCCATCACCTGGGGGGATTTTATGACCCAATTTATAGGTCAGAGAAGTCACTTGGGTGGTTTCCTTTTTTCTTTTTTCAGAGACTGCTTAACTAACACAGCCAAGTGTAAAGTCCTCATTATTCAAACAGATTTTGAAGACGGGGTTCGTAGCGCTCAGCTTATCGCCTCAGCTAAGTATGTTTCTATTATTTTTCTTGGAAAGTAACATGGGAAACTCAAAACATGTTCAGGTGCTCCTAAGGAATTTTTTCCCTGAAAACAGTATAGTATCAGAATAAGCATAGAAGTAAAAATAAAGACTCCCTTTGTATTTCCCCAAGTATGGACTAGAGAAACTGAAGAAAGAGAAACAAAAAAGGTTAATAGTGACACAAAACTGGTCAAAGGCAGGAGGCGTCGGTAAGAGACTCTTAGGGTATGAAAGAATATCCTCAAAGCCATATGCACGATATGTTTTGGTAATTAATAATTTTAAATTACACGATTTGAATATGCTGCAGGTCCAGGGGTGATAATAATATGCAAATGCTTTTCATTTGTACTGACGGGACATTTTTATAGAGTTTGTAGGAGAAATCCGATACTTAAAGAATCGACTATGTTCCCTTATTAAAGTAAAAGCGATTTCTGGGCCTTTTAAAGTACTAGAGGCCTTACTTTATATTGTGGGTGTCTTTAGCTGTTGACTGTTCACAGACCCCTGTTCCTTGAGATGGAAAGTCGAGCCAGCCCCTCCCTTAGTGAGTTTAGGGCGATCCCGCCAAGGGTTGCAGGATAGGGTTCCTGGTCAACAGAGAAATGCAGAGGGATGCAGGAATCGGGGAGAAAATGAATCTGCTTCCAGAGAACTTGTCCTCATGCTGGTGTAAGAGATGATTATGAATTTATTTAGAGCGAAGAAAATGTAAGACTGAATATGACTGCCCGCGGGGCACCTGTCGGCCATGCCACGCTTGGGTTTTGTTTATTTGCTTGGTATCTGTTTTGATCTGTTTTGTCTCTGCTTGTTTATTTTTTAAATAGGTATTCTGCCATAAATGAAATCAATAAGATAGAAGAAAACCAGGACTGTATTTTAGTCTATTTCATCACAAAACTGTCGCGGATGGGAAGTGGCACATCCTACGTGGGATTCCATGGAGGTAGCACCGAAATGCTTGTGAATATGTTCATTTAAATAATGCTTGAGTCATTTCCAACTTGGTCCTGTGGTGCCCAAGTCTGAAATTAGAATATTAATAGTGATCTCAACAATATCCATCTCAGATGCAATTAGGTTTCTTTTTTTATTTATTTTATTTATTTTTTATTTTGGTATCATTAATCTACAATTACATGAAGAACACTGTTTACCAGGCGCCCCCCTTCACCAAGTCCTCCCCACATACCCCTTCACAGTCACTGTCCATCAGCGTAGTGAGATGCTGTAGAATCACTACTTGTCTTCTCTGTGTTGCACAGCCCTCCCCGTGCCCCCCCCCACATTACACATGCTAATCGTAAGGCCCCCTTTTTCCCCCTTATCCCTCCCTTCCCACCCACCCTCCCCAGTCCCTTTCCCTTTGGTAACTGTTAGTCCATTCTTGGGTTCTGTGAGTCTGCTGCTGTTTTGTTCCTTCAGTTTTTCTTTGTTCTTATGCCCCACATATGAGTGAAATCATTTGGTATTTGTCCTTCTCTGCCTGGCTTATTTCACCGAGCATAACACCCTCTAGCTCCATCCATGTTGTTGCAAATGGTAGGATCTGTTTTCTTCTTATGGGTGAATAATATTCCATTGTGTATATGCACCACATCTTCTTTATCCATTCATCTGCTGATGGACACTTAGGTTGCTTCCATATCTTGGCTATTGTAAACAGTGCTGCAATAAACATAGGAGTGCATATGTCTTTTTCAAACTGGGCTGCTGCATTCTTATGGTAAATTCCTAGAAGAGGAATTCCTGCATCAAATGGTATTTCTGTTTTTAGTTTTTTGAGGAGCCTCCATGCTGCTTTCCACAATGGTTGAACTAATGCAATTAGGTTTCCTACTACTGAAGACTGACCGCAAAGCACACTCATTTTGGACCTGCCGCTGCACCGTAGAGCATTTCCTCAATTACCTTGTAGACACTTAATTAGTCCTGCTTGTTTACCACCTTCTGTGTGTGGTTAATGCAGAGACAGTGTCCCCGACCGACACGGTGGGGAGCACACTGATAGTTTATGCCTGTTTTCGGTGGGCCAGTGCTCTCTTAGTATCTTAAATTTCTCTCTCTCTTTTATTTTCTGAGGTCTGGGTCTCCAACCCTTTATTATGTAAGAAAATCGATATTCTAGAATACCAATTTTAATAGTTTCCCTTAATAACGTCATAGATGACGGGAGGCAAACCTTGCCAGTGTCCCCCACCTTTTACTAATTATGCCACAGCAAGTATAATACAAATATATAAAAGACTCACAAGCCTTCCAATATCCTTGACCAAACATCAGTTACTTCCATTCAAGCTGTGGATGTACACAGCGTGGCATGGTCAGGCGCGTCCGCGTATACTCAAGGGTTCGACTTGGGGATGCGAGTGATTTCGGAGCAGTGTATTAAAAGTGAGGACGTGTGGTGCATTCCTGCTCGTGACTACCAGGAAGAAAGCAGAGAAGGCACGAGTTTCTGATGGCTCTCTTCCTGCCAGGGCTGTGGCAGTCTGTGCACATCGATGACCTCCGGAGGTCCACCATCATGGTGTCCAACGTGACCAAGCTGCAGGACGTGGCCATCAGCCAGCTGTTTAAGCCAGAAGGCATGCCTGAGCGTGAGTCGGGGAAACCTCGTGGGCAGTCGGGGTGGGACGAGGCCTGGGGGGCACGCAGGGCGGCAGGAGTGGCGGCCAGGGCTGTCGAGGTGCGCAGTGGTATGCCCCGGGGACGGGCCACCATGCTGTCATCGCCTTTGCATCCCAGCACCTGCCCCATAGCAGGAGCTTGGGACACATTCGCTGAGCTGACTGGTAGAGCCCCAGGGCACCGTCTGCTGCTTTCCAAGCCATGCAGGAGGCAGTACCTCCACTCGAAGAAGCAGGTCTGAATGAGGTGGTGGCTATGGGCGCCTATAGGATACGTCAGGTTCTATTTGCTGTGGCCCCTGTGTCACTCCTCCGAGTGGAAGGCAGGAAAGCCCAGGACAGAGGAAGAGACTGCCCTGGTGGGGCCCGCTGAGCAGGTGAACCGGAGGCTGGCCTGTGCCACCATGGCCTCTCTGGAGATCACTGTGGGCCTTGGTGCCCAGAAGAGCCCAGTGGCTGAGGCCCAGCCCACAGACCGCCATGCGAGTGCTTCCGCTCCGCGTCCTGAGCAGTGACGTGATTGCTTCTGTTGCAGTGGAGATGCCCGGGCCCAGAGGTCAGTGTGAGGAGCTAATGGAAACAGAGCCCAACAGATCAGGGGACACGGCGGAGGAGGAAATGGAGACAGGAGGTCCTGAGGCTCTGGGGAGCGGGCCCTGTGAGCTGGGGGAAGGCGACATGGTGAGTTCCTGCCCTCCGGGTCCCAGTCTCGGGGCCTCTCAGGACGCGGGCTCTGTGCAGTGGCCCGTGACTCCACCACTCTGCAGCAAGGGCCACGGTCCCCAGGGGCAGCTCTGACCCGCCTTCTCCCGCCCTCTCCTGGTCGGTTTGGCTGGTGTTCTGAACCAGTGACTGGGTGGCGTGGCACATGCAGTTCCCAGAGGAACCGCTGGGCCCTGGGTGGGAGCACCCCCAGGCCCGGTCCTGGGGTCACTGGGCATCCCCCGCATGTAGTGGCGGAAGAGGACAGCCTGGTTGTCTCTGCCAACAGGCACAGATTGTGGACACCACCACCCTCCTAAGAAGCTGCATACAAAGTGCCGTGGGCATGCTCAGGGATCAGAGCAAGAGCTGCCAGCGCAACATGAAGCGGGTCGAGATCCTGCTTGGCCTCCTAACCGAAGAGGACGAGTTTAAAGGTAGGCGGCCCCCGTTGTCTCACCTGCAGTTCAGCAGCCACACCGTGGGAACCAGTTTGCCCTGGGCTGGCCCAGCTGGGGAGGGGCCCGGGCCCGCGGACAGGCCCAGCATGGCTCCTCTGCTCCTTTGCAGCCACGTTCTTACGGGTGTCCAAGATGCGCCTCTATGTCCTCTTAACGAAGCAAGAAGAGAGCTACATCTGCAACATGAAGGAGTGGGTGGTGAGAGAAGCCTTGAACCTGGACGCTCTCCAGGAGGCCGGCACCTTCAGGTACCAGGACGAGGCCCCCGGGAGGGGTGGCTCAAAGGAAGGGGCACCCGGACGCTTCCCTCGGACCTCTGGGCAATTCTGAGGGCCAATTGGTTTTTTTCCCCAACTAAGCACAAGGCGGTCTGGGTGGCTGTGACATGGGGTTCGTTGGACTCCTTTTTGTACTTCTGTGTGTGTTTAAATTTTTTCATAACAACAAAAAGGAACAACATCTATTCTTGTAAGAAGCAAAGGTCTGCTGCCAGCATGTCCGCACCACAGAAGGGGCTGTTGCGGACCATGAGATCGAGAAGGCGACGGCAGGGAGGGAAGAGGAATTGCTCTCCCAGGCCTGCAGCTGGATGTTATTTGATAATCAGAAAAATAAGACCCTGGAGTATTCATTAATTGTCCTCCACCCTTTTCCTGTGAAACCTTGACACTTTCTCAGGGCTGACCCTTGATGGTTCGGGGGAGGAGGGCCTGCTCTGGAACCTGGGTCAGGGGTGGGGGTTCAGGGCCTGGTTTTGCAGGGTCCTTAGACCCGTTACTTTGTCCGTCTGGCCCTTGGTCTCTTAATCTCCAAAGGGTGACCCATCTTGAGGCCCTGCCCGGGTCTAATCTCTGATTGCGTTCCGCCTGGGGGGTGCCACGCCTGTGCCGACAGCAGGAGGGAACCTTGGGGGCAGCGCAGTTGCTTGGAATGTGTGAACTTACTGGTGCCGTGGGAGCTTCTTCTGTTTTTTTCTCTAGTTATCTTTACCTTCCTTCCTAATATACTTCCTGAGGAAGGAATTTTATAAGATCCAACTCGAGCCGACAAGGAGCTCCATTTTCCCTGGGTCCTCCTCATGGATTTTTCCGAATACTTAATTTTACACAAGTGCTTCTTAAAAGCTGTTTACCCTCATCACAAGTCCTTCAGCTACTGAACGTCCCGTCGGCCCGGTGCTGAGAGCGGCATTTGCTGCAGCACCAGACGGCTACGGTGGCGTCTGAACAGCACGTGGATGCGGCATCAGAGCTGCCCGTGTGGCCCACCTGAAACAGGTGTCAGGCACTGTCACAAGACTTTGGGGAGTAACTGCTCCCCACCCAGGGGGTTTGGACCTAAGTCATCTGCCCTCTAGGGATTCCTCAGTCCAGGTTATGATTGTGTTTATGCTAGGGTTTTTCAGACACCCCAGGTCTGCACACCTGTCCGGGTCCACCTGCCCTGTTTCTCCCTACAGCCAGCCATTACTCTTACCTTTCTAGCACCTTCTACACTTTTTCCAGTTCTGCATTGTTTTCCTTATATCAAGTAATTGCTGATCATTAGCTGCTTTATGTCCTCAGTAGACGTTTTTTTTAATTACATTAAAAAATAATAATTTTGGTATCATTAATCTACAATTACATGAAGAACATTATGTTTATGTTTACTAGGCTCCCCCCTTCACCAAGTCCCCCCCACATACCCCTTCACTGTCCATCAGCGTAGTAAGATGCTATAGAGTCACTACTTGTCTTCTCTGTGTTGCACAGCCCTCCCCATGCCCCCCACCCCACATTACACATGCTAATCATAAGGCCTCCTTTCTTTTTCCCCGCCCTTATCCCTCCCTTCCCTCCCATCCTCCCCAGTCCCTTTCCCTTTGGTAACTGTTAGTCTATTCTTGAGTTCTGTGATTCTGCTGCTGTTTTGTTCCTTCGGTTTTTCTTTGTTCTTATACTCCACATATGAGTGAAATCATTTGGTACTTGTCTTTCTCCACCTGGCTTATTTCACTGAGCATAATACCCTCTAGCTCCACCCATGTTGTTGCAAATGGTAGGATTTGTTTTCTTCTTATGACTGAGTAATATTCCATTGTGTATATGTACCACATCTTCTTTATCCATTCATCTACTGATGGACACTTAGGTTGCTTCCATTTCTTGGCTATTGTAAATAGTGCTGTGATAAACAGGGGTGCATCTGTCTTTTTCAAACTTGATTGCTGCATTCTTAGGGTAAATTCCTAGGAGTGGAATTCCTGGGTCAAATGGTATTTCTGTTTTGAGTTTTTTGAGGAACCTCCATACTGCTTTCTACAATGGTTGAACGAATTCACATTCCCACCAGCAGTGTAGGAGGGTTCCCCTTTCTCCACATCCTCGCCAACATTTGTTGTTGTTTGTCTTTTGGATGGTGGCCATCCTTACTGGTGTGAGGTGATACCTCATTGTAGTTTTAATTTGCATTTCCCTGATGATTAGCGATGTGGAGCATCTTTTCATGTGTCTGTTGGCCATCTGAATTTCTTCTTTGGAGAACTGTCTATTCAGCTCCTCTGCCCATTTTTTAATTGGATTATTTGCTTTTTGTTTGTTGAGGTGTGTGAGCTCTTTATATATTTTAGATGTCAACCCTTTATTGGATCTGTCATTTATGAATATATTCTCCCATACTGTAGGGTACCTTTTTGTTCTATTGATGGTGTCCTTTGCTGTACAGAAGCTTTTTAGCTTGATATAGTCCCACTTGTTCATTTTTGCTTTTGTTTCCCTTGCCCAGGGAGACATGTTCACTCAGTAGACGTTTTGAGTTCTCTCCAGGTTCTTGTGTGCTGTGTGTGATAAAAAGCAAAGTATTTCATTTCCATCTTTTCAAACTGAGTCTGCATTTTTCTTCCCAATATTAATTACCAACTGGTGGATTTCTCATACCTTACCACAAGCATTTTGAAATGAATTGTAGTTTACTATCATGTAGAAACATAATCATAACAATAAAGCATAATGCAGTTAACATAAGCAATAGAATTTGTGTGTGTGTGTGTGTGTGTGTGTGTGTGTGTACATACACCCAGACCTAGTGTAAAAGCCAGCAGCTGCCACACCTAAGTTCTAGATAACGTACATGCTTTCCTGTCTGACTCGGTCTGGAACAAAATAGCTTTGGTCTCCCCTTTATTATATTCTGTCCGCAACTGTTTTTTTTTTCCTTAAAATAACAATTTTTTTCCAAATGCATTTGGTCACTGTTTTCTTTATTTCTAGAGCCTAGACGACTTGTTCTAAAAAGTAACTCTCTAACAAAATTAAGCAAGTTCCACTTGGCCTTTTCAGGAAACTAACTACGGTTTATCAGATGTAGAATGAAGGTCCATCCTGGCTTTGCTTTTCATCTTAGCCATTTCGGTTAATGAGTTTCTCTTCTGAACTTGAAAACTATGAACATGTCGATCTATTGCAGCAGCTCTAGTGCGGGAGTTGGTAGGCACGATGTTTTGTCGCTGCCGAGGAGGAAGGAAATGTTGGGCTGCTAACCTGGACCGGGGTCTGCCTCTCCCTGGCTGCAGGCACACCCTCTGGAAGCGGATCCAGGGCGCCGTGACCCCTCTCCTGGCGAGCATCATATCCTTCATCGACAGAGATGGCAACCTGGAGCTGCTGACCAGGCCAGGTGCCCCATCCTGGGTACGGCCTCTGTGGATGTTCATTTTTCGTGACACTAAGCTTCTGAACATTCCTCTTGTGGCGAATGATACCAGGTGAATAGAGGACCTCCTTTTTGTGGGAAGGGAGGAACCTCGCAACACAGCAGCAATCTTAATATGCTGTGCCAACTGTTTGGTGAAGTACAGGTGTCAGTTTTTGAGTTGCCATTACCTCGGCTCTTTTTGCCGCCAGAAGGGTCAGGGCGCTGCAGCAACAAAGGGGAGCTCACTGCAGTTCTGTGAAATCTGCTCTAGTCTCTATTTTCCTCGAGTCCCAGCCTGCTGAGCCCCCGTTAGAGAGCAGATTGCCAGCTTCAGGTCGGTCTGTATGGGGGAAGCCACCCTTAGGGGAGCTGTCTGGGTGCCTTTCCTGCCCCTCCTCCTGTCCCTAGGCCTGCTCTTGTGCAGGTCGAGCTCAGCTAGCTGGCCTCCCTACTTGGACGTCGGGGGGTTTGATTCTGGAGTGTCGGTTGATGAAGAACCGACAGGTAAATGGAATCCCAAATCTCCAGCAGAGACATGCCCTTAGAAGGGCCATGAGAGCAAGAACTCGAAGTCGAGTTCCCTGTGTGTGCGTTCAGGGCGCCGGCCCCCACGCGCCACACGGCCCGGTTCTGCCAAGCCTGGGAACCTCCTCGGCCCGCCCAGCCTCGGATTGGTTTTATTTTGTCTGCAAAACAAAGAGATGGCCCAGGTCGCCCTGGAGTTCCTTTGTAAGCCTGGGCTGTGAAGCATTCGGGCGGGCTGACTAAGCCTCAGGCACCTGGCTCTAGACCATCGAGGCGCACTGGCCTCGGGGTGGATCTTGTGTCTTGAGACGTCTCCCTCACTGTGTCCTCTGTCCTCCTTCGCCTGGTAGCAGATCCAGAGGTGAGATGCCGTACATCATGGTGCAGAGCCACATGAACCTCTCCTGGGACACCTGCAGCAGCGTCCCGTTTAGCTGGAGAATCAGGGACTATTTGGAGGAGCTGTGGATCCAGGCTCAGTACATCACAGGGGCTGAAGGTGAGCCTGGGGGTCCGGTGGAGACGGACGGGTCCCGGCAGGAGAACCAGTCCCTCTGCCGTGAGCTGGAGGCTCCCGTTCGGAGGCTCCTGTGCAGCCGGGCTGCTGGGACTCGGGAGGTGTCCCCAGCCGAGCCGTTCTCAGCAGCCATCCGTGACCGTCCACACTGAGCTGCCAGGTCCCTCCAGGACCCCCAGCAGTGCGGTGCTGCCACGTGCCACAGAGCTTATAGGCCACGGGCATTATAGGAAGCTGTAACAGTGCTTTGGGAAAAGTCATCTTTTGTACATGAAATAATGTTTTCAAAATTTACTTACAGTTCTGCCTTAAAAAAATACAGGTCAAAATGCTTGAAAATGAGCTTACTTTCCTAGGCAAGCATTCCACCGCTTTTTCTGCACAAACGTGAAACAGCCCCTGTCCTGAGGAAAGAGTATTTCCTTTTTCAGGGCCACACCCTGGCTGGCCCTGCCCTCCAATGGTGACACCCGCTGAGGGCGGGTCTTCTGGTTTGAGCAGCACGTGGCCCCAGCCCCCCAAGAGCAGCCCTCTCGTTATTGAATCTCTTGTACCCGAGGGCTTCTGAGACACAGTGTGACCTCAAAACCTGGTCTGTTTCTGATCATTTTAGCTGTTTGGAGCTAGCGAGGCTGTTTGTGACTGAACTTAGTTTCTGCCCTGCCTTTATTTCTGTTGTCCCACTGGAAAAATAATGTGTCTAGAGATGATCATAAAATCTGCGAGCTTCCAGTCAGCAGAAACTTTGCCGCGTACATTTACAGAACGGCCGCCTTTTGCCAAGGAAGCTGGGCATTCGGGATGTAAGGGGAACATGGGGCTGCCACCTCACTCAAGCCGTTCCTGGTCTCTCTGCAGGGCAGTTCAGCAAGTTGGTGGAAATCTTCCAGCAGACCCCGCTGGGCAGCTTTCTCGCCCAGCTCGGTGCACAGCAGCAGGCAGAGCTGCTCCAGGGCTACTTGCAGGACTTCCTTCTGCTGACCGTGACAGTGTCCTCTCAGAAGGAGCTGCTGGTGAGCGCCGCTCCGGGCGGAGGGAGGCTGTCACGATGGGGACAAGTCTGAGGAGGACACGCGGTCCAGCGAAGCGCCCGTGTTCTTAGGGATCAATAAGGAAACCCCGTTTTTAAGAAATGGGTGACAATTATAAACCAACTGTTAACAGAATAATTATATAGACATCCAGAAAACGTTGGCGAAACTGTTCAGCCTCACTGGTAAACCAGCAGAACATGAGCAGTTTTTAGACACTGTCTCGGCTGTCCACGTGACAGAACTGATTTTTAAAAAGGCCGGAGTTCTTCCATTGCCGACAGCATGGGGCACCGGCACAGGGCTGCTGGGAACCTGCCTGGCAGGGTGACCAAGAACCTTACCAATCTGAACGGGTGATTCTGTCCTGAGACATTACTGCAGATGTGGCTAAGTAGTTTATGCACAGGAATGTTCTTTTCAACTTTATTTCTAAGATCAGAAATAGAAAACAATTTACTTGTTCAAAAATAAAGGTTGGACAAATTAAAGCATAGCCATTTGATTGATTATTGTGCAAGCATTAAAAACCATGGTGCTCTTCAAATATACTGAGTGATAAAAGAAATGCTTGCAGTGTTAAGTGAAAAAAATGAGAAATACACTGTGATCCTGATTTGGGGACAGCAGCGGGGAGAGGTGTGGTTATGAAAATGCCTAGAAAAGAGAACACCGAGAAGTAAACTAGGGGTAGTGATGGTGCGTGTGGTTTTTAAGTTTCTTTCTTGTCATTTTTTTGAATAGTTTACATTTTCCAAAGGGAAAACATTTGTGTGTGTGTGTGTGTTTTGTGATTTACAGACACACAGTAAAAGCTTGTTTTTGGTCCCAGGTTTTGCACATGGCTCTGTCGTCCTGCATCAATCAGTTAAAGGCGGAGCAGCCAGAGCAGGAGCTTTCTTTACCATGGGTGCACCTGGCCTACCAGCATTTCAGGAGCCGGCTGCAGAACTTCTCCAGAATCCTGACTATCTGTCCCCAAATTCCACAGGCTCTGTTCAGCCCGGAAACCTTACACGACTATGGCTCTGGACATGAGTTGGTATGGCCCCCCGATGGGGACAGTCAATGCCTTCAGCCCGGGCCTGGCCTGCCTTGGTCGGGTGGGAGGCTGCTCCCAGGGCCACCCTAGAAGGGGGAAGCTTGTGGGCTGTGTTCCGGCTGGGGACTTCCTCCCGGGGGAAGCTCAGAGCCAGTAGAGCACAGCTATAGCCAGTATCTCTTTCGTCCCAGGACAGCTGGAGCCGAGGGCCCGAGAATGCCCCAGGCCCACCGCCGGGCCTCTGGACTCAGGGTCCGGAGCAGCTCCCCTTCCGTGGGGCTGCTCAGTCCTTGGCCTGTCCTCTGTCTCCCTAGATTCTGGACATCTATGTAGCCATGGCTTGTGCTGAAATGCTGATCAGAGACATCCTGAAGCCCAGTCCCCAGGCCTGGCTGCAGCTCGTGAAGAGACTCGCCATGCCGATGGAGCTCCTCTGCTCGGATGGGTACACGCAGGGCAGCAGGAGCAGGGCCACAGCCATCATCGGGGAAGTCAGGTGAGGCCCAGGGCTGCCGCATGGACCCCCCACACGTGCCGGACGGGGGTCCTGGGCACATGGGAGAGAAAGGCGCAGGCACTGCTACCACTGGGAGGGGACCTTTTGCTCACGCACGGCCACCTGATCCCCCGTCAGGTGCCAGGTACCATGTCGACACTAGGGACATGGAGAAGAGGAAGGCTCTGCATTCAGGGGTGCAGGGAGTACTGGGGGTATAGGAAGGCAAGTGGTCACTGCGAGGCACAGGAGAGAGTCTGTGATGGGGCAGCTGGAAGGGACCCGGCGGGACGGCAGAGGCAGGCCCTGCAGAGAGGCCAGCAGTCAGGGCAGGCTTCCTGGGAGAGTCCTGTGCTGGCCTTTCAGGGCTGCAGGGACCCACCAGGCAAAGGCTGAGGCTCAGGATGTGGGACCCCAAGGCAGGAAGGAGCAGGCTCTCGAGGTGGCAGAGGCCCGGTGGCCGTGGCCAGGGCCCTCTGTGTGACTCCACCTCTGCAGCTGAGCCTTTGCTTATCTTTGACCTCCTGTGCGGGGAGCTGCTGCCCCTCACTCACTCCTGCCTCAGGTGCTTTGCCCCCGGCTGAGCCAGTGACTCTCCTCTCCTGACAGAACCCACTGGAATCGTATTTTTTCCATCGCTCTTTTTGTGGAGCATGTGCTCCTGGGGACCGAGAGCCAGCTTCCCGAGCTGCGCCCGCTGGTCACCGAGTACGTCTTCCTGCTGAGCAAGGTGAGTGCGTGGCCGGCTTCCTTCTGGGATGGAGACAGCGAAGCATCACCAGATGTTTTCCCGCAGGGTGGTGCAACCCCTTACAATCAGCTGCTGCTGATTTTATCTAGAAGTGCAAAGGAAAGTGGCTTCTTCTCAGAGGCCACTGCAGGTCAACGTTTAATTGCGTGACGACTTGTTACATGCTGGGTCAGGGTCTGTGGTTCAGGGTTCCAGGGTGGGAACAGAAGCTGGCCGTGCAGAGAATGTGCTTCTAGACCCTGGGAGGCTGAGGGCCCGGCCCCACCTGGGCTGGACCAACAGCCTGGCCAGAGCTGCCGACCACTGCCACGGTCAGGGGCGGGATGCATGAGAAGGCCACCAGGGTCCTGGACCTCTAAAGGCAGTGCTGCCGGTGGACCAGGGTTGCAGGGAGCCCCTGTGACTCTGCCGCATGGCACCCCGATAGGCTTAGTGATGCATAGGGCGGTGCCCGTGCAGAAAAAGTCCCTGTGTCTGTGACCACCCTTCAGCAACCATGGCCTCTCCTTAGAGGCCGGCCTCTGCCTCACTCTGGGTGTGTGACGCGAGCATTTCTAGCAGCTCTATCTGTGATGTTTTGTTTCTTTAAAAAATGACCAAAAGCAAATATTCCCAAACACCAAGATTTCTTACACTTCGTGGTGGACACACAGATGGTCGGTCCCTGTGTGGTCATCTAAACTGCAAGAGGCCTCATGTGGGAGGAGGGGTAGACTTTCAAAGAAAAGGAGAGGAAGAGGGGAAAATCGTCGAGTTGAGAATGCCATCCTTCTGAAAACAGCAGAATCACAAAGGGCCCCAGGTTAAGGGAGCTGCTAAGCGAAGGGCAGGGCGCTGTCCTGCACGTGCCGTCCTGCGTCCAGCCTGGGCAGGGTGCGCGCATGGGCGCTGTGTTGCCCTGGGGGGAACTCCGCCCGGCCTCCAGCCAGTCACCTCCCTCCTCCCCGCCTTTCTCCCTCAGTGTCTGGAGGAGAACTCTGACATCAAGACCCACAGGCCTTTTGTGGCGGTGATGACCACTCTTTGTAAGTGTAAGGACCAGGCCAGCAGGACCTTCTCCAGGTGAGATCTTGGTCTGGCTCCATGAGGGAGGGAACGCATTCTGAACCTTTGGTATTTTTCTCTTCTTGCAGCCAGCTTCTCTGCATCCACACTGACCAGCCCTGTTGAATTCTAGGTTTGGGGTTCAGCCATGCCCCATCTGCCTGGAAGACGCCCAGGATCCTGTCTGCCTGCCCTGTGACCACGTGCACTGCCTGCGTTGCATGAAAACCTTGCTCACCCAAGGGGACACGAGGTGCACCCTGTGTTTAGCTGACTTGCCAGAAAATTTCTCTCCAGTGGTTTCCCAAGAGCACAGGTAAAACACCCTTTCTCCTAAGAAAGCGTTCTTTTTTCCTCTTCCTCTTTTGCAAATATAGTATTCAGAATATAAACTCACAGTATTCATAATATAAACTATTGAGGTGAGAAAACCTGACTTGAGAGAACTATTCTGAGAGGTTGCTACTTACTGGCCTTTATAAACACCTTTTATAAAAAAGGTGAGCGAGAGAGTTACTCTTTCCCAGGACACACCTGCATATGGATTTGGGAGACAGCAAAATTAGAGAAAATAAACCAGCAAGTTATAAATGAAATAAAACTATCACAAGAGACCCAAGGAGTTTTGAGCAACTGGTTCATCCTGTTGATGCATAAGTGCCGTTCACGTCCCATGACCTGAAGCGAAGCTCGATCTCCCCGGGCAGGAGCTCTGCGGGCTTGGCCGTCCTCAGCTCTGCTCAGTCTTCTGGAGGCTCCTCGAAGTGGAGCCCAGGCGAGCCAGGGGACAGGCTCATTGACAGACTTTTAGGATATTACGGTCTGGCTGGTCCAGATGATCCGAGTGTCCCTTCCTGGAAAGAGAGGCTTCTTCACACTGTTGCAGTTTTAAAGACCAGCTCTAATCAATGTAAATAGATACTTGCATCACTGTACTTACAAAAACAAAAAGCTGTCTAAAGCCCCAAGCGTTCTGTGTGGAGGGATTCTGGAACACGTGCTCTGCACCTTCTGACCGTGTTTTTCAACCATCCCCAAGGAATGCCATTGAGAAGCACTCCTGCTTCCGACAGCTGTGCAACAGTTTCTTCGTGGACCTCGTTTCCACTGTGTGCTTCAAAGATAACTCCCCACCGCAGAAGAGTGTGGTTGATGATCTGCTCTCTTTACTCTTTGTAAAAAAGGAGTTCTTAAGAGATGCTTCCCAAAGTAAGTTGCTCTCTTCTTACAGACCGACACATTCAGAGCTTCGTCTCACTGTTGTATGTCTGATACGAACAAGGAGGTACGTTTCTCTTTGTGTCCTAAGGGTACCGTGAACACACAAAATCTCTCTCCCCTTTCGACGACGTCGTGGATAGGACCCCTGTCATCCGCTCCGTGGTCCTGAAGCTGCTTTTGAAGTACAGGTGAGCACTGTGGACCTGGGGTTTGCCCCCAGAAAACCTTGGTTTCTTTGCTCCTCGTTGCAGACTTTCCTTTGCTGCTGGGCATTTCTCAGAAGACTAGTGTTCATGTCACTGTGGGGGGGTTTTTTCAGGGAGAGAGCACCTGGTATGTGTGTCTGTTTTGGCTGTGTGTTTGACATCTTCACGTACAGGCAGATGAGCTCAGCCCAGCCGCAAGCATGTTGTTAGGAAGAAGAAAATAGGTGGTGGGAGAGGAGTGGGGTGGTGTGAAACATGGGCACCCGGAGTCAGAAATCTGTGGTTCCATCCTGCCTTTTGCAGCTTTCTAGTTTTGAGATTTGTAGGATGGGAGCTTGGAATCTCCCTCACCCTCATTGTCCTAGATGTAGTCCACATTTTGTTTCAGTTCTTAGATGTCTCTGATTCTATAAAGGGACAGAGAAGCTCATGTGGTGCCCAAGCTCAATGGTCTGGTCAAATTGTGCTATTACAGAAAATGCTTAGAATGCTGGTCTGTATTCAGAAGGCATCTTTCAGAAGATGCTTGGATATGGAGCCTGTTGTCTGACTTGATTGTGTGCTTAGGTGATGGCGAAATCAGGACGCTGGAAGGAGAGTTTGGACAGAAACAACCATTACTGACTTCAGTGTCCACAAGAGACTCAGTATGGAGATGAGGTTTAGGTCTAAAACGTGGGTCTGCTGCATTCTTGCTAGACAGAAACATTTTGCTTTTTTCCAACATGGCTGAAATAGTCTGTTCATACAGGATTCCTGAGGATTCACCAATCAAATGCTCTTACCATGTCTTTCTACAGAACTAGCATCTTGCTGTACTTTAACAAGGCTTTTAAGGCATATAGGTAAAGAGTTAACTTGAAATCTGAAATGAACCTCTTTGGATGTTAAGTGGTTTTTATTGATTTTGAAAAATGTGTGAAATCTGTGCTCATTTGAATTTCTTTGCTTAGAGAAATGGCCATGTCATTGTATGTATGCGTGCATCTTGACATAGTGTAGATGTGATAACGTGAGTAGAAATAGTACTTACAAGGCAAACATTTTGCTCAGAAATATTAAGGACTAAACATTATGGAACTGATAATAAGATAAACATCTTGAGATGTAAACCACGATTTAAAAATCCGCCTTGTCATTCTCTGGCTTGAGAAATACTTGCTTGTGTCCTTTACTCTAGCCGTTGGGGCACTTCTGTGCGTTAGAGGCTGAGCAGGCTGGCCTTGGACAGTCTGGAAATGTGCACGGCGGCTCTCCGGTCCAACCATGCAACAAAGCAGACCTGACCCCACGCGGGGTCCTCGCTGCTCGGGCTCTGGACCCATGGCGGGGCGCCACCACACTGTCTGGCCGCACGGCACCCACTGGCTGTGGGCCCCTGTGTCTGCCTGGGACAGATGGATGTCCACTTGTAGTGGGGCTCTTGGCGCCAGGCTGCGGACCTCTGGGCAGCCCAAGGCCAAAATGATGTTTACAGCACCAAGCTAGCACCTGGCCTGGACCTGCTGCTGCCCGTGTGGTTGCAGAGGGTGTCCTGCCCCCGACCGCCAGGCCTGGTGTGCAAAAGCCGGTAGCACCTGGCTACTGTCACTTAAGGATGTCCTTGGGGCTCTAAAAAGGATTGATTTTACTAAATATCCTCCCTTGAGGATGTGACTTTTTAATATTCTGTCAAAATGGGAAGTGCGCACAAAACCCTCGCTGCACCCCGGGCCTCGTCATCACCAAGGGGCGGCACGCGGGCGTCTTGCATTCTGTGCTTGGCGGACCTCTTTCTTCCTGGGGTATGTGTGCCTGGCTGCAGTTACGTGGCCCCAGGTGTTCAGCTGGCCTTTTCTTGAGAACAAGTGAAGTGGGCCTGTCACATCGAGGGAAACCGGTGGTGGTTGCTGGTAGTGGTAAAATTCAAGCTTTGAAGCAAATACCGACATCTTGGAAAACCTATACCCTCCACCATGAGCTGGTTAGCTTTTAATGGCATGGGTGGTGATACTAATGTGAGTTTTTAAAAAATATACTGTAGAATAAAAATGTGTCAACACACATATTTGCAAGATCTGTGTAGCTCAATGAACCAGTGTTTTCCAGATGACCAGTGCTCGATGTCACAAAATCATATGCTGGTTGAAAAAAATGCATTGTACTTTTAAAATACAAGGTAGACCATTTGATTGAACGTAACTGACCATGAAAAATGCATTGATCTGGTTTTAGATTGCACGTTGCAGCCGATCTTTAGAAATCATTTGTCAGGTTCTGGTACAGTATCAAAGAAGAGTATCCACAATTATCTAAGACGATTAAAATATTTCTCCCTTTTCCAACTATGTAGTGTGTGAGAGCAGATCAACATCATATACGTCAATACAGCATACGCAAAGGGGTGCTAAAAAGATTTGCAGGAATGAAAAACAAAGTCACTTATTACTAATTAATTTTTGCTTTTGGAAAAGAGTTTTTTAATGTTACTTATTTTGACATGTAATAGGTTTATTATTTTTTTAATGAACTGATAAATATTTCAAAATTTTTGTTTTAATTTCTAATTAGGGATAGATATTAAATACCTAAAAATCTAAACATTGACAGATGTAACCCATGTGAACAAATGCTCTTTTGGGGTCTCAGTAATGTTTAAGACTGAAAAGGAACCCCGAGACCGAAGTGTTTAAGAACAGCTGGTCTAAAATATGGGCTCATACTCCTCTAGTATTGTGCTAAAATATTTTCAGTCAAATCATGTTATAAACTGTATATACATGTGTGGGTATATATTAATATAGAAAGAGAGATGGATAGATAAGTAGGTGGAGGGTAGAGAGAGAGCTTTTTATTTCTTTTGGCAAACTGAGCTTCCAGACCTGAGATAACCAGGTACAACATTTCTCTTGCTATAGTTTCCATGAAGTAAAAGATTATATTCAGACTTACTTGTCCCTGTTAGAAGAGAAGGCGTGCATAACTGAAGATAAAAGTGAACTGTACCTGCTCGTCACCAACTGCCTGGAGGTACGCTGTCGCTGTCCTACGTCCCTCCCGCAAACTGTCTGAGTCACTGGTGTGAGCCATGGAAAAGTGTTTTGGAAAATTTACAGAATATAATCGTAGTTGGTAAAATTAGCAGGTGCTCTCTTCCGTGGAGAAGAAAGGGGTTTCAGAACCATCGCTTGTGCCCTCAGCAGTTGCATAGATGGGCATTTAGGTGCGTGCGAGTGAGGAAAGAGAGGCAGCCTGGAATATACCACCCGTACCAACAGTACTTACCTCCAGGTGCTGAGGCTGTGAATACTTTTTTATTCTCTTCGTATTTTTGTTGCTTCCAAAAATTTTACAGTGCATATAAAAATAATAAGATTATACGAAATGTTTTCCTCCTGGGTTTTCTTTTTCTTCTTTGTCTCACCCCTAAAATAAGAAGGATGCTACAAAATGATACAAAAAATTTACACCCAAACCTACACAGTATTCTTTATCCTTTATTTTCCACAGTGTGACTGGGAATTCTGGGAGGCTGGGGCCTGTTTTACTAGAAGGAATAACATGCTTTTCTTCGGTCCTTGGCCCCCTAGGATTCCATGCATGAGAAGAACACTGCCCTCTCTGCAAGCGCTGGGCTGAGACGGCTGAGGGAGGAAGGCCAGTTCCTCAGAACGTACGCCTCCATGAGGCTGGGCCGGGAGCCTGCCTGCCAGGCCTCTGTGGAGCACCTGCAGGACGTGGCCAGGATCCGCCTCTGCCTGGACAGGGCTTCTGACTTCCTCTCTGAGCTTCAGGAAGGCTCCGCAGGTCTGCTTTGCACCTCTCTTTAACTCAGGCCGAGACACCCTGTTCTTTAGAATCCCAGGACATGTGGGAAAGTGGTTCTCAGAGTATTACCGGCCCTACAATGTCCCCTCCTAGTTTCCTTACTATGATTTCCTAAAGAGCAGCTCCAGGCCTTCACACCAGCTCCGTGTCCTTGACAGCTGGCGAGCGCACGTCCTTAGCCCCCGCGGCTCACCCCTTCTTGTTGGCCCCTGCAGAGATGGCTGAGGAGAAGCGGTCCTACCTGGGGCAGGTGCGGTACTTCTGCACCGAGGCCGGGAACGACTGGTTCCGCGTGTACCTGGTCAGGAAGCTCACCAGCCAGCAGGGGATGGAGTGTGTGCAGAGCTTCTCCAGACAGGGCCACCCAGCCCAGTGGGTGTTTCCCAAGGAGGTCATTGCCCAGCAGGTGAGCAGTGAGTCCGGAAACCCTAGAGGGCCGGCACAGCAGGGCGGGTGCTCTGATCCCTACCCGGACCTCTCATATCCGCCAAGGAAAATGTGTGCCTCTGTTCTGGTCATTTGCTGGTTTGACGCAGCCTGTGTGCTGTCTTAGACTGGGCAGATCGGGAGGGTGGTGTTCGCACCTGCAAGGCTTCTGTAGGCGTCCCCTCTGGTCCAGGTCAACACAGGGGGTGCAGAACGATTCTGCAGCTTTGTGTTCAGCAGACTTGAAGTGATTGAGCAGAACGAGCCCTCGTATTGTCGGCAGGCAGAGGCAGAAGAGAAGGAAAACCAAGGAGCACAGAGCTGCTGGGCTTGTGGCTTCGGGGCCTGTCTGTGCTTCTCTGCTAGTGCTCAGAAGGGATGAACTTGTACCATCCTAGGGTCACAAAAATGGTGCTACAAGTCCTGGCTTTTCTCTACTATCAGTTGGAGCTCTGAGTCAGCATAGTTGAAGTCACCTGCTCTGGGGACGGGGGGAGAGCAGCCCCAGGTTGGCATCACCCCTCCCAGTGTCCATCCACTTGCCCTCTTCATCGAGCGCGGAGGAAGTGCTCCCCAGACAGAGCAGAGGACTGTGGGAAGCCCAGCTCAGCTGCCTTTAAGCCTGTAATGACCACCTGGTCCCTTTCCCTGTCGAGTTCTTCACTAGACATGCCTCCCCTGTCCCCAAAGTGAGTAACCCTGTGTTCCTGTGGTTGCAGAAGGACTACCCGGGCCAGATGGATCGATTCCTGGTGCATGGAGATGAATACAAAGCCCTTCGTGACGCAGTGGGCAAAGCCGTCCTGGAATGCAAGCCCCTGGCGATCGTCACTGCTCTGGAGGTAGGGCGGGTTCTCGGCAAATGACACCCCACAGAGCCCACGGCCCACCTCCCTGACGTCACACGGTACAATGGAAGAACTCCATAGAGCGACATGTGGCGCTGGGAGTCCTAGGCCCGTGGCCTCTGCACGCCTGGCCTGAACAGGAGAATAGTTGAGTGGGCAGACAGATCTGCTCAGCCTTGCTGACCTGGTAAGGCCATCAGAGCTCCTTTCTGATTGTTTATGTCTGTTAGTTCCTATGAAACCCAGTGGAAATTCCCTCCGTCCAAGGTCACTCTGCTATGAGCATGGCACAGCTGGCAAGTTCCTATCCATGCATGTGCATGTGTGTGCCTGGATGTGCGCCTGCTTTAATGGGTCCAGGGGTGTGGAATCTCATCTTGTTCTCTCTGGTCTGGCTTCCTTCCTCCTTGTTTGCCCTGGCACTGTGCCGGGGAGAGGGGGACAGACATCCTGTCTCCACTGTGACCAGTGAGGTAGCCAGAAACAGAAGAGGGTGGATTCTGTTCCCTGTCGGACGCCACCTGGTCAAAGCGCATTGCATTTCCCATAAGAATGTTTGTGAGCCGTGCTGCGAGAGGTGTTTGCCAGGAGGTGGTTGTTGAGGTGCAGGGTCCTGGGCACGAAGGTCTTGGGAAAGGCCCCCCACTCCCTCTGTGGCTTAAGGGCCGATCCACTGTGTTCATGTATGGCTCGCTGGCCTGGGGTTGAGTCTCACCTGATATCCTTGCCATTTCAGGCCAGCTCCTGCCCGCTACAGGCAGCCCACTTGCTGCTGGCGCTCTTCCGGGAGGTGACGGTCCTGTTCCGATCCCCGAATGCGCATCTCCATCCTAAGCCGGAGGTGAGTCAGCACTCAGGCTGTGTTCAGAGTCTTGCTATTGGGAGGGACTTTTTTGAAGAGAGGTAAAAGCCACAGACACAGGCTAGTCCCATAGTTTTCTCAAAGGCAGTGGGTTTCAGCCTCTCTTGTGTTGGGGGGCTGCCTTCAGTTTCACCAAAACTTGCAGAATTGCAGTGAGAAACTCAAGAACATAAGCTAACGTTTATAAAGTAGAGCATCTAAAGTAGCGCTTGGGTCTGGGGCGCTGTTTGTAGATGGGAATTCTCTTCTCTGGGTAATTTTCTCCTCGAGTGGTGATAGTTGAACCGTATTTACCTTGATATAGGTAAGTATTTGGTATCAGAATGTGTGACTAGCTTTAGGGCGATCTTTGGCTTCTTTCATATCCTGTTTTTCTCTGATGTATTTTAATATTAGACCTTTCTTCCTCCCAGCAATGTGAGGCCCTGAACAGATTCATCGAAGAGAGCGAGATCCTTTCTCCTCCTGACATCAGACTTTTTGCGACATCCCTCGTGTCCAATACTCTGCCGCTGCTGATGGGCCCCAGGGAGGGCGGCCTTGAAGGGGCGGTGACAGAGATGGCTGTTCATGCCGCCATCGTCCTCCTCTGCGGGAAGGGCGGAGTCCTAGAGCCCCTGAGGAATCTGGCCTTCTTCCCAGACAGCATGGCGGTAAGACGGGTCTGCCACCCGCTTTCCCAGGAAAGACGTTGGCCGTTTGTCCCCACAGAGCCGGGGCCTGTGCTCCGGGAGCCACCAGAACTCACCTCCTAGATTCTCCATCTGTTCCGCCTCGCGTGGTGCCTCAGTCCTGGTGGCGAGACACTAGCCTTGCCCTCTGCTTCACGGAGAGCTGCTCCGTCTTCTCCCTGGAGAGCTTTTGGGTCAGGAAGAGAGAGAACCAGACGTTTGCTTTCTTGTTCTAGGCCTCTTGCTGACAGCAGCCAGTCAGGGCGCTCACTCAGCTCAAGCTGTCTTTGCTTTTTTTGGCTTTTCAGGAAGCTTTTCTCCCCACAATGCCTGAAGACCTGCTGGCTCAAGCCGCACATTGGACGGGTCTTGAAGGAGTCCGCTGGTACAGTAAGTGCTGGCGTCTGAAGGGAACCCTCTGAGCTTTGCAGAGCCCCCAAAACCACGTGAGGCATGGGTTTAGAACAGGGGTCCACACTGTTTGTGTCTGAAGGTCCCAAAATGATCGTCATCTTCTGCTGTTGGCGCCTTTGCGGACCACGAAGGGCCTGAAGGAGCCGGCTCTGCTGACCTGTGAGCGGTCTGGAGCACTTCTCAGTCGTGGGCCAGGGCCCCTCCAGGGTGCACTTCTTTTCCCTGGAATATGAGCCCCGTGGCAGGCTCAGTCAAGGGCCAGCCCACAATGCAGCCAAGCTTTTGACCCAAGGACAGTTGTTTTTAAAATCCAGAATGTGAAGACAAAATAACATGACTCACAATTTCATGTAAATTTTGCTGTTGCCTGAGTAAATAATCCTTTCAAACTAGCTTTAAAGTTAATTACAAAACATGCTCATGGCAAAAACAAATCAAAGGGACGGGAAGGGTGTGAAGTACTATGCATCCCACTGCCAGAAGTACCCCCGGTGTGACCTGGGATCTAGTTTCTCTTTGCTTCATCCAGCCGGGCCCAGGGTTCTCCTCCCCAGTGAGCTCAGACATCTGCTCTCCATCCTGACGTGGTCAGGCTGGGGAGGAGAGAGTCAGCTTCCTTTCTTTAACCATGGGCCATCCAGCCGACGTGTGTCCTGTTGTTCTTTTGATAGCGTGTCCCAACGGCCACCCGTGCTCCGTGGGGGAGGTGAGTCTCGGTGTTTGGTCTTCGGGGCAGGGTTTGGGCAGGTCTTGACCTGGGAAAGCGTAACTCCTTTGAGAGCCGTTTAGGGTTCTGACCTCAGGCTGTTCGGACTGAACCCCTGCAGGGCGAAGTTTCCAGCCTCAGGGCTGTGGACTTACTCCCCTGGGGGCATCCTGGCCACTGCAGGATGGTGAGCGGCGCTCCTGGCCTCAGCTCAGCCATTGTCAGCACCCCATTTCCCCAGTGTGACAACCTGAAGTGGCTCTGGCCAGCCGAAGGTCCCCCGGGAGACAAAGCTGCTGCTGACTAGGAGCCACTGCTGTGTGGCATCAGTGGCTCACCTGTGGTGGCCAGGTGTGGACTAGATGATAGGCTGAGTCACTGGCCCAGAGAGGAGATGGTCCAGATACCGACTCAGAAGTCATAAGCTCCTGCAGGAGAGGAGGGTTCTCGGTCTCTGAACCCCGAGGCATCTGGGCAGGGCCCTGGGGAGCCCTGTCCCTCCTCAGCCCTGGGCTACCGAACTGAACTGGCGAATGTTATTTAATAAAGTAAATGAGACACAGGGGGAAAATAAATGGTGCATAAACTCCACCTTTCTGAGATTCAATCACTTCCTCATCATGAAATGAGTTTGAAATACATTCTTCCCAAGATTGCTGTCAGCTCTGAGATTCCATGGTCTGGGAATCAGACTGGTTTGGTGTGCTACAGGCTGTGGTTCTCAGTGTTCTCTAGCGGATGGTCTGATTTGGAAAAATGAGCCTTTGGAAGTAGTAAATCATATGGTTACATTTTTCTAAATCAGCAGGTTCACAAGGAGCTGAGGAACCAGTTAGGGAGCTGCTGTGCTCTCTGCGGCTGGGTTCTGAAGCGCGGGGATGGTGGAGGCCTTTGGGAAGGAAGATGGGTTTCATGTATTAGCGAAGTTTCTACTAGAGAATGAAACTTAGATTGTCTCTGCTGTTTAAAACAAAGCCCAGATTGGCCCATATACAACGTAACTGGCGTGGAGCGCCTGCCCCTGACATAGCCTGGTGGCACTGACCGCCCCTGCGCCGGTGCCTCTGTGGCCTGGTAGTGCTCGTGCGCAGAGCGGCCCTGGCCCCAAGTAGAGCTTGTGTCCCTTCTGTCTGCCCTAGTGTGGCCTGCCGATGGAACAGAGCTTCTGTGTTGACTGCCACGCGCCCATTGGAGGAACTGATCACAAACCTCTTGATGAGTTTCATCTTATCGAGTACGTAAGATTGTGTTTCCCTTTTAAGTAGTCAAACCACAGGCTTCCAGACTTTGGGGGCTCTTAACTCTTCCTGCTGATAAACTGACACTAAGTGCAGCATTGATTACCCCGGTATACTTGGACTTTGTCCTGTTGGATACTGTTGCCAAGGTCTCATAGTGGTACAACAGTGAGACATTGGACCTGTCACTGGCTAACTGGGTTCTCAAATGCAAAGAATGCTATTAATTTAATACTTAACTCTTATTTGCTGATTAGATGTCTTCCACTGAGACCTGGGCCATGCTGCCTGTAGAAATATGTTTGACATGCACAGGTGACCTAATTCAGAACAACATTTTGAGTTTGCAAAACCAAAGACTGGGCCTTGGCTATGTGAGCCCCTACCACATCACTTGTCAACGCACTTAGCTTGCTCCATTTTTTGAGAAAAGTGAAGGAGACATAGTCAGTCCTATCAAGTACTTCAGAATCCAGATACAAATCTGATCTATAATCGCACACTGACTCATGAAACAAGTATGGTTATAAATGTTGCCGTGGGGTGGCAGGTGAGGCTTCTCCATGGCCATCATACATGCTGACTATTCAGGTGCACTTTACAGTTTAAAATAGTCTCACCTGTCATCTCCATGGACTATCAGAATGTCCTAGGATCTCTTAAGATCTCTGTAACTGAATGTATCTATTATTCTGCACCTCCCATCTGGGTTGCTACAAAATCCTCTCAGACCCTGGATCCCAGGTTCGATTCGGGAAAATGAGACCAGTGCACACAAATCCCCACATGGGAGCCGAGTGCCCTAAGCTCCGGCTGCCGCCAGCGTGCCTGCTCCTCGGCCCACAGTGGTTTCTGTGGACGAGGCAGGCACAGACCCATCCTGACACAGGGCGCAGGGAGCGCGCAGCCACCCAGTGCGGCCACTTCCCACTGAGAATGTTGTGGGCCTTTGGTCCGCCAGACAGGTGAGTCTACAAAGAAAGACTCAGGAACATGGTCTGGGCTTGGTAGACTAAGAAGTACTTTTAACACAGTTTCCTTCAATGCTGTGGACCTAGTCTCCGCATGCTAAGGCCCTGAAGTGTGCACCCCAGAGCCAAGAAGTGACCGTCTTCAGACCTCATCGTGTCTTCTCTCGTCCTTTCCAGCAATGGCGCAGACAGAACTCAGACCGGCCACGTGCTGGGGTACCCGCAGCGCAGAGGCGAGGCAGTGGTGTCTGACCGGCAGCTGTCCCCGGCCGCCTTCCTCGTCCTGCGGCTGCTCACTCATTTGGCTATGCTTTGGGGAGCTGCTCAGAACCACCAAGTAAGCGTGTTGCTACCAGACTACATGTTTAGTTATGAGAGTCATGACCTGCTACAGGTTTTCACACTGAGCACTGCTGTCTGAAAAGCCCTAGCCACTTCCTGTGGATTTGGAATATGTCACTGTTACCTAATCCACAAAGTAACATAAAATTATACATCCTAACTTTTCCCACAGTGGCATATGGGGGGGACTATTCATCAGATTATATAAACTCCATTTTAAATGAACAGTCTGTGTCTTCCATCCACAGCTCGGGGTGGAGAGGCTAAGGGAATCACAATTTTACACGTCTTCCCTGTAGCTCTGGGGAAGAAAGAACGTGCACTGCGTTCCCTCTAAGTTAATTGGCTAACGATAGCACCGCTCAGGCTTTGCAGTTCCTTGCGCCCCTGTGAACGGCAGCGGTTCTCAGGCTGCGGCCATTCGCTCCTCGGCTCCTGGACTCTCGCTCCGTCTCTCCGGGAAGAGTGCTTGCTGTCTTAGAGGCCGTCCCCTGACTCAGCGCTAGTCTCTCATTCCTCATGACCTTGCTGAGCTCGCCGTCTCCCTGCAAACAAGGTCTCGTCCCCTGTTTTGTCTCGTCGCCCCCACAGGCTCTGGTAAACATCATCAAGCCTCCAGTGAGAGATCCGAAGGAGTTTCTGCAGCTGCACATCCACAGGAACCTGGAGCACTTGGCAAAGACGCTGGGGAGGAGCGCGGACGAGAGCATCAGCGCGGTGCACGTCGTCCTGTGCGGCCTCCTCCGGGGGCAGCAGCAGCGCCCCGACCAGTGTAAGGGCCCGGGGCCGGGGTGCCTCGGCGCAGCTGCACAGCAGGCAGGCTTGCTGCTCACAGCTCCCTAGGGACACCGAGGCATGGCGGGCGAAGGCAGCGCCTTTACTGCTGTTGGGTCGGGACCTGCAATTTCGGAGTCACTGGCACAGGAGTGTTCAGTGCGTGTGTATGTGGGGAGGCTTTGCAGTTTCAAGAGTCAGCCTAGTGTGTAATTCACCCCCTGCAGGGGGAATGTGGATCATCCGGAACAGGCAGTTGTGTTAAAGAATCATCTCCAGCAGAGGCGAATGTTGGATGATTGCGTGGGACTCGTTCTCTTTGTACATCTGCCCTATTTTGGGGGATAACTTCTGCTTTTCCTAAAAAGTTACTCTAGTCGCAGGCTGACTCGGTATGTTTAAATGCCCGCCGTGTGTTACACAAAAAGCAGGCTACAAGCTATGGTGTTCATGGAGCTAATTTGTCCATTTTACAAATCTAAATGCATAAAAAGAAAAGGTCTCTGAACCACCTTAGTAAAATGGTTAATTCCGAGTGGTGGCGTTAAGAGTGATCTTACCTTCTTTTTGCTGATCTGCAAAAAACCTTCTAAAATGATCACTGTAATGACAATGTTATTTTAAGTAGTAATAACGGCATTTAAGAAGCCCTTCCACACGACAAGAAAATCCATCCCCACTTTGGGTACTTCATTGCCGGAATCTGGTACCAGTATATGTTTTGCATTTAGCAAAATTAGATTTTTTAAGCTGCTCATTCTGGTGTGACTTCAGACTAGGTGAGCCCACCCCGCCTCACACTGACCAAGTGGCCGCGTTCCAGGAGCACGCTGGTGGTGTGGGCAGCAGTCGGCGTCTCACAGACGGCCCCCACAGGGTCCAGAGGCAGCTGAGGTGGCCGGGGGTGGTCCTGGCCACTGTCATGGGGCCCCTGGGCCTCTGATTCAAAATGCTGTCCTTCCGGGCACTTTGTTCAGAATGGCCTTCCCATCACAGCCCCATGCACCAGAGCCTTTAGAGGCCAAGGCACCCACACAAAGCTCAGGGGGCTGATGGCAGTGGCGAAGACGCTGGGGAGGAGCACGGACGAGAGCATCAGCGCGGTGCACGTCGATGCCAGGGGCATCCCTAATACTCAGCTTAACGTAGGAAGCCAGCCGCCCAGAAGGAGCTGGATTTCAGGTTACTGGGTATTTGGTGTTGAATCTAGGTAGATGGCTGTGTTTGCTCCTTGGGTAACCCACACAGTGTTCTTTGCAGGCCCTGTAAAGTTGGACCCAACTCTGTCGACCAAAGAAATGAGAAACACCTGGGAGAAGCTTGTTTCGCGCATTCTCTTACCTGAGCTCCAGGTACGTGGTGAGTGACGGCAGCAACCAGGCTGTCCATGTTTGTTGGGCATTGGCTGAGTGCTCTGCCCAGCACCTCGTGTGCCTGCCGGCTCGGGCCCCGTGTTCGGGGACGCCCCTGTTGTCCAAGGCTGCTCCATGAGTCAGGGTGAGGATTACTGGGTCCAGGAGGTGCAGCAAGAGTTTTCTCTCCAATACCTTTTACAGCAGGATGTGAGGGTGCAGGTAGAGATGAGCTGTCACTCAGACCCTCAGAAAGCGCTCTGTTAGGAGAGTACCTGACCCATCCTCAGGAACAAGGCTCAGGAAGTAAAGGGCGGAATGAGACACAGGGCTCTGAGCCTCATTCTACTGGGGATCATGACCACATAAAAAGGAACATGTAAATAACAAGATAACAGTGTGATTATTTGGCCTTGTGCTGAAGGGAGTACGACAGACCCCCTAACTCACTCAGAATCACCAGTCAGCATGTGCACTGACCCAGTCTGCTGCGGGCGTGTCTCACTTCCAGGATTCCGTATCCTTTTCTTCACCTAGAATCTCGATAAGACCCTCCTCATGGTGAATACTCGAATCAGCCAAGATGAGCGCATCAGTTCCGACCCTGTGGCCAAAATCATATTCGGTGACCCAGTGTCCTTCCTGCCCCACCTGCCCCGGGGTAGCATGGTTCACAGCTCTAAGATGTGGGCCTGCAGGCAGAGGGTCACCTTGGAGCACCTCCAGCACATCGTGGAGCAGAGAAACGGCAAGGAGACCGTGCCTGTTCTTTGGAAGTTCCTACAGAAGGTAAGTTCACTCCTCAACCACCTGCCCAGATGCCCCCTGCAGACTTAAAGGCCCTGCCTTTGTGTGATCTGATCATTCCTCAGGGTGGGACATCTCACAGACTGCTTCAGTGCTTTGGGTTTTATTTATTTATTTATTATTGCTTTATATATATATGCACACACACACATTTTTTTAAGGTATCATTGATATTCAATCTTATGAAGGTTTCACATGAGCAGCATTATAGTTATAACATTCACCCTTATTAACAACTCCCCCCACACTCCATTTCAGTCACTGTCCATCAGCGTAGTAAGATGCTATAGAATCACTACTTGTCTTCTCTGAGCTACACTGCCTTCCCCCGGACTCCCCTACAGTATATGTGCCAATCATAATGCCCCTTAATCTCCTGCTCCCTCCCTCCCCATATACTATCCCCACTCCCTTCCCTTTGTTAACTGCTAGTCCCTTCTTGGAATCTGTGAGTCTGCTCCTATTTCATTCCTTCAGTTTTGTTTTGTTGTTATACTCCACAAATTTGTGAAATAATTTGGTACTTGTCTTTCCCCACCTGGCTTGTTTCACTGAGCATAATACCCTCTAGCTCCATCCATGATGTTGCAGATGGTAGGATTTGTTTTCTTCTTATGGCTGAGTAGTATTCCATTGTGTATATGTACCACATCCTCTTTATCCATTCAACTACTGATGGACACTTAGGTTGCTTTCATGTCTTGGCTATTGTATATAGTGCTGTGATAAACATCGGGGTGCTTGTCTTTTTTAACCTGGTATCTTGTTTTCTTTGGGTAAATTCCTAGTAGTGGAATTCCTGGGTCAGATGGTATTTCTATTTTTAGTTTTTGAGGAACCTCCATACTGCTTTCCACAGTGGTTGAGCTAATTTACATTCCCACCAGCAGTCTAGGAGGGTTCCCCTTTCTCCACAGCCTCGCCAGCATTTGTTGTTCCTAGTCTTTCTGATAGTGGCCATCCTAACTGGTATGAGGTGATATCTCATTGGGGTTTTGATTTGTATTTCCCTGATGATTAGCAATGTGGAGCATCTTTTCATATGCCTGTTGGCCATCTGAATTTTTTCTTTGGAGAAGTGTCTGTTCAGATCCTCCGCTCATTTTTTAATCAGGTTATTTGCTTTTTGGGTGTTGAAGCATGTGAGCTGTTTATATATTTTGGATGTCAACCCCAATTGGATATGTCATTTATGAATATATTCTCCCATACTGTAGGATGCCTTTTTGTTCTGTTGATGGTGTCCTTTGCTGTACAGAAGGATTTTAGTTTGATGTAGTCCCCTTTGCTCATTTTTGCTTTTGTTTCCCTTGCCCGAGGAGATGTATTCAGGAAAAAGTTGCTCATGTTTATATTCAAGAGATTTTTGCCTATGTTTTCTTCTAAGAGTTTTATGGTTTCATGACTTACATTCGGGTCTTTGATCCATTTCAAGTTTAAATTTGTATATGCAGTTAGACAATAATTCATTTTCATTCTCTTACATGTAGCTGTCCAGTTTTGCCAGCACCATCTGTTGAAGAGACTGTCATTTCCCCATTGTATATCCATGGTTCCTTTATCATATATTAATTGACCATATATGTTTGGGTTTATATCAGGGCTCTGTATTCTGTTCCACTGGTCTTTGGGTCTGTTCTTGTGCCAGTACCAAATTGTCTTGATTATTGTGGCTTTGTAGTAGAGCTTGAAGTTGGGAAGCAAGATCCCTCCTGCTTTATTCTTCCTTCTCAGGATTGCTTTGGCTATTTGGGGTCTTTGGTGTTTCCATATGAATTTTAGAACTAGTTTGTTGAAGAATGCTATTGGTATTTTGATAGGGATTGCATTGAATCTATAGATTGCTTTAGGCAGGATGGCCATTTTGACAAATATTAATTCTTCCTATCGATGAGCACGGGATGTATTTCCATTTGCTGGTGTCTTCTTTAATTTCTCTCATGAGAAATTGTAGTTTTCAGGGTATAGGTCTTTCACCTCCTTGGTTAGGTTTATTCCTAGGTATTTTATTCTTTTTGATGTAGTTGCGAATGGAATTGTTTTCCTGATTTCTCTTTCTGTTAATTCATCATTAGTATATAGGAAGGCAACAGATTTCTGTGTATTAATTTTGTGTTCTGCAACTTTACTGAACTCAGTTATTAGTTCTAGTAGTTTTGGGGTGGATTTTTTAGGGTTTTTTATGTACAATATCATGTTATCTGCAAACAGTGAAAGTTTAACTTCTTCCTTACCAATCTGGATGGCTTTTATTTCTTTGTGTTGCCTGATTGCTATGGCTAGGACCTCCAGTACTATATTGAATAAAAGTGAAGAGAGTGGACATCCTTGTCTTTTTCCCAATCTGAGAGGAAAAGCTTTCAGCTTCTCGCTGTTCAATATAATGTTGGCTGTGGGTTTATCATAGATGGCCTTTATTATGTTGAGGTACTTGCCCTCTATACCCATTTTGTTGAGAGTTTTTATCATGAATGGATGTTGAATTTTGTCAAATGCTTTTTCAGCATCTATGGAGATGATCATAGGATTTTCGTCTTTTTTGTTGATGTGGTGGATGATGTTGATGGATTTTTGAATATTGTACCATCCTTGCATCCCTGGAATAAAGCCCACTTTGATCATGATGGATTATCTTTTTTATGTATTTTTTAATTTGGTTTGCTAGTATTGAGTATTTTTGCATCTATGTTTATCAGGGATGTTGGTCTGTAATTTTCTTTTTTGTGGGTGTGTTGTCATTATTTGGTTTTGGTATTAGAGTGATGCTGGCCTCATAAAATTAGTTTGGAAGTATTCCCTCTTCTGCTTTTTGGAAAACTTTAAGATGAGGATAGGTATTAGGTCTTCTCTAAATGTTTGATAAAATTCATCAGTGAAGCCATCTGCTTCAGGGATTTGTTTGATTACCAGCTCAATTTCATTGCTAGTAATTGGTCTGTTCAGATTTTCTGTTTTCTTCCTGGGTCAGTCTTGGAAGGTTGTATTTTTCTAGAAAGTTGTCCATTTCTTCTAGGTTATCCAGTTTGTTATCATATAATTTTTCATAGTATTCTCTCATAATTCTTTGTATTTCTGTGGTGTCCGTAGTGATGTTTCCTCTCTTATTTCTGATTCTGTTTATGTGTGTACACTCTTTTTTTCTTGATAAGTCTGGCTAGGGGTCTATCTATTTTGTTATTTTCCCAAAGAACCAGTTCCTGGTTTCATTAATTCTTTGTTGTTTTATTCTTCTCAATTTTATTTATTTATGATCTGATCTTTATTATATTGCTCCTTCTACTGACTTTAGGCCTTATTTGTTCTTCTTTTTCTGGTTTCATTAATTGTGAGATTAGACTGTTCATTTGGGATTATTATTCTTTCTTGAGGTAAGCCTGTATTGCAATATACTCTCCTCTTAGGATTGCCTTCACTGCATCCCACAGATTTTGGGGTGTGGATTGTTGTTTTCATTTGTCTCCATGTATTGCTTGATCTCTGTTTTTATTTGGTCACTGATCCATTGATTATTTAGGAGCAAGTTGTTAAGCCTCCATGCATTTGTGGACTTTTTTGTTTTCTTTGCATAGTTTATTTCTAGTTTCATACCTGTGTGGTCTGAGAAGCTAGTTGGTAGAATTTCAATCCTTCTGAATTTACTGAGGCTCTTTTTGTAGCCTAGTATGTGGTCTATTTTGGAAGAAGTTCCATTGATGTCTATTAGGTCCATCTGTTCTAATGTGTTGTTCAGTGTCTCTGTCTCCTTACTTATTTTCTATCAGGTTGATCTGTCCTTGGGAATGAGTGGTGTGTTGAAGTCTCATAAAATGAATGCATTGCATTCTATTTCCCCCTTTAATTCTGTTAGTATTTGTTTCACATATGTAGGTGCTCCTTTGTTGGGTGCATAGATATTTATAATGGTTATATCTTATTGGACTGAGCCCTTTATCATTATGTAATGTCCTTTATCTCTTATTATCTTTGTTTTGTGTCTATTTTGTCTGATACAAGTACTGCAACTCCTGCTTTTTTCTCCCTATTAGTTGCATGAAATATCTTTTTCCATCCCTTCACTTTTAGTCTGTGTATGTCTTTGGGTTTAAAGTGAGTCTCTTGTAGGCAGCATGTAGATGGGTCTTGTTTTTTTATCTGTTCTGTAACTCTGTGTCTTTTGATTGGTGCATTCAGTCCATTTACATTTAGGGTGATTATTGAAAGATAGGCATTTATTGCCATTGCAGGCTTTAGATTTGTGGTTTACCAAAGGTTCAAGGGCAGCTTCTTTACTATGTAACAGCCTAACTTAACTTGCTTATTACACTATTTCAGACACAATCTAAAAGTTCTTTTTCTTTTCCTCCCTTCTTTTTTTTCCTCCTTCACTCTTTTTATATTGGTGTCATATTCTGCACTCTTTGTGTATCCCTTGACTGACTTTGTGGGTATTTGAATTAATTTTGCATTTGCTTAATAATTAATTGGTCTGCTTCCTTTACTGTAGTTTTATTTTCTCTGGTGACAGCTATTTAGCCTTAGGAGCACTTCCATTTATAGCAGTCCCTCCAAAATACACTGTAGAGATGATTTGTGGGAGGTAAGTTCCCTCACCTTTTGCTTATCTGGAAATTGTTTAATCCCTCCTTCAAATTTAAATGATAATCTTGCCGAGTAGAGTATTCTTGGTTTGAGGCCCTTCTTTTCATTGCATTAAATACATCATGCAACTCCCTTCTGGCCTGTAAGGTTTCTGCTGAGAAGTCTGATGATAGCCTGATGGGTTTTCCTTTGTATGTGATCTTTTTTTCACTCTCTGGATGCTTTTAATACTCTGTCCTTGTCCTTGATATTTGCCATTTTAATTATTATATGTCTTCCTAGTATCTCTTGTGCTGGGAGATCTGTGCACTTCCATGGCCTGAGAGACTATTTCCTTCCCCAGATTGGAGAAGTTTTCAACAATTATTTCCTGAAAGGGACTTCTTATCCCTTTTTCTCTCCTTCTTCTGGAACCCCTATAATGTGAATATTGTTCTGGTTGGATTGGTCACACAGTTCTCTCAATATTCTTTCATTCCTAGAGATCTTTTTATCTCTTTTCCTCAGTTCTTTGTATTCCTCTTCTCTAATTTCTTTTCATTTACCATCTCCTCTACCTCATCTAATCTGCTTTTAAATCCCTCCATTGTATGTTTGATCTCAGATACTGTATTTTTCAAAGTTTCTTTCTTGAAGTCCTCCCTGAGATCTTAAATATTTTCTGTAGCTCTGTGAGCGTGTTTATGATTTTTATTTTGAAATCTTTATCAAGAAGATTGATGATTTCAGTTTCATTTAGCCCTTTCTGGTGTTTGAGGGATTTGGGTTTGTACCAGATTCTTCTGCCATTTCATATTTCTGATGATTGCTATGGAATAATAGGTTTGTGTAGTCGGTGTTCTCTAGTGCCCAGAAGCTCTACTCTCTGGAGCTGCCCAGCTCCTGGAGCGACGGTGGGGGTTGCAGGCGAGTGGCGCTGGTGCCTGCCAGGAGGAAAGAGCTCTTTCCTGCTTCCCGGCTGCAGTGCCTGCCTCCACTGCCAGGGCCAGTGGGCCAAGCGCATAGGGAGGAGCATCTGTGTTATGCCCTTGTAGCTGCCATAGGCAGGGCTGCCCTCTGCCTGGCCTGTCACAATGGCAGGGGCAGCAGGTTTGCAAACCAGTGCCAGCCGGCTGTGTATTGCATTGTGGGGCCTTAGCACTGCGTTACCAGCCAGGGGGATGGAATGCATGGAGCTTCTGAAAGTTCCCAACCTGCTGGGCTGAGTGTTCCGGGACGATTTTGTCCACCTGTCCTTTCTCCTGAGCAGCAAGCTCTGTGTACTCCTTGCCTCCTTAGCAGCCCTCTCGTGTTGGGAAGTTCTTCAAAGTGCCTATCTTTCTTTTGTCCTGGAGCAAACAGCTGTGGGCACCTCAGGCAGCTGGAATATCAGTCTCTGAGTATTCCACCTGTCTTTGTTTTCCAGCCCCTCTAATCTACAGAGCACCATGTAATGTGGGTTCGTGCTCCCAGGGCAGATCTCCAGGGCTGGGTGTTCAGCAGTCCTGGGCTTCTACTCCCTCCCCACTCTGTTTCTTTTCCTCCTGCTATTGAGCTGGGGTTAGGGGGAGGGCTTGGGTCCTGTCAGATCAAGGCTTTGCTACTTTACCCTTTTCCATGAGGTCTTCTCTTTTCCCCAGATGTAGACTGTCTGTTGAAGTCTTCTTTCCAGTCACTCTTTCAGGATTAGTTTTATTTGCTGCATTTTCGTGTTATATGTGGTTATGGGAGGAGGTTTCTGCTTCACTTCTCATGATTCAATCTTGTTTGATCCTCCAGTGCTTTGGTTTTTAATAGAGTGTAGCAGAAGACTTGGCAATCAAGGGGAGATCTTGATACACAGCAAACTGTTGGGCAGTTTGAAGCATAAAGTCATAGATGAAGTGTACATAGGTTGAAAATATCAGGAATCTGTAAAGAGCTAGAGCACCAGGAGCTAGCTCCCCAGTCACTTAGCAAAAAGAATAGGGCATGAATCTTTCCATGCCGTGTCTGTCTGTCTTTCCTGGCCCTGTGCTGGGAGCACTTGGTCTCCAGGGGGTGTCTGGGAGATGAAAAGACTGTAGTCAGGATGCATAATGAAATCAGACAACAGAAACCTTCTTGTTCCTAAACCACCAAGCCTTAGACTGGAGACCTGAGTGAGTCGGTGGGGGTGGGGGTGGCAGGGAGGGGAGCATAAGTGTCTGTCGCATCAGTTAGAACCAGAAATGGACACTGTTTCTTACTTTATTTCAGTTGAACTTTTCTGTAATAGCTTTTCTAATCATTTTCTCTGTGGACCAGTATTTTTAGCCTAGCAAGAGGTTAGATGACGCAGAAATTTCTGGTGGTCAGTTAAAGAAAATGAGTTCCCAGTAGGAAAGACTCATTAAGACAGATCTCTCACCAAGGTGCAAAGTGCCAGTAATTGAAGCTGCCGAGCTCCTAGGTCCTCAGAAGACAGCCAGGGGTGCACCCAGCACCAGGGACTCAGCACTTGGTCTCTTTGCTCTCAGCTTCTCTGCACAGCCCGCCCTCCACGTGGGCCCCAAATGCTGCTTTCTTTCATGTGTCAGCCCCATGAGAGCAGGGGCTTGTCTCCACTCCCTCATACCTAGAGTGTGGAACAGTGGCTGGCACATTGCAAGCAGCCCATAGGTGCTTGCTGGAAGAAGGTGGTGGCCTTTCCCCACTTGCAGGCACCTTGATGTGCCATCATATAACATGGGGCATTGACCAGATTAGATGACAGGTGCAGGTCCTGGGCAGCCCGGAGCCCGTTTCCCCAGTGGTATCTTACAGGGCAATCACAGTGCTCCTGGGCGGTCTTTCCTTCTCCAGGAAGCAGAACTGAGGCTGGTGAAATTCTTGCCAGAGATTTTGGCCCTGCAAAGGAGTCTTGTGGAACAATTCCAGAATGTTTCAGAAGTTGAATACCAATCTATCCGAGGTTTTATCAGAAGCCAAAATTCAGGTATGACTCCAGTCTAGTAAGACACCAGTGCTGTCTGTGTTCAGTGGTTCAGAGTGAGCACTCCACTGGCTGGGGTGGGCACAGCTGTGGGTGGCTCTATACCCGAGATTTTTCATGGCATGAAGCAATGCTGTGAACCCCAAAACACATTAGAAGCTTTGCTGCAGCTGAAAGCGCCCCATCGTGGCTCCACAGGCGCAGCAGCATTCAGGCCATGTTGAATACACGAGGTTCCAAGCTGGGTTCTTCCAATGAGCACGTAGTGATGCAGGTTTGGACTAGAGTGGGCGTTTATTGTCACGGGCTCTTAAACGTGTTTGGTTTGACAGATGGGCTGAAGAAGTTACTCCACAACAGAATCTCCGTCTTTCTGTCGACATGGAACAAACTGAGAAGATCACTGGAGACCAGCGGTGAGCATCCTGTGTCCTGTTCTCAGAGCGGCTTCTCCCCGACGTAGCGCTCCTGCCCCGTACCACACACACGGGCGTTGGCACCCCCCGTGCTGGATGCTGGGGCTGAGTCTTTCTGGGGAGGTGTCTGGGATAAGTGAAATGACAGTCAGGAAAAACGAGCCCTCGGTCCCCTTGGATCTATAAATTTGGAATTGAAAAGGAGTTGAGGACACTGGGAATTCATCAGCATTTAAGAGAGGTTGGAGGCAGAACCTGATCTCTTTGCAGCAGCTCAGGGGGGTGTGAGGAGACCTCTGTGTAGCCTCGCTCTTGCCCCACGTGCCGGACTCCCCGGCCTTGAGGGAGTGACAGGAGCAGCATGGAGATGGCTGCCTCTCTGCTTATAAGAATGACTTGCTGTTAAAAGGTGAGATCAAGCTGCCTAAAGAATACTGCAGCACAGACTTGGATCTGGACGCTGACTTCGAGGTCATTCTGCCGCGTCGCCGGGACCTGGGCCTCTGCTCCACTGCCTTAGTCAGCTACCTGATTGCCCTGCACAACGAAATGGTCTACACAGTGGAAAAGTTCTCCAATGAGAACAACAGGTGAGTGCAGGAGCTGCAGGAGGCGGGGCCCTTTCACCCAGGAGGTGTCATTTCTGAGGTGAATCGAGCAGGGTCCCCTGGCTTATGAGGGCAGAGGTGCCAAACTTCAGCTCCAACTCTTGACAAAACACTCCTTCAGCCACGCTCACCAGTGCCCACGCGTGAGTGTGTTGTTCCTGCCCACTCAGCCAGTGAGAAGAGCAAACAGGAACTGGCTCTGCATGACCCAGAGCCCCAGGCCGCGTGTGCTTGGCCGGGACTCTGAGTGCCATGTCCTGATGTCTCTCAGCTATTCCATCGATACCTCTGAGGTCACTGACCTTCATGTCATCAGTTACGAGGTAGAGCGGGACCTGAATCCACTGGTTCTCTCCAACTGCCAGTATAAAGTAGAGCAAGGCGGCGAAACCCTGCAGGAGTTTGACCTGGAGAAGATCCAGCGGCAGCTCACCAGCCGGTTCCTGCTGGGCAAGCCCAGGATAACCCTCAAGGTACAGCCGACCCAGCTGCTGATTGATCAGCGCGGCTGGCTTGCAAGTGGCCCTGGCTGTGGCTTTGAATGCAGCAGTTTCGGAGCAAGCAGGAGTGAGGCATGGCTGTCTCGTCGGCCTCGTTCACATCCCCGGGGCCGCGGCCACCCCTCCGTCTGTGTCTCTGCACCCACGGCCCTCCTGAGCCATCTTCTGCATCTGCCTCTGACCTCAGCACCCCTGGGGTGTCTTCACATACAGAATCCTCTCCCATTCTGCCCCCTTTTCCTGTGGCCTCCACACAGTCTGCATCGGGTGTCCCTCAGTCTGCTGCCCCAGCCCCTGCTTTCAGTCCAAGCAGCTGGCCTCCAGTCCCACCACTGCAGTAGCTCCCACCACTGGGCCCCGTCACGCCAGTGGACAGCCTGACACATCCTATGGCCCAGGGATAAAGCCACCCTCCCCGAGGCCCGGCCCCAACCCCAATTCCGGCTGGTCACCATGCCTCTTGCCCTGACGCCTCTGGCCCCACACATGGGTTACTCCCTGCAAGACCAGGCACTCCACACCTGTCCTTGGACCAGACCGTGCCTTCCTGGGCTGTGGAAGGCACCACACGTAGGCATGTCTGTTCTCCCTTGCTGCTCAGCTAGGCTGTGAACCATTTGAGCCCAAGGCTGCTCCTAATTCCTCTGTGACCCCTGCTGAGCAGTGCCTGCCATGTTCGTGGTCTGTGCAGTCCCGTTGAGTGAGTGCACAGAGGGGAGGCCGCACACACCTGACTGCCCTGCGGTCCCCAAGCCCCCAGTATCCTACGGCGTCTGCTTGGCCACCTGGCTAGGCCGCCCTTCTTGTTGTGTTAATGTTCCCATAGACTGTGGGTAAGACACGAACATCACGTGCCAACGGCATGCTCCGCCCGGTGACACACCAAGTAGCCTGGCTCTGCAGTTGAGTTCTGCTCATATCATTCAGCATAGATGGAACCCTCCATTATGGATTCCATTTCCAAATGCTGTTATCTTTCTCAACCTAGGGAATACCCACTCTGGTGTACAGACGTGACTGGAACTACGAGCACCTCTTTGTGGACATCAAGAACAAGATGCCGCAGGTGATCACGACGGCCCGCTCCTCCGGGTTCCTGGTGCTTTTGTCTGACCAGGGTGCTTCCATCCCTGTTAGGGGCGTTCCACCCTCACTCCTGGCATTCCCTGTGAGAACCAAGGAGTGTCAGTGGCTTCCCTAAGTTCCTTGAGTCCAGTGCTCCCTTCCAAAGGGCGAGCAGGACTGCAAATCAGCAGGTCTTCTTGTTGGGTATAAACAGATGGAAATCTTGTGGCGTCAAGTTTCTTAGTAATGGTGTCATGACTGTGTGTGCTGATGTAAAGGTCCAGAGAACTTACTCCTGCTCTTCTATCTGTGTGTGGGGGGGGGGGGGGAGTGTGGGTGGGGTGTATGTCGGTGGAGGGGTGTCCGCATGCATTACTCCTTGCAAGGCTGGAAGGCTCCAGGATGTCACGTCTGTTTCTGTAAAGTACCTGGAATAGTGCTGACGCTTAGGAAGAACTAAGCACTGACTGTCCTTGCAGAGTCCGTCCCACCCTTGGGCCCTGGCAGCCAGGAAGGCAGGGGCTCTCACCATAGCTTTGTGCGTGGAGCCCTGCCCACGGACCTGTTCTGTCCCTGCTTTCCTAGAACTCTCTCCCCAACTCGGCTGTCAGCACCATCAGTGGACAGCTGCCATCCTACAGCGATGCCTGTGAAGCCCTGTCTGTCATAGAGATCACTTTGGGGTTTCTGAGCACAGCTGGCGGGGATCCCAACATGCACTTGAACGAGTATATCCAAGACATGCTGCAGATGGACAGCCAGACAATGCTGGTGTTAAAGGTGGGTCTGCCTTGCGGATTCCCTTGAAAGGCAGTGAGCACTGCCCTCCCCTCACTGACTCCCTACAGCATTGCTACCATCCAGGCAGCTCCAGAAAGGGAGGCGAGAACAGCCCCTCACGCAGCCCAGCCACAGGGTAAACAGAACATGCTCTGACGGCAGACACAGAGATGCGGGCGGGACATAAGAATCTAGACCCAAGGGGGTCAGCCACTGCCGGGCTGATGTGGATGGGCTCTGAGATGCCAATGGGCGGGGGCTTTCCAGGCACTTGGTATGGATGAGGCAGGTGAATTCGTGGAGCGAACAGAGACAGCCTTCTTAGGAGGGAAATGAAATCCACACGGGGCAGAGGTGGGAGCTGTGCTCATGTGGCCGGCACTCAGTGGGCCTCCTGCTCAGGAACTGTCACTCTTGCAGGCCTTAAGCTGGTGCCAGTTAAAACACACGATCGCCCTCTGGCAGCTCCTCTCTGCCCACAGATCTGAACAGCTGCTCCGGCTGAACAAAGTAAGTTCCCTCCTGGACGGAGGGATCGCTCGCGCTCCCTTCCCCGCCTGGACGGAGGGATCGCTCGTGCTCCTCCTGCGCACTGCTGTTTCCTTTGTCCTTGCTTCATTTTAGGAACCATTTCGCGAAATCAAGTCAAGGTACAAAGCTGATCTCAGCCCGGAAAACGCCAAGCTCCTCAGAACTTTCCTGCATCAGACGAGCCTGGATGCCTTCCTCCTGGAGCTCCATGAGATGATGATCTTGAAGCTGAAGAGCCCCCAGACCGAGGGGAGCTTCAACCCCGAGTGGAGGTAGGGTCTGCAGACCTGTGTGCCCTGCACACACACAGTGCCTGCCCTTCCACAGGCCCAAGAGTGGTTCCTCCTACAGCCCCCCACTTTGCCGCCACGACCAGGGCCCCTGAGGACTGCGCTCATGGGTTTTGGTCTCTGTCGGACTCTTTAAAATGATTATAGCAGTCATATATTCTCACCATAACAAGTGGACTTACTGTGTCAAAAAGATGGTGTTTTAAACTTGAAACAGCCACGCCTGGTGTGGTGTGTGAGGCCACTCGACGCTGGACACGCTCTTCCTTTACATTTTCCACTTTAAATGCCAACAAGGGTATCTCGCTTTCACTTTGTTCTTATTTATTAGTGAAGCTGAAGATATTATTTATCAGCCATTCGTGTATCTTTCCCTGAATGACCTCTTGATATCCTACGGTTATTTTTCTTTTGGGCTGTTTATCTTTTACTTAATCTGAAAAGATTGAGATTAATCTTTAATCTGTCATGTTACAAATGCTCTCAGTCTTTAATTTAGGAAGCCAAATCGGACAGAACTTTCCTATAAAGACTATACGAAAACAGACCCGTAAGGGTCCTCCTTATCCCAAGGTTAAAGAGTATTCTCCCATGTTTATCTTCTTGTGCTTCTAGTTTCATATCATATATTTGCTCTGTTAGCCAGTTTATTTTGGTATGTAGTGTGAGGCAGGGCTTTAACTTCACTGGTTTTCTACCTGCAGAAATCTGGTTTTCCTCACCAATGCACTCACATTTGCTATTTTCTTCCATTATGCTATATGGCATATACCTATTATATACATTTACATTCACTGAACTTACTCAACATGTTTTACTGTCCTGGACTTTTAGCTAGGGAAAAGATCCCTTTCCTGGAGAATTTACGGTCCTTGTTAAAACAAAACATGAAATGGATTACAAGCTTTTTTTGAGTGGTAAGGCTTTGTTGCTTGTACAGATCATGCTACTAGAGTGTTAGGAACCACCTGATTGGGCAGTTAACCAGCTTAGCACCATTCGTTAGTGTTCGTGTACCACAGGGGCAAGTAGTCGGTGTGTCCCAGAGCCCTTATGCCTGGTTCTGATCCATGTTCAGTAACTCAATAGTTGTTGACTTTAAGATGGCCCTTGGTATTTTTTTTTTAACGAAATGTCTCCAATTATTTATTGATCTATAGCAAGTATAAGCTTTTTGAACATCTGCTTATAATCAGAAATTTAATCTTTTTTTTTGAGAGGGCATCTCTCATATTTATTGATCAAATGGTTGTTAACAACAATAAAATTCTATATAGGGGACTCAATGCATAATCATTAATCAACCCCAAGCCTAATTCTCAACAGTCTCCAATCTTCTGAAGCATAACGAACAAGTTCTTACATGGTGAACAAGTTCTTACATAGTGAATAAGTTCTGACATGGTGAACAGTACAAGGGCAGCCATCACAGAAACCTTCGGTTTTGCTCACGCATCATGAACTCTAAACAATCAGGTCAAATATGATTATTCGTTTGATTTTTATACTTGATTTATATGTGAATCCCACATTTCTCCCTTATTATTATTATTATTATTATTTTTAATAAAATGCTGAAGTGGTAGGTAGATACAAGATAAAGGTAGAAAACATAGTTTAGTGTTGTAAGAGAGCACATGTAGATGATCAGGTGTGTGCCTGTAGACTATGTGTTAATCCAAGCTAGACCAGGGCAATAAAACATCCACGTATGCAGAAGATTTCTCTCAGAACAGGGGGGGTGAGGTTCTAAGCCTCACCTCTGTTGATCCCCAATTTCTCACCTGATGGCCCCCCTGCGACTGTGCCTGTCTTAGGTTGTTCCTCCGGCCCTTGGTATTTCTGATCTCAAAGAACACACTTTGGTCCTGTTGATGACTTAAAAAGGGGATAACTGATGCGTCTCCTTATGTTGTATGGAGAACTGTTGTAAATGCTGTCTCTTGTTCCTTGGTTTTCAGCCTGAGAGACACTCTAGTAAGTTACATGGAAACCAAAGACAGTGACATTCTCCCCGAGATGGAGTCTCGGTTCCCAGAGGACATACCACTCTCCAACTGTGTCTCTGTATGGAAAATGGCTGCCGAACTGAAACGGGATCGGCAAGTCAGATAGAACTGTTTACATGGCGCTGCCTCTGCCCGGGGCTTGGGCTCCTCCCAGCACCAAGTTCAAGACCAGTACGTGCTGTGCCAGCTGACAGCTTCTGGAGAACCAAGCCGTTTCAAGAACTGCGCCCTCACACGGTGGGCGCTGTGCGCTGGGAGGCCTGAGGATGACATGGACCTGGCACAAGCCGCCATCCTTTACGGCCGGGACACGGTACCCACGGGCTTCCAGCGTCATGTGTGGCCGCCGAGCTTCTGAACTTGCACGTGCCCAGCTACCAGGCCCTTCTTCCTCAGACTCCCGCACAGCGAGTGAAGGAAAACGAGTAATTTTTGCTTTTTTTTTCCCAACTTACTCTGCATTCAAAGAAGAGAATCTGGCTTGCTTCTTTCTTCCATTCCTGTACACTCGAATATTGAACACAAATTTCTTGTTGCCAAGAAGCTGTGAAAAGTGCCAGGCTTTTTGTTTTCCCACCGACACCAGGCAAGGCCCTCCGAGAGCCTGGAGGCCACACGGATGAGGCCTCGCCCAGGCCCCTCGAGTCCCTGCCGGGTGTCAGGAGCCGGAGCCCCAGAGCTCTCACCGTGAAGAGCACTGGGCTGCAAGTCAGGGGCACTTTGTGGGTCTCTAGTTTCCATCTATAAAACGAAGGGACAGATTGATGACCAGATTTCCTTCTAGTATTTCTAAGTTCTGAATCAATGTAAACTGGAGTCAGTGGTCCGGGTCTGCCATTTCCGTGGGAAGACTTTGACATGTGGCCTTCGTGTGATCTTGATCTCGTCCTTGGGTCTCAGCCAAGGCATTAAAAACAGACGGCAACACCAGTTAACAAAGGAGAAAGAGTAGTTAGCAAGGTCTGATCTCATGCTGCTTCTCTTGCTGATGCTTTGTCTTTTTTTTGAACTGCCTGAGTACTTTGATCTCTGGGCTGACTCCTGTTCCTGGATAGCTTGGTGCCATTGGCACTGAGACTGTTCACAAGTCAGAGGCACCATCTTTAATACACTTAACAAAGGAGTTCATGACCCAGTGACCTGAAATTGGACCCATGGTGTGAGAGCTACAAAACCAGAAAATGCTCCCCAAGAACACCACCGCCCTCTTGAGCACCACTGGAGGGAGCTGCAGGAGGCACACTCCCTTCTCCTCAGGTTGATGCAGGCAAGTGCTGAGACCCTGGCCAACGCAGCAGTCATTCAGGGCAGCACCCACTTGCATCCGGTAATCTATGAGTCTATCATTCCAGGCTATGCAGAGGCGCTCCCCCACTGACCCTGGCATCCAGGATTGCCCACTCAGCGGACTGCCTGTTCTAGGTTTCCACTTGCACTTGGTACTCCCGATACCTCAGAGCTGGGATGGAGCGGGCATGGCCGTCAGGTGCTGCTCTGGTCCCTCCCTGTCCACACCTTAGCAGGTGGAGGTCAGGTGTCAGTCTCCTGCTGTGAAAAGATTTTTTTTTTTTTTGGTCTGGGAATTTTCTTCCCTCACTTTTATGAAGAGTTTTCTAATTAAGATACTTTGTTTTGTATGCTCTGTTTTCAAAGCCTTAACTGTCAGATCTTGCTTTACCTGGTTTGTACAAGAATACATTGGCCTAACAGGCAAAGGAAGATTTCTTATACTTGGCATTCCTGTTTTAATAAACTTGAGTTTTGCTTCTAAAGACCCCTTTTCTCTGGGGGCAGAGCCTCTATGTATGGCAAATAGGCATCAACCAAGCTTTCAGGAATGTTTGTTTTTTGTGGAAATGTTCTTGTAGCAGTATCCATGAAATGGAAGGTTCCAGACAGCAAATGTACACTTTGGTATAGAATGTGAGAGGGTAACTTTTCCTCTGGACAAGTTAAAGTGGTAGCTTTAGAGGGGTGGCCCACTCCCTGCCTAAAATGCCTTTGCTGGCAACCAGCAGAGCTCAGCTCACAGTGAGTATGAGCCCACCCAGCAGTGGGATGGGTTGTGGGATGGGGAAACCGTTCCCCAGCAAAAGGAAGTAAGGTATGTGAGAGGAGACAGCTTCCAGCAGCCCAGAGGTTTGGGCGGTAAAATGCCGCTTCAGGGGATAATTGCATTTTCTCTTCCAAAAAGAAAAGGCCCCTCTAGGAGAGAAATCTGTGGTGCGGAGCAGCGGCCAGAGGACGCGAGCCGGCTGATGAGGACCCACACCCCCCCCCCGTGCCAGGTTCCGCTGCTTCTCAGTGCCAGTGTAGGTGTCAAGTCCGTCTCTGCCCTCGGCACCTGCCCTTACCTGCCCGTGCAGCCCCAGTTCACTCATCAATCTCACCTTCATTCTTCTGGACGTTTCCAGTTCTTAGGCTTTCAGTCCTGGGTTGGTGGGGACGTACCGGAAAATCTTCACAACTGATCACTACATCTGTAAGGCCTCAGTGTGTGTGTAAATTACTTATTCACATTTTGTTATGGGCGATAGGACCAAGGACAGTCCTGAGCTGCTGCAGTTATTTCTGGGTGCAGGCAAGCCCAACCTAGAGAGAAACTTGCAGAGATAAACAGTGAAGAAACATCAGGTCAGAGGGCCCTGTTGGTCTGGTGACACTGCCTGTCAAGCCACACAAGTGGGCACAGTTCCACCTGACTGAACATTTCCATGCTGCCGGTCAGGCTGCAGTACCAGCTGGGCTCGGAGAGACTCAGTCACAGAGGTGGTAGAAAACCCAAGGCCTGGAGCTGAGCGACAACACGTCCGAGCCGTTGGCAGCATTCAGAGTGCTGAGGTTCTGATCCCTTGTCGGGTCACTAAGCCTGTGCTCAAGCATTAGGAGTCCTACTTCCAACTGGAAAAACAAGCACCAGGGAAGTGCAGCTGCTTGTAATTCACACCTCATCAGACTGGAAGGCTATGCTGGGGACAGGAGGACCACTGAGGCGGTGGAGGTCTCAGGAAACATCCAGGGTATGAGCAGAGTGGAATGGAGGGGAGGAGGCCCTGGCTGGAGCACATGCAAGCTGCCTCCAAGACTTCCCACATCCTATAAAGACCTGCCTTCAACCCACTTCCCTTCACACCTAAACTTACCAGGACTGCTCCCCACGCCCCAGCATTCCCCCCATGACCACTGCCTGTACCCCCAGCGCCCCTTAACTTTGCCCCCAGCTCCACAGGCCCAGGAACGACTCCCCTCCACCAAATCTAAGGGCCTCTTCACCCGACTGCTCTTCACCCGACAAGGCTGACACATTACAGCCCAGGTGGGCCTTGGTGTAAATCTTGGCTCTCCCATTTGCCAGCTCTGTGACCTTGGGCAAGCCACTTGACCTCTTTAAGCCTCAGTTTCCCCTTCTGTAAAATACCTCTCTGCTGTAAGCAATAAGGTAGGTAAATAACTGAGCACAGGGCCTTGCATGCAGTGGGAGATCAAGAAATGGTCTCATCCCTGCTCACAGCTGGAAACTGCCTATCTCATAAGGCCCACCAGCTGTCAAAAACTATATACGAAGCCACCCCTGAACCTCAAGCAACCCAGTCTTCCCCAGTCTCGTCTCAAAATCTACACTCAAGACCGCATTACTTGTCTGAACACTTCCCTGAACTCCCCTTGTATATAAACCAGGGGTCAAATTGCTACACTTCAGCCTCCAGGGCTGCCCTTCAGTGCCTGAAATACACCTATCTCAGGACCTTTACACCTGCTGTTTACTTTGCCTGGAAAGCTTTTGTCTACCACCTTCAGGCGGCTTCTACACTCGCCCCTCAGAATAGCCTTTTCCTGACCACTGTTTAAAGCAGGCTCCCTTTATTTTCGCTGCTGCACCTTGATGGCAGCTACACCGTGAGGAAGCTGTAATCTAGCACATCACCTGGCACCAAGCACAGAATAGATAAAGAGTTGACAAGCTCCCAGTAGGAATCAATGTCCCAAACGTTGTCAGTTTAGTCTGGTGGGTGAGTTTTCTGCCCACCAAGACCCATCCTGTCAAATTTGTGAGTATGGTCCCACTAAGGACTGTGTCCTGTCCTTGATAACGTGAGGACAGTCACTGAAACGGAAGTCAAGGTGCTGTGCAAACGACGGTGCGGGGTGATGGGGTTGCGGCCCCGCGGCCCCTGTGAACAACCTCAGCTTCAGGAGCCCTCGAAGGGAGCGGGAAGGGCCCTCCTGGCTCCCCCACGGTTCACCCCAGGTCTCCCAGGAGAAAGGGCCTCCGCCAGTACAAGAGGGTGGGGCGACAGCCGTGTCTCCGGAGCAGGGGTTCAGGGCCGCGGGCGGTGTCAGCGGGCTTTGTCGCCACATTTACGCCCGGCCCAACCCCCCGTCAGTTCGTCGCAGACTGGTGGTGAAGCCTGGGGTCTTCCTCGCTGCAGGCCTCCGAGTCCTGGTGCTGGTTCAGTGCGTTTGCCCTCCTCCTGTCCGGGTGCCTGTGTCAGCGAGGCTGAGGAGCCGGCCCCGGGGGAGGCCACCGTGTGCCTGCGGGCCGGCTGGGTAACGCTCCGGGAGGGCCACCCCGACGCCGGCCTGGGGCGCCCCTGGGTCCGCCGGCGTGCGGGCGTCCGCCCGGGGGGCAGCCCAGGCTGAGCGGACGTGCTCGAGACCCGGACAGGGCCTCCGACCGCCAGGCGGCGGCATCCCGGAGCCCCGCGCCCCAGCGAGCGCCGCCATGGCAACGAGCGCGCGCCGTCGGCAGCGCCGCCGGAAGTGACGATAAGCAGAGGCGCCGGAGGCTGTGCCATGGCCCGGGAGGCGGCGGGGCGGCCGCCGGAGGAAACCCTGTTGCTCTGGAAACGGTAGTGGGGTGGGATACGTGCAAGATGGGGGGCTGAACTACGCGCCTTCCCGCACCCTCGTAACCCCGGCCGCTTCCGGCGCGCGGGCGGAAGGGCCTTCGGGACGTTGGAGTCCGCGGAGTCGCGGCGCTCACTTCCGGCGCCGAGTCTTGGGCCCCGGGGCCGGGGATGTGAGGCCAGGAGGTGCAGGGCAGGGGGCGTGAGACAGGGAGGGTCCCGAGAAACAGCCCCAGCCCGCGGGCTCGGACGTGCAGGGTTGGGAGAACTGGGCCGCGAGGCCCACCTGACGTGTGCTGTCCCCAGGGAGCAAGCCCAGCTGAAGGCCCGCGTCGTGGACCGGGACACGGAGGCGTGGCAGCGGGACCCCGCCTTCTCGGGCCTGCAGAGGGTCGGGGGCGTGGATGTGTCCTTTGTGAAGGGCGACAGTGTCAACGCTTGTGCCTCCCTGGTGGTGCTCAGCTACCCTGAGCTGGAGGTAACCCCGGGGGAACGCTAGCCGGAGCCATCCTGCCGGGGCTCAGGGTGCGTCGGTGGGCCGGGCGGGGCTCCGGCGCTGGGAACTATGCCTAGATAGAACTCTGCTGCTCCTTTTGCAGGATTTCGGGAAGGGGGTGAGGCGGGCAGAAACTAAAGGAGATTCTGCGACTTAAGTTTGAATTAACCGTCGATCTTCACTTAAAGCTGATGGTCACTTCGGGCTCCCCTCCTCAGTGACCCGCAGCTGCACACCCCCAAGTTGCCCAAGCGGCAGATCTCTGTCTTCCCAGACCCCACATGTCCAGTAACACATAGCTCCATTTTTCCCTGTCCTAAACGTTGCTAGAGGCTGCATCCTAGATGCCCCCTTCCCGGCTGTGCCATCATTACTCCACCTGTAGGTGATCAGCAGAATCTTCAGGGGGCTCCCTGCCTCTCGGATTGCCCTGTGGCGGTTCCTTTTCCGTGCTCGCAGCAGAGGGATTTTCCTAAAAAGCAGATGTAACCACCTGACCAGTCCAGTGGCTTCCCTAAATAAAAGTCACCCTCATTGACAAGTGTAAGGGTCCTTCATGATCTGACCTTGCCTAATGTAACACTATAGGCTCCACCTTCCACACTCCACTCTTCTCCCCGGACTACAGAGCACTTAGGATTCTGGAAACATGCCATGCTATATCTGCCTGCCTGACCTTTGCAACCACGTTTCCTCTCTTGGAATATTCCTCACCTTGCTAACCCCTGCTCGTCTCTTGGGTCCTTCAGTAAACTCACCCCCTTGCCCTGTAAGACCAGTAGTTGTTCCCAGCACACTCTCTTTCCCCTTTATTGCACCAGGATGGAGTTGGCTGGTCTGTCTACCAGAAGTAAACTCCATGATGGTAGGAATTGTGTTATCTTGCCCACCATTTGTAGCCTTAGGATCTAGCTCAACGCTTGACACATAGAACACACTTGAATATATATGCAAGTGAACAAACATATGCCTGCGATTCCTTTGGCTGCACAGCCCAGGAAACCTTGGCTAAAGAAGAACTTGAGAAGGAAAACTGCTCCAAAGCTTCAGTTTCTCCTGCTCTGTTGCCCTGCCAGCTCCCAAAGATGGCATCTCTACCTGCTTCCATGTCTTTGCACTTTACTTGGAAGGCATCTTTAGTCAAAATTCAGCGCGAATGTCCTGAGCACCTGCTGTGTGCTAAAATCTGGATCTAGGTGGTGAAGGAGCCAGAGCTGCTGCCCTGCCAGGTCCCTGGTCAGTTTATAGAGCCATGTTGGGGGCAGAGACACAGACTTGACGGCCAGGCTGCCTGGGCTCCTGCCTCAGCTTTGCCGCTCCCACTTCCCCACCCCACCCCCAGCCCCTGGCCTCCATCTCCCCTTTTCTGACTCAGGGGTGACCTCAGTATTGATACCCAGTCCAGAGCTGTGAGGAATAAATGAGGTCATATACAGAAAGCAGTGCACACAGCTGTCCCATGCCAAGCCCTCAGTACATGAACAGAGCCACTCTCCGTCTCCGCTTGTCGGGGCCCAGTGCCCATGTCCCCCAGTGCTGTGCCTTTCCTTAGCTGCAGAATTAACCGCCACTCACTCTGCCCTGGGCCCCTGTATGTGCCCTGAAGTCACTTCTCATATTGTATTAAAGTGACAGGGTTAAAGAGTCTGGTCCAGCGGCTCTCAGGTCGCCCAACTGTGGATCTGTGCAACCGAGTCGCCAAGAAATGCGTTTAGAGACACAGATTCCTACAAGGTTTATTGGGGGTGATGAAAACCTACAAGTAGATTGTGATGACGGTTGCACAGCTGTAAATATCAAAATATTACTTATTTCACACAACTGACCTTTATGGTAGTAAATTATATCTCAAAGTTGTTTTAAAAAAAGATTCCAGAGCCCCACCACCTTTACTGCAGGAAAAAAAAAATCCCCCAGTGTAAAGCCTGGGATTTGGCTCTTCTAAGCAAGCCTCCCTATGATTGCAAAGCCAAGCCAGGCTGGGAATCGCTGGCCTGCCTTTCCTGCAGCATCCTCAGCATCCCTGACAAATGGTGGCCTTACAGTGGAGCCCATTCCATAACTGGACTCCCGGTTAGCACGGAGCTGAAGTGTGTGTGGCTTCTACCTGCCGATTCTGGGTATGGCAGCAGAGCACGGGGCAGACCTCCCACTGTGTGCACACTGCCCCCTCTTGTCTGCCCCGTCCTAAGAGTCTTGCTAGTGTGACTCCAGCTCCTTCACTTCTGTACTTCTGCTGTGCTCTTGGTTGGCAAGGCTCGTGTGTACATCAGGTGGGCCTGACATGCACACGCATTTCTGTAAGTGCAGCTTAAGACGGTTTTTAGGGGCACCACATGGTCGACTTAGGTTGGAGCCTGCAGATCTTCATGGAGATTACTAACCATCCAGATGCTAATTGCACAACTGATTTTTTCTTTTCCCAGATTTTTAACTTAAAAATATGTAAACGTACTGAAAAATTGAGAGCATAACACATTGAATGCTCTAGACCTTCAACTTAGCTTCAGCTGCTGAATTTTGTTGGTTTTCTGTGCATGTCCTGAACAGCTTGGGTGTCTTCTTGAGGGTGTGACAGCAAACTTGAGCAAATCAACTGGCCTGTCCGCAGAATGTAGATCAGTCTACGTGACAGCAGTGTCATCATCACCTCAGAAAAGCCATAACCCCACTCCATGTCACATTTTCCCAACTGTCCCCATGTCTGAAAGCTGGCCTCGTCTGGTTTTCTGATCTGTAAATTTTAACATATTCTGTGTTACGTCCCCTGTTGCTTTTTCGTTATGTTTACTGTGGGCTGGTTCATTTCTCACCCAATACGCTGCTTGACTTCTTTACCCTCCACGCAGCTAAGATGTGTCTTGAGCTGAGTGTCCGCAGTCGGCCTCCCAGAGCTCACAGTCTGCTGACTCTGGGGCATCAGCTCTTTCACTCCTTGAGTGTTTCTGGGTCATGGCTCTGAGTATTAGTTCAGCTCCCGAGTTTCGTTTGCCTTCAGTTGTATGCATGCTGGGTTTTCTTTCAGGTTTTTTTGTCCGTTTCTGTTCTGAGTTTTGAATTTCTGCCTTGTTTTCTTCTTGATCTGCCACTTGTTTAAGCGTCGTTTTCCCCTGCTGCACGTCAGCGCTGGGTGGGCAGCATCCGCCAGCCGTCGCGTTTGTTGCCTCGCCATCTGAACTCTTGCAGCGTCGTGCAGCCTCGCTGCTCACTGTGAGCTGTATTTAAACCAGAGGGCTGGGTTTGGGGTGGCTTACTGGGTGTCTGAGATCACGAAGGACAGTGCAGTGAGTCACCCCAACAGTGTCCTTTTCATAGGAGAAGATAGCCAGCGTGTCTCTGGTTCTTTGACACTCTTGTTCCTGAAGGACGTTACACTTCCTGGCCTCGCTTCACTGCCACCCTCCAGGCTTCAACTGCTCCTCCCCAGAAGCAGCCTCTTCTGAGAAAGGCTGCTGTTGGCCCGGTGTACTTCCAGGCCTCTCTTCTAGGCCCCCCTGTGGGGGCTGCCCCCCAGGTCTCACCGCAGCAGGCTCTCACCACTAGGCCCCATCACCACCGCCCCACCTCGCCCAGCCCACGCCTGCCAGCCCCATGCGGAATCTGGGGTTGGCTCTGCTGGTCCGGGCTTTTATTTCCCTTCATAGGTGCGTTCGTAATACGCTTACGCTGGCATGGGGTGTGGGGGTTTTTCTCCTCCCCTTGTGGATGTCTGCTCTCTGGAGCTTGTGCAAGACTGATGCGATCTGCTGTCATCGTCCTCTGAGAACGCAGGCCACCCCTGAGTGTCCCATGTGTCCCTGTGAACAGTCACCCTGTGTGGAGTCTGGCGCCCCAGCCTGCTGGGTTCCTTGTGGGTCAGACTCTCTAGTCCGTCGTCAGATGAGACCCTGCTGCTTCGGGACACTGGCAGTTTGATAAGTTTCTGGTGACTTTGGTAAAAGATGTTGGAAGGAGAAGACTGGCCTGCACACTAAGAGGACATACTCCCTTCTTTTAGGGACATGTAGACCCCCTGCAGGGAGGGGTTCCAGGTGGGAGTTTGAAGGCCATCACCAGGGGCACCCGCCCCTACACCCCGGGGCTCTCGCACTCGTGGCCCTGAACTTATCCTTCTAGGCTCTCCGATCCCTCGGGCTCCCTGTTCTCTCTCGGGTTGTCTAGCTCTGGCGCCAGGCCTGTCCTTTCCTGAAGCACTTGAAATCTCTTCATAAAGCTGGGGTCGCCTTTCTCGTTGTCTCCTCTCTGAAGACCTGGCCTTTTCCAGCCATGGGGGTGGAGGGCAGGCGTCAGCTCTGATGTGCAAAGGAGGCACCCCAGGAGGGCCTGGTCTGGCCGAGGTGTGGGGGGCACCGTTGAAATGGCTGCGGCTTCAACCCATCTGCAGGGCAGGCCACCTCATCCGTGTACTTTCCTCTGGGCAGGTGAGGCGGGGTGGGGGCCCCGGGGCAGGCCTAGGAGCTGAGAGGACGTGGCAGTGAAAAGGACTCGTGGTTGGAGGGCAGAGGGCCGTGCCGTCCATGACCAGGCGCCCGGTGGCAGGTGGTGTACGAGGACTGCCGGATGGTCAGCCTGACGGCTCCCTACGTGTCAGGCTTCCTGGCCTTCCGAGAGGCGCCCTTCCTGGTGGACGCAGTGCGGCGGCTGCAGGAGAGGGAGCCTCACCTCATGCCCCAGGCAGGTACCTCAACTGCCTCCACTGGGGAAAGGGGCCTCTGAGCTTCCTGCAGAAGTACCCTTCTGCCTTGAGGGAGAGGGCTAAGATTTCCCAAAAAGCTGGGCCCCAGAAATAGCAGGGCCACCCCTCCTCCTTCAGGACGTCCTGGCCTGGTGGGCAAAGGACAGCAAGCTGACCGGCTTTCCCCCGCGGCTCTTCCAGGTCCTCCTTGTGGATGGAAACGGTGTGCTCCACCACCGAGGTGATCCTGCACTTGAGAGACAGGGCCCCAGAGGCTGTGGGAAAGACACTGGGATGGAGGTGGTTCTGACCACCCCCGCGGACCCCTGTGCCCTGCGTCAGGACCCACCCAGTAAAGAAGCCTGCTTCTCTTCCGCCCCGCCTCTTTCCTGCCTGCCCTTCTGGCCTCCCCCAGCACCCGGCACTGGCCCACCTCAGGAGCCATTGCCAGTTTGGACCTGACCAACACCAGAAGTCACAGGGCCCCACGCTCAGCTAGCCGGTCCCACCAGCTGCCTGCCCTGCGCCCTTGCCCCAGACCAGCCAGGAGCAGACGGGTGCCCGTTCGCACTGACATGGGCCTGTACCTCCTGCTTGGGTGCCAGCACCTCGGCCAGGGAGAGGACCACTGAGGGAGGGAGGGAGGTCCCAGAGGGAGTGGGGAGGGGTGGCACCGTGCCTTAGAGCCCCTGGGTCCAGGGCCACGGGACGGACGCGTGCTGCCCGGGATGCCATCCAGGACCAGCGGGCCAGCCCTGGGCCAGGGCCCCAGTCCCTGCGGTGTGGGCTGCCTGGCAGGAGTCCCAGTGTGTGTGTGGGGGGGGGGGCAGGGAACAGAGAGGCCCGCCCGCAGTCACAAAGGGAAAGAGGATGCAAGGGGCAGAAAATGACAGAGGAAGTGGAGTGAAGCATTGTGAGCACTCTAGTTAGGCTCCTAACTCATCAGAGAGGAGGAGACAGCCTGTGCCCCAGCCTGGCACCATGAAACCGGGGAAGGGGCCATGGCCAAGAGCAGGCTGGGGCCTCCAGTCCAGGCTCCCTGGCTCTCGGGCTGCCGACAGGCCTCTGTTCATTCGGGGAAACTGAGCAGGTTCTGGTTTCTCCCCAGTCCCCACACCACCTCTAGAAGATTGCTTGGCTCACCACCCCACTGCCCCAGCCTCACCCTCGTCTGCCCCTGTAGGCTTTGGGGTGGCCTGCCACCTCGGTGTCCTCACAGACCTGCCCTGTGTCGGGGTGGCCAAGAAACTGCTGCAGGTGGATGGACTGGAGAACAACGCCCTGCACAAGGAGAAGGTGAGGGGTCCTAACGTCTTGCCCAAGGTGGGGCTGGGGGGCACCCAGGCCCAGAGGGGGCGCTCTGCCCTGTGGGGACCTCTGGTCCAGTCCCTTCCTGCTGGCACTCCCTGGGTCCCTGGCTGAATAGGAAGAACCACTCCCTGCGGCTCCCAGGGGGTTAGGGCGTGGTGGCAGACTTGTGTGGCTGGAAGGGCTCCTCTCCCTTCTGGAGCCTACCTGGTGCTCAGTCCTTTAACCCGCCCAGCCCCCTGGCCCCTGCTCAGGTGAGGTGCCGTCTACCCAGCCTTCGTTTCCTGTCCCACCTCCCGGCACATCCCTCCTCTGAGCCCCGAGGCTGGCCCTGGGAATGTGACACCCCGCTCAGGAGGGAGCTGGTGCCACACATGGACCGTGTCTGTCTCACCCCTTGGGCCATCCTGTGTCTGCAAGAGCAGTTGTTAACAGAGACCCCAGACCAAACGCTCAGTGGGCCACTCCCCACACCCTAAAAATGTTAGGTCGAATCAAAATGCCCAAATTGCTAGCTGGAGAGAAAGCAGCGGGAAGGGGTTCCGGCCCCCGGATTGCACCTGCGTGTCCCCAAGCCTGGCCCCCAGGGGAGGAGCCTGGGGCCATCCCTGACCAGCACTTGGCCTGGGCAGGCTGCCGCCCCTCCTGCAGGCCCTGCCTCCCTGTCCACAGAGCATGGAGGAGAGAGCCAAGCTCCAAGGGCCTGTCAGGTGGCCAGTACTGGGCGGGGCGGCTCCCCGAACTCCGAGTCGGCTCATGGGATGGGCATGAGCATGGCACCAGGCTGCTCAGCTTTTAAAAACCAACAGGTGTGCCTTCAGCCCTTCACCAAGAAAATAGTTTTTCCAAGTTTTTTCCCGATTTCTAGATACGACTTCTACGAGCTGGGGGAGACACGTTTCCTCTGATGGGAGGCTCCGGGACCGTCCTGGGCATGGTGAGCAGTCCCCTTGGACACACGTACTGGCACGTGCCTGCCAGGTCTCCCGGCCACTGTGGTCCAGGTGTGTCCTGGGCCTTTATTGGCTTCCCAACCCTGGCTGTGCTGAGGGGGCCTCAGGGCAGCACACGCCCCCACCCTGCCCCAGGGCCTGCAGTCCTCCAGCCCTCAGGGCTTGTTCCCCAGCATCCTGACCGCACCTTGCTGTCCCAGGCCCTGAAGAGCCACGACCACAGCACCAAGCCCCTCTATGTCTCCGTGGGCCACAAGGTGAGCCTGGAGGCAGCTGTGCGCCTGACCCGAGGCTGCTGCAAGTTCCGGATTCCAGAGCCTGTGCGGCAGGTGGGTGGCCGCCACACCCCCTCCTCTTCCTTTGCACCAGCACCTGTGGGAGAGCCTGGTTGGGCGAAGCTGGGACGGGGGAGGGCTGAGGAAGCAAGCTCCTGGGGGCTCCTGCCAGGGCCCAGGGTTCCACGGTGCTCCTGCGCTCAGCCTCCCAGCCTCCTGCAGCAGGTACCAGGTCACTGGGAAAGCCAGCGGACAGTATGGGTGGCAGAGCATCCTGCCGGCCCCCAGCCAGTCCCTCAGGGCCTGCCCTGCCCAGCTGGCATCAGGGGGAGCAGCTGCCCTTTGCTGGGCGGCCCCTGCAGGGCTGCTGGGCAGTGCTGAGGAGGACGTGCGCCGGAACCATCAGTGTGTCTTTCCGGAGCCTCTGGGGTGTGGCACATAGTCACCCAGCAACTAAATCAGGGCCAGGGGTCAGAACTCTGGTGACAGAGTTGGCTCAGCGGAGCTGGAGCTCAGCCTGCAGGGGTGACCAGCCATGGGCGGTGCGTGTCCCCGAGAAGCCCACAGAGTCTTAGGAAGAGACCTGCTGGAGGAAGAGGGGAGGGCAGGAAGGACAGGCCCAGGAACCCAAAAGAGGGTGTAGCCAGAGCCAAGGTCGGGCAGGGCAGGCTGCGGGGAGCCTGTGAGCACAGTGGGGGCGCCGGGCCTTCAGGCCTCCCGCAGGGACCTTGGATACGCGCCTCGCCCCAGGCACGGCTCTGCACGCAGCCCGGGGAGCTGGGGGAGCCGGCTAGCCAGATAAGTGGCGCTGGTTTCTGCAGCCGAGCCTGGGACCCTGGCTTAGTGCTGGGCTGCTGTGGGGCGGGAGGCAGGGTCCGGAGATCTCCCTGGTGCCCACGGCTCCCCATCTTCCGAAGCCTGTGCCGCTTCAGCTCTGGGCAGGTCACGGCCACACTGCTGAAAACCAGTCCGCCCGGCTCAGCACCAGCTGGTAACGTGGGAAGCTCCATGGCCCTCGCTCTGATTCTGCCACCCTAGGGAGCCCCTCTGCCCTGCCACCAGCATCCCACCCCACCTCTGGGGGCCCGGGTTCTTCCTGGCTGCTGGTGTGCAGGGCCGCCTCTAGGTGGCAGCAGGCTGCACGCTTGCCCGCTTCTGCTGGGGTCTGAGGTGCATGGGTGTTCAAGCCTGTGACTTGCGTCCCCACCCCCTAAGCCCTGCCCTCCCCCATTCCCACCATCTGTGTGACCTTAAGGGAGAAACCCAAGAGCGCTCCCCAGTCCTTCAGAGTAAGCGGCCCCATTATGCTGGGTCAGTCCTCTCCACACCCCATTCTGCCCTCCATCCTTGCCGGTGGGGAATGGCCTATAAAGTGCCTGGGCATTTGAATGCCAGTACAGACCATGTGTCTAGCCCCAGGGAAGGGCCTGCCAAAAGCCAGCCACCTGTGCCCAGGAGCCTGCAGCCCACCCTCACTTCGGCAGTGGGGTGATCCTGTCCGGCGGCCCTGGCTGTCTCTTGGTCTGTTTTCTTCCTGGGCCCGCTCTCCTGTCAATGCCGCCTTCCTGACTACTTCCAGGAGCTCCCAGGAGAGAATGGGAGTGGGCGGGGCCCGCTCTCTCTCCCTGGCACCTGTGGGTCCGCCGAGGGGGCCTGCTGGTGGTAGGCCCCGGCTCGCTTAGATGGCACAGGCTGCAGAAAGGTGCTGCCTCCCACCGCCGGGGCTGCCTTCCCAGCAGAGTGTCCCACTGTCCCCTGCCCGCTTGCCCATCCATGCCAACACAGCATCTGCAGGATTAGTTGTATGTCCTGCAGTCTTGTGGCCCAGAGGGAGCTAAGCCCCTGTGCAGTGGGACTGGCCAGGCCCCCAGGAGGGCTCAGTGTGGAAGAGCCTGGACAGCAAGGTCCCTGTCCTACCCCAGCCCCTTGTCTCAGACGCCAGCCTGTGGCCCAGAGCACCTTTCATCCCAGCGGCCCTGCAGGACTCTCCGTAGATGCTGTCCTGGGGCGGGGTCTCTGCTGACAGGAGCAGGGAGACAGGAGGAGCCAAAGGTGAAGACAGACCAGCGGGCTGAGGAGAGCCCTGGGAAGAAGGTTTAGAGAAGAAACCCACAGAAGCATGGGCTACAAGCCCAGACGCTGGGCACCCCCAGCTGAGATGGAGGCGCCCCAGGACCCTGCCTCCTTCCCTCCCTCGGGCCTTTCAGGGCCGCCGCCCGCACCCCGTGGGGCTGTGCTCCTTGTCCTGAGGGCCAGGCCTGGCGGTGCCGCCTTGGGTGTTCTCAGAGGGGAGCAGGGGGCTTGCATCAGGCTGCTCAGGTGGGGGCTGGTCCGGAGGCCACCTCGGGACCCCAGCCACCCCCTCTCATGGGAGCCATTCCTCTCCCCAGGCCGACATCCGCTCCCAAGACTACATCCGCAGGACCCTGGGAGTCCCCAGGGCCCCCACACCAGGACAAGAGAGGTGAGCGTGGCGGGAGGCTGGGTACTTGGTTAGGAGTCCCCCCAGTATTGCCCATGTGGGCCATGCCTAGTGGTTCAGCTTCTCCTTGCTGTGGCCCTGTGGCTTAGGGTGGATGTGCAGGGCCAGGCAGGGATGCACAGTCCCTGAACGGACAGGAGAGTTGTACCAGCAGGATCCCGGGGGCCTGGGTGCAGTCCGTGTCCAGTGGGAACTCTAGAAACCCACAGAGCTGTCCTGCCTGCTTTGGTCACCTCACCTGCAGGGCTTGGGGCTGGGCTCCACAGACAGGATGTGGGAATACACGTTGGCTCTGCCTCCCGGCTCTGTCGCCGGCCCTCACTTCCTCATCGGTGGGCAGGGGGATCCTCCCAGGCACCGGGATCCTCCCAGGCTCTCGGGAGCAACGACTGGTTATCAGTCTGATGGCATCTTGCCACGAGCGGGCGCTGGGCTCCCCAGCTGGAAACAGGCACAGGATGCTAATGGGATGCCAAGCCTGGCCTCTGACCTGCCTGCCGCTCCCTGAGCGAAGGACAGCTGGAGACACCTGGCCCGCAGTCTGCCTGCCTGCCTCCCACCATGGGCCATCCTGAGGGGGGCCTTTCCCTGTAAGCCGGTGGCTGTCCAAAGCCTGGCTGAGCTGCTTTGAGAATGGAGGGATGGTGTGCCTCAGACCCCAGACGCCCCCAGGAGTAGGGGCACTTGGAAAGAGTACACGCAGCCCCTGACTGTCAGGCTCTGCTTGGCCCTCTGGCCTGGGCCATCAACAGCCTCTGCGGGTCAGGTTAGTGGCTGCTTTGGGGACCACCTGGGCATGAGGAGGCCCCAGGCTAGCTCTTGTGTTTGATGCTGCCCGTTGTCCATTTCATTATCAGGAGCCGGAAGGCGCAGAACCCAAGGGGAGTGTGTCCCAAGGGAGGCTCAGAAGAGGCCACAGGTGAAGGCAGGCCTCCCGAGGGCCACAGCACCCAGGAGCCGTGGGACAAGGGCACGGGTGGAGCAAAGCTGGACGCCACGAAGACAGGCTGCCCCACGTCCGCTGTTCGGCAGTAGGCCTGGGGGCTCGTCTGTCAGGCCAGGACCCTGCCCCCATGGCAGCAGGTGGAGTGCCCAGGCCCTGAGGACATGCTGGTCACACCACCCATGGGGACGCCCCGGCCCCTCCACACGCCAGCTTGATCCCTGGGACCCAGGGCTCCCTAAGGACTCTGGGACCTACTGAGAAGCATGATGAAATTGCAGAGGACCTTGCCATTCATCCTGCCTCAAGAAGGAGTCGGTCGTCATGTTTGCCAGCCTGAGGTGGTCTCTGTGCTCTCTCTGCGCCCCTCTCCGGCCTTTCTCCTTCCCTTCATGACAGGAATGGGTGCTCCTCAGGGACTGGGCCCCTGGGAGAAGCAGGGGCACAAGTGAGCAGGGCGGCCACCTCTACCAGCTGGCTTTGGGCACACCTCTGATGGGGACACCTGTCCCACCTCACCAGACAGGAGTCTTCCTGCGTGGAATGGGTGCGCTAGGGTCCTTGAGAAGGGAGGTGACGGCGTGTGAAGTGGGGCCACAGGGCCAGGGGTGAAGGAAAAACGGGAGGTGGAGTCCTCTTCTACCAAGCTCCTCACGCCTCCTGGCCCCCAGAATGCAGGTCCCGGAAGGGCTGGACGGGCAGGACTGTGGCTCCCGGCCCCGCCCCCCACGCTAACAGGAGAGCTTCCCAGGGGTGCTGGGGGCTCGGGCCATGTCTGCAGCAGCCCCTGCAGGGAGCCCCACCAGTGGCGTGCGGGCTTGGCCACAGCCGCCCACAGGGATGGGGGTGGGGTCCTGCTTAGAGGCGCTGTTCACAGCCCCCAGAGGTCACCTCAGTGAGGACAGGCAGAGCAGACACGAGTAGTTTCTGTTTTGAGGTTTAAATCACATTAACGAAAGTCACCATGTTTTCAAGTGTACAGTTTAGTGGGTTTTAATATATTCAGAATCTTGTGCAACCATCACTACTGTCCAATTTCAGAACTTTTACTCGTCCCGGTCAGCCATCACCCCCCATCCCCACCCGCACCCCGGCCCCCACAGTGGGCTTCTGCCTCGTGGCCGTGCAGACTCGGGCCTCCCCGGAGCAGTCACATGGTGTGCGACCTGCGGGTCCAGCCTCTCCAGCACTGTTCCCAGGATTTATCCGTGTTCTAGCACCTACCAGCACTTTGCTTTTCCTGGCCAAATATTGACTCCTTTGTATGGATGCACCGCATTCCGTTTCTCCAGTCGTCCGCGGGAGGGCATCTGGGTGGTTTCTGTGTGGGGCTGTTAGGAATAATGCCGTTCTGAACCCTGATGCACAGGTTTCTGTGGGAATGTATGTTTTCAGTTCTCTTAGCTGTGTGCGTGGAGTGGGTCACTGGTCCTGTGGTAGCTCCGTGCTTACCTTTTGGGAACAGCTGCACTGTTTTCCACTCCAGATGCACCTTTACAACCACCAGCAATGCGCAGGTTTCTCCACGCCTTTGTCAACACTTGTTATCATCTGTCTTTGACTCTGGCCATCCTAGTGGGTGTGAAGCGACATGATTTGCATGGCCCTAATGACATGCTGAGCACCTTTTCATGTGCTTATTGGCCATTGTACATCTTCATGGGAGAGAGATCTCAAATCCTTTGCCCTCTTTTAAACTTTAAAAATTTTTCAGTTACATAATATGCAAATACATTCTGCTTTGTGGGTGTTTTCATACTCTTGGTTGTGTCCTTTGACACCTGCAAGTTCCCCAATGTGATGGAGCCACTGTGTCTCTTCATCTGTTCCTTGTGCTTTGCTGTCTTACGTAGAGACCATTGCCTGTTCCGAGGTCATAAAGATCTCCTTCTAAGAGTTTAATCGTTTCAGCTCTTGCATTTATATCTTTGACCCATTTTGAGTTCATCTTTGTATATCCTATTTGGGGTGCCTTGCAATTCCATGAATTTTAGGACCAGCTTGTCCATTTCTGCAAAAACAGTTGGAGCTTTGCTGGGGATCACACTGATCGATTTGGGGAGCCCTGCTGTCTTAACTGTCATGAGTCGAAATCACCAAATTCGGGTCTCTCTCTCCTTTTTTAGATCTTTAGTTTGTTCCAACTGAAAGGAAAGGAGTGACACACAGCAGCAATTCACCGGAGAATTCCGCTTTGTTAGGGAAAGGTGCTGGGTTATATAGGAAGGGGCATGGGGTGATTGAGGTGTCACTTCCACAGAGCTGGTGGCTATTGGCTAGGTGCTGGGATTAGGGGGGTGAGGGGTGATTGGGCTTCAGGTGGCGCCGGTGGGAACCGAGGACCCGGAAAAGAAGCAGGAGGAAGTTCGCCATCTTATGGGTGGGGGCCCTTCACCAACAATGATTTGAAGTTTCCAGTGTGCAAGTCTTGTATACCCTTTGTTTACATTTTGTATTCTTTTTGATGCTGTTATAACTGGAATTGTTTTATTATAAATTTCATTGTTGGGTTCATTGCTAATGTATAAGAGTACAATTGATTTTGCATCTTGTATCCTGTACCTTCTCTGTACTCATTCATTAGCTCTGATGTGTGTCTGTGTGTGTGTGTGTGATCCTTAGGGTCTTCTACACATAAGAGCATGTCATGTGCAAGTAAAACTTTTCTTTACTTTCTTACTCTCCAGTGTGGATTCCTTTTCTTTCTTTTCCTTGCCTATTACCGTGACTGGAACTCCGAGTACAGTGTTGGACAGAAGCGGGGGGAGCAGGCATCCTTGTCTTCTTCCTGATCTTAGGGGGAAGTCTCCGTCTTTCGCCACTGAGTATGATCCTGGCTGTGGGGTTTTCAGGTGCCCCTTTGTAGGCTGAAGGACGTTCCTTCTGTTCCTAGTTTTTCTGTACTTCTATGATGAAAGGTATTGGGTTTGTCACAAGCTGCTTCTGCTCCGATTGAAATGATCGTTGTTTCTTTGTTCGGCTCGTGTGGCGTATCACACTGATTCTGAGCCACTCTTGCTTTTCTGGGATAAATCCCACTCGGTCACCGTGTACAATCCTTTTACTATGCTGCTCAGTTGGATTTGCTAGTATTTTTTTTTTAGGGTTTTTACATCTACATTCATAAGGTATATTGGTCTGTAGTTTTCTTGTGACGTCTTTGACTGGCTTTGATATCAGGCTAATACTGGTGTCATAGAATAGTTAGCAAGTGCTGTCTCTTCTGTTTTTTGGAAAAGGTTGAGGAGCCCTGCTGTTGATCCTTGTTTACACCTTTGGTAGAATCCGTTGGTGAAGCCTTCTCGCTCATGATTCTCTTTGTTGGGAGGGTTTACTGATTGAATTACAAATAAAGAGATTGAATTACTGATTCAATCTCTTTATTTGTTAAAAGTCTGGGGAGATTTTCTGTTTCTTCCTCAGTCAGTTGGTAGTCTGTGTGTTTTAGGAATGTGTCCATTTCATCCGGGTTATCTGGTGTGTCCACACACAGCTGTCATGGCACTTCCCTTATTTCTGTAAAGTTGGTGCTAATGTCCCACTTTCCTTCCCGATTTTAGTAATTTGTATCTTCTTTATCTGGGTCAGTCTGGTTGTGAGTGTTTTCTAGGAGCCCTCTCCTTACCCCCACGATGCCCCAGCAGTGACTCTGGCTCCAAGTGGGAGTGAGAAGGCAGAGTGCCCTGCAAGATTAGAGGGTCAGAGCTCAACCTCCATCTACCTTAAAGAGCTTCCTGCTCTGCCCAAGCAGACAGGCCCCCGAAGGTGCAGAAACAGATTAGGGCCCCACTAAATCCTCAGCTGAGGGCCTGACCTCAGGGGAGCAGTTGAAGACCAGCAAAGGCTGTGTATTACCCTAGGTGGGCTGAACAGGGGAAGGTGGGGAGGTTAGCCTGGCATAGATGGCTGGGGGTGGCATGGGGCCTGAGTCTTAAAGAAATAGGAGTTTTGGCTACAGCCTCAAGGAAGAAAACCCTCAGTAGTGTGTGGGTGCCTTGGGCCCTCTGCCCTGGCTGGTGGCCGCACCAAGGCACCAGCCCAAATCGGAGATGCAACAAAGAGGTGGTGTGTTTCGGTGGCTTGCCAAGAGCCCAGGGCTTCTGGGAGGGCATCAGGCTTGAGAGTGGGGTGCAGGGGTCAGGGTGGGCTGGACTGGGAGGGTCATGTGGAGGGACAGGGCACAGAAGCAACTGGAAGGGACTATAGTGGGGACCTGCCAGCCGGGGTCATTGTGGGAGACCCAGAAGGCAGCGGGGGTGGGGTGGGGGTGAGGCTGCGGGGTAGAACATCCCTTCCCCCAGCCCCACCTCATGCCCAGGGCTCTACCCTGCTCCTTCCTCCTGGTACAGAAGGGCAAGCAGGGCCCATAAGTGCTGTCACGTCTTGGCCCCTTCGCACAGAACCTTAGAAATAGGGCTGAAATGATGTCCTTCACCGCAGACCACAGCCTGCCCCAGAGCCAAGAATAAGCCTTGAACCACTCAATAATTCAAGGCAGACCCAAATAGATGTTCCTATTAGCCTGGCCGCCTCTGCTCCCCTTCCCCAGGCCCCCACCCTGCCCAGCGGCTGCGAGTGAGAGGCTCCCAAGATGGGGGTTGGTCTGGCCAAGGTTGGTCACACCCAGGCACCTCAGGACTCCCACCTTGGGGACCCCAGCCTCTCTGCTCCCCATCTTCTGGCCACAGGCATTGTTCCTGGGATCCTGACCCTCCAGGGCCCTCGGGCCAGCCTGGGCGCCAGGGAAGCCAATCCCGGATTCAGACCCCAGTCACTTGTGCATTCCCGCCCCTCCAGCTGTGTTCCTGACTCATGGAAGGGGCTTCCCCTGAGGCTCCATGGCCTACAGGGGGCAGCCCAAGGGCTCTGCACTGGCTGGAGGCGGGGGACCCTGCCCCACGGCCCACCGCCCCAGGTTTGGCCCCCGCAGCAGTCCCTGCTGCCCTGCTCCGGCCAGGCCCGGCGTGGAGTTCTACCAGGTTAATTACAGGCACCAGCTTGCGGCAGCGCTGACATCCAGATGAATGGCAAGCTGGGTAATTAGGCGAGGTGTCGCGGGAATGATGGAGCACGGCCCACTATCCCCAGTTCACCTCCCTGGGAAGCAAGAGCAACCTCCCCAGTTCTCTACCACCATGGGTAGCTGTGGGGGCCGCATGGGGAGTGCAGGCCAGAGGCCCAGGGCCCGGCTGCTGCTCATGGACAGGGCTGGGCCCCCTCTGTCCCGTTCCCACCCAACGGGGAGCAGACTGAGAAAGAAGGCAGGGGAGGTGAGAGGTGGGCTACTGGAGGAAGATGCCCTCCAAGACAGGCCAGCAGACCTGAAGCAGCTCCGAGAGGGCGACAGAGGGAGGGCCAGACTGAGGGCACGGGGGGTCCTGCCCTGGAAGAGGAGGCGCTCCCTGGGGAGAGTTGGAAGCAGGAGGCAGGCTGGAGTGTTTCTGCTTTTTAGTAACTTGAATTTCACCTGTGTTTTCAAGTCAGTCATGAAAGCACATCGTTTTAACAGTGGAGTAGTTACATAGATTTGTCACAAAGAACCAGCGGCCCATCACCTGTCCCTCTCTTTTCCTGATCGCCCCTTCCGTTTGTTCCTTTTTTGTCAGATTTAGAAATTATCCATCGACTTTCTGCTGTTGGGGTTTTTTTTCTCTCCTATACGGCCCCTCCCCTACACTCCACCTGCCCACCCACACTCACTCTCACACTCACATTCTTTTCCTTGAACCCATTCCCTCACTGGTTGAATCAGATTCAATGTTTGCATTATTTCTTTGCATACACTGCCCACAGCTGCTAACATACTGTAATTATATCTCCTTTCTTATACAACCTCTTGTTTTTCCTGGACTTAATGATTGCCTCATGTTTTGAGTTTGATTTATTTTCTATGTACCTATTACTTATTTATCCCCAAGGCCTGCAGTGGAAATACAGACCTCTTTGAAGACACCAGGCCATCTGTGAATTTTTCCCTTGGGGGCTTGTGGTACTGGTAGCCCTCAGGATGACCCCCATTGACTGTATCTGTGTAGTTCTCCGGCCACACTGAACAGATCGGTCTGCATGACCAGCTGAAGGCACATCAGGCACCGTGGAACCTCCTCTCTGTCATCACTCGCCCAGGGGAAGTCAGGTCATGAGCTTATGCCAGGTCATAAGCTGCCCTCAAGTACACATGGCAGGGCACTGGGCCCACCTGCCCTCCCCATGGGATGGAGACGTCTTGGAAGTGCACCTGCCAGCACTGGTCAAGCCTTCAGATGCCTGCAGCCCTGGCTGTCACCCTGGGCATGGCCTCACGAGAGACCCTGAGCCAGAATCAGCCTGCAAGTCTGCTCCCAAGTTCCCATCATTCAGAAACTGGGTGAGTTAAACATCTTTGTTCTGGGATAGTTTGCTGTATAGCCGAAGATAACTAGGGCAGAGCCATTCCTCCTGCACCCCCCGTGTTGGCTGCTTTGTACACCTGCTGCCCATCCCTCTCTCCGTCCTCAGCTCCCCCTGCACTGAGTCTGCTCTTTGGCGGACCCCATGCAGGGCTTTCCTTGGGCTGCTCTTTTGTTTTAACAGTTTGCATCAACCAGAGGCTCCTGAAGAACCCGCTAGCCCATAGTGCACATCCCAGAAACCAGTGCCTCTTGGTGCTCTGCTAAGGTGACCTGGGAAAGAGGCTGATTTTTTTAATTACCCAGGAGAGTTCTTGTTTCCAAGAAAGAAGGGCACCATGATGTCTTTCAGGCTCTGTCAACAGCTCCAGATAACTGCACCGTCACATTTCTAGATGTGTCAGTCCACCACTCCCTCCTCTGGGCCTGCTGGGGTGCGCGGTGGAGGCTGCCCTGTCCTTGGGCTGACGCCAATGTCTGTGCGTCAGCTGGGGCTGCCACCAGCGGTGCTGGGGAAGCGTCTGCCTAGTTGTGCTCCCCTCCTCCTGAGGGCAGACGCTGGGCCACCCTCAAGATCACCTCCGCCCCAGCCCTGGCCCACTGTCCAGGCTTCGCCCTTCTGTGCCAGGCTGCCTTCCTCAGGTACTCCCCTGTTGCTGTTATGAGCAGACGTCTGCAGGCTCTGCAGACAGGCTTGATCTGAGTGAGAGCCTGTAGGTGTTTGAGCTGAGAACTCTCCAGATTTCATGTGGTAGAAACCAACTTAAACTACCTTAAGCAAAAACAGGGGCTTGTTAGTTCACCCAAGGGGCAGAGCAGCTGCACCCCACACCTGCTGTCTCCCTCTATTGATGCCATTTCCCCAGCTGGGTGGTCGACAGTAGCTCCAGGCTTACTTTCTGCCCTGTCGTGGTCCCAGTGAAGTGCACCCCTCTATCCCAAAGGCTCCTACAGAAGCCACACCCCTCGGTTCTCGCTGGCCTGGCTCAGCCTGATCACTGGCTGGTCGGAGGGAGACATGTGCCCAGCCTGAGCCACGGAACAGAACCAGCCCTTAGGGAGGGGGCTTCTTCAGTGGCTAGAACACTGTCACCAGCAGAAGGCACACCTGGTTGGGGAAGCTGAAGGGAAGGGACCTCAGGAAGGTGAAGTGGCTCCAGGATCCCAAGGCCCAGGAAAGCACCATCTTCCCAGCAGTGCCCATCTTGTCTCTGAGTAATTCTCTCCCAGTGCTGGCAGGGAACGGCATGATTAAGGCTCCATCACTAACTGCCAGTCTTGTTTCTGGGGCAGACGCTGACGGCTTAGGGGACCCAGTTGGCATATAACGAGGTCTCCATGACAAATTACTTGGGTATCAATTAACTATCTAGGGAAATGTCAAGCAGGATCTGTCATGCTGGGGCAAGGGATAGCCAATTAACCTGGAGCAGTTCATCCGATCCAGGCGGTCGCCTGCCTCAGCCTCCAGCTGGGCTGGGAATGAGGGAAGGGGCCTGGGGTGCCATCTCCCCAGGACACATGTATCTGCAGTCACACCTAGGACGCTCACTCACGGCCCTCGCCTTTCAGCCCACCTCTGTCCCTCATTCGCTCCTTCCACAACTAGCTGCTGGGTTGGCCTGAGCCTGTCACCGCCAGTCAGGGGGTGGGAGGGTGCTGGGAAGGGACAGATGTGCAGACAGTGCCTTGGGTGGTCTCTGCAGGATCCAAGATGGGCACGAGCATCCTCGGGGCAGGAAGAAGGGAAAGGTTAACTTCACACGGGTGGGGGCATGCAGGAGGTCGGTGGTGAAGGGCTGTGGGCACCGGCCAGGGCACCCAGGCACAGCACTACACGGGCACACGGGCCCACTGCGCAGTTCAGAGCCCTCTGGCAGTGGCCTGGCCGACTGAAGCAGCGTCCGGCTCTGCCGTCCCAAGTTGTTAAGACTTAGAGATGGTTTCTTAAAATCTTTCTGAGCCTCTGGGTTCTCACCTGTAAAAGGGCTGATAATCCTAGGGGTGCGGTGAGAGTGAGTGGTGACCTGCGCAGGTGCACCTCGCTCAGCACCTGTCCCAAGGTGGGTGCTGGTTGAATTTGGTTTCCCTCGTCATCCTTACAGGTGAAACCTTGTCCCTGACTCCCTGGTGGGATGAGCCGATGCAGCCTGTGCCCTGGAGATGCACAGGGATGAAGGCTGTGGCCAGGGACAAGATGGGCCTCCTGGAGGAGGTGGCGTGGGCTGGCCAGTGTGTGACACACCGGCCAACAGGAGACTGAGGGGCAGGGCTCAGGGACTCTGGCCACCTGACATGTTCACACTGTATCGTTTGGACTTTGTTTACGGGAAAGCATTCTGGTGGCCTGGTGACTGTGCTCTGACCCACCCTATTCCCATGCCTCTGCTCACACCATCCCCCGACTAGGCCCAGTCCTCTGGTGGAGCTGCCCCCTACCCTGTGGTAGCGCCCCCCATGTCTACTCAGTGGGTGATTGGCAGCTGTCACTTCCCAGCCCCCCACATGGAGCCTCAGGCTTATTCACGATGCTGACATATGGCACCTCCGTGGGGGGGATTAGAGGGAGCTGCCAATTGTGAGTGCAGCATGTCCCCATTCGAGCCCCGCTGAAGCAAAACAAATGCAGGATGTGAGGGGAGCAGAGGCGGCCGGGGGCGTGTGCGTGTGCGTGCATGTGTGTGTGTGCATGCTGGCATCGCACTGCGGGGCCCTGGGAGGAGAGGGTAAAGCAAAGGGTAAGGGGGCTGCAGGGCTTGGGGTGAGTTTTTGTTTTCATGGTTTCTGGAATCTCAGCTAATGGGGTCCTTAGAGGTCAGGCTGTCCACCCTGCACCCCAGGCAGGGTAGCTCACACCATCACCAAGACCCCTTTGCCCCCCAAACCCTCCACACACAGGATGCTGCACCAGAAGCCATGATAGAAACGGGCTGGGCAGCCCCCAGCCCCATGTGCAGATTGTTGCAATGTTCAAATTCTCTCCAGGATCAGGAAATTCTACCTAATAAACCGGAGTCCCCAGGGCTCCAGACTTGGCCATTTCTTCTGATTTTGTTGGGGATGGACAGGAGGGCACAGCAGCCCCCCAGCATTTCCCCTCCTGCCCTCCCAGCTCCCCTCTTGACCCCTCATTCCTCCCCCCAGACTAGCTCTCGGTGCCTCTGAGCTCAGCTGGGTGCCCACAGGCTACAAAGCGCAGCTCCTGGGGCCAAAGGCTGGGCACCCCATCCCAGCCCACCCCTCCTCCCAGACCCAGGGCTGGGGGCTGCTGCCGTGGAGACGATGCTGTTGGCCACAAGCATCTGGGGATGGTCAGTGGGCCCAGGAACGGTGGCCGCCACCTGCCAAGAGGCCCAGCCCCGGGTCCCCTGTCCTGTGCTGCCACCTGCCCCCACTGGTGGGAAGCCGAAGTCATGGGAGCTGCAGAACAGGGCTGCGAGGAGCGGGGCCTGGGGCTCAGCAGGCCTGGTGGAGGCAGGCTGAGCCAAGAGCCTGCTGCCCAAGCCCCCGCCGAGGGCCCAGCCCCGTGGAGGCGCTGGCAGCTCTGGGCTTCCTTCCGCAAGCCTCCACACGCGCTCCGGACGGCCTGTGGGCGGTCTGCCCGTGTGGGCAACCGACATCTTTTTGGGGTGGAGTATGGCTGGGGGCTTGGGAGCAGCACCCTGACACTTCAGCCCCCGCCACCAGGAAGCCAGGAGCTGCAGAATTCTGCCCTTAAGGATGCAGCCCCCTAGAGTGCAGCCCACCCACTGCCTCCCTCCCAGGCAGTTGGGGCCCTAGGGGGTTGGGGGACAGCTCCAATAACAGCCCCACCGACACCCTGGTCTCCAGCCCAGCCAAGTGTTTGGAGCCTCCGCACGGGGCTGGCAGGGCTCACGTCCGGCAGGCGCTGGGCCGCCACGCTTCAGGCACCGCTGTGCACGGAGGCATCTGCTGCTGCCGCTCTCGGGGCAGATGGGCCGCCAGTGAGCTAAGTGTGTGCGGGGGAAGGGGTGCCATAGGAACCCCTTCCCGTCGGGAGCGTGGGGGCGGGAGAGGCAGGCGCCTGCCAGTGAGGGAGCAGAGACGCCCAGGAGGGAGGGGGCTGGATCGATGGGCTCCCACCCAGTTCAGGGGGAGGCCTGTGGCACCGGGTCGCTGGTCAGGGCAGGGACCACGTGGCCTTGGGCAAGTGCTGTCACTCTGGGCCTTGGGACCCGAAGGAGTGAGGTTGGGTCATCTTCAGGGCAGCTTCTAGCTCCTGCGAGCTGAGCTGCTCAGCAGGAGAGGGGCATCTTCAGCGGACAGACGGCTACCTGCCAGGGCGTGAGGGGGTGGGGGAAGGCCAGCCCCATCCAGGCACGTGGGCAGCACCTCTGCCCTGCGCTCCGAGGCGAGGCTTCCAGAGAGGTTAGGGTGGGGCTGCATGTCAGGCCAGGCCACCCTGCCGCACCCGACTCAGCCGGGCCTGGCCAGTGGGCACCATGCAGTGAGGGTTGTGGGGGCTGGGCTGCTGGGCAGGATACGGGCTAAGGTAGGAGGCCTGCTCCGGCCTGGCCGCCCCTGAGCCCAGCCCGCTGGACCCTGGACCTCCTGGCACTGGGGCCTGTGGAAGGACGGGGAGTGGGAAAGTTGACAAGGAAACCTCTTAAGGCCACCACCAACCTGGGGGACTCACTGGGAGGGCCTAGGAGGGCCAGGGGCTGGGAGAAGGTGTGGGGCAACCCCGTGCCCTGTTCTGGGAAGCTCTGGGGCTTCTTCATAGAGACGGGGAACAGCCCCCTGGGACCTGGCTCAGCCCCATCCTGTGCAGGGTGCTCCCTGAGCACTAGGCGTGGTGACCTTCAGTGATCCCAGTGGCTGGGGGCGGGGGCCGCCGCACAGACGGGACACAGAGCTGGGGCAGGAGCGCGAGCCCGCTGGCTGCGAGGCCCTGGTGGGCAGCCCCAGCCCTCGGGCTCCTGGTCTCGCAAGCCCTGCTTGGGGGGTGGCCGAGCCTTGGCCCTGCACAGCCCCAGAAGCCCGGGGAGGGTGCCAGGCAGGCCCCGGGGCCTCTCTCCCCTCCCGCCCATCCCTGGGAGGCCCATCCCACCCCTGCAGCCGCCTCCACCAGCCCGGGGGTGACTCAGCTCAGCTGTACTCAGCCTCTCGGCTTGCTGGTGACTACTGCCTTTTCTTTTCCTTTTCTTAAGTGCGGCATCGACACTGTGCTGCGGCAGGGTGAGCACCTTTGCCCGGGAGTGCCCATGATGGTGGCCCTGGCCCCAGGCAGCCACGGTGGCCCGATGACCGGCCAGGCCTTGAGTTCGGGCTCTGCTCCTGGGCAGACTCTGTCCCTCCAGGGCAGTCACAGTCCTTAGTTCCGCCTAAGGCACAGTAACCAGGGACACTTGGCCAGTCACCCTGTGCAGCTGCCTCACGACCCAAGGACCTTGTGTCTGTGATGTTGTAGGCTAGGCATCAAGAGGCCAGAAACCCTCCTAGGGTGGGTGCCCTGGAGAGGGACCAGAGCCCCACTTTTCAGGAAAGGAATAGGAAGCAGAATTCATCCTGGAGAAGCCCGGGGACAGGGGCACTGCCCATCACCCAGTCTGGGAGGCCGAGTTCCACGGGGGAAGGACTTTCCCTCAATGAAGGATGCTTCCCTGACACTTGGGACTGTCAATGCAATTCGCTGTTTTGTTAGGGGGTGAGTTCCCTGTCCCTAGGAGGATTCAAGCCTGAGGTGGACATGATAGGATCCAGTGTGAGGGAGTTGGTGGGAAGAGTGCTAAAAGCTGGAGGTGGACTTTGGGTTCAAGTGTCAGGTTTGTCTGTGGGAACACAGGCAACCCATTCAGCCTCATGGGGCCTCAGTCTCCTTGTCTAAAGTGGGATTAGCGTCTCCTGTGCAGGCAGTACTGAGGTCTGACAATGTAGGAGAAACGTTTCTATATTCTGGGTCTGATCCGTGCACCTCCTGGGCTTCCTGTCCCTGAGAGCACGTGCTGCCAGGAACAGGAACGAGCCCTGTGGAAGAAATAGCCTAAGCTCTGACCGGGAGGACTGGGGAGGAGAAAAGGAAGAGCCTTGGGCCATGGGGAGTTGGGGGACCAGGGACTGTGGGACCCGCCCTCTCCACGTGCTTAGGAAATCCAAGACGCTGTCCTGCGCAGGTAGCTCCTCCTGCTTCCTGGACTCGGAGCCCAGGGCTCCCTTGGGGCCCTTGAGAAGGTGGGGTACTCCTGGCACCTGAAATTGGGACACCCTGGTCTTGGGGAAAAGATGGTGGGGAGACCAGAGGTAGCAGGAAAGCCCTTCTCAGCGGCCACAAGCAGGGGTCTAAGTAACTAGTGCCAGATGGTGCCACACCCACAGATGCCGAGCTGGGGGCAGTGGGCTTCTCCTGCCCAAACAGTCCTTCCCCCCTGCCACCCCCTGCCTCTCCTCTTTCCCCACTCCCTCCCTTGGCCTCCTGCTCTATGCCCATTTCTCATGCACCTAAGAGTAGACCAAATGGTGGTTCCCGCCACCAAAATGTGTCCACAGAGAACCTCAGAACATGACCTTATTTGGAATAAGAGCCTTTGTAGATGTAACCGAATTAAGGATCTTGAGATGAGATCGTCCTAGATTAGGGTGGGCCCTAAATCCGATATCAAGTGTCAGAAAAGAAAGGCGGGGAGAGATTTGGGCCTTGGCCTCAGAGCCAGCCACCTGAAGCTGGAGGCAGGCTGCAGTGGTGCGCCCACCACCCAAGGAATGCTGGGGACGGCCGGCAGCCACCAGGGGCTGGGAGAAAGGCCTGCAACCTTTGTGGCTCAGAGCTCAGCAGCTGCTGGGAACTTGGGCCGGAAAAGCCCACTGTGGGCTGAGGGAATCCTGGGTGGCCGTTGCCTCACCGGTAGGAGTGGGCTTCCTGCCTTACACAGTCCCACCTTCTTAAGGCAGAAGTCAGACCTTGTGTTCCCTGGGCCCAGGTGGCCTGGGCTCCTCCAGCCTGAAGCACCTGAGCAGACTGACTCGGACGTGAGCAACACTGGAGAGCAAATGCCCCGAATTTCCTTTTCTAGCAACACTGTGGCAGAGGGCACTGAATTCCAGGGCAGCGGCTCAGGCCGCGGGGTCTGTGCCCAGTGCGGAGCGTGTGGTTGGGGTGTTGCTTCCGGGGGTGTGGCCACAAGCACCTCCACGTCTCTCCAGAAGGCTGAGCCTCCTAATACCCTGCAGTGACTTCCTTTTCCAGTAAGCTGACCAGAGTGGGTTTTGTAGCTTCCAAGTGGTACGTGGGGTTAAGAGACCTCACCTCGTCCACGGGGCAGGTAGTTGTGCCCTAGAGAGAAGCTGCCAGGCGGCCCTTGCCTGCTAACCCAGCTGGATGAGAGCTGACCTCTGCCCAGGGCCCTGTGGGAGTGGAGCTCACCAAGGGATCCGTGTGCGATCAGGAGTGGGGTGCGCACAGCCTGGGCTGCAGGCCCCTGTGTGCAGGACAAGCCGGGCCCCTAGGTCCCTGGGGCTGAAGGCCTCGGCCCTTCCCTGGAACCCAAGACCCCACCCTCCCCGCTCCCCCCTCCTCCCCACCCTCCCGGCCCCCCTTGGGACCCATGTCCTTCCTCCCTCCCTCTGCCCTCCTTCTCTCCCTACACCCTTCTTAGAAATGAAGTCATCTAGAAAAATAATCAAAAAATAGAATGGGAAAAAAAAGCTAAGAAAATGGGATTTTTTTCCCTTCAAACATTTGGTAAGACACCTCCCACACGGATGAGTGTCCACAGGGCCTGCTTCTGTCCATGGGAAACTCAGGCCTGCACCTCTTGATTGGTGTGAGCCAGGCAGGCTTCCCCGCTCCCCAGAGTGGGGGTCCACCCTGGCCTCCCCCCCGCAGCCTGGCAAAGGTCAGCCCCATGGAGACCTGGAGCCGGGCGATAGCAGGAGGCCCCCGGGCGCCAGGTGCAGGGCAGGGCCAGCCGGGGAGAGAGTCAAGGGGCAGGGGGACGCGAGCGTCTAAGTGGCTCTCTGCCTTGCTGCTCCCCTCTTCCCGCCGGCCCACGCCCTGCCGCAGAGTTCTCGTTTGTTTATTTATAATTTATACTCATCCTGCTTCCAAGAAAGCTCTAAAGCACTTGCTGAAAAGCTGCTTCCTCTGCGCCCATGAGCCTGGGGCTCAGAGCCATGCGCACTTCCCCGTGGCTCACAAGTGCCGACAGCTCAGCCTGGCCCCCAGGGCCCACCAGCTATGGCCCCCAGATGCACCCTTTCCCGCCAGCCCTGAAGTGCACTCTGGCTTCCAGACAGACCCTCCCTTCCAGGGCAGCTTGTTCTGGATGACCCCAAGGCCCAGATGCCTTCTCCCCATCCGGGGACCCTTCTCCCATCCAGGGACCAGACCCTTCCTCCATGGCGCCTTCTCCAGCCCGGCCAGGAGGGGCCTGGAGACCTCCGCACCTCTCCCATGCCAGTTACCCAGCACAGCTGGCTCCCTCCTGCCCCCGGCCAGGCTGTCTGGTTCTTGAAGGGGGCTAACGACATGTCATGACGGCGTGGTGACCATGCTGGTGAAGGGGGTGCCCCTCTGCCTCTGGAATGGTGCTCAGAGGATCAGGAAGAGGCTGGGAAGAAGGAGGGGTCACTGATGACTTCATCTGAAGCCCCACGTGGAGGCCGAAGACGTTCTGTTTCTTCGGGGCCCGGGTGACACAGTGCGACCCCACGGACGGGGCAGGGCAGGGCAGGCAGCACAGTGTCGGCCCACATGGCCACACTGCCCTTGGTGGCTTCCTTCCTGGCTCTGAGCCCAGCTGGGGCCTCAAAACTTCTTGATTCTGGCAGGATGGTTGCCTTTGACCCGGGTCCCCCCACTCCTCAGCCTTTTACCTCTCATGGCAAGTGTGGGCACTGCCTGGTGTCCCGCTCTGGGCTGGGCCAGCAGGGGCCAGGGACCCAGGGAACCGGCTCACTTAGGACAACTTGAAGATGGCACCCATTTCCAACCCCCAGCTCCTCTTGAAAAGGGGCTGATGAGCAGAAGGCGAAGCCCACGGAGCCCAGACCCTCCGCCCCTCGGAACCCCACTTTTTCCATTTGCCGAAGGAAGCAGCCTCTAGGTTTTTCCCTTAGCCAGAAGTCTGTGTATCTGACTTCTGCAGAGCAGGAATGCCTCTGCCAGCCAGGAGGGCATACTGTGGGCAAGGGGTGGGGACTACCCTCCTCCCCCTCCCATTTGCAGGTTCCAGATCCCCGGGTCTGGCATCATCAGTCACGGCCCATGCCCCACCCTCTGTCCCTCAGCTGAGCAGACCTGACCTGGCAGCGGGAGCTCTGGCAGGGTGGGGCCCTCGGGGGTCACCCTCAGTGGCCAGGGTGATGCCAGGAGGGCCCTGCTCTGCCACTTGGCAAGCTCACAGTGGAGCATGGCCTCTCCCTGGTCCTGGCTTTCCTTGCCGCTGAGTTGCTCGGGACCACAGATGCCCTGGCTGTGGGGGTTGAGGCAGACCAGATGTCCATTCCAGGCCACAGTGTCCTGTGACAGAAGGACAGTGCAGCCCGGCCCCTTGCTGACACAGCCCTGGAACCCTCGACTTCGGAGCTGGGAGGGAGGCAGGTGCAGGAGGGAGGGAGGAGAGGGGCCAGGTGGCGCCATCTCCTGAAGGAAATACCTTTGAGCCAGATTGGCCCAGGAGCATCTGGCTCCTGGGGTGGCCTGTGCCCTGCTCCCCGCGAGGTTGCCAGCATATGGCTGCCCTGGCTTGCCCAAGCCACACACCCTGCAGAGAGCTCCTCTCTCAGGGCCCATGCCCACAGAGAAGCCAGTTATCCGGATGTTCGGATGCAATTCCAGGCAGCCCTGCATGCGTGTCTGGCTTCCTGCCTGAGAAGCAGCATCATGCCCTGGGAAGAACACAGGCTTCTCGGCCACAAAGAGCTGGATTGAAGACCTGGGCCTGCTGTGTACTAGTGGCGCGATCTAGGTCCTGCGGCTGCCCTTTCTGAGCCTGCTTCATTGGTGAAAGGGTAATCGTCAACGTGTGAGAACTGGTACCTTCGTACAGTAAACATCTCACACCGTTATGGGATGGGCTGTGCCGCCCGGTGATGAGACTGACGGAGGGAAACGGGAGGAGTGGGGGAGGGGTGTGTGACGGCCAAGGGACGGCGGCCTCTCCGAGGTGATGTCTGAGCAACGCCCGAAGGGAGTCCGGCGGGCTTCTGGGGAGGGCAGCTCCCGGCAGCAGGGGCCAAGGGCCTGGGGCAGGGCGGAGCGAGGCCTGGCCGGCTCGACAGCTTGGCGTGGCGGAAGGGCGGGCAGGCGTTGGGGCTCCTGGGGCTCCGGGAACCGCGGAGGGAGGGCCGCACTGACACGAAGCCCCCGCTGCTGCGTGGGGACTCGGCCGGAGACTAGGGCAGTGATCTGGGCTCCCAGGGCGTCCGAGCCGGGAGGTGAGGGCGCCGGCGCACGTGCGAAGACGAGGCCGTGGGAGCACGCGGGGCGCCGCCGCCGGTCTGGGATCCCCGCCTTCGGCCCGCGGCGCACGCCCGCCGGAAGCCGCGAAGCGAGCTCTCGCGAGGCCCGCCCTCCGCGCTCCACCAATCGCTGCGCGCCTGAGCGCGTTACCGTGACAACCCGCTGCGCCAGGGGGCCTTGTCCCCGAGCCAGCGGGCCTCCGGGCGGCGAGGCCGGGGTTCCCCGTCGTGGGAGGCTCGGGGAGGGCGCCGCGGCGCCGGCAGGAGGCCCGGTCGGCCCCCTTTGGCTTCTTCAAAGCACTTTGCCCGCCGCCTCTGCCGGGCCCTCCTGCCATGCTCGCCGCCCAGGTCGCGCCTCCGCGGGCTCCTGGCGCCGGGCCTCACCTCCCTGCCCGCCCGGGCCCGAGGTCCCGCAGCGGTCCCTGGAGGGCGCGGCCCGGATACCGGAGTTCAGCGGGGGCCCCTCCGCCGCCTCCCCCTCGAGGTAGTGGAGGGCGAGGACGGGGCGTCTGGAGATGGGGCGGCCCGGGGTCAGTGGGCCGGCGTGGGGGGCAGCCCGGCTACCGGGCCCCGGCCTGGGCCCAACCCCGAGGTGGGAGAGGGGTGCAAGCGCCCCGAGGACGGGCCGCCGTGCCCCCAGCCCTGGCGGGGCCTCCGCAGAGCCGCCCGGCGCCCTCGGCCGTCTAAGAAGCAGTGATGCGACTGTGTGTAAAGTACTGTCAGCTGGAGAGGGAGTCATTTCTTCGTCCCTAGGGTTCGCCCAGAAATCTGACTCAAAGGAAAGTTACTGCAATTGGGGAAGAGCACAGTTGGCTGGAGGATTTTGTTTAAAAAGAAATAAATAAAAATTAAATTATATAACTAACACGTGTTCCATGTAAAAAATCTGGAAAACACGTGGAAGTATAAAATCCACAAGACGTAACCACTGTTAACATCTCAGAATATTTTCTTCCAGTCTTTTTCCCCCCAGTGCATTTATATTGTGTATATATATTTTTTGAGTAACATTTATGGATATGCCCCAGGGCTCCAGGGACCCTTATGTATCTGTGGGAATGGCGGTCCTCACGTGACAGTTTCCTCTCCCCTAACACCCGGAGAGCTGCAGCAGGACCCCAGGGCAGCCAGTGTGCGACCTGCGGTGACACGGGTGTGGCGTCTGGTTCCCAGAACTGCACCCTCCCGAGTGGAGGGTGTCCGGGGTACGTGAGCCCTCCATGCTCCGTAGCTCTGTGGTCCCAAGTGCTCGCCGCCTGGTGGGTCAGGAGTGTTGGCGTGGGGGACAAGGTCAGGGTGAGGCTTGAGGTGCCCACCAGTCCAGGCGAGCGATGGCGCCACAGAGCTCTCCACCCTCCAGCTGCGGGAGGGCCCAGGGGAAAGCAGTGCAGAGGCAGAAAGGGGGCCAAAGCCACACTGCGTCTGCCCTCCCTGGGGACTGGAGACTAAAGGGTGACCCCCCCACCAACATGGTTTCACCCTATTCTGGAAGAAGCCCCTGGCTAGCCCACCCTCCTGGGCAGAAGTTGGAATCTGTGTGTGTATGTGCTGGGGCAGGGGAGAGGGTACGCCCTGTGCGTCTGAGCTTCCCACCTGGCCCCTCAGCTCTTGGCTGAGCATACGCCGTCCCTCTGACCCCCCTCTCCGGGGTCATGGGAATGACCTTACCATCCGTCCAGACAGTCCTTTGGGCTGCTGCCACATCGGACCATTCAGAATAAGGTACAGACCCCACACGTCCTGGCTCCTAAGTACCTGCAGGTCCACGTGGATTTTCTCTTCTCCGTAAGCTCTGTCTTACAGGATGCCCTCCGCGTGATGGCCACTCTGCTTGGGCAGGGTCAGGTTGGCAGCTGGGCTGGGCACCTCTGCGTTCCTCCAGTTAGATGCTTCCTCTCCTGTTGCCTGAGAGTGACACAAACAGCCCTCTCCAGCTCAGTGCAGCCAAGTTCCTATCTCAGAAGCCCCTTAGAAACAGTCCTGGGACCAGAGGCCATCACATGTTCTCACCTTCACTCCTTGGCTGCCCTGCAGGGCAGAAAGAGCCCCCAGCCCACCCCACCTGCCATCACCTGCACTCCCAAACAGAGCCTCCTGACCAGCCTCCCAGGGTGTGTCTTTTGAAAATCACTATATACTTCTCTGTTTAATGCCATCCACTGGTTTCCCATATCATTCTAACACCCGACATTCTTTCCATGCTGTAGGAGGTCTCAGCGATCATCCATGCAAAGACTTCCGGGAACGCACCTGTAGTGGCCTGAAGCCAGGGAGACCAGTCCTGGGAGCCCTGGGCTGCATCCGTGCAGGTATCAGCAAGGACCCACGAGGCTTGAGTGGTACAGGGGGACCTGGCAGGGGGTGAGAGTGTCGAGGGCTGGACCAGAGACTATGGGGAAGCAGAGGTGGTTCCTCCATTATTGTTTCTTACTCATTTTTATCTAGAAAGTAGGGAAACGGAACATGTGCTCACTGAGAAGGACTGGACAGTGTGTGTGTTCTCTGTGCTCAGACCCGACTGCAGAATGTTCTTGTGTTTGACTCGGTGCATCCAGGCCACAGAGACCCTTGTGTGATGGTGGTGTTGGGTGACATTGTTCAGCCATAAACTCACCGGTTGACCCGCGTAGGAACACCAAGGCCAGTCGCTTTCCTCCTGTCCAAGGCCCAGTGTGACCTGACCCTAGTGGCCCTGCATTTCACCTGCTGCGCCCTCCCTGCCATGCAGCTTCCTTTCGTGGCTGAGCAGGCGCCCCTTCAGGCTGTCCCTCCCGAGGGGCCGGTGCCTCTGCCCAGTGACCCACATGGCCGAGCCCTGGCCTCCTTCCCTGGCCTCCTTCCCTGCCCCGCCTCTCTGTCCCTTGTTGCTCATCATGGCTCTTACCACCTTCCCTCCACCTGCTGGATCCTACGTCCATCTGACCCCTGCTCATCCCGTGGGCTTCTCCCCACGTCACCACCAAATCCCACCATGGGGGCGCTGGGCCGCACACCGGTGCCCTGCAGTGCTGGCGGAAGGACCTGGTTCCTGCGTGTAGCTCTTGCCCTCCCCAAGCACTTGGGCCTTTCCTCTGGTCAGTGACCCCACTCAGTCAGCTGTCTCTGCTGTAGAGACCAAAGCTGGCTGCGGGCAGACGTGCATAGTACATGGGGGCTTTGGCCTGGCATCTCAGCCTCCCCTGTCCACTGCCAGATGCCAAGGGACAGCTGGTCACCACTGAGCTGGAAAGAGCAGAAAAGCTGGAGTTCAGAGCTACTGTCCACTCTGCCCAAAGTGGGTCTGGCTTTTTTCTGGGGCCACTGGGGGCAGGGACTCCACCACCAGCGTCAGCCTCCTGGTGTCCCAGTCCTCCAGCGTTAGGGGCCTCCCTTTCCTTTGCTGTTAAAATGAAAGACCCTTTATTCGTTCGGCCCCTTTATTTGTTTTTTGTTGCCATAGTAAGATAACACAGACTCGGGGGCTTAAAATAATAGAAATGTGCCCTTTCACGGTTCTGGAGGCCAAGAAGTTTGAAATCAAGGCTTCGGCAGGGTTGGTTCCTTGTGGAGGCTTGATTCCATGTCTGCCTCTTGGTTTCTTGTGGTTGCCAGCGATCCTTAGTCCCTTGGTTTGTAGACACATGAGCCCTCTCTCTGCCTCCACCTTCACAGGGCGTCTCCCTGCATGTCTGCGTCTTTGGCCAGGTATCCCCCTTACGAGGGCCTCAGGCACTGGATCCGGGCCCACCCTACTCCAGTGGGACTGCATCTCAACTGGATTGCGTCTGCATGCAAAGTCAAATTACAGGCTCTGGGTGGATGTGAATTCTGGGGGGATTCTGTTCAACCCAGTACAGCCCCCATCCATATACGATGGAAAACCCAGTGTCCCAAGAGGATTCGCACGCTTTCCCTCGTCATCTCCCTGCACGTTTCTTGCTTCTGCTGCCTGCTCATGGGTGGTCTGCGCCAGACACCACTCAGCTGCTTCATCCGCGCAAAGCACCTTCCCGTGGGGTGCCCGAGCCACTGTCTGCGCAGCCGCATTCTCTGACGGCTCGAGGGGTGGAGCCGCACATCCTCTCTGGCTCTAGACGTCTCTTTCCTTGCCTTTCTGGACCCCATCACACCTTCTCTCTCCCCATTCTCTGCTCCCTGAGCTCCTCTCTCCTCTCTCCCAGGAGGTCTGTGAAAACCACGGTCCCCTCCACTTTTGTGCAAGCAATTCTCTGCTCTCTCCCCTTCCTGCCTGGGCCCCTTGAGGCAGGGGAGTGGGTAGGCACCGAGCAGAGCCCACCTTTCAGAACAACAAAAGCCATGGGGGAATTTTCCTAAATGGACTCAAGCTGGCCTAGTAGTTATACTGTTCCTGTGGTATATGAAAGCAGCCAGTTCTTATTTTTTTTCTTCTTTCTACATCTGTGCTAACATTCTGTGATTCTTAGAGAACCAAAATTCTGAAGAGCAAAGCCCAGAGCCAAGAATGTTCAAGCCAGAAGGGGCTTCTGGGAGGAAGGAAACAGGTGCAGCCTGTCCCCACCGGGTTCTGGGCTGGGGAGCCTCGGCGCCCTGCAGACCCACCGGGTGTGGCCACACTGCCAAGGGAACAGGTGACAGGACAGAATGACTAGGATGGATTTGGGGGTAAAGGGGAGTGAGTAGGATTTATCGAGTAGATTACTTCTCGGATGTGACACCAAAAGCATGGGCAGTAAAAGAAAAAACAGGGAAGTTGGACTTCATCAAAGTTTAAGACTTTTGTGTATCAAAGGGTAAAAAACCCAGAGAATGAGAGAGAATATTCACACGTCCCTTACCCGATAAAGTTCTAGTATCCAGAATACATAAAGAACTCCTACAACTCAACAAGAAATAAGGAAATACTCAATTTAAAAATGGGCAAAGGATTTAAATAGACATTTCTCAAAAGAAGGTAGACAAATGGGCAATAAGCAGATGAAAACCACTGTATCATCACATAGCATCATGAATCATCAAGGAAATGCAAATAAAACCACAAGGAGATACCACCTTGCATTAGGATGGCTACTATTTTTTTTTAAAAAGCTGAAATAACAAATGTTAGTGGAGAAATTGGAACATTGGTACATTGCTGAAAGGAATGTAAAATGATGCAGCCACTATAAAAGTTTGGCATTTCCTCAAAAAGCTAAACATGGAGTTACCATATGATTCTACGCCTGGGTATGTCCCCAAAGTAATTGAAAGCAAGGGCTGAAACAGACACTTGTACTCCCATGTTTATTGCAGCATTATTCATAATATCCAAAAGGCAGAAACAACCCAAGTGCCCATTGATGGATGAATGGATTGAGTGTGGTCTCTCCACGCGGTGGAACATTATTCAGCCACGAAAAGGAATGAAATTCTGACACCTGCTGCGTCATGGCTGAACCTCAAAAACATGACACTACAGGAAAGAAGCCAGACAGAAAAGGACAAATATTGTCTGATTCGACTTATATGAGGCACCGAAATAGGCAAATTCATAAAGACAGAAATCAGCTGAAAGGTGAGCAGGGTCCGGGAGTGGTGGGGGTGGGGAATGGGGGTCAGGGTTTGATGGGGCAGAGTTTCTGCTTGGGACAATGTTCTGGAAGTAGAGGTGATGGTTACACAACCCTGTGAATGTGATGAATGACACTGAATTATACACTTAGAGATAGTTAAAATTGTAAATTTTACATTTACTACAATTCAAAACAATTAGTAATGTGATATATCAAAAGCCATTGAATTGTATGCTTGAAATAAGTGAACTGTATGACAGGTGAATATATCTCAAAGCTGTTAAGAAGGAGGCAGTGGCTCCCCATGCACGGGCCCCTAATGTTTAAGAAGGGGCTTGCTGCCATGGAGACCCCAGGCAGTCCGGGCCTGGAGCCCAGCAAGGCTGTGGCAGGGGTGCGGGGGAGCCTCTCCAGCCACCGCACCCCCCCACCGTCCCGCCCAGCGCCTCCTGAAGCGCCTCTGCAGGCTGGTTCTGTGCTAAGCACACAGCTTCCCCTTGGAAGCCAATTTTCTGCACAGCCAAAATGTTTTCTCTGTGCCCACTTTAGCAGATGGCCCCCCACCTTGGCCTGAATTGAGAAGCACAGAAATCAAGCAGGGGACAGACGGCTTCCTTGGCAATGTCCTCTAGGCACACAAGCAAACTCACCCCATCCCCCAGCCCCACCCTCCCCGCCGTTGGAGCTGGTTGGGAACCGGCCAGAGATGGGGGCCCCTCCTTTGGCTGGCAGACCACCACCTGGCCCTGGGGCTTACTCACGATAGGTGATCGGGAGGCACGAGGGATGAACAAATGTGTCTGTAGAGACGAGAGTGTGGCTTTTCATATCCCTGGCACTCTGCTCTGTTCCTGCACCCTGCACCCTTCCCAGAAAGGAGGCTGCTGAAACTCAGGTCCTCCGAGGGGGTGCTGACTCATAGACATGTGAACGGGGCATGGCAGGGGGCTTGGCGCTCCAGACCTCCCACATTCAGACCCCCACCCCCGAGTCCCTGTGTGCACCTGATCTATGATAGCTAAGAAGCTTCTGGGAAGAAAATGTGACCCAGGCTCACCAATGATGACCAGGAGTGTGCACTCACGTGGGGGAAAGGGCAGGGGTCTGGCCTGAGGGTCTGATGAGGGATAAGAGGGACCCGCAGTGGGCAGTCAACATTGTGCAAAAATCTGGTGAGGGCAGGTCATGTGACTGCAGGGCTGCCGGTGGGCCAGGGGACTCAGGTGGGTGGCAGGGGGCCAGAGTCCTGTGTGAACAGCGGGGCTCAGGTTGGGGCGGGGCAGGTGCCCTGTGCAGAAGGACTCCAGTGGTGCCCATGGACTGGGGAGGCCCGTCTTTAGGTGCCAGGGAGAGCCCAGAGGGACCACAGAGACCATCTGGTTTCTCCGTGCTGGGGGAAACCCTCCTTGAGTGCCCATGTGAGAATCAGGAAGTGCAGGTGTGCTTCTTGGAGAGACCAGGAAATGAGATGGTTTTCAGGTTTTAAGGATTAGACTGTTAGAAACAATTTACTTGAACATCAGGAGAGGAGAAGCCTCTGCTCCCATGGGGGTGTGGGGGGGCATCTCTGGAAGCCGAGGCCGCAGGGATCCACCTGCGCATTGCACGTGGGTGCATGAGAGCCACGGGCCGAGGATGACCGAGCAGCAAAGTGCGAGGGAAGAGCAGGTCTGGGTGGAGATCCAAGAGCTGACTGGGCCTGGGTCCTTTGTGAGGTGGGGGTCTGCCTGTCGCTCACGCCGCACCAGAGGGCTAGCGTGGAAAGGCAGGGCTCTGCGGTGTGCACACTCGTCTGCCACTCCAGAGCTTGCAGGTCCCCCAGCCTCTCCCCCAGCAACTTATCTGCAATCTGTTGTCAGCAGGGTGGCCACCGGGATCAGGAAGATAAAATATGTTAGCGCGTTAAGCACAGAGTGAATGCTGCAGAGGCCCAGAGCCGCACAGCCTGAGGGCGGCTCCTCCAGGGCCCTGAGCCCAGGTGGGCGCCAGCTGTGGCTGCAGAGAAGCGCCTCGGGGCGGGTGAGGAGTCTCATAGGGGTCCAGGCAAAAGCGCCCTGGGTTGAGCACACAGAGCCCCAGCAGTCAGCAGGCAGCCCAGCACCTTCCCCAAGGCTTCTGGTTTCTATGGAGAAGCCAAACTCTGAGCCCAGAACCACAGGCCTTCCGAGGAGTTCCACACCATCTGCAACATCCCCATGGCCACCACCTCTCCTCCCTCCTGTTACCTGGTTCCGGGGAGCAGTTACCTCCTCAGAGCCCAAGGAGTGTGTGTGCTCCTTGGAGGGCCACAGGGAGGGGCTCCTGGGGAGGTGTCTGCAGCCTGGGCACCTTGCGGGATGCCAACTCAGCAGGTGGAGTGGGCTGGGTGCCTTCAACTGCGCTGGTCCACCCTTGGGGCCTGGGGCGGAGTACATGACGCATGCCCTAGCTTCGTAAGCAAGGACCTAGATGGGGACAGACAAGGGACCCAATGGGAGAGAGGCACACATCCGTTTGATGGCTGAAGAGATAACGGAGGATTTCAGAGAGACCTTATACGTGCAGTGAGCTACTTCCAGTCACATCCCAGACGCACCAGGGCCTTGTCCCCTGGTGTCCCCTGGGGGACTCAGGGAAGGGGGAGTTGGACAAGCCCTGGAGCAGGTCAGTGGAGAGCAGGTGGTGCAGGAGCGACATGAAGGCTGAGCCCCCAGCATCCTGGGGGCTGAGGTGGGAGGGAGCAGCCCTCAGGGGCTTCTGGGAGCTGAGAACTGGCCTCTGAGATGCCTGATACTGACCAGATGCCCTGAGGATGGGGGAGTCCCTGGAGTCCAGGGCTGCAGCCAGGATGTCCCAGAGCCCAGCTTTGGGAGACCACCCCCAACCTGGGCAACATCTCCCAGATCTTCATGGGTCTTTGTGCCCTAGGAGGGACTAGTCATGGGGGGGGTTCTGTGGGGGAGTGAGGGACAGTGTCCCGCCTCCTGAGCAGAGTGTGGAGGGGGGTTCTTGGTGATGCAGGAAGGGAAGGGGAGGGCACTACTCCATGTGTGCCTGCTCCACACCAGGCCCTGCACATGGCTGCTCATCCCACCTGCACAACCCTGTGAAGTGGAGGCTGTGGCCCCTGCGGTCCAGGTGAGAGTACTGTCATTTAGCCAGGCCAGGTGAATGCCCCGGGCTGGGAGTCGGGAACCCTGGGCTCTGATTCTGGCCGCAGCATTGACAACTGTGTGACTTTGAACAGTCCGCACAGCCTCTCTGGGCCTCGAGTCCCCTCATCTGAAAAGTGGACCGGCTAGACTAGACAACCGTCAAGGCCCTCCCAACCCAGACATCCCAGGCAGTGTCTCTTTCTCCTCAAGGAGAGAGCTGGACAAGCCACAAGTAGGGCAGGTAGCCTCTTGCCCAGTGTGGCTGGGTGGCTAAGGGGGTAGAGACGGTGAACACTCAGAGGACATGGTGGCTGTCTTCATGTGTGCAGACAGATGGTCGGGAGCTGAAGCTCAATACAAGGAACCGAGCACATTATACAAGACGTATAAAAGACCCGTGGAAGAAAGCTCCCTGATAGAGCTGTCTGAACGTGGTCAGCCTGTCTGTATGGGACAATGAGTTCCCATCACCAGAAGTGTGTGAGCTGAGAAGTTTCATGCACCCAATGGGCTGGTGGAGTCAACGGCTTCCAACACACTCTCCAGCTTTGAAATCTGGAGCCTGTATCCCTCTACTTGGTTTTCCGGGTGAGCCAGCTCAGCTGCAAGGCCCGCGGCTGCCTTCAGAGCTGTTGTTCTCAGCCCTGTGGCCGCCTGAAGTCGTTCACCGATGTGCAGAGGTCAGGTGTGAGCACTGTGGAAAGTAATTTGTTCCTAGCGATAGTTAAAATACCCCCGTTTCTGAATGAGCCCTTCTACAGAAGTTAGAAATGTGTGAGCGATGCTACTGCAGGCGTAACTATGCACTTGCTTGAGTGGGAGGCAGAGAGGCGGCGTGTCGGCTGGAACTGCTGGAATTGGGGGCCTCCCTGGGCCCAGCCATGAGGGTGCAGGCCACAGGTGGACGCAGCACCAAGGGCGACTCTAGAGAACATAGGCCCAGGGCCTCCCGCTGGGCGGGGCTTCTCTCCCCACCAAGGCTCCTCCTGCAGGAGTGACAGTGGACAGTGCCTGCCTGAAGCGGACAGTAGCCCTTGCTGAAGGGCTAAGCTCCTCCCTTCACACCGTGCCAGGCCGGCCGTGGCTCACTCACCCCCCAGCGAACCCCAGCTCCCGGGTTCTGGCTATAGAACACCACCGCCCCGGGCCGGCCGTCTGTAGGTGAGGCCAGGAGTACAGGCACGCTCTGTGTAGTGCCAGCAGGAAGCCAGAGCGACTGGTGCCTCCTGCTGACGTTGTGTGGACGCATGCGCGTGTCGGGCATTGGGAAACCAGCCAACTGGGCAGGCTCTCTTGGCTCCTGGCTGTCTCTTACTTTGGAAGGGAGCAGCTTGCAGGCTCTATGTCCGTCCAGAGTCTAGCCTGGTCCATGAGGGGCCAGGAAGGCAAGTTCTCCCCAGCACCCAGGGTTCCCTCGTCACCCGTTCCCCTTGTCATGTGGTTCCTGGATGCTCGCATGCTTGAGTGCAGGGAAGGGGCCAGGGAGCCCCAGAAGAGGGGAGGCGCTGGCCAAGGACTGGTGAGCAGGGATGGGGCAAAGGAGAACGGGGCAGGGTTGTTTGGGAAGAACCGGCCGAGGCTGCCTGGAACCTGTGCCCAGTGGAGCTGTGGGGGTAGGACCCCCTTCACCCAGGAGGCGCTAGGGCTGCAGGCAAAGTGAGGAATGGGGAGTTACTCCGCATCCCAAGTCCAGTGTGGCTTCGCCACTGAGTTGGGAAACCCCTTCACCTCTGTTTGCCTAGATGTCATCTGCATCTATGAATTGGGGCGGCCCCTCCCTGCCGCCGGCGGCCCAGTGCCCCTGGAGGGCTGTGGGAGTGCTGAGGCACGCCTCCTCTCTGCAGGCGCGGGACCCTGGCAGGCCCCTTGAGGTGGCCCAGCAGATCGAGATGGCCTCTGCAAGCTGGGAAAGAAGGCACATCCCAAGGAGACCACAGTCTTTCTTCACTCTTTACTGTGTAAAAATAAACTCAACAATTCATGTCATTTCAGCAAGAAAATGAAAAAGAAAAAAAGAAGAAAGCAAGAGTACCAGTAGAAACAGTGCATTTCCAGAATTGCTGATGGGAGGTGGCAGGTCCCATGGTTTTGTCCCATTTGATACCCAAAAGGCTGCAGATCATATGAAAAATGTACAGCTTTGGTTAGCAAATAATGAAAAAGTAAGATACATTGATTCTCTTTCATATTATACAATATATACATTGTAACAATATCAACCATCGGGGATTTGCTTTGTTGGTTATTTTTTTTTTTTTGGTGTTTTTTTTGGCAAATAACACAAAATCGGGACTCTAAGTATTGGGCTTTTTTTTCTCCTCAATGACTTGTTCCCCTTCAACAAATTGCACTTAAATCCACTGTGCATGGAAGTGATAGATTTCCGATCATTAGTTGAATAAATTTACACTGTGTTTTAAGAGATGACACGTATTGGTTGCCGTAAGATTACAAAGTATACTATCTTCTTAACGTTAATAGTATGTAACCCTAGTTTCTCTAGCACGTTTGGAACTGATAATCAAGTCCTCAACTTAAAAGTCAGCTCCGAGCAAAGGGTCCACCGTAAATAGCCAAGTTACATCCTGTCCCCAGTATGCCTTTGAGAACAGGTGGTCCCTCTTTGGAGCTCATTGGAATGACTGTGAACCTCATGCCAGCCTCTTCCCTCCCCTTCCCTGCCCACAAGACACCCCCTTGGTCTCGGGTCCCAGGGCTGGTGACAAAGTGATCTTTGCAGTCTTAGAAAATAAACTGGGAATCTACAAAAGGAAAAGAAAGCATACAAAATGTATCTTTTTCTTCCAAAATACATGCTCTCAGTCCTATGTTTTGGTGGAGCCTGAAAGTATCAAGGGAGATATAGGTTGAGTTAATTTATAGGTTTGTCCTTTTCTTTCATAAAAATACTCTTGTTTGGTAATAAACTTTTTCTTCTACAGTAAGAGAAATAACACTGTGTTATCAAAAGCAAGAAGGCTTACGATTCAAGTGGGATCTAAGCCCCAAAGGCCTGGAGAGCCTCCATCAGCTCTCCCACCTCGGACACCCCGGGAGCTGTGGGACACCAGCTCGGCAAAAGCAAACACTGCCTTGACAGTGTTTTTTTTTATCTTCTTATTTTATAAAATGGCTTACCTGAGATAGGCATGTATTATTCAGTGCAAGAGGGAACGTCAGTCAGATTAAGGAGTAGATGGGAACTGTGGATTAGATTTGTGGCTGTGTCATCCACCTTTCTTGGGGCCAGCAAAGTGCCGAGTGTTAACACAGTGAGGGAGTCGGTGGGCCTGGCACAGGCTCCGGTGAGGAGCGGGGAGGGAGCTAAGTGTCAGCTTCTGTCCCTGGCACCATGGGTGCATCGGGGGAGGGGCCAGGGAAGGTGAACGGGCCGGGAGGCCGAAAGGGCACAGGCGTAAGCATCTGGGGTGTGCTCTGCCCATCTCTAGTCAGGGCAGAGGATGGCTTGTGGTCCTGAACGGACAGCTCCCACCGCGGCCTCTGGGCAGCAGGTGGTCTGGGGTCCGGTAGATGGGCAGGGCTAGTGGGAGGTGCTGAGGGGAGAGCACCCAGCCCGCTCGGGGCCTTGCCTACGCGGCAGCTCCAGATGGCTGACGTGAGGGGTGGGGCTGATCTGGTCTAGGGGTGACTCCAAGCTCTCGCTCTCTCCCAACCACGGGTATTGCTCAGGCTTGTTCTCAACCTACACGTTAAAAATACTTCTTGGTGTGTTTGGGGAGCAGGGAGGGGGAGAGGGAAATCGATCTCTCCCTTGACCTCCTCCGACATCCTTGGCTTGCTTACCCAGCCTTTTTTGGTAGCTACGCAGATGATCACAGAACAATGGGTGTCACTCGGTACACGACACAGAACCAGAGAAGTCCATGCAGGCAGGGGAGCACACGTCAGACTGAGGGAGCAAGGGACACGCCACCCCGAGGAACATGCAAACAGAGAAGGTTTCTGCAGACCCACAGATGCCACAACCCGCTGGGCTCTTAAGGAGCACAAGGGTCTCAGAAAAGCCACTGCTGGACCACAACACACAGCGTGGTGCCTGGACTCCATCCTCTGAAAGAGCGCGGTACGCCACAGAACGGCAGTGGGCTGCTGAGCAGACACCACGTGGACGCTAACACAGAGACACCAACACAGACTCACACAGACGCACTAGGTTCCAACACAACACGGACCTGCGTTTAAGGAGACAGGTGCCCCTGGAAGGGACAGAAGACAGAACACCTGCTCCTCTTGAAGAAACGCCTGCAGCTGCACAGGAGCCAGGCAGTGAGGGAGAATTTCTAGAAAGACTTTCCAGCCTTTTGCTAATTAGACTCCTGGTGAGAGTCCAGGGTGCCCTTGGGGCGTGCGACTCCCAGATGGTGCCCCAGAGTAGGGAGCCCACCCTCCCCCGGACGTGATCTGTCCACATGCTTCCTCTGTCACTCAACACGCACATGCACATACACACACACTCATCAACCCACCTCGGAGAAGAAAATGTGCATGGTTGTTTTTCATGAGGGAAACAAAAGTCAAAGGTTCTGGGCCCTGGTCGTGTCTCAGTGTCACCAGCTGGGGACAGGCTGGGGGCTGCTGCAGGGCTTCAGCCCTCTAAGACCGTGGCATAGGTTTCAGACCTCAGCCCTGGCCACCTAAGAGGTCTCCGGAGGCCCTGTCCCCTTGCGGGGGTCACTGAACCAGCTTTTTGGGCCCAGGAGCGTGGAAGGACTATGGCTGCCAAAATTACCAAGGACCTTCTCATTGACTGGTCAGATTTGAGTCTCAATGGCCCTGTGTCCATGGGTCTTCGTCAGTGTGGGTTTCCTTGTCTGAAATGTCCCCACTGAAGCCTCTGGTCTTCCACAGCCCAGGGCAAAAGGGGAGGTGTCCGGGGACCCTAGCTTCCTGGGCTGTGGGTGAAAGAGAGGGACAGGTCCCAGCCTCGCAGGTCCAAGAAGGTGGGAAGACGAGGGTCAGAGCCAGCCAAGCCAGGCATGCAGGCCAGCTTCCTCAGATGCCAACTGCAGGGCTGCTGGCTGGGCACTGGGCGGTGGGCTGGGGATTGCCCAGTTCCTGGGGTCAGCCCCACCTCCTCTGCCCCTCACCACCCGACAGCATGTGGTGCCACCCCAGGACACCACCAGCCTTCAGCCCTCGGAGAATCACTTCTACTATAAGATAGAAATTCTCCGTGGGGAGGCTCCCTCCCCAGTCGTGAATAAACCCTAAGACATTTATTTCATCAGTGGAGGGATGCGTCCTAGTTCTAAAAGAGGTTTGCAAACGAAGACAAATGTGTGCTGAAGAGGCCACACCAGCCCCAAGGCACACAGGCAGCTAACAAGGTCGGCAAATGCACATATTCGACCAGTCATGAGATTTCCCAAAGCCACAAAGAAAGAAGGAAATGAAATACCTCATTCTAAAAGAAAAAGCCGCCCCCCCCAGCCCTGAGACACACACCTGTAAACACACCCGTCCTCTCACCTACTTCTTCATTGTTGAGAATGTTGCAGCCACCTGTCCTGGTGGTGAACAGGGCATGCCTGAGAAACGGGGGGCCTCCTCGGGGACGGCCAGAACCAGACCTGCTTCATGTGCACAAGGACGAACCAGGCTACGTGCGTGTGCGTGGCGGGTGTGCAAGGGTGATGCCTTGTCATTCCTGGGGAAGAGGGAGCGAGACGACAGATCATCAGGGCACAAGCAGGGGTGAGGTGGGCGGGCCGGGCCAGGGCAGGGGCTCAGCCCCGCAGGGCCCTCAGTTGATCTGACGACAAGCTTCGAATGTCCACTTGGTGGCTCCGCCGTAGATCTCAATGTGGGACTCGGCCCAGGCGATGACGTTGCCAGAAAGGGCCTTGGTGCTGCAGGTGGCCAGGTTGTACACCTCCCCCGGGGTCAGCTTGCGGTCCCAGATGTTGAAATGGGCCAGCTCGCCCACGAACGCTTGAGTTGCATCAAACCCACCACCCAGAGTGTCCTTCAGAAACAAGAAGAGGATGAGGTGGGAGGGGGTTGCAGAGGTAGGGCATCATGAGAGGGCCACCCTTGTGGGGTGAGTTTCTGGGCATCCCCACCCCCCGCTGGGGGCTCTGCACATCCAGCCCTGAGCACCATTTGGTCTCCTGTCTCTGGGCCTCCAGCCAAGTGTTGGTCCCCCTCGCCCAGGGAGCCCAGGAAAAGGCCGCCTCTGTCCGGGATGTGGGGCTGCTCCTGGGGGCACTTGCACGTGGCCTCTCCCTGCGGTCAGTCCCTCCGCCAGCGAGGGAGAGGTCAGCTGGGGCCATGACAGCCGTGGGAGCGGGGCCAGGGGAACCTCCCCTACTCCCCCGATCCAGTCAAAGCACTCAGACGCTGCTCTCTGCCAGCAACCCACCCAACGGGAGCAGAAGCCTGGGGCTCTCCCACAGGTTTCCGCCTGGGTGCCCAATGGGAGACAAACCACTTCCAGGAAATAAATTATGCATGGCTAAAGGCAGGATCAGCCTTCCCACGACCAGGAAAGTCTTGCTGCAGCTACTGAGAGTGGGGCCCCGAGGCCGGGCAGCCTGCGTTTCCCAACAAGCCCACCCAGAGCAGGGACTTGGCCCAAAGCTGTGCAGCTGCGTCCCTGGGCTGCCTCCCAGAGGAAACCGCCCCACCCCCACCCCCGGCTCTGGCTCCTCCCCCTGCAGCAGGCCGCCCCCTGGTCCCTGGCAGTACCTGCTCCTGGCCCAGCACCAGCACGCCCTGTGGCTTGATGGGATGATAGGGCGCCAGGTTCTCCCCGTGGCCGCCCTGGGTACCATCCTGGTAGGCTTCCCAGACCCCATCCCGGGTGGTCCAGGTGATGCAGATATGATGCCACTTGCCATCATTGATGACAAAGGGCAGCTTGGCCACCTGCAAAGGAGGATGACACACATTTTATGGACCCAGGGGCACAGCACAGGGTCAGTGATCACTGCTAGTCATTAGTTCCACTGTCATTCTTCCTGCTGCTACATTTAAAATAAATGCTACGAGCCAGTATCGAATTCTCTCACCACCTGCCACTCCAGGCTTTATCGGCCGCCGGCCCCACCCAGCAGAGTCACATAGGAAGTGTGAAGCTTTGTCCAGGGAACCCCTAAGATCCGTCTCAGTGTACCGTCTCCTCACTCCTGCTCACCCTCCTCCCTCTTTGCTAGTCTACAAAACAAGCCTTTGGACGGGAGCCATCCCTGGGGTCTGAGTTTACTGCTGCCTTTGGGCCTCAGCTAATTGCTGAACTCTCTGGGCCCTCAACTTGCCCAGCCTTTGCAGAGACTCAGAGACACCAGGAGAGGTGGCACCATGCCTTTAAATTTTGACTTGCCTCTGCCTGGGGCTTCATTCCACTCCTGCATTCCAGGAGGGTGGATGGTGCAGCAGACAGAAGATGGTAGGTGTCACACCCTTTTAGCTTGGGGAAACAGGGCCCAGAAAGGAGCAACCCTTCCTGGGCAAGCCATCGACGGCAAAGGGCTTGGAATCCAGTCCCCAGCCAGGGCCCCGGACATGTACTGCCAATGCTGGCGTAGAGACGAGGGAGTCTAGGAGCTGGCATTCAATTCCACAGCTGAAGGAAGGCCACTGTGGAGAAGGGCTCTCTGGAGGGCAAAGGCTGCCATCTCCGAGGGGTCCGCTCAGATCTGGACTCCTCCCAGGGGTCAGGGGTCAGGCGGGATAGATTCGGACTTGGGAAGAATCTCTAGGGCAACTTCACCATCCTTAGCGCATCTACGGGTCTACGGTCCCGCAAACACATGGAGCAAAGCCGGTTCCGAAGCCAGCTAGGGCCAGGACTGGATCTGCGAACGGACCAGTCCCCTGGATCATCCTCAGCCATCCCCCACCCTCCTGGGCCTTTGGGAAGTTTCCAGCTTCATCCTGTTAATGAAGTGCAGGCAAGAGTGCCCCTCCCATTGCTCCTGGTCTTCACCCTCGCCCTCCCTCAGTCCCTCCTGGCACACACCCCCCTTGGGGCCACGGGCAGCATCTGAAGCTGCGTGTCCCATGACTGGCACAGGCCTGCCGCCCTGCAAGCCCAGATGGGTGGGGCTCTACCTTGTCATTGATGAGGATCTCCATGGGGTTGTTGCCCCACTCAATGAGGACCAGCTCGTTGGCCTGGCCCGGCACGGCATAGGAGAAAGGCGTGCCCACCCCAGGCGCTGCGCTGGACTTGAGCCACATGCACACGGAGAAGGCGTACATCTCGGGCAGGCTCTTCTTCACCTTGGCATACATGTAGTTGGTCCGCAGGGGGAATGTGAGCTGGAACTTGTCTCCAGGGCGGTTGTCCTTCTGACCTGGGGAAGGCAGGACACAGTCCTGACAGCTGCACCTCGTGAAGGGCTTGTTTCTAACGCCCACTCAGCCCCCGCCAAGCTCACAGATCAGACTCCGTTTCCATTGCAGATGCCAGGGCACCAGTCCAGGGCCAAAGAGCTGAGCAAAGGTCTCTGCTCTCTGAGTCTGGCTCCCGCAGCGCCCAACCCTGGGGAGGCTGGGGTGGGGGTGCGGGAAACACGGTGGACTGAGCTTCCGCACCTGGGCTGAGTGGTGGACATGGGTACGAAGTGGGTCAGTGCACATCCTGTAAACCGCCCTCAAAGTTGTGGCTACAGAAAAAGAAGGTCTCCTCCCTGCCCTGAAAGAGACCAGCTCAGAGCAGCTCCTTTGGGGGCCTGGCCTGATTCCAGGATGCTGGCTGGTGACGGTGCTCAGAACCACTCCCTTTTCTCAGATCCCCACCCAGGACAACCAAGGCCCCTGGTTCCCATCACACTTCCCTTGAGGCCAGACCCGCTGCAGTCCCTGCTCACCCTTCTGACCCAGCCCACTAGCCCTGAGGACTCAGGCTATTTCCAGAATCCCATCCACCCCACAGGACGGAAACTCTGCCCTCCCGGACTCTTGGGGCCATGCTTCCTGGAGCCTGCAAGGGGGCAGGACAGCAGGGGACCGGGAGGCAGCCCCAGGGTCAGGGGCCCCCCAGGGTGACTGCCCTGACGCTATGCACTCACTTCTGGGTGAGCTTATGTTTCCTGAAAAATCAGGCACCCTTTTCAATAGCCTGCCTTGCACCCGGCCACAGCAGCCGCCTGCTAGTGATGTCTCCAGGGAGGGCTTGTCTGCCCCCTCTCCACCCACACGTACACCGCGGCTGTGGCACTGGCCACCGTGTGCCTGACTCCAAGCAAAACATTCCAACCTAACAGTGGGCATGGGCACCAGGCCTAGAGCCAGCTCCACTCCACTGCCAGCTCCTGGGTGTGCTCTGGGGCTTGCCAGGGGGCCCAGAACCCAAGCCAGCCCCCCAGGCCAAGAATGATTTCTAGAAGGCATCCCCCTGGGCCAGCACCTTCCCCCTCCCGCCCCTAAGCCAGGTGTCAGGGAACCAAGCAGGGCTGGCCCCGGGTGGTGCTCCCCACACCCACTCAGTATCACAACGCCCCCCCTCCCTTGGACAGACCCAACCTCTGGCCTCTCTAGGAGGTGTTTTTCATTTCCCCCAACCTCCCCTCTCCCATCCCCCCACGCTCCCCCATCCTTCTTCCCCTGATTTGTTTTTTTCAGTTACATAACGTGCCTTAAGATGGCACTGTTTAGATCCATCAGGCACAGTTTGCGGTCTAAGAAGGGTCACGTGGCCCTGCTCTGAGCCAGGCACCCCCCCCACCCGTTTACAACCTTGTTTGATTTCTGAGACTTCAGGGCTGAACTGACGAGCTCCCTGGGCTGCAATGGGGGTGCTGCCTGAGTAGGTGACCCAGGGACCTCTGGGAGTGCAAGATGCCGGGACTTGGGTCACTCCCAAGAGAAAACTGTGAGGAAGGGACTGGGGTGGGGGTGCCCAGAGATCCCTAGAGGATGCCAGGGGCGCCTGGGAGCCGAGAGGAAGCCTGCCCAGGACCCTAATCGGCTGGGACCAGGAGGACTCGGCCCAGCCTGAGCCTGCTTTCTGCTGGGGACAGGGACGGACTGGAGCCAGGCTTTCTCAGCCGGGGATGGCTTGGGCTGCCACAGCTGCAGCACAAAGTTATTGGAGATTAAACAAATCAGACTCAGAAAAATCTTACGGGTGTATGTGTCTGAGGGGGCTGAAGGGGGAGGACACCAGGCAGCCCCTTCCATGGGGATGTCCCCAAACCAGGGTACCGCAGCCGGGCCAGGAATGCCAGCTGGACACCCAGAACCTGGGATGGGGATGGGGAATCGGGAAGGGGCCGGAGGGATTGGGGTGCTGTGCAGGGAGTCAGGACCAGAGGCAGGGACCCCTGGGTCCAGGGGGCTGGGGCAGGCAGCGCGACCACCCGCATCCCTTACCTTTCTCCAGCTCGCTGATCCGCTGGTGCAGGGAGGTCAGGGCGCTCTCGATCTTCGCCCTGTCCTCGGTGTCGTTCTTGGGGCCCCCCTTGCCTTCCTCCAGCGTGTTCACCCGAGACAGCACCTGCCTCTCCAGGTCGTCGATCTTGCTCTGCAGCAGATCCTTGAGGCTGTTGGTCTGGCCGGAGGAATTGAGGCGGCTGTACTGCTGCGGGTGCAAGGGCGGGGGGAAGCCACATCGTTACGCGCGGCGCAGGGACCGTGCCGGTGGCGCGGTCCCCTCAGGGCGACTGCGGGGGCGGCCCGGCGGAGGGCTCGGGCGAGCGGCCGTCCGCGGGGCCCCGCAGGCTGGGCAGACCCGGGCGGGCGTTAGTCGGCGCCCGGCCGAGGCGGGGTGGACGGTGTCCGGCCGGGTCGGGAGTGGGGGTGGGGCAGGGCAGGGGGCACGCGAGCCGGAAGGGGAACCGCGGCGCGCGCGGACCTCGAGGTTCTCCAGGCGGGTTTTGAGAGACTGCAAAGTTTGCCCGAGTTGGCTGAGCGTCTCGGCGGCCGGTGTCCGGGACAGGTCGCCCATGGTGTTCTTGCCCGCGCCGGGCGGCTTGCGGCCGCCGGCCGTCCGGGCCTCCCCGGCGCCCGCGTCCAGCGTGCTCTGGCTCTCGCAGCGGCCCAGCTTGGCGGTCAGCTCGCGGATGGTGTCCCTCTGGCTCAGGATGGTCTCCTTCTGCTGCAGCACGGTCTCGCGGAGCTGCAGCACATCGCTCCGGAGCTCCTCGGCGCCGCCGGCGGCCACGGACGCGGCGCACATGTCGGCGTCCACGGGCACCGAGGTGCAGATGAAGCGCGTCGGCCCGAAATCCTGGGCGCCGCCGCCCAGCAGGCAGAGGGCGAGCAGCGCACAGGTGCGCGCGGCGCGGCCGGCCGGCATCGCTGCGGGCGGGAGTCCGGGCACTGCGGGCCCGCTCGGCTCGGCGCCGCTCGGCTCGGCTGGGGCTCCGCGGGCGGCCCGCGCTCTGGGCGCCGCGCTGCTCGGCCGCGCAGTCCGCACCGCCGCGCTGTCCGGCCCTCGCTGTCGCCGGCGCTGCGGAGCCCGCGCCTTTTATGCCTCCGCGGGAGGGGCCTCGGCGCCGCCGACGTCAGCGGGGGAGGAATCCCGCTTTAATTGCCTGCGGCCGGCCCGCTGAGCGGCGGAGGTCGCACGCGCGCGGCGGGCGGCCTCCAGGTCTCCTCCCCGCCCCCGCGGGCCGCCCCCGCGCCGCCGGCCGCTTCCCCGAAGTCTCCCAGAGCCGCCGGGGGGAGGGAAGGGGGCGGGACTGGATAGAGGATGGGCCACCTGCGCGCTGTCCCCGAATCTCCGACGGGGCTCTGGGCCGGTGGGAGGCTGCGGCGGGCTCGGGAGGCAGAGCTCGGTTCAACTCGCTCGGCTGCACAGAACACCGCGGGGCCCGCGCGGGTGACGTTCAAGGCCGGCCGCGTCCCCAGGGACTCAAATCGTCTACACCGCGTGCTGGGTGAGGAGCGCCCGGAGCGGAGCCTCGCGGCGCCCCGAAGTCCAGATCGGGGGTCGCGGGGCCGCCCCACGATTCTTCGGTGTCCGTGTGGGTTGGAAAGCAGCTTGCACCCTGGGGTCTGGGACGTCCCCAAGACCCCGTTCCCGGCTCCCCTGCGCCCCCTTCTTCCCCAAGCCCCGGGCTCTGGGGACCCGCAGCGCCCCGGGGGAATGACAGCCCCCACCCCGTGCCTGCGGGGCGGGCGGCACTTCTCGGAGGCGCCCCCATCGGATCGGGCGTTTCCTGCCAGCGGAGCCGGCCAGGTCCTCGGCAGACGGCGCCGCTGGGGCTGGATGTTCCCCGCAGGTCCCGGGGAGGCGCCGGGCCCGCCGCGCCGACGAGCGCGCCAGCGGGCCGACCCTCCGCGCTCCCGAGCGCGGGCGCGTGTGCCCGTCAGTGAGCGTGTCTGGGTGTGTGTCCGCGTGTGCGTGTCGGGTTTTCTGGACCCCACTCGCCCCAGCTCGTCCCCTCTCGGCGTGTGGCTGGTGGGGAGGCGTTCCGGACTTGCCGGGGGTGGGGAGCGGCTGTGGGCATCGCCCCTGCGGCGCTCCACAGAGGGGTCACTTCAGTCACCGCCACCCATACATTGGAACCCGTTTTTGGGCCGCGGCACAGTGGGTCTCGGCTGCCGGACTCCCGTCCGGGTTACGACGCCCCGTTCGAGGCTCCCCACCAGGACCCAGGCTGCAGGCCCGCCCGGGGGGTCAGAGCCAAAGGCCTTTCGGGTCGCGCGTTCCAAGCACCCAGTGAGCCCCCCACCCCGTAGCCTCTGACGGGGCGCCCGCGGGCACCCACGGCGCTTCAGGTTGCGGTGAGCGGCCCCCCCGCAGAGGCAGAAGCAGCGGCTTAACCGAGAGCCTTACGACAAACCCCGACGGCCCCCTCCCACCCCCGCCCCGGGGGCGCCCCGCCGCCTCAGCCGGGAGCCCTCTCCAGCCCCAGGCGGCGAGCCCGGGCCGCCCTGCACGTCCGGTGCGTCCTTCGGCCTCCGCTTCCCGGCGCCAGAGGGACCCCGCGGGCCGCACGTGGCTGTCCGGGCTCTGCGCGCCGCGCCCCGGGGGTGCGCGGGGTCCTGGCCCCAGCGTTCCCGTTTGCCCACCACCCAGTGCTGAGCCCCGCGGCGGCTCTCGACCCGGCGCCCCAGGCCAGAACTTGACTCCGAAGGCCGCCTCTGCCGCCAACTCCGAGACCAGACGGGGGTCCCTCCACGCCCAGGGCTGTGTCAGTCCAAGGCCGTTCCCTGAGGGGCCTGAGGGCGAGGCCATCCCGAAGGGCGCGTCCTGAGCCCCTGGTGTGGCAGGGGTTTGCCCGCGCCCAAGACCTGGATGGAGCTTTTACCGCCAAGGGAGCAGACCTCTGCCCTGGGGCACGGAGGGGCGGACCACCCCCCAGAAGCTGAGAAGCCCTTGTGGGGGAAGGGGCCTGGGGCAGTGTCCAGGGGTCCCGGGAGTGTGGGGTCCTGAGAGGCGGAGACGGCTGTCAGGGCCGAGACCCTTGAGTCCCAGCGCGCCCCTTGGGACCTCTGTGGAGCACACCGTTGGCCAGAAAGCCTTTGCAGGGCCCCTGAGCAGGCACGCGGGGCACTGCCTGGCGGAGGGCCGCAGTGCAGGGGCCCCTGTCTTTAAATCCTTGCAACTGCACTCAAGACTGGGCAGACAGGAACTCAATCCTGGTGATGTCTGCGGCTTCCTCTCCCTCTCCTGCGTGGGCTGGTATCTGGGCGGGAGGGCTAGGGAGGCCAATGAAGGGTCACTCTGCGCAAAAACCCCCGAGGGGAGCCCCAGCTGCCTAGCATCCTGGCCAGAAGGCTGGGGGATGCAGGGGCACCCTCATGTGTGGGCACCCGGTTCTCTCCCACTGTGGGGTGGGGAGGAAGTCCTGTAAACACTCCCCCTGGAGTCGGAAAGAGACGTGCGGTGCCACACTATTACGTGGTATTCCCAGCAGAGCCACGCAAGATGTGAATAACCTCAAAAGAATAGATAATAGTAAAATGTAGTAAGAGTAATTAGAAAGCAATGAATTCTGAGTATGTAGTACCTTTGATCTTAATATAATTTAACTGTAAATTCATATGATTTAAATTTTAATGATGGCTGTGTTTAATAGTCAGCTTGCAAATTCCTGAAATGTAGCAATCGGCTGTTGTCAGCCTGCTCAACACAGGCCTGGTTGAAGAGGATGGGGAGGCCTTCAGAGGTTAGACTGGGGGGTGCCTCGTGTAGGGCAGGCCAAGGGGGCTAGTTGGGGAGGTGTGGCCCGGGGCTCCCTGGCTGTGGCCAGCATGGTAAAGGCAGGCAGGCATATGAAGGCACACCTATTTATAGGTAAGTCAGGAGGTGTTCTGAAGATGCCAGTGCCCACTGAGGGTCTTTACCTAGTGGATGGTGGGAACCCACCCAGGGAGGTGCTGAAGCTGCACCCTGGACCTCCTCTCACCCTGTGGCATCTCCTGGGCTGTCCTCTTCTCAGGACAAGACCACAAACTGGTCTAGAATCTCAGGCAGAGATCCCTTCAGGATGGGCAATAGTGGGGTGCTGGGTGTGATCTCTGCTAAAAGTGGCTCACTGCTTATCTCTGAGCCCATTAAGTGTGAGGGTCTGCCCTGTCATTTGAAACAGCTGCCCCTGCAGGGAGGAGATTGGGGAGGGGGGTGTGGGACGACCCAAGGGGCGGGAAGAGGAGAAGGCAGCAGTCCCCACCAACCCAGCTCAGCTGGGCTGCCCTGGGCCCCCGGACTCCCTGATCCCAACTGGGGCTTCCCCACAGCGAGGGCCTCCTTCCTCGGAGCCCTTCCCAGGGCAGCGACTGGCCCGGTCTGGCTGCGGACGGAGCCCCGGGTGGTGTCCGTCCCCAGCCTGCCCTCCTCTGGACTGAGCCCGCCCCTGGCCTTGCGGGTGAGGAGACTTGAACTGAGGATGTTCCGACCCCGACCCACAGGCGTTCAGGGGCACCACCACGAGTCCTTCTGGGGAAGGCCCACAAATATTCCCAGAGCATCTACTGAGGGGAGCTGGGACCAGGGCAGAAGAAACCACCGCCTCCGGCCTGGAGAGCGCTTGTGCTGCAGGGCAGAAGGGTGTACCTACACCTTCAGCGTGGCAGGTGAGTGGGCAGGACGTCTCCTGAGGAGGTGGTACCAGAGAGGGGTCCTGAGAGTGGGTGGGGAGAGGGGACCGATGGGGGGGAGGCATGGCCCACAGGCATGTCCTTCACCTTGGAGGAGCAGAGGGCAAAGCGGGGCGTGGGAGGGGTGTGGGTGGGGTGGTGGGACAGGCCTGGGGCCAGGAGCCAAGATTTCTTCCTGTTGGCCAGAAGGCTGTGGTCCTGGGTGTAGGAGGTTCCCCCCAGGAGCCCTTCTTGGAAGGCAGCCTTGAGGCGAGCCAGGTTTGGAGAGAAGGGTGGAGCTGAGAACACTGCAGGAGGCTAAATCGTCAGGACTCTGATGACTTGGGTTTGGGGAGTGAAGCAGAGGAGGCGGCTGGGTTGATTCCCCGACTGGCCCCGAGGGGGGCGAGGGGCTGGTGGTGCCGCGGTGGAGGAGGGGAAGGTCTGGAGGGAGAGACAGACCGTGAGTTCACACGGGACACGTCTCCCTTGAAGCGGTTACCCAGCAGCCGGGAGGAGGTTGCAGCAGTGATGCCCAAGCACTTGGTCCTGGCCAGGCGCTCAGTGGGCTCCCACCAGTGCCCAGGGAGGAGGCGGGTCCCGAGCTGAGATGGAGGGGCTGAGGGTCGGGACGGAGTCAAGCTGACGAGCGAGTCCTGGGAGCATCTTCGGGATGGTGGGGGTACAGCCAGTGGGTGGGGAGACCACCCAGGGATGGAGGAAAGTGCCCTGACCCCAACAGGGACTGTTCTGTTAGGATTTCTGATCTCCGCACTTAACAACACCAAGGAGAGGTGCTGGTACTCTCCGCCGTTTGTGGGGCACTGCGGACATCAGAGCGCTTTCCATCACTGTCTTCCCTGCCCTCCCAACTTTGGAGCTAGTAAATTTGAAGGCTGGGTCTGGAACGGCCCAGGAGCCCCAACCCTGGGAACCCCAGCTTGCGTTAATTTGGTTTGCTCGCCCAAGCTAGTGGCGTCGGGCTGGTGCGGTGGGTGCCAGGCCATGAGCCCGCTGTGTCCTCACTCATCAGTTTCACCATCTGCTGGACCTCAGGAGAGGGCATTAGGAAACACGAAAGAAGGTGAGGCATACCGGTGTCAAGAATACAAGCGGTGTGTACCGGCGGGGGTCACAGCTATCACGAGGCTAAGAAGCCATCACTCAGGCCTGGGGGAAAGGCTCAGGCTCCTGCCAGCAGGGGTGGGACCTGGCCACCCCGACAAGACTCAGTGGATGGAGGTTACAGGCTGCCAGGGGCGGGGAGGTGCCTCAGGGCCTCCAGTGGACCAGAGGACACAACTCAAATTGGCCCCTTCACCCCAAATTGGCCCAGTGCCTGGTGGGATGCTTTCCCACATTTTACTGCATCTGATCACATGAGGGGCCTGTGAAGCCAGCACAGCGGGTTCTTCTGTGTTTATGTCATAATTTACAGACAGGCCGTCAAGACTCACTGCCTTCCAGGGCTCAGCCTGAGCAGCACAGCAGATTGCAGTAACGCAGGGCCTGGCCTCCATCTCTGTTCATTCATTCCACGGACAGTCTTCCAGGACGTCCTTCGTGCTGCCAGGGACTCTCTCACACAGTGGGGACACAGAGGTTTCCCGCTGATTTTATTTTAGGTTGATGTTCAGAACGTTCTTGGTTTTAAGTTTCAATCTCATGCACTTTCCTTAAGATACTGGCATCTACTCCAGCTGCTATATTAAGATCCCTCTAAGAGGGTGTCCGGCTGGGCCAGAAGCCTGGACTTTGAACGACCTGCAGTTTTCCAAGGCAGGGTTTCACGGTGGCTCACAGAGGGCCCCAGCAAGGATAGCGATGTCACAGATGTGGTGGGCCCCTCTGGTGCGGGGTGAGGCGCGCTGGGAGGGAGGGTCACTCAGCATACCAGCTCCACCCGTTTCCAGCCTCACCATTTCCCTGGGTGAGACCCTGGGTGAGATCGGGGTGACATCGATGGTGCTGGGTTGTGGGCAGAGGCCTGCATGCAGCGAGTGTGCCCTCAGAGATGGTGATGGCTGTTCCTGTGACCTTGCTGGGCTGTGGGCAGGGCCCGGCCATCCAGGGACAGCCCTGGGCAGGAGGGGAGCCATCGAGGCACATGGGAAGCAGGGGGCTGTCTCCTGGCTGGGGCTGTGTGTTCCATGGGTCTGCCTCTTTTTTGCATAATGCTGGGTCTGATGCTTTGGGGTGTGTGGCCCCTCCTGGGGACAAAGGGGCAGCTCCTGGGGAGGGGCCCTCCTGAAGTCTGTGTCTGTGTGTGTGTGTGTGTGTGAATGAGGAGAGGAGAAATCTTCCTGTTCATCCAACTGGAAGAGAACAAAAGAGCCAAGGAATGAAGCCCCCATTGGGATGTCTTGGGGTTGCAAAGCCCCCTTTCTGGGAAGATTTTCATTTCCGGTTGTGTTCTCTGCTCAGCGCGGGGTCAGCCCAGTGCCCCTGGAGGCAGGCTGCGGTGGGAACGCAGGAGCAAGCCTCAGAGCCACCTTGGCCTCCTGTCCTGCCGCCTCTCGGCCCACCAGCTGCCAGCCAGCGGGAGCTCAGCCTTCGCCGAGAGGCGCTCCTGGCCCGGCTGACCCCCCGCCGCTGTGTAAGCTGCACACTGTCCTCCGGGACCCTCTCTGGCCCCTTCCCTAGACTCAGCAGTGGGACGAGGAAGGCTCCCTGTGTCTCTGTGTCTGCGTCTCTCTCCAGCTCTGTGCTCAGTGCCGCCCAAGGGCCAGGTGGTGCTGGGCACACGGGCAGCGTGCAGAGGACCCGGGTGCACCCTCACACAAGGGAAATTGCCCCTGACAAGGATGCCCGCAGCATGAGCGTACCCCTCTCGTCTTACTGCAGGCCCCTCCGAGGTCAGGTGGGCACTAGCTGTGGTCAGCTCCCCACAGGGGCAGGCAGGCAGCCCCCGGTCCTTATGGCCCCAGGGCTTCTCAGGCCCCACCAGCAGCCCTCTCTCTGCACAGCCACATGTGCACACCCCAGATGTGCTTTGGGGTGGGCAATGTGAGTCCACCATTGACGAGTGGCATAAAGGCTCAGTGGACAAGAACCTCTCCTGACCTCCAAGCAGGTGGCCCTGGCAGCCCCCTCAGGAGGTCCCAGGAGCAGTGGCCAGCTCCATCACCCCCCTAGCATTCCCTTCCCTCCCGGACCACTTCACACACAAACCGCTTTCAGCCTCGCTTCTGCCTCTGGGGTGGTGCAGCTAAGTCAGGGACGCCTGGGGAGCGTACAGCAGGACCCGGCCTAGGCTGGGGGTCACAGAGGATCTTCCCAAGGAAGCGACATGGAAGCTGAGCTCTGAAGCAGGAGTGGGAGTCATCCAGGCAGACGTATTCTCAGTGAGGCAAGGCAGCGTGTGCCAGGGCCCTGGGGCAGCAAGGTGTTTGGGGTGAGCAGAGGGGTGGGCATGGAGGTCAGCAGGGCCTTCTTTGTAGGTCACATTAAAGGGTTTCGTCTACATTAGGGTCCTGGGGAACCCTAGAAGGGTTTGGAGCAGGAGACTAGTTTAGAAAGATTCTGCCTGCCCCTTGGGGGCGAATGGACCCGGTGCTGGTGCCGGAAGGGGCAGGAGGCCAGTTAGGAGCCTCTGTGAGCAGTATCACGGCGGCTGGGAGCAAGGGTACAGGCGGGAGAACACCCCCAATCACGCATCCATTCTGCGTGAACTACAAGAGTGACCGTATTTAGCCCTTGGCCTTGACAGCCGCTGTGGGGCTTCCTCGCAGACGCAGCAGCCCCGTTGCCCCCACAGGCCTCTGACGTCCCGCTGGCCTCTTTTCCCGTTTCCTTCTTCTGTAGGTGGGTCTGGTGACGCGCCCGACACTCGTGCTGTATGGCCCTGCCCAGCCCCGTGGCCTGTGCCTGTCCTGTAGCCTCCACACGGGGCTCAAGTGGAGGCGGGGGAGCGGGGCGCCCACCCGCGCCGTGGGAAAGCAGCCCCGATGTGGACGTGCCCTAGTGGCCAGGTGGGGGTGGGAGGTGGGGCGAGGGGGCCAGGTGCACCCTCTCCAGTCTTCAAATCTGAGACAAGACGCCTGACCTCTGGTCCTAGGTCTTCATCTGCGGAAGAGGTATTTTTCCGCCAACCCGGAAAGCACACGGAGAGGCAGAGCTTGGGCTGGAGGCGGGGCCGGCATGGAGGGCTGGCGGGGTCGAGGAGGCGGCTCCCTGCTCCCCTCTGCCCTCCGGCTCGGCTCCTGCCGCTGTGGGCCCGCCCCTCCCGGTGCCGCCCCCACCGCGGGTGATCAGGGGGCCCCCAGGGAGGCTCTTCCCGGCCCGCAGGGGCTCGGGGTCCAGCGACACGCCCCGCGGGCCCTGGGCAGGCTGCTGGAGGGCCGCGTCGGAGCTGGAGTCAGGCGCGCTGGGACAGAGACCCACTTCCCGATGGCCAGACCCAGGCACCGCACACCCGTCCTGCGGACCCGCCTCGTGGGCGGCTGCCGTCCCCAGGTGGGGGGGTCGTCTGGGGCCCCGGCCGGAGGCAGTCGGCCCGGCTTGCTGCGCCCTTTCGCGAGGGGGTGCCCCGGAGAGCCGGCTGTGGGAGCTCCGAGCCTGCTTCCAAGAAATCAGCTGCATTTCGTCGCAGCGCCGGCTCGTGGGCCCCGGAGCCCCGGCCCCCCTCTGTGCCCTGCACCCCCCGCCCCTCCCCGCCCTCCGTCCTTTCGTCGCTGCCTCGCGCTCCTAGCATCTGGGTCTGCGAGGTCGCCGCTCCTGCGGCCGCCGCTTGTAGCTGGCTGTGATGAAAAGCGTCCGCTTTACGCTCGCTGGGCCCAGCAGCACTACAAGACACACAGATCCCTTTGTTGCAAATAATTAATTTGACTCCATATTGCATAATATCCTAAAAAGCTTTCTGGGGTGAACTCCTGCCGGCCAGACACTGTGATCTCATCAGTATTGCATTGCACTGGGCCCTACCGTGATGCAGTTTCATTAAAAATTTAATTTGTGGTTTAAATCCACAGTATTTCCTTTAAAAGGAGGGCAGAGGATGCAAAGGCGGGACAGGCTTCATGTTGGGGGTGGTGAGCAGATCTGGGGAGAGGGAGGCCTTCCCAGGGCGAGAGCAGCAGCCCCCCTCCCACTGGCTGCCGGCTGCCGGCCGTGCTGCGGCCTGAAGCTGGACCGAGCTTGGACCATTCATAGAAAATGCTTCTCCGGCGTCGTGCTGGCCTCCTTCCCAGCGGTCCCGGGAAGCCAGGAGCTGCCGCAGGGGGGCCGGGGGTAGGGAGCGTTCCCCGGAGGGCGTCCCCCACGGAGTGCAGCTTCTCGCGCTGCCCAGTACAGTCAGTGCCGCAACTCCCAGGGGAGTGTGGGTCCTGGAAGTGCAGTCTGGGTCGCCAGCACCCCCTTGTGGCAAGGGCTGCTTGGTGACAGGGTAGCAGTTCACAAGATCCCTGCTGGGAATCGCTGGCCCCTGAAAGGCTGCCCTTAGTCTATTCCCTCATCTCCACTTGCAGACGCCCCTGCAGCTGACAGACCCTGTCCCTGGGATTTCTTTTCCAGTGGGGGTGGGGGTAGCGGGCCATTCCGCTCCTCCTTCCAGGCAGGGGAGGCCTCGGGAGAGCTCTGCTTCTGGTAGGGGAGGGGAGAGAAGTGAAGGGGGCAGGGGAGCCGGCACAGAGCAGGCAGCTTCGCAGTGCTGGCCGCCAGGCTCTGCCCTGTGCTCTCCAGTCCCTGCAGGCCCTGGCGAGGCCACCGATCATGGAAGGGAGGGATCTGTGCATCCCTGGCTATCTTCTGAAATTGTTCCAGAGTGACTAAGTCAAGTGTCCTGGGGCCGGTTGCGGAGAAGGGACAACCTGCTCTGTAAACCTGATTTGCTGCCTTAGCATTTATAGGGAGCGCAAAGCATCCACAGGGTCAGGTATGCTTCCCGTCCCTCCCTGCCATGTGCACACAGGTCACGTGCCACAGGCCCAGGACATGGACTGGGGTCCGGGCATGGTGGGTGCACAGAGGGGGGCTTAGTGAGTCCTCAGTGTCCCACGCAGGGCAGATGGATGCCCACCTGCAGAGACTTCCCCCAAAGACCCTTGGGGGGTGACCGTTTCCCCAGGTGGGCTGTCAGTGCCACAGAGGTAAGAGTGCAAAGATGTGAGACTCTCAGGGTCCCAAAGAAGAGAGGCAGAGGTGGCCATGCACCAGCGTCTCCTGACCTGGGAGGGGAGGGCCCCTTCCAGCCGCCCAGACCGCCTTTTCCCATCCGCGGGGAAACAGGACAAGGTGAGTATTGCCCCCCTTGAGAGCGGTTTTCAGAGTATCTGTGGGCTCCGACGATGGTGTGTGAGGCCCCTGGACTCATGCAGCTGGGCAGCTGGGGGCCGTCCAGGGAAGGAGGACATCCTGGGGCCAGGGACGGAGTCTTTCCAGACAGAAAAGTGCAGCCGGGCATCACCATGCAGGATAGAAGGACAGGCTGGTCCTCCTTGGCAGACCCACCATGCATTTCAGAAAGCACAGGCTGTAGTGGAGACGGCTTGGCCTGGCCACAGCCCAGAAACAGGCAGGACTTGGATCCATAGGTGCTGTTGGTTTCTATGCCTGCTTCCCAGGTGCTCCTGGGCAGTGGGGAGATGGTCAGGGGAGCCTGGCAGTGAGAGACACGGCTTCAGCATTCTGCCTGGGCCAGAGGCAGTTCCTCTGCTTAGATGCTGTGTGACCTCAGATGGGTGACCTCCCTCTCTGGGCTGTCAAAGGTTCACTAGCAAGCCCCATAAGCTCTTAGCATGGTTCGCCCCATGATAGCAGTCAGTAAATGCTGATATGCTCTTGTCTTTCCCGCCCTCCAGACGCTCTGGTACTGGGAATAACACGAGGAGGGAGAGGGATGCTCAGGGGCTGTGTGAGGGCCTAGTGCCGAGCCAGGGAGGAGGAAGGAAGGTGGGTCTCTGAGCAGCACAGGCTGGACCCTTGCAAAGCAGCCCTTCCCAGTTTAAATTTAAATTTAAAGATGTTTATTAACTGTAAAATATACACAACATAAGATGTACCATTTCAACCGTTTTAAGTGTCCAGTTAAGTACCGTTAGGTACATTCACACTGTTGTGCAGCCACCCCACCGTCGTTCCCCAGAACTTTCTCGTCTTCCCAAACTGAAACTCTGTCCCCATTAAACACTCCCCACCTTCCCACCAGCATCTGGTAATCTCCATCCTCTCCGTCTCTGTGAACTCGGCTCCTCCAGGGACTCACGTAAGCGGAACCCTGAGGGATTTGTCTTTTTGTGTTTGGCATGTGTCTCGTAAGGCCCACGCCCGCTGTAGCAGGTGTTGGGACTCCCTTCCCTAGGGCTGAGCAATATTGGCGTGTGTGGACAGACCGCACAGGGTTTATCCACTCTCCTGGGCTGCTCCCACCTTTTGGGTGTGTACCAGAAGCAGGACTGCTGGCTCACCTGGTCCCCCTGCTTGTTTTTTTTTATTTTGGTATCATTAATCTACAATTACATGAGGAACATTATGTTTACTAGGTTCCCCCCTTCACCAAGTCCCCCCCACAACCCCCATTACAGTCACTGTCCATCAGCGTAGTAAGATGCTGTAGAATCACTACTTGTCTTCTCTGTGTTGCACAGCCCTCCCCGTGTCCCCCCACACATTATACATGCTAATCGTAATGTCCCCTTTCTTTTTCCCTGCCCTTATCCCTCCCTTCCCACCCATCCTCCCCAGTCCCTTTCCCTTTGGTAACTGTTAGTCCCTTCTTGGGTTCTGTGATTCTGCTGCTGTTTTGTTCCTTCAGTCTTTCTTTGTTCCTATAGTCTTTGGGTTTGAGGTGAGTCTCCTGTAAGCAGCATAGAGATGGGTCTTGCTTTTTTATCCATTCTATTATTCTGTGTCTTTTGATTGGTGCATTCAGTCCATTTACATTTAGGGTGATTATTGAAAGATATGTACTTATTGCCATTGAAGGCTTTAGATTCGTGGTTGCCAAAGGTGCAAGGTTAGCTTCTTTACTACCTTACTGTCTGACCTCACTCACTTATTGAGCCATTTTAAACACTGTCTGGTCATTCTTTCTTTTTCTCCCTTCTTATTCCTCCTTGGTTGTTTTATTCTGTGCTCTTTTGTGCTTCCTTTAACTGCTTTTGTGGGTAGTTGATTTTAATTTTTGCCTTTAGTTCGTATTTGGTTGGTCTGTTTTCTTTGCTGTGATTTTATTTTCTCTGGTGACGTCTATTTAGTCTTAGGAGTGCTCCCATCTAGAGCAGTCCCTCTAAAATACCCTGCAGAGGTGGTTTGTGGGAGGCAAAGTCCCTCAGCTTTTGCTTGTCTGGGAATTATTTAATCGTTCCTTCACATTTAAATGATAATTGTGCTGGATACAGTAGCCTTGGTTCAAGGCCCTTCTGTTTCATTGCATTAAATATATCATGCCATTCTCTTCTGGCCTGTAGGGTTTCTGCTGAGAAGTCTGATGATAGCCTGATGGGTTTTCCTTTGTAGGTGACCTTTTTACTCTCTCTAGCTGCCTTTAAAACTCTGTCCTTGTCCTTGACCTTTGCCATTTTAATTATTATGTGTCTTGGTGTTGTCCTTCTTGGGTCCTTTCTGTTGGGAGTTCTGTACACTTCCATGGTCTGATCAATTATTTCCTCCTCCAGTTTGGGGAAGTTTTCAGCAATTATTTTTTCAAATACTCTTTCTATTCCTTTCTCTCTCTCTTCTTCTTCTGGTATCCCTATAATATGGATATTGTTCCTTTTGGATTGGTCACACAGTTTTCTTAATATTGTTTCATTCCTGAAGATCCTTTTATCTCTCTCTGCGTCAGCTTCTATGCGTTCCTGTTCTCTGGTTTCTATTCCATCAATGGCCTCTTGCTTCTTATCCATTCTGCTTATAAATCCTTCCAGAGTTTGTTTCACTTCTGTAATCTCCCTCCAGACGTCTGTCATCTCCCTCTGGACATCTGTGATCTCCCTCCGGACGTCATCCCTTAGCTCTCGCATATTTCTCTGCAGCTCCATCAGCACAGTTATGAGCTTTATTTTTAATTCTTTTTCAGGAAGACTGGTTAGGTCTATCTCCTTCTCAGGGTTTGCCTCTGTGATCTTGGTCTGTATCAATTTCTTCTGCCTTTTCATGGCGATAGATATATTTGTGGGGAGCTGGTGCATGTGTTGGGTAAGAGAAAGTCCCTTCTTGCCAGTTTGTGGCCCTCGTCTCCTGGGAGAACAGCAGCCTCTAGCGGCTTGTGCAGGACAGCTGCGTGCACACGGGGCTTCTGTTCTTGCCCGGCCGCTATGGAGTTTATTTAGCCCTGCAGTTGTTGTGGGCATGACCGGCCTCAGGCTGCTGCTCCAATATGGCGGGGCCGCGTTGGAGGGGAAACAGGCGGGAGGCTGTTTATCGCGGTGAGGGGCCTCTGAGCTGCACTGCAGGGGTTTGGGTGCCCAGAGTTCCCCAGATTCCCAGCTGCTGGGCTAAGTGTCCCGGGATGCTTCTGTCCAGCTGTGGGGTCCCTGTCCCTTTAAGACTTTCAAAAAGCGCTCGCTTTTCTTTGTCCCTGGTGCGCCGGCTGCGGGGACCCACTCACAGGTCTTGCTGTCCTGTTTCCCTAGCATCCAGGGTCCCCTGGGCACGTACTGTGTCTGCACTCTGGCCCGGATGGCTGGGGCTGGGTGTTCGGCAGTCCTGGGCTCCGTCTCCCTCCCGCTCTGCCTGCTCTTCTCCCGCCGGGAGCTGGGGGGAGGGGCGCTCGGCTCCCGCGGGGCCGGGGCTTGTATCTTACCCCCTTCGTGATGCGCTGGGTTCTCTCAGGTGTGGATGTGGTCTGGATGGTGTCCTGTGTCTTCTGGTCTCTCTTTTAGGGAGAGTTGTATTTGTTGTATTTTCAAAAATGTATGTGGTTTTGGGAGGAGATTTCTGCTGCTCTACTCACGCCACCATCTTGGTTCTCTCTTGCCTATGTTTTTTTCTAAGGGTTTTATGGTTTCATGACTTACATTCAGGTCTTTGATCCATTTTGAATTTACTTTTGTGTACAGGGTTAGACAGTGATCCAGTTTCATTCTCTTACATGTAGCTGTCCAGTTTTGCCAGCACCAATTGTTGAAGAGACTGTCATTTCCCCATTGTATGTCCATGGCTCCTTTATCGTATATTAATTGACCATATATGTTTGGGTTAATGTCTGAAATCTCCATTCTGTTCCACTGGTCTGTGGCTCTGTTCTTGTGCCAGTACCAAACTGTCTTGATTACTGTGGCTTTGTAGTAGAGCTTGAAGTTGGGGAGCGAGATCTCCCCACTTTATTCTTCCTTCTCAGGATTGCTTTGGCTATTCGGGGTCTTTGGTGGTTCCATATGAATTTTTGAACTATTTGTTCAAATTGGTAATTTGATAAGGATTGCATTGAATCTGTAGATTGCTTTGGGCAGGATGGCCATTTTGACGATACTAATTCTTCCTAGCCACGAGCATGGGATGAGTTTCCATTTGTTAGTGTCCCCTTTAATATCTCTTAAGAGTGTCTTGTAGTTTTCAGGATATAGGCCTTTCACTTCCTTGGTTAGGTTTATTCCTAGGTATTTCATTCTTTTTGATGCAATTGTGAATGGAATTGTTTTCCTGATTTCTCTATTAGTTCATTGTTAGTATATATGAAAGCCACAGATTTCTGTGTATTAATTTTGTATCCTGCAACTTTGCTGAATTCCGATATTAGTTCTAGTAGTTTTGGATCGCTTGTTTTGTTTTTTACCAATGCAGAAACCAAGGCCACACAGAGGAGCTCAGAGGCTTGTCTGCAGAGTCCCAGCCTACCCCAGCCAGCTCCTCCATGGTGTATTCCAGGCCTTCTGGAAGGCTCTCTGGAAGGGGTGAACCGTAATGGATGCAAACAGGCCCCACTGCCGAGGTCACTGGATGGGGAGCTCTGGGCCAGGGCAGCAAGTGAGCAACTACAACTAGCCTCTGAGTGTGACTGCATCCCGGGTGCTGGGTGTCCAGCTGTGGATGAGCCAGACAAGGTGTCCAGAGGGGAGCCGTAGACCAGGAGCACATTGAACAAGACAATAAGGCAGTGGTGGGGGCCCAGGGCTGCGGGCTCTGGGTCACCAGGGGCATAAGGCGGTGCCCTCTGTCTTCGGCAGCCACCTCAGCTTCTGCCGGCCCTCAAGAGTCCCCATCCTGGGGCTGGCTGCGGCCCGGATGAGGGGGCTCAGCAGGAGGGGACTTCTGTAGCTGTGCCCCTTTCCATGGGGCCCCCAGAGCAGGCTGGCCCTGGGGGCGATGTGGGCTCTGCATGTCCCAGGGCTACTCCCACCCAGGGCAGAGTCGGCCTAGAGAGGTCAGGGCCCTGCCAGGTGGGCTCTTCAGCCCCCTTCCCGGGGGACCAGCTGCAGACAAGGGACACTGGGCGTCTCATCAGCACATTGGCCGAGTCGTTCTGTTTCCCTTGTGGTGGAATCACTGTCCCTGTGGCCAATGAATGGGGACCGAAATGATAAGGTCATTTCAGGCAGGGCATTTCAGACCCTCGGGGTCCCTCTCTTTTCTCTCTGGCCCAGATACCCGGTGCCTGAGTGACCAGGGTGGGAGGAGCCCCTGGTGACCTGTGGCAGACACGTCCTGGGAGGGAACGAGAAAGGGAACCTGATGTTTGAAGCCACTGAAGTCTTGTCTGTTACGGCCACACAGCCGAGCAGCTCCCGGTCCTGCCCGAGCCTGGCTCCCTGGCTTTGTCTTCGGGGCAGCCAGTGCCCCTCTAGCAACTTCCTTTCTGCCTAACCTGACTGGGAAGTCTTGGTTTTCCCTCTTCGTAACTGACGGCTTGGCAGAGGAGGCCATTTAAGCTGCCATGGACCAGCATGTTACTGGGGTGTGGGCCAGGCAGCCAGGGGGACAGATAAGGACCGGCTTTCACACACGGTGCCAGGTGCTTGAGGAAAAGTCGTGTGGTTGTGTGCGTGTGTGCACTGGGGTGAACGCCTGTGGGACCTTCCTGCCTCTTCAGTCCATGCAGCCTAACGGTTCAGAGCGTGTGCCTGCTACCAGCCTAGGCTTGAATGCTGGCTGCACCCATGCCATCTGTGCACCCAGCACAAACTAATCAGAATGCCAATGAGCACATCTGAAATATGGCGACAGTACATGGGATTTCTGGAAAGACGACAGGGTAGGAATATGTAAGGCACCTGGCAAGTGTCTAGACATAATAGAATCTCAAGTCCCCATAATAGTGCGGTCCGCCAAGGCCAACCACGGTGCGCAGCCGGTGACGCTCAGTCAGCCTGCATCTTTTTCTCGCCGCCAGCTCAGCCCTCAGCCCCACTTGCCCACTTCCGCCCCCCTTCCCAGGGAGCCTGGCTGCCCTCCTAAGCCCGCACGGCCAGGGGACCAGGCCGTTGTCCAAAGAGCTGAGTGCCAGCTACAGGCTCCCAGTGTCTGTGGCCCCCCAGGGTTCCTGTGATTGGGATCCTGACTTCTCTTTTTTGTTTTTAAAATGTTTTACTGCTAGGAAGCCTCTAGCCTCTCCACAGAGGAATGCAAATAAAGCTAATCGCTTGGCCATTAGGAAGTGTCGTGTGAGTGTCCACCGTGGAGCACTGTGCGAGCTTCGGGCAGCCCCCGCCAGCAAGCACCGGGGAGGAGAGAGACGCCACTCGTGCATTCTGCCTCTGCGCCAGGTGCCTCTCTGCGGGCTGCCAGGAATGGGGGAAGGGCACAGGCTATGAGTCCCAAGCCAGGGTAGCACGGGGAGCGGCTGTCCCCCCATGGTGGACACAGTAATGGTGGTGAGGCAGGCCAGAGGGGACACCTCTGATTACTGCTCTCCCGGCCCTCTTGCAGGCCGGAGCCCGGGGCAGCCGGCGGGGAGGCAGTGTGCCCTGCTGGTCGTGGGTGTGGGCCTTGCCGCCAGGCCAGCCTTGGTGCGAGCACTGGTTGGCAGCACGCCGACTGTGCCCCTGGGCAGGTCCTACCACCCGCTAAGTCTCGGTCTCCTGTGTGTGGAGTGGAGGCAGTGAGGGTCTCCATTCCCAGGAGCTGGGCCCAGAGGCGCCGGCGCCAGCTGCGCGGGCTGTCATCTGTCGCGTGTGCAGCCTCAGCTCTGCCCTGCCCTGGATCGGCGCGCATAGTAGGTCTGTGTCCTGTGAGGCCCGCTGCCTGTAGGGTCTGCTTCCCACCACGACAGAGAGGAGGTGCTGAGCCTGCCCAGGCTGGGGTGGGTGTGGGGGCAATCTGAGCTCATCTTAGGTCAAGGACGGGACCGAACATTGGCTGGCGGCAAAGCGTCCCTGCAGGGGCCCCGCTGCTCCCTCGTGGCAGGACGCAGCTGCGGCCGGTGGGGAGGGCGGGGGAGGCCGGGGGCCTGGACTCAAGCTGGATCGGGGGGGTCCCTGCAGGCTCGGCCTGAGAGCCGCGTCCCAGGTGTCACCTCTGACAGCCGAGGGCCCCTACCGCCCTCCGACCCCGGGCCTCTCTCTTCTTGCCTTTAAAATGCTTGACTTTATTTTCATACTTAATAACACTTTTTTAAAACCAAAAAATACATGCCCATGAGAAACAATTCAGATCGTACAGGTATTTATTAAATGTGACCGTGCGTCCCAAAGCAGGGTGACGCTTTTGGGTGAGAACTCCTGGGAGCTGCTGGGCTGGAAGCAGGGCGAGCGTCGGGCTGCAGAGTCAAGGGGAGCGGCAGGCAGGACCCCGTGAGGAACCCCGACGGAGGAGAGAGAGCGGAGGAGGGGCTCCGCTTCCGGTGCTGGGCTTTGCCCCATGGGGTGGGGGCTGGGGGTCCCGAATTTGAGAGCAAGGCCAGGCTGAGGTGGGCAATGTGACACCCCCACATCTGGGGTTTACTTGAGCTGTGAGCTTCCCAGGGGGCTGAGTGGAAGAGGCAGGGGGCAGAGGGAGGTCAGGGGTCAGAGGGAGGGCGGGGCAGGACGAGGGGCAGGGGGCAGCCAGTGAGGAGAACAGGGCAGGTGTCTCCACACCCACTTCCTCTCCACTGAGGAGTCACGGGCCCTCGGAAACGGCAGCAGGCCTGTCCGGGGTCTGTGGGTAGAGCCCCGGATGCAGGCCAGGGTCCCAGAGGGAGGCAGACACAGCCACTCTGACCTGGCAACCTTCCCCACAGCCGGAGGACACGGCCTTCACAGCACGCATCGTAATTGGGTTTTGCAGGGACCCTCTGGCACCAACGTAGTTGTCCCGTGCCGCCTTCTGTCTCTGAATGTGTGGCCCTGATGATCTCTAAACCCTGGGCATCACAACTTCCTGCCTCCAGATCTCATGCCCAGCTCTGATTCCACCCAAGTTCAGGCTGGCACGGAACCTGGAGCAGGTGTAAGGGGTGCCTGGCACAGCGTGTGCTTCTCAAGGGTGGTCTGGGTAGGCAGCTCCCTGCCCCGTGCCCCAGAGACCAGTGAGGCCCTGGCCGGCACCCTGGATGCCTAGGTGACTCCAGGGTGTGGGAGCCTGCCCTCTGACGTGGTGTCTGCATGTGGGGGACACTGGAAGGGTTCCTGGGACCCAGGCCCTCTTCTGCAAAGGGGTAGCAACAGTGAAAGTACAGAGACTTCCGGGTTTAAATGGAAGAACGCGTCAACAGAGGCCCTGCTCGAATGAGAACAGCCATTTGTCGTCCATCCCCCTCCCTCTCTCGCCGCTTCCTTACCCACCCCGTGGAGGAACGGGTAGTCTGAGCGAGCTGGCTGCCCCCAGGTATGTGTGTCCACTGTCACTTACTGCCTGGGTACCAAGTACGTGCTGGTCTGGGCCAGCACCCAGTGGGAACATCTGCTATGAGCTGGGACACCTCCAAGGCCCCTGTTTTAGGGTCCACATTCATGGAAGAGGACACTGAGGCTGAGAGGGGTTAAGGGATTGGACAGGGTCCCAGAGCTGGTGCAGGGGGACTTGGGACTCCATCTCTGTCCGCTGACCCCAGCACCCTGTCCTTCGCTGCATGGCATGTGTGGGAGGCATCTTCCTGCTCTGGGGTGATCAGATGTTCAGCAGCTTTATACCCAGGAATCTTGGGGGAGCGGAAGGTCGCTGCCCTGGCCCCTTCACTGGCCTAGCCGCTGGCTGAGCGTGTTCTCATTGGGCTCTGACGGGTTACGGCCTGTTTTTCAAAACACTGTGAGCACGGGGCTGCCGCGGGGGCAGGCGCCTGTCTCTCTTGGTAGGTTTGCCCTGGGCTCGCCGGCTGCCAGGGGCCGTGTTCCACAACTCCTGTGAGGCCCTGGGCATCTCCCTGTGAGGAGTCTCTCGAGGACTAGCCGGGGGCACAGATAACTTTGTGTTTAAAAAGAGGCCAAAGCTTTGGCCAGCTCCTGCAGACAGCGTTCCTGAACGTGGGCCTGTGGCTATAATCAGGCGGGCGACATGGGGTGCCCACCCCTGCTGGGGATGCCCCCTGCCCTCACCCAGGTCCCTGCCTCTGATTTCAGATTTGCCTCTGCTGTGTCTCCCAGTTCCTGCCAATAAGCATGAAGCCTGCCCTCGAGGCTGCATGAATTATAGAACTGAAATCATCCCTACTTAAAAATAGATATTCTCTTAATAAATATTTTATGTATTGTCTTTAGGATACACACAGCTCCTGACTGAGGAGTTAAAGCAAACCCTGTTACTGAACCCCAAGAATATAGGGAAGGGTGGGCCCTGGCCCTACCAGTGTGTTTTGGGGTTGAGGCTCCTGCCTCGGGTCGGGCCCTTGCTCCTGGGTGCTGCCCCATGAGAACAACCCGTACGTGACAATGACAGAATTGTAGCCCAGAGTGGCTCCGTTCCTGGGCGTGTTGGTCACCAGTGAAGTTTATGGAAGTAAATCCGTTATAAAATGCCCGTGGTTAGTGGGCCGAAAGCCGGTTCTGCTGTTGCTGTGGTGCGGGACTTCCACATGGGAAGACGTGGTGGGGCAGCAGCCGGGAGGGGCATCTCCAGGTGGGGAGGCTGAAGCAGGTGGAAGGCACTGGCCCATTTCAGAAACTTTGCAAATGCAGTGCAACCTTGAAGGTCTGTGCTAATTAGGACACGGCATGATCTAGATTCGGCAAATGAGCCTGAGTCATCCACCACAGCGAGGGCTCCAGCCTTGAACCTCCCCCTCATATGCCCTCCCCTTGGGAGATGGGGCGGGCAGGAGATGCTGGGGTCTGCCCAGCACCCACACCACTTCAAAGCGCCCCCTGCCCTGCGGGCCCCAAGAGAATGTGTGGCGTGTCCTTGTTTGACAGGGCGGGAAGCTGGATGTTGGGGGGCAGTGTGCTGAGACGGGGACACATGAGCCATATGGGGTCAGGGGCTCGCAGCTCAGGGTTGGTCCCTTTGCCAGGAGCAGCATCTCTACACCCCATCTGATTTTCTTCAATTGGACTCCGAGGCCCTTCCCTGTGAGCCCCACCTGCCCCAAGCAGGGGCCACTCTCCTTGTGTGCCCAGCGTACCTTGGGGACATTTTGGTCCAGTACCCAGCATCCTGGATGGCAGGTAGGATTCCAGGTCCGGTTCCCTTCAGAGAGTGACTGTCTGGTGCACCTGACTTGGAGCCTGGCACGTGTTGTTGCATGAATGGCTGGCTGGGTGCATGGATGGGTGGCTCGATGGACGGATGAGTATGAGTGGGTGGGTGGGGCAGGTGGATGGATGGATGGGTGGAAAAAGGCACATCGAATCGGATTTCAAAGGGGAATCATACAAAGAATAAAAATGGGAGCTGAGTTACCTCTCTTATTTCGGGGTTGGTCACATAGGTGGCAATGTGCTCGAATCCTCTTCTCCTGCTGCCCTCTGTCTGCTGCTCCCAGTTCCTGACGGTAAAGGCAGGGCTTGGGGAGCACGGGGGTGGGGGAGGGGTCCAGACCTCTGCAGGACGGCCAGTGACGGCCAGAGGAGCAGACGCCGGTCTCTGCCGTGGGGCCCGCCTGGAGGGCTTGGGACTGTGCCAAGTGTCGGGAAGCCGGGGAGACTTAAGGACATGGTGGTGTTTCCTGAGGTCCCTTGAACAGAGCTGGTGCTCGAATGCCAGGTGGTCAGCACTCAGCCCCCTCAGGCTCCCATCAGGCCAGGCTGTGTGGGGCGTACAGAAGTTTAAAAGTTGAAGATAAAGACATCCAGTTGTTTCAATAGAAAGGGTTTTTCAGAAATCTATGTCACCACAGCTATGGTTTTTATGTTGGAACATACAAGGGAAGAAAATCATGAAATGCTCTCATTTCTCTGTGATTGAACAAACTCTTAAAATACTAAGTTATTGCTTAATAATTGATTAAAACTAATCTCTGTGGGAGCCAATCACCCATTCGGCAGGGTCCCTTTACACTTTTAGGGGCTTTCAGCTTCCCTGGCTGCCTGACCTTTCTCGTGTCCGATCCACTCAGGGCCAAGCAGATGTTCACCTCTCGGGGACTTGCAGTGCCTCTGCTGGGCTGTGGCTGACCGAGGCTGGACCCCAGACGGACAGGCAGAAGGGACAGTGTGTGTGAGGGCACAGTGAGGGGAGAGGGGAAGGGGGCTGGACGGGCTGCCGAGGACTGTGCCGCGGGTTCCAGGTCACAGAACAGGCCTTGGTGGTAACGGCTGTGTGACCATCAGAGCCGCTGTGGCGAGGTTTTCCTCAGAAAGACAAGCTTGCCTGCCTCTCTGTTTCTCATGCGGACGCTGAAACCACCGAGCAAAGTGGTTTGGAACCTGGGCTCAGGCGTCAGCCTGACTGGGTTCCACCTTCCCTCGGCAAGTTGCTAAATGTATGACCCTGGACGAGTTTCTCAGCCTCCCCGGGCTTCAGTTTCTTCATCTATAAAGTGGGACTGATGGCAGACATGCCCTCCTGAGCAGATGAAAAGGACATTCAGCCTGAGCAGGGCTGGGGGAGGGCTCTGCCACCTCGGCTGTACTCATGGACTCAGGGAGATGCACTTACAAACTAGTGCTTTGACCAGGTGGAAAAAGACAAGTACCAAATGATTTCACTCATCTGTGGAGCATAAGAACAAAGCAAAAACTGAAGGAACAAAACAGCAGCAGACTCACAGAACCCAAGAATGGACTAACAGTTACCAAAGGGAAAGGGACTGGGCAGGGTGGGTGGGAAGGGAGGGATAAGGGGGAAAACAGGGCATTACGATTAGCAGACATAATGTAGGGGGTGTGGGGCACAGGGAGGGCTGTGCAACACACAGAAGACAAGTAGTGATTCTATAGCATCTCACTACGCTGATGGACAGTGACTGTAATGGGGTGTGTGTGGGGGACTTAATGATGGGGGGAGCCTAGTAACCATAATGTTACTCATGAAATTGTAGATTAATGGTACCAAAATAAATTAGAATAAAAACAAAAAACTAGTGCTTTGAATTCTGGGAGAGAAAGGGTGGCTGTGTGAATGAGCAAAGTCCCGAGACTAAGCGGTTGTAAAGAGATACTTGCACACTCGTGTTCATGGCAGCATGATTCACGCAACAGCCGAAAGGTGGATGCAGCCCAAGTGCCCATCAACGGATGAATGGATGAACACGTGTGGTCCGTCCACACGACGGGATAGCATTCAGCCGGAAAACCACCAGAATTCTGACACCTGCTACACTGTAGATAAATCTTGAAAATACGATGCTAAATGAAATAAGGCAGTCAGAAAAAGACAAATTCTTTATGATTCCACTCACATAAGACCCCTAAAGGAGTCAAATTCATACATAAGAAAGTAGCACAGTGGGTGCCGGCTGGGCCCTGCCCCTCCCTTCTCGCGCCCTGAGGTGACAGCTCCTGTTTCCATGTTCCGTGGTGGTGATGGGCGCCTCCTTGAGTCTGAAGTTTGCTTCCAGTGCTGTTTCTTGGATGCTTTGCTTTAGAGATGCTCTCCGATCCCCCTCATCTCAGGGGAAGCTTGGGCTTGTGGGCACCACCACCTTGCCCTCCTGGTCCAGGGCCGTCGACCTGTAGTCCCCCATTCACACCTTCTTACTTTTGGACCTGTCTCGGGTGGGCACTGCCAGCAGCTTCTGTCCCTGGAGGAGGGAGAGGGGACACTGGCCTCGCCCTGGCCGCCCTGCTCCTGCAGTGCCCCCTTGGCCACGGCCTCGCTCTCCTCCCTAAAGCGAGCGCCCCCTTGAGGTCTGAGGTCTGGGCTCGCCTGGGCTCTTGGACTCCAGCTGGTGTGTACTGGACCCGGCCTTCTTCCGGGCCCCCCTCTTCCTCCTGCATCTCAATTCCTTTCCCTTCCCCTTTTGTGGAGAAGCTGCTGCCCTGGCCCCTGTCTCCCCTGTCGCCCTCTACCCGTGGCGCAGACATCTGTGATTCCTGGAGCTCCTGTTGCCTTTCCTGGCCGTGACATCCTGGTCTTTGCCGTGGAGGCGCCGTGTCACTGTGGTGCCTCGGGCCTTCTCGTTCATGCAGAGGCTTTTCTCCAGCCTCGGGGAGGCGTGCTGTCTGTTTGCCTGAGCCTGGCACGGCTGGTGGGCGTGGCGCAGGTGGGATGGAGAACTGGCAGGCTGTGCTTCAAGGCAGCTGCCGAGAGGCCCAGGATACCAGGGTCGTGGCGGCTCACTGGAGCCACCAGCACCCAAAGCCTGGGTGCCTTCACTTACAGGTGGGGAAGCTGACACCCGGGAACAAGTGGCTCGTCCAAGGTCACACAGCAAATGAGTGGCTGGAACGCAGATCCTCTGAGTCGAGAACGCAGGCCCCTCCCCTCGTGCTCGGCGCCCTATGCCCCAGCACACCTTCCTTCCTCTGAGCTGCAGGCCGAGATCTGTGCAGCCCGCCCTTGTCCGGGATCCTGTCTGCACTTGCATCTCTGCAGTCCAAAAGCACTTCCACACACACGCATGGACACGCACGTGCACGCACACAGCCACAGTGGACCCTCCAGGCGGGCAGGGCAGGTATCTTCTCTCCTTTGCAAGCCAGGGCACAAAAGGTTAACTGACCCACCTGGGGGCACATGGTAAAACCCCAGGAGCCAGAAATCCAGTGCAGATCTCGTTCTTCAATCAGGGTCATCCTGCAGGAACAAAAGCTTCCCTTGAGCCCCTCGGCTCTGCCTCCTCCCCCAGCAACCCTGGCAGGGGAGAGGGATGGAGGGGGCTTCTCCGCTCCCACCCCACAAGGTGCTCCTCTGCACATTCCCCAGCAGAGACCCGGAGAGCCCTCTCCCGGGGGTGCCCCAAGTCTGCGGGAGGAGGCTGACCCCCAGCAGGAGGGCGTGAGGCACCCAGGCCAGGCTCAGGGCTGGGGATGTGCCGAGGGACAGTTGGGAAACCGTGCCGAAGGTGAGGCCTGGGCTGGAGGCAGGAGCTAGCAGGGGGGCGTGGAGTGCGGGACTTCCACTGTGCGTGCAGAGGCCGGAGGAGCGCCCACCGGGCACCTTTGGAGCTCAGTGTGGAGTTGCGGTGAAGGAGGGTGGGAAGGGGGTCCTGGGAGGAACTAGGGGGCAGGAACCAGTCACAGGAGGCCTAGTGATTCAGGCCGAGTCTCCTGAGCTTCATCCCAAGAGCTCCAGGGAGTCTCTGGGTTCTGAGCAGCAGAGGGACAAGGCCAGACCTGAGTTTTCTAAGAGATTGTTCTGGCTCAGGATGGAGAATGGGCCTGGGGAGCCAGATGGGAGCAGTTAGGGGGCCACCTACAAGGTGGTGCTCGGGCCATCGGCCCA